>NC_090266.1:201580384-202295384 GCF_040414725.1 Anabrus simplex | reverse complement strand
TGAAGTTAAGTTTCTATAGGCTTATAGGATTGGAACAAGAGGAATAATTGAAGTTTAGTTCCTTTTTATTTTTTGTGAAAAGGGGGGAGTGTTGGTTTAATATAATTTTCACATAAAAATAAAAATGAGATGTCATACGTATATCTTGTATTAGTTATAAGGAAAACAACATTAAGGTTATGTGTTGGTAACTCAGATAATTGAGTCGAGTGGTTTATCTTGGTTTTGCTTTATTCTTTGAACTGCTTGGTGTGTGTGATTGGCAGTTGTGGATAACAGCTCGTAATAAAAGGGTGTGAGTGATGAAGCTGGTGTTTCTATGGTATAATTTGCTTACCTAAACCGGTGTAATGAGTAGAAAAGCAGATATATCAACAATAATATCCTCCCCAACAATAATTTTGATGACAGGTAGTGTTACAAAAATGTTACAATGTTTGGGCTGGGAAGACTTTGGAGTAAGGAGATGAGCTGCTCGACTAAGCGGTATGATGATATAGATGTTGATTCCCATAGGGAACCTGAAATATTTGTCCCGAATGAGTAAATTTACAAAACCAATATAAATGGTCCGATAGTGGACATTACAAATTTTCCAGCTAACTCATTCCTGGTTGCCAGCGTTTCGCCCCCGTGTGCTAAGCTGGGCTCATCAGTTGGTACTCAGCACACCCACCAAGATGCATGGCTAGTGCATACCGTGGAGCCCACTGTGTAGGCAGTGTAGCAGATTAATGTAGTGCAATCTGACAATGGTACAGATTATACGTGTAGCGGGTTTCAAGCACAATTGCAAAAATGTGGTAATACTCATAGGAGGTCTGTACCATACACTCCACATCAAGTAGCCTACGCAGTGGCCTCCACGGTGTGCACTAGCCATGCGTCTGGTGGGTGTGCTAAGTACCAACTGAAGAGCCCAGCTTAGCACACAGGGGCGAAATGCTGGCAACCAGGAAAGTGTTAGCTGGAAAATTTATAATGTTCAATAATGGACCATATATATTGGTATTATAAATTTACGCATTCGGGACAAATATTTCAGGTTCCCTATGGGAATCAACATCTATATCATCTGATGGCCAAGCAGGCATCAATTTTTGGTAATGAGACAAAGTCACTTATAGTGCATTAACACTCATTGTGGCTCCAAGTAGCCCACGCCAGTGGCCTACACAGTATGCACTACCATGCGTCTTGGTGGGTGTGCTATGTACCAACTGATGAGCCCTGCTTAGCACACGGGGGCGAAACGCTGGCAACCAGGAATGAGTTGGCTGGAAAATTTATAATGTCCAATAACGGACCATTTATATTGGTAAGCGTACGATCTACGCAGTCCGTGGAGAGATAGTGTGGAGTAACAATGGTAGAAGATTAAAGGCAGGGAAGATCATAATATGAAGATAATTTTGGAATTCAAGGGGATAAATTGGGGCAAATATTTGTATAGGAAGAGGAATTAGGAATTAAAGTAATTTACCAAGGGAAGGAGAATCAAGATGGCAGTGAGTGTAAACATCACAGAGCTCTTTAGCTCTGCTGAAAAAGAGATACATTTTATTCAAACAGTGTTAAACACGGATAAAAGAGCAAATAAAAACTGGTGTGAGAAGGTTTTATCTTCAGTGAATAGTATAAAAGAGATTCTTGATGTTTATAATGAAGAACTGGCAAAGGTAAACAATACTCTAACCTCAATCAAACTAAAACATATTCTAGTGCTGTTGAACTCTCCAAACCAAGGCAAGACATTAATGTACAAACTAAAAATGTCGTGATGATATCACCACTGGAGGATAGTGATATTAAAAATTCAGAACAGACCCTGAAAATGATACAGACTACAACAAAACTTATCTCAATTGGTTTTGGACATGGCAGTTATATATATATATATCACTTTGTAGATAGTAATCAAGAAGAGAGAGTTCGAGCTGCCATCATCACAAGATATCAAAACAGCCTTCAGTTAATGCAGTACTGTAACCTTGACAGAGTTGTTCTCTGCATCAATTTCGACAACAAGGAGGTGTATGTATGTAATGTTTATCTTGATTCTGCAATTGACATTGCGATATCACTGGACGAGCTCCAAATTATATGCTCGGAATTAAAAGGGAAACCTCTTCTCATAACTGGTGATATAAATGCTAAACATGCAGCATGGAGCAGTCCCATCACAGACAAACGTGGCAAGCTATTTTACGATTTCTGTTGTAGTAATATTTTTTTCATTTTTAATCATGGAGATGAGCCTACATATGTCCGTGGTGATTATGAAAGTTACATTAATGTGAGTATTTGTAACTCTGCATTTCTTCAGTTTAATCCGGAGTGGACTGTAAGAAGTACAACAACGTTTTCTGATCACAGGCTTATAGAAATAAAATTGGAATCCAGTCCGTATAGGATTATGCCAACTACCGGTACCTCAAAGTATTTAACTCGAAAATACAAAACCAAAAATGTCAAATGGTCTCATTTTCAAAGATCAATTAATACAAGACTAGCAAACATCTCTGAAAAAGTAAATAAATGCGCAACTTCAGCAGAATTTAACCAAATAGTCGATAATTTAACAGATGAGGTCACAGCCATTTGTGATGCCAATCTCCCGCAGATTTCTGAAGCACAACCAAAAAACTTTTGGTGGAATTCAAGTCTCAACATTATAAGAAAACGATTCTTAGCCTCCTGCAGAAGATGGAAAAGATCTAGAAGTGCAACTTTACGAGAAATATATGAACAAAGATATTATGAACTCAAGTTATGTTTCTTTCCCACCTGCTGGAAGAAATCTGTAGTCAAATGGATTCCAAAGCAAAACGCTAAGAATGTATTTGCCGTCAATGCATTCCGACCATTATGTCTGTTGGCTTTGATAACGCAGGCAAAAACAAATGCCTGGAAAATGTTTTGTTTCTTACAGAATGCCAGTAATCCATGGAACATTGTGTATAAAATGTATCGGAAGCCCAGAGACTTCAATACGGTACTAACCTCGATAAAAATAGAAAACGGTTTCACCAACTACACACTGGAAACAGCAAATGTTTTGATGGACCATTTTTTCCCGGTAGAAGACAATGACAATGAATTTCAAAAGATTGTATCCAATTTTGCTACTAATTTACCAGATACTGAAGATGACCTGTTCACGAATAAGGAGGTAGACCGAATTATCTTTAACTTGAACGACCAAAAAGCTTCTTGACTAGATGGAATTTCAGCCAATATTGTTAAAAATATTCATTACTGCCTTCCGTCTCTTTTTATAATTCTTTTTAATAAGTGCCTCAAGTTATGTTTCTTTCCCACCTGCTGGAAGAAATCTGTAGTCAAAGGGATTCCTAAGCAAAACGCTAAAAATTTATTTGCCGTCAATGCATTCCGACCATTATGTCTGTTGGCTTTGCTTGGAAAATTTTTAGAAAAGCTGTTAATTGATCGTATTATGTATTTTCTTCGTGCAAACAATTATTTGAGTGATAGACACTATTATTTGGATTTTCTTCACAAAGATCTACAGAAGACTCAGTAACATATGTTGTTGATTGGGCTAAGGAAATCTTCTTACATCAGCAAGTTGGCGTACTGGTATCTCTGGACATTTCTGGTGCATTTGATAACGCATGGTGGTCCAAAATTATTTATCAACTAAAAATTAAAGCCTGTCCAAAGAATTTATATAAATTACCGGTAACACAGAGTTATTTTAGTAATCGCAGTGTACAGTTACCAATAGGTACCAGAACAATAACTAGGACTCTTGTTAAGGGACGTCCTCATGGTTCAGTATGCAGTACAGGTTTCTGGACTATACTATATGATTTACTGCAACAAACTCTTCCACAAAACTGCAATATTATAGCTTATGCTGATGATGCTCTTCTCTTGGCTAATACTATGAAGGTAGGTAAGGGTTGTTCTGCCCGAAGGCAGGTCCGAACCTCCGCAGAGGTGCTCCTGAGCCGGAGTTCACGTGCGGTAGGGTGGCCAGTTCCTTTCGGCTCCTCCATTCCCTTACCCCCACCAACAGTGCGTGGCAACCCATCCAACTCCTGACCACGCCCAATGTTGCTTAACTTCGGAGATCTCACGGCATCCGGTATTTCAACACGGCTACGGCCGTTGGCAATACTATGAAGGAATTGAAAATTTCAACAAATTCTGCTTTAGAAATCATATATAGGCCTAAGTGGGGATGTGATAACAAATCACAATTTAATCCTAACAAAACTACTGCAATGAAAAAGAAAAGTGAAGAAACCAAATATCAGATTGAACTCAAAACAATTAACATTTGCAGACAAAATATCTTACTTGGGAGTCATAATAGACAGTAAATTAACATTTTGAGCTCATTTTCAGTGCTTAGCTGAAAAGGCTGGTAAATTCTTGCAAGAATTATCTATTGCTTGTAAACCATCTTCGGGTCTGAATTCAGATATCTTACGCATAACATATCATGGATCGTTTGAGCCAATGATATTAAATTGTGCTTCAGCATATCAAAATGTCCTGGAGAAGAAATGGGCTCAATGTAAATTTGCACAAATTCAGAGAGGATTTATACTCAGAATAATACGAGGTTGTAGAACAATATCCACAGATGCTGCTCTTATTATAGCTGGTATAGAACCTTTGTATCTGAAAGCCATAGCCAAAGCTGATTTGACTAACATTAAGAAAGGAAGACAATGCAATACAGTGATACAAGAATATGATATTGAACCAAAAGTAAATATCCTTGAATGTGGTCATCCAGCATAGGCCTATCATTATGATTATGTTACCACCGAATGTTTTCTCTCACATGAGGTACAAGTTTACACAGATGGCTCAAGAACACCCAAAGAGGATTGTACTAATCTAGTAGGAAGTGCCTTTGTTGTGTATAAAGATGAAGCAGAAATGTATTTTAAGACTATGAAACTTTCCTCCCAGTGTTCCATTTTTCAAGCAGAACTTCTTGCTATAAAATGTACAGTTCAGTGGACAAAAGAAAGAAAGTTTAGTGCATGTATACATAGTGACTTGCAAGCAGCTCTGAAATCTATAAGTAACATATATCACTTAAATTCTTTGGCATGTCGCATTAGAACAGATCTCTCACAGTATGGAAAACATACCGTATCTGTTTTAAGTGGGTTAAAGGGCATTATATAAATTCACAATCAGTGAATGGTCAAAGATGTGGAACTCAAATAATAAGGGTGAAGTTACAAGAACAATCCTTTTTCCCATGGTACAGGACCGTTTGGACTGCAGTTTATTGAAACCAAACTTCACCAGCACTCAGTTTCTTTTGGGTCATGGAAAATTTAAATTTTATTTACATAAATTCAAAATTAATAGTAATAACAGTTGTGTTTGTGGAGATCAAGAAACTGCAACTCACCTTATTTTTGATTGTCCATTCTTCAGCAAAGTTAGATATATTTTTTAACAACACTTAAATTGCTGTACAGTAATGTTATTCAAACCCATTTTTAGGATATTTCACAAGATCTGTTGTTTGAATGAATTTTTTAAGTTTATGCAGTTTATATTAGAAAAAATTTAAGAATAGTTTTCCTTTTCTCCCAGTTTAATTAATTTGTGTGTGTAATCACTCACTTCAAAAATTTTGTAGTATACCGTATGTTTGTACTATTTAAGGTAGGCTAACTAGTTATAACCTACAGCCCTAATATGCTAGACAAAGTAGGGCTTTTTCATGGATAATAAATAAATAAATAAATAATTTACCAAGGGAGATGTTCGATAAGTTTCCAACTTCTTTGTAATTATTTTATAAAAGACTAGGTAAACGACTGATAGGGAATCTGTCAGCTGGATTATAGCTGTACATATACATCAGTAGTAAATTAACTAAAACAACACTTTTAATAAAGGTTTAAAATAGTTATTAACTGAAAATCTTGTTCTATAGCAGAATTTGAAATGTTTTGTACTGTTCTGCAAATTCTTTCTGGTTTTGACAACCTTGTCTTGCATTAATTTTTCAATTTGTGACCTAACTTCATCTTCTTCCTTTGATTTCAGTTTACTTCTAACTCCTCAGAAAGTGGTCGGAAGCACTTCATTGAAGCAGGAGATTTACTATACGTCACACCAACACCTCTAACCAATGGAACACATGTTTCAGTGTGCTTTGTGATAAAATCAAAGGAGAAACCTCAAAAATACTTGAAAATAACAGATACTCAACCCAGAACTATAACAAAACAAGGAACATTGAGTAAAGAGGTGAGAGTTCTCCTTTCCTTATTCTAGACATATAACAGGTAAAAAAAAGTCAAATATGTTAGTAATAATAATAATACTGATACACAACTGGCCCTGAGGACTAGGGCTATCAAGCCTAACTCTTACCTGGAGACTCAGGGTTCAATTCCTGATCAGGTCAGGGATTTATACCTGGATCTAAGGGCTGGTTTGATGTCTGTCCAGTTAACATGGGAATAATTGAGAAAATATCTGATGGAAAGAAAATGACTTCAGTCAAGAAAGCCAAAAATAATGGCCAACAGTATTTGTTGCCTATGCATCACTTTGCAATTTGTAGATATTTCAACTAAGCAGCTGTCACTTGGTAGGCTAAGGCCCATAAGGTCTGTAGTCCAATAGTTTCTAATAATACATACCCCAGTGACTTTTCATCTTAACAAAAACCCAAGTTTGTGGGTTCAGTCCCAGATCAGTCCAATGATGTGTGAAGATGTTCAAATACATCAGTCTCTTATGCAGACAGATTTACAAACATTTAGAATAACTCCTGCAGCACAAAATTTCAGCATCTCAGAAATCCGTAAAAGTAGTTATTAGAATGCCAAACCACTAACATTTTTATTTTTATTATTAACACAAACAGTTGATTTAAATCCATTCTAAAAAAGGATTAGAAGAACTCATTTCTAGGGCTACAAAAATACATATATTTTACAAGGGTTGGAGCCTAAATCATGAGAACTGTTTTTTCCCTCACATTTACATGGCGCTACTGTACAATGGTCATATGTCCTGGGAAGCATGACACTCACAGTAGGCCTACATGAACACAGAATGATATGGCAGTGCATTGGACAGGTACCAGTCACAGGGCGATGGGACTGCAGTAGCAAGTAGTGTTCCATGCAGAAGGGAAGTGATGTGGCAAGAATAGAGTGCATAGATCAAGCTGATCATTTGCTGGGGTCACAACACCAAAGAATGTCATAGAGAGCTTGTGGAAGCTGTGGTTGAATAACTCTCTTCCATACGAAACCATTGCAAGGGGGTCAGAGGGATTTCAGCTGTTAGATGTTAGTGTCTGGATTGATATGTCATGCACAGTAATTACCCAGTGCATGGACGTGGACTGAGGATGGACACTACTTGAGTTAGAAGTTAAAACAGGCATTGAAAAACTAATAATCCACATAATTTGATGGGAAGATCTTCATCTGCTTATAAATGACATAAAGGTGAGTGCCATATGCACTCACTGACATGCAAAAATTACTACAGTATGCCATATGCTCTTCTCATTTGGTATAGCCTACTACCAGCAGGAAGGTAAGAAAATGCTGGAGAGAATATTGATGGTGGATGAATTTTGCACCAGGGCACATGCCTTACTCACCAGATCTGTCTCCATGCGGTTTTGACCTCATCTCCAAAGTAAAAGAACCATTGTGTGGGAGACAGTTTGGGACACAATATTACCAACATAATAAACAAAATTCACACATGGTGAGGTGACTGGTATCCATCATCTCCCGCATCATTGCAACATGTTGTGGACAAACTAGGGGACTACTTTGAAGGTTTACCATAAAGGTTAGTATATTCTCTGAGAATACAAACATTATATAGCACTAGAATTTCATGACTGACAGTTTCCTCACTTTATATCCTCCACCCACTTGGCATTATTCATACATTCCACATCACCTTACACTCCCCACTCCCATCTGTGCATTTCCTTTTGTTCGATAGATCCAGCATTCATGTAACAAAAATAACTGCCATGACTTATGCTCCAACTCTCATACTTTTTTGAAAACAGTGAGTGATGCAGCACAATGGTATGCTTTTGCTCATACACTTCCCAGAAGCAACAGAGAAGACAAGATGGAAAGCCACTTTTATCCAATTGAAGTGAGTTTGTTTGCTGTCAGTGAGCGCAGAAGATTCAAATATGGCTCACAGAAGAATATACCAGGCATACCAGCAGACTTCCAACTTTAAATATGGGAGAATTATAATATTTCAAAATTATGGATATTCTTTCTTAGAAATTGGTTGTCATATTGGAGAGAATGTGGCTACAGTAATGTGAATATTTAATAGTTGTATCTACAAAGATGAACTAAGCTATGAGTAGTAAGTGAGAGGAAAGCATCTACTCTACATGGTAATAATGAATCATAGACCCACATCACAAATATTTACTGCACAGCAACAAGACTCTCCACATATATTGTATTGTCGTCTACAACATCAGTAGCCTCTGTGGTTCAGGTGGCAGTGCACTGGCCTCTCACCGCTGGATTCCGTGTTTCAAATCCCGGTCACTCCATATGATAGCCTATATGTGCTGGAAAAAGCAGAGGCTGGAAAGGTTTTTGTCTGGGTACTCTGGTTTTCCCAGTCATCTTTTATTCCAGCAACACTGTCCACTATCATTTCATTTCATCTGTCATTCATTAATAATTGCCCCAGAGGAGTGTGACAGGCTTCAACAGCCAGCACAATTCCAATCCTCACTGCTGGATAGGGGCTTAATTCATTCCATTCCTGAACCAGTCAGATGATTGGAAACAGGCTGTGGATTTTCATTTTCATTCTACAATATCAGAGCATTCTCTTACATTGCGGAAGTGACAAAATAGATGAGTCCATCATTATACATCACCATACCAGTCCACCACATGACAATAATGTATAGAATGACTTTTCATTATAGTCCGTCTCATGCCATTCTTGAAATGTTGAGTAGCCACCACTACTTCTCTGAAGTGTTGAACCTGTTGTTGCATCTTATTTACATGGCCTGTCTGGGAACATTTCCTAACAGAGCAATGTGTGAATGAATACAGTATACAAACTTTGACAATTTCTGAATATCAGAAATATCTCCAAAGGCATTCAACAACAGCTGCATATGTGCTGGTCATACTTGTACAATGATCAACACAACTGTCCAGATAAAGAAAGATTCAAGTTTTAGTCCCAAGAATGGTTACATTTCCAATGCCTTGACGTGCACCATATTCAACATTTTTCTAGGGCTGTCTATTCTCCAGTATACAAGTGGTGTAAGGCTAGAGCTCACTAGCAAGCGGAATGTAGATCTGTTGTGTTCTCCGACGAGATCATTTCTATTTTGGTGCCAGGTTGGTAAGAAAGAGGCCAGGTGAGCCCTAGGAACCAAGCTGTCCGTGGCGTTGACACACTGGAGCTACACCAGGAGTTATGGTCTGGGGAGCTACCGGTATTTCTTTTTTTTTTTTTTTTTTTTGCTATTTTGTTTTACGTCGCACCGACACAGATATGTCTCATGGCGACGATGGGAGAGGAAAGGCCTAGGAAGTGGAAGGAAGCGGCTGTGGCCTTAATTAAGGTACAGCCCCGGCGTTTGCCTGGTGTGAAAATGGGAAACCACGGAAAACCATCTTCAACGCTGCCGACAGTGCGGCTCGAACCCACTATCTCCCGATTACTGGACACTGGCCGCACTTAAGCGACTGCAGCTATCAAGCTCGGTGGGGAGCTATTTCCTTTGACAGCAGGAGCACTCTCGTAATTATCCCAAGAAACTTGACAGCGGATGTGTTTGTCAGACTGATGTTTGAACCAGTTGTGCTGCTGGTTGTTCACAGAACTTCATTCAAGGCAATTTTTTCCAACAGGATAACACTCTGGTCCTCATGCTGCTGCTTTCACCCAAGATGTTATACAGAGTGTCGACCAGTTGCCTTGGCCTGCGAGATCACCTGACTTTTCACCCATTGAGCATGTATGTGGCATTATGTGACAATAAATTCAGTGTCATCCAATACCAGCATTAACTGTTGCTGATGTGATTGGCCACATGCAAGATGTTTTCAACACTATCCCACAAAATTACATTAGCCACCTGTACAACACATTGCATGCACATTTTCATGCTTGCATTCAAAATCATGGCAACTACAGCATTCCTCAAAACTAATGTCTTCTTGGTGTTAGGATTTCATTCTTTGCCAATTTGTTTTAAATGAACAAAAGAGAAAGAAAGCTCAATGGCTTCAAATAAAAACCACATTAAGATGGGAAAGTGTAGTCTTGTAGTAGTGTTTATAACTGCAATAGATGATATCATGAGGGTTGTAACAGCTTACAAAATTGAACACAATGCTATTTGTTGATGATATTGTGATTTGGAAGAGAGGTCCTGGGACAGTTCAGTACAATCAATGAATAGATTGAACAGAGAGAAATGGGAGTCAATGAGGGGAAATGCAAGGCAAGATGGTGACAAGAGCACTATCTAGCAACCTATTTAATTCCATTTGATTAGTTAAACACTGAATGTGTCATCTGGGATACTTTACATGCCAACATCACATAACATGGAGTGATTTGCCCATCAAAATTCTTACCACCTCTGTTTGTATTGAACCTGTGACCTTAGAATCCAGAGGCCAACATACTAGCACTGATTTTCGGAGGGCATCATTTGTTATGATATATACTGCTGAGACCCAGCTAGTAACAAAGAATAATGAAAATTGGGAACAGGCAGGTGAAATTGCATTTCCCAGTATTATGTTTTAGATTGCAAGGATAGGGTGGTTGAGAGGGGGTAATCATATTAACAAGGTTTTTAAGAAAGGTTACAGATCTCTTCACATGGTTATGAGAGTATTTAGGGGTTGTAGTAAGGATGTAAGGCCCAGAAAAAGGTGGACGATATGGTGAAGTTGAGTACAGAGAAGAGAGGAGTAAAAGTAGAAGAAATATTGGAGGAAGGAAGGGAGTGTTGGAGAGATAGAAGACTGAGGATGTCCATGATTCACAACCTGACCCAGAAGACTGGAAACAGGAAATGAAGAAGAAGTAAGAATGTGAAGGAGAGGGCATGTAAGTTTCTGGTAAGATCCCAGACAGAGTAAGATTCCAGTGTATGGGATCCACACCAGACTACCTGATACAAGAACTGGAAAAGATCCAAAGTAAAGCAGCATGATTCGTTCTGGGTGATATCTGACAATGGAGTAGTGTTAAAAAAGTGTTGAAAACTTTTGGCTGGGAAGGCTTGGGTGTATGGAGATGAGATGCCAGACTACGTGGTATGTTTTTTGCTGTCTGTGGAGAGATGGCATGGAATGAAATTAGTAGACGAATAAGCTTGAGCGGAGCTTTAAAAATGGGAAAGATCATAATATGAAGATAAAGTTGGAATTCAAGAGGACAAATCAGGGCAAGTATTCATTTATAGAATGAGGTGTATGGAATTAGAATACACCATGAAAGGAATTGTTTGATTAATTTCCAAGTTCTTTGGAAACATTTATAAATAAGATTTGTAAACAATTGATATGGAATCTACCACCTGGGTGTGAGCCCTAAATGCAGATTGATTGATTGATTGATTGATTGATTGATTGATTGATTGATTGATTGATTGATTGATTGATTGATTGATTGATTGATTGATTGATTGATTGATTGATTGATTGATTGATTGATTGATTGATTGATTGATTGATTGACACAGTGAACGGAATAAATGTGGAAAAGTTGAGTGATTTAAATATAATATTATAATTTGAGATGGTATGGACATATAAAACTGATAAATTACAAAAATAAACTAGGGAATTTCAAATGAAAAGAAAGGGAGAGTAGGAGAGGCTCAGAGTATGATAGATGGACCTGGCTAAGGACAGTGTGAGGAAGTGACATCTGGACAGGATAAAGATGATGGAAGAGGAGTGGTGGAGATGTAAGATTAAAATTGAGAGGAACAATATTTGCCACAAGCAGGTTCCATCTGGCTAAATATAAATTATTATCCCCATTATAACTCATTGATCTAAAGAACAAATTCCATTGATGAGGCCTCAGCACGAGACAAAGGATACATGAACATGAAATGAAACAGTATTTCAAATAGACTTTTGTCCAGCTCTTTGCTTGAATGTCAGTATAGTGGCCTTTGGTTCAGAAGGTATTTGGTTCAGTTCCCAGATGGAACAAAGATTTTCACTGCATCTGGGTAATTCCTCTGGCTTAGGCACTGGATGTTTGTGTTTATCTCAGTATACTCATCTTCATATACATTCAACCACCACAGAAACAAGTAACAGTGAATACATCCCACTACATAGGGCTGACATCAGAAAGAGCATCCAGCTGTAAAACAGGTCAAAGTTAACATGTGCAACCCCACCATATGTGGTGAAAGTAGTAATAAAACGATTTCGAATAAACTTCGGGATTGTTAGGATGGATCAAGTACATATTCCTGCTACATGCCTAAGAGATATTAAATGCAGAGCAGAAAATGGCCCGGCTGGGCATTAGTGGAATTAAACCCATCGATCTATGGTGATCTTATCATTTCTGCTCTGTGGGCTGGGAATCGAATTACAGTTCATATCATATTCATATCACCTGACAGGTCCAGCTGGGACGGATCACCAGTGCTACTACTCCCTATCTTTGGGCCCCTTCCGCATGGTGATCAACTCTAACCAACATTAGGTGCTGTCATTTACCATGGAACCATAATCCAACATAGGCAGCATTCCCCATAGAACTATTATACAACATAGGCTGCCACGATCCCTCGTTGGTCAGATGTTCTGGATGTTCTAGTAGCGGGGTCACTTCACTTGTGATTTGATTTGTACAAGTGTCCACATTATAGAGTCCCCCGAATTAACATTAACATATATACTTGGTATTTGCAAGCCCTATCAGCACTGGTTAACACTGTGTTATCATTCAATCTAATGGCTGAATTGAATGCACACTTCGTTGAAATGGAAGGGCTAATTTAAATGAAATAAATTGCTGGTGTTTTTTTATCACCTTTAAGTAAAGAATAAAGTTTGATAAAAATCTGGAAACAGAAAATGTTTGCCATAGAAAATAACTACAGGACAAAAGAGTTTATCTTTCCACATAAACACTACTTATTTGAGTTATGGTATATGAGTTTATTCGCACAATTCGACACAGCTCGATCACTGTGCTATTTGATTGTATTACTGCACAGTTTTAATGTAAATGAACAGTTCATAGAATTGTTTGATAACAGTTCAAACTCTACAGAAATTGCTTTAATCATTCCAAAAATACTACAGTCACTCAAGTAATATGTACAAGTTAAGAAAGGCTGTTGTGCCTTCAAAGTTCGTGAAGACATAATAAAAGCTCCTAAGACACTTGTCTATTCTGTCACTGTTCTTTAGCAATATTTGCAAAGTTATGTAGTCACTAAATCATGTGAGAAATTCTGAAGTTTCATTGGAAAACATCTATTATATTTGAAATACTTGAAAGAGCAAAAGTTATATGAGAATAGGAGAAATATTTTAAGTTTCATTTCAGAAATTTCTACTACACTTAAGACACTCGAAGTAAAAATTCACTAATTATGCACTATGGCACATGACATATTCAAAGTTTGTGTCGAAGAATTTCCTATTACATTTGAAACAGTCTATGGTTCATATCACAAGTCCTGCTATCGACTATAATAACTTGATGATTTGTAGTTCCATCACACTCGTACTTCCGTGGTCACTCGTGCAGAGTTCACGTACTTTGAGCAGAATCTTGGCGTATCCCATGACTGGTCCAGATGGGACAGAGCACTAGTGCTACTACTCCATATCTTTGGGGGGTCCGAACCGCTCCTCCCCCCCCCCCTGCCGCATAGTGATCAACTCTAACCTATATCACCTCTGACATGCTATTAATTCTAAGATGAAGAGATAGCAGGGAGGGTTGGTAGTGTGACACTACAGGAGTATCAGCCTGTCCCCCATGCTCAGCAAGCTACCAGGCCAGATGTGGTGATAGGTATCAATAGCGGTGTAATTGGGTAAAAAGGGTCAGGAAAATGCCACATAGGCAGAAATAGAAATATGCCTACAAGTAAAACCTGACATTTTGTAAATAGCACATGCAAGAATGTGGTTCTGAAAAGGTCCAGGTAATTGTGTTAGTTGAGAGCAGGTATCATGCAGAAGTCATAAGCCATATTCTCACAAGTCCAGTTATTCAGGGGATCAGCCCTTCTGGGCACTGCCATGACTAGTGCGGGCCTAGCTTGTTGCCAAGCCATGCGGTAATAGCTACTGTGACCTGTCGCACTGCTCGACTCCCTTGGGGGACCTTGTACCCAGTGTCCAATCCCAGAGGCCTCCTGGATGGGAGTGGGACATGATGCTGGGGCTCCCTCCTCTTTACCCGGACCATGTCCGCCTCCGTAGCGTAACGGTTAGTGTTATTGGCTGCCGTCC
Source organism: Anabrus simplex (assembly GCF_040414725.1). Taxonomy (NCBI): domain Eukaryota; kingdom Metazoa; phylum Arthropoda; class Insecta; order Orthoptera; family Tettigoniidae; genus Anabrus; species Anabrus simplex. Next base: position 202,280,874 of record NC_090266.1, on the reverse strand, counting down.
TCGGGGGCCCGGGTTCGATTCCCGGTACTGCCAGAAATTTAAGAATGGCAGGAGGGCTGGTATGTGGTTGAAATGGTACATGCAGCTTACCTCCAATGGGGGTGTGCCTGAAAAGAGCTGCACCACCTCGGGATGAGGATACGAGTTTACTTTTTTTTTACCCGGACCATAGTCCTGTATGCCAGGCAACTAAGATAAGAGGCCAGGTAACCCCCACACAGTTGGCACACACCAGCACCTTCCTTAGTGCAGCGCAGGCCGTGTAGTGTTGATTTCCAACATAGCGGTTGCACTTCACTTGGAGCCCCCACCTATCCTGACGGTGACCCCACCTCAAGCAGCAGAAACACTGCAAGAGCTGCTGAGGGGGACGTTTAGTTCTCACCTGACTGCCACTACCCGCTGAGGTCTTCTCCTGATTGGCTCCTCGCTCGACTGCTGTCCTGGGATGCAGTGGTTTGCCGGCATTGTCATCATCCTCCTGTTCCGGGGGTGGTGTCTGCTTCCTGGCAGTCTATTCTCAGCATGGGAAGAGGTCTCGTCCTGGTGGTTCTCATCCCGGCCTGGTGACCATGGGGTAGTGAGTGAACCTCATACAGTGCAACCTTCCCCCACCTCTTGGCTCATGTCTGTGACGTCAGCGTTCCCACGCATCATCGTGCTCTAATCTGGCCAGGTACTGAGCCTTCTGGTGGCCCGCATTGGTGGTGGTCATTCCTGGTTGATGTCGGCAGTGTCCGTGGGTTGTCCCGCTGCAGTGCTGACATCTTCCTCCTGGCAGCAGTGGTGTTGTCGGTTATTGCTAGCATTTTAGTGCATTCTCTATCATGTGAGGCACACATCAATGTCTGCATCGTGAAGGAGGCGCAGTCGGGCTGTGAGTCCTGGGTTGCTGCCTCTGTACACCTGGGTGCGTCCGTTTCCAGGCCACATTCCTGCATCCTCCATCCTGGACGCCTTCCTGGTCTGCGCCCGGGTCGTGGGTACTCCCTAGGTGGCCCGTTGAGATGGGTGACATTCCTGGTCAGATGCCTTTTTCTGCATCCATGTCTCAAAGCAGGGCCACAAGACCTGGCTTGCACATTCGCAGTGCCAGGGTGCGGCATCCTCCACCTCTGTGCTGGCGTCCTGGGTTGAAGGGGCTGTGTCGGTACCAACTGCCTTGTTCCTCAGTCCCTTGTCCTTCCTGGATGTCTGTGTCATGGGAGCTCTGAGCTCTGGTTGTTGCCCTCATGACAGCGCCAACGCATGTTTCTGATGCGGCGGCCCTCCGTGGTAGGCGAACAACCTGAAACAGACTGGAGAGCTCGTTCTCGAGCATCTGCTCCTGATCATGATGCCTTGTGATCAAGCCTACTGGTAGGAAGCTCTTGACGGCTATGGTTGTTGATATCTTCTTTCCTCCGAGACAGGGGTGGCGCATTCTGTCCAGGACCAAATTCCTTTCAGTATCCACATGGCCTGTAGTAGATGAGGAGTGCCAGGTTCTCTGGCTCAGAGTAGTCCGCGGAGAAGAGGAAGTCCGTAGGGGGTCACACCCTACCCTGTAGGGGTCCAGCTCCACCACGATCTCTGGCTCATTATTGTTTGCAATCTGTCTTGTAGTCCTCCTGAAACAGCTAGCCTGAAAGAGAATTAGCACTGTAAAGGGCAAAAGACAATGCTCTTGTGTGCTCTTAAAAGAGCACAAGCTTAGACAAATATTGCTCCTTCCTGTTTGTACTGATAATTACATGTTGCCTGACTAGCACAGATAGCCTGGCAAGGAGAGTGACTCAGTGGGAAGCACATACATCCACTCACTGTGACTGCCAAACTAGTCCTTACTCCCTACCTGGCCAAAACAAGGCCTTTTATACCTGTCAAAGGCACACGTCATCTTCATGACCCGATTTCTTTAAAGTTGAATACCTTTTGATTCCGTGGAGTAATTTTCATAAAATTCACACCAGGAGATATTTGAGATGTGGTGATCACAGTGATGTAATTTTTATTTCACTATGATGATTATTACAGAAGTTTGCAATTGTTCTGCTATGGACGGTTCTAGAGTGTATGACACAGTTTAGCCTCGGCCGTGATCTAGCTTGTAGCGGCTGTTAATCTGGCAGGTATACTAACCAATCCCTGTCAGAATTAGAAGCCGGTGCTGAGGCAAGCCGAAGTGAGTTGTTCATTTCTTTCGCATCTAATATATAATTACTCTGAGAAATACTTAATGTCTGCATATTTCTGGTACAGTGTGTATTTACAGTATATATGTATTGAATGGGAGGATAAATAACTACATATATTATTGTAAGAGGATTATAGTTGTCAAGATAGACACTAAGACAATGCCCACTACAATAGTACAAGTCTATGTGCCTACTAGTTCAGCAGATGATGAAGAAATTAAAAGAATATATGAAGAGATAGAAGATTGAATACAATATATAAAAGGTGACAAGAATCATATTGTGATGGGAGACTGAAAAACAGAGGTAGGCCAAGAAAGCAAAAGTAATGCAGTAGAAGAATTCAGATTGGGACAAAGAAATTAAGGAGAAAGTCAACTGGTTGAATTCTGTACGATCATAATTTAGCCCTTGCTAACACATGACTCAAACACCACAAACAGCAGCTGTATATGTGGATGAGACCTGGAGACACTGGAAGGAATCACATAGAATTAATTATGATAGGAAGAGATTCAGAAGCCAGGTACTAGATTGCAAGACTTTCCCAGGAAAGGACATGGACTCTGACCACAAACTGTTGACCAAGAAATGCCATCTAATGCTGAATAAATTGAAGAAAGGAAGGAATGCAAGCAGATGGGATCTAGAAAAGGTTAAAAGAAAAGGGGTGTGAGGGATTGTTTCAGCAAACATGTTGCACAAGGACTAAATAAAAAGGCTGAATAAAACATAGTAGAGGAAGAATTGACAGTCATGAAGACTGCAGAATATAAGGTAGGAAGAAAGGAAAGATGAAGTAAGGATCAATGGATGGATACCTCAGAAGATACTGGACCTGATTGATGAAAGTACTGGAATGCAAATCATGAGGAGGGTAGACAAGAATACAGGAGATTAAAGAATGAAGTACATAGAAAGTGGAGGTCAGCTAAGGAAGAATGGCTGAAAGAGAAGTGCAAGGATGTTGAAGGTTGTATGGTTGTAGGAAAGGTAAATGCTGCATACTGGAAAATCAAGGAAATCTTTGGAGAAAGGAAAACTAGGTGCATGAGTATTAAGAGCTCACATAGAAAACAACTTCTAGGGAAAGAAGACAAGTTAGAAAGGTGGCAGAAACATACCCAACAGTTGTATCACATTAAAGAAGTAGATGATGAGGTTCTGGAGCAAGAAGAGACTGTTGATTCTGATGAAATGGAGGACCCAATTTTGAGGCAAGAATTCGGCAGAGCTTTGAGAGACCTAATAAGGAACAAGGCAATGTGAATTGATGACATACCCTCAGACTTACTGACTGCCTTAGGAGAAACCAGCATGGTGAGGTTATTCCATTTATTGTATAAGTTGTATGATACAGGAGGATTGCCATCCGATTTTTAGCAGAATGTTATACATATTCCCAAGAACGCCAGTGCTGTCCAATGTGAAAACTACCGCACCAGTAGTTTAGTATCTCAATCTCATGCCTGCAAAAATTAAATTGGATAGAAAAGTTTAAAGTGAGTTGAGAACAGAACAGATTGGCTTCAGAAGAAATGTAGAAACACGTGAAGCAATTCTGACTTCCCGTCTGATTTTAGAGGACCGAAATAAAGAAGGACAAGCCCATGTATATGATATTCATAGATCTACAGAAGGCATTTGATAATGTTGATTGGACCAAGGTATTTGAGATTCTGAAGGTGATCAGGATCATATATAGAGAAAGAAGAATTATCTACAATCTGTACAAAAATCAGTCTGTCCGAGTGAGTGGCTCAGATGGTTGAGGCGCTGGCCCTCTGATCCCAACTTGGCAGGTTTGATCCTGGATCAGTCTGCTGGTATTTGAAGGCACTCGGATACGTCAGCCTTGTGTCAGTAGAACTCTTGCGGGACTAAAATTGCGGCACGTCAGCATCTCCAAAAACTGTAAAAAGTAGTTAGTGAAACATAAAGCGAATAACATCATTTTTATAAAATCAGTCTGCAGTGATAAGAATCAATCAATCAATCAATCACTACTGATCTGCAGATTCCCTATCTGTTGTTTTCTTAGCCTTTTCTTAAATGATCGCAAAGAAATTGGAAAATTATTGAACATTTCCCTTGGTAAGTTATTCCAATCCCTAACTCCCCTTCCTATAAACGAATATTTGCCCCAACTTGTCCTCTTGAATTCCAACTTTACCTTCATATTGTGATCTTTCCTACGTTTAAAGGCACCACTCAAACTTATTCATCTACTGATGTCCTCCCACGCCATCTCTCCACTGACAGCTCGGAACATACTACTTAATCGAGCAGCTCGTCTCCTTTCTCCCAAGTCTTCCAGCCCAAACTTTGCAACATTTTTGTAATGCTACGCTTTTGTCGGAAATCACTCAGAACAAAACGAGCTGCTTTTCTTTGGATTCTTTCCAGTTCTTGAAACAAGTAATCCTGGTGAGGGAGAATCAAGGTCTTTGAAAAAGAAGCAGCAATCCAGAAGAGGCAGTAAAGAAAATCAAAGAGAAATTTTTAAAGGGAATCACAATCCAAGGAGAGGAAATCAAACTCCTGAGATTTGCCGATGATATTATTTCATCTGAGTCGGCAGAAGATCTGGAGAAATTACTGAATGGTAATGGTAAGATGAAAATCTATACATCCAACCAAAAGTAACGAGTGTAAAATGTAGTAAACAAAGTCAGGTATGAAGAAGATATTAGATTAGGAAATGAAGACTTAAAGAAAGTCAATGAATATTTTTACTTGAGTAGTAAAATAACTGATGGCAGAAGTAAGGAGGACATAAAATGCAAGCTAGCACAAGCAAGGAAGACCTTTCTTAAGAAAATAAATCTGCTCACTTTGAACATTGATTTAGGAATCGGAAAGATGTTTTTGAAGACTTTTGTCTGGAGCATGCATTGTATGGAGGTGAAACATGGATGATAATTAGCTCAGAAAGGAAGAGAATAGAAGCTTTTGAAATTGTTTGTTATAAAACAATACTGAAGGTGAAATAGGTAGGTTGAATCATGAATGGAGAGATACTGAATCAAACTGGTGAAGGTACAATGATTTGGCAAAATTTTATGAGAAGAGGAGATAGAAAAATGGGACACATCTTAAAACACCCAAAACTTGTTCAGTTGGTTTTTGAGGGAAAAATAGGCAGTAAGAACAGTAGGGATAGACCAAGGTATGAATATGACAAGCAGATTAGAGCAGATGTAAGATGTAGCAGTTACGTAGAAATGAAAAGGTTAGCACAAGATAGGGTGACATTGAGAGCTGGCTCAAACCAGTCTGTAGACTGATGACTCAAACAACAACAACAACAACAACAAGTAATTTGATTACTTTTACTCGGTTTCTTCCCAACTCTGATTATGACACGGGATGTGACTGCATCAACAATAGTAGTTGTAGTAGTGATAACAGTAAGTTGTGAAATTGTACAGCCCTGGTCTTAAGTTCATTGTGATTTTTTTGTTTCAGTTTGAACTGCCATCTTTATCAGCTTTTGTAGGTTGCCCACCAATCCTCATGGTAAAATGCCCCATTGTCAAACCTGGAGATGACCATGTAGCCCTGATAGCATCTATATCAATAACCGTAGCGATTATTATACTAGTAGTTGGGTATCTTCACATACGAGGTCAAGCAATACAAGTAGTTGCTCATGCACGACATTCTCCAAATGAGGTAAGTATTATATTACAACAGAAAACATTATCAGTAAATCTGTCATTCAGAGACTATATCTAGGCATGTTAACATTGATGATTTCATGGCCCGTACTTGTAAACATAATATAGCCTTTTGGGCTTGTGTCATGTCAAGAAAACAAGATGAAACTCTTTACGTTTTGCAAAGAACTTCGCTCTGTGTCTTCAGAAGAAAATCTTGACTTCACGAGGAAGACTTCTGTAATAATGAGGGTTTGACTTTAAGAGTGCTTTACTGTTGGTCGCTGTTGGTACGCTCATTTGTCACATGGTGTGATGGAACACCTTAATTGGAGATTAATAGTGTCGTCAGTGGTAGATGAGTCGTAGATCTTCAATGAAGTAGGTTTCCCGTGCCAGTACATAAACAAGTCTGGAGGGTGCCAGTTTACTTACTCCTAGGGCCTCCTTCAGGAACCTTGCTTTGACTCTTTCTATTCTCTCCGAGTCACCGATTGTCAGGTTGTCACATATTATTTCGATTTCGTATGCAACAATTGGGGTTATTGCGGTCTTGAATAAAATCGTCACCGTGTTAAGGGATAGCATAGATATATTCTTGATATTGTGAATGGCTCTGATTGCTGCTGTCGTTCTGTCTATGACGTGGTTATTGAAGGATGTCATGCTCGTTTGGAACGTGATGCCCACGTATTTGAATTTCTTGACTATTTCTAGTTTTTTATTGTTTAATGATATAGCGTCGTCCTTGGCCGCCTTGCTACCTTTTCTGAATACCATCTGTACTGTCTTTTCCTGGTTAATTTCAAATTTGTTATCTGAAGACCAAGCTTCTAACTTCATCACTGTCGACTCTATTTCTGCCTTTGAGCTCGATCCCAGAGCCATGTCATCAGCGTAGATTATTAGAGTAGTCTCAGGGGAGTCCGTCATTATTTGTGTGATATCTGCCGTTGCTACGTTGAATAGTAGCGGACATAGGGGTTCTCCTTGGGGTACCTCATTTGTTTGAATTACTTTCCCGGATGAGGATGCTCCATCTTCAGTTTGGATTAGGTTGTAGTCTAGTATGGTCTCAACAATTCTCACGAGCGTGTTGTCACCAATCATTTGTTTTAATTTTCCTATCAGGATATCTCGGTCGATAAGATCAAAAGCCTTCTTACAGTCAACAAAGACGACATAGTACTTCCCTTTTGGGTGCCTCAGTGCTTCTTCAATTTTTCCTTTTAGGCATGCTGCTGCTTGTAACGTGCTTTTTCCTTTGCGGAATCCTAGTTGGCATTCTGGTATGAATGGGTCTATTTCGTTGTTCAGGCGATTCGCTACAATAGTTGCAAATGCTTTGTATAGATTGCTTTCTAGCGCTATACTTCTATATGAGTCGGAGTTGTCAGTTTCTCCTTTCCCTTTGTACAATATCTTCAGCGTTGCCGTTCTACAAACTTCCGGTATTTTACCTAAATTTAGACATTTGTTGAATAGTTCTGTCCAAAGCTGTAGTAAATGGTCTTGAGTAATTTTTAAGTGTTCTGTATATATGTTGTCCGGTCCTGCTGTCTTCCCCTTTTTTCCTTTGCTGTTTACCATCTGAACTTCCCCCGTGGTTAGTCTAATTTGGTGTTCTGGGTTGACAGAGTGGTTTGCGGTGTCACCTTTTGCTCTGCTGTCTCTGTTTAGAAGCACTGAGAAGTGTTTTTCCCATGTTTTCATTGGTATTTCCCTCGCTCTACATGCTTGCTCTTTATTGAGGGCCCGAAATGGGTCTGTTTCTGCTTCGACTACAAGCTTCTTGACTTCTGCTTCCAGATATTCAGCTCGCTTTTCTTTTAGAAGTTTTCTGTAATTTCTTCTTTTGATGGCGTATGCTTCCAAGTAATCTGCGGTCTCCATTTTTCTGGCTGAATATAACGCGCGTAAAATGTATTTTCGTGCTCTATAGCACTGTCTGTCAAAACATTTTTGTGCTCTCCTTTCTTTCGCAGACAAAGCGGCTTCCTGTATCAGATTTGTAGCGATTACTACTGCTTCAATTAGGTGTCCTCAAGCTACAAGTGCTCTTGCTTTTTGTATATTCGTGTGGTCTTGCAGTTTCTTCTATCAATATTTCTTGAAAGTGTGATGCCCTTATCATCGGGGATTAGTGTTTTCCGTAACTATTTGCGTTCAAGTTCTGTGCAGATGGGTATATGTTTTCTGATTGGCGTTGACCCTGAGGACCATAGACCTTCCTGCCTCTTTATCACAAATCTTTCACCTCTGTAGAATTCAAGATCAATTGCGCTGGAGCTATTTGGAGCAAAGTATGTTTTAAGAACTTTTTTGTTTATCATTGTGAAACCTTCTTCCCTCAGGATTTGGATAACTAACTCTGATTTTACGTTCGGCTTGTCTATCCTGCAGTTGAGGTCACCCGCGATTATCACTTCTGGCTCTGCTAATGTAATGTGACCTCTTTAAGCTGCTAGGACTTTCTCCTCTTCCATGTGTTTAAGGTTGACATTACTATATATTATGTTTAACCGTTCTCATCCCTTATGCCTCTTCCTATTCTCATACCCTCTAGCAGTGGCAGCTTCTCAATTGCATCAAGTAGAGTCCAGCTGCACTAAGACTTCTCATTTTCTGTAGTCCTGTATTTTTCCTCTAAAACATATTTGTTTAAAAAACCAAAGAGTACACCTTGGATATCCCTTTCAGACCTGAAAGAAAACTGGAGGTGTGAATTTTTGTTTGTACGTCAAGAACTGACTAAAATGCTGCTCAATACACATATTAATAGTTTATTTTACAAAATAAAAACTAACATCCTAAAAACAGGACCCACACAATTGTGCGTATCAAAATTCAAAACCTCGTTGTATCACGTACGATGGTGTAGCTTCAAAATTTACGTTCACTAACCAATGTACACACTTCATTGAATATATTCCGGTATTCAGTAAAGCTTCTAGATTAATATAAACGCAGTAAATAAATACTTACTTTCGGCACTACTGCTTCCTGCCATCTCGCCGATCAACTGTGCTTTTTAAACTCTTCTTCCTTCGCCCTGGCGGTCAAGCGCATACTAAAATCAATTGAAATACATGCCACGTGTCCTGCACAATCACTGCAGTCCGGTGTAGCGCCGAAAAAACATCAAATACGGTCAGGGATAACTAAAATACGAACCCGCACAATTGTGCGTACTCGGTCTGAAAGGGATATTGTGATCACTCAACTGTCATAGCGCTTATAATTATGTTAGTCAAGCACCACAGTTTGCTTTCTTAGCTAGGGCTTATTGTGACCGGAGTTCAGCCCACTCGAACACACCTGACTATGTAAGCTGAGATTTTTGCCTTGGTTAAACACATTCCAGTCCCCTTAGCACTGCTGCCAATGTTAGTATCTCAATCTCACATTAAAATACAGTGAACCAAAGGTAAATTTACTAATACAATTTGCTTCCTTGTGGCTTCTGTTCCAACACCTGTAACAAGAAGTATATTGTAAATTTGAATGTGTGTTGAAGTATCCCTTGATAGTTAAAATAAATGTCCATTGTTATAATGTGAACTGCGGCCGTGTGGTGGATTAATTGAGTGAAGTTCAGGTAAGGACATTTGAAGTCCGTACAGTAACACAGATTGGTATTTTTGTAGTTACTGTGAGGAATGTGTAACAGAATTATATATGTTTGAAGAGGAAGTGCATTTGATATTCATAGTTATATTATAGAATGAAAGAATAGCGTTCCCTCCCAAACGTGCTTTTTCACGGAATCCTCCCTGGAATTAGTTTGCATTGTGCAGGAAACTCTGATTTCTACATGAAAGTAGGAGGACAAAGAAACGAAATTTTAACAAGCAGTCATCCCTAACCAATTTTGAGATGCAAACAAAGAAAATCCAGGTATCTTTGTATAGTAGTTATCCGTGTTATGTGGTATGCACAACTTTCTGAAGCCCTTTTGTTGGCCTCGTCTAATTGTTAGAGTAAAACAGGGAGTCTAGAATCACACAGAATTTGAAAATATGTCCTTTGCTAATAGGTTTTTCCAAAAGCATGAAGATTCCTCAGAGCATGAAAAAGTGCAATGGGATATAAGAACTTAAGAAAATCAGAATCAAATTACTGCTACTTTAAGTCAAAATTCTCATCTTTTTACCACTGAATTTAATTAAAATTGTGACGTAAGAGACTTTTCTGGCAGTTACCAATCGATGCAGTTTTATTTATTTCTAAGCAGGAACTGGCGTTTAGAGGGTATGTATGAAAAGAGCAAATCTTCCTTAAATAGGAGAATTTCAAAGAACTCTTGAGAAACTTTTGGCTCACAACAGTTCGTTTGAAATTGCAATGGCATTATTCTTCGATAAGGAAATTTTTTGCAGAAAATCGAAAACTATACAAAGTGAATTAAAAAACTCCATCTATACTTTTATTAGGGATGCTGTGATAGAACAAATTTTATGAACGTCTCTCTTTTCAGTTGAAGTCAATGATACAACTGATATCACAAAGAAACTGCAGTGTTCGGTTAAAGTTTGGTGAATTACCTACAAATGTTTGCTAACCGAACTCTTTCGTAGAAATGGTCTTCAAACTAAGGTCGGGAAAGATGCCTTCAAGCAGTATGTGTTCATTGTTATTATTAGCAACATGTCTGAAAAGTTTTGTTCATTTGTTTGTTGTTTCTTTGTTTTTGTTTTTTGTGAGACTTGATGGTATACTCTCATTTCTTCATTAATCAGCCAAAAGAACTTCCAACACTGATTCAGTAACTGTGAAACAAATACCATCTTGTGTGGATATAAATTGGTCATAAATCGATAAACTTTTAAAGAAGCTGGATGGAATGAAATAAATCTTTGCAAGACTTATGTGTTATCCTCAGTAGCTTCCAATTTACATGTTTCTCAATAGTATTCAACGACTTTTTGAGTTTAACACTCAAGTGACTTCATCCATGCGACAGTTGCCAACTTTCTCACAGCCATCCCCTCTACTTCCAAGGTCCTACTGAATTTATAGTTATTTATTATTTAGTTATTTATAGTTATTTATTCATTATTTACCCTATGAAAAGGAATACTCCACACTCTAACCAATATGGATTTTGGGAACCATTTGTAAATTTATGTTTTGAGTCCCCTTTAATAATTATAGGTCGTTATAAGGATTGATAAAGCAGAGAAATGATCATAATTCTTTTTTTCAGATTTTTGGAGCTTCCTTTTAGTATATCTGCATTTTCTTCTGAGTGTGTTATATTCTTTTAAGTTTTTCTTTAAGTGATTGAAAACATATTTTTTTAAGAAATTAGGTTCAATAAATAACAAAAAGTTAAGAAAATTCTGTTTAATTTAGTTTATTTATTTAATCATATGGTGATTTTATACAAAATATATTCAAGGCAAAATCAAACTTAAAAGTCCATCCTTCTCAGCCACTGAGTTGAAACAGGTGTGAGAGCGAACAAATTGTCAGGAGTGCAGGGTACGAATGAAGAGGACAGCATTGGACCAGGTGCTCAATCGTCTGTTCTTCCAGGTTACAATCACACATTTGTGAACTGATCCAACCCTACTTGTACTTGAAGTAATAGCAACAACAATGTGCAGTCCTTAACCTGTTGATACAGCACCAGAGATTCCTCGGTAGGTCAAAAACCTTTTGGTTTCTTTGTGGGATCATGATGGTAGACACTTGTTCCCAATGTTTTTTTGACCACTCATGCTTCCAGCTTTCATTGAGATCAAATCCATCTGCAATGAGTCACCCTGCAGTGACACTTGCTCTTCTTCTTGATTGCAGTCGCTGCAATGATGGTTGACAGAATTCTTGGTGCAGTGGCAAAGAGGGTGATGCAAATATTTTCTTAGCTTACCTTAGTAGAGCTTGGTTCCCCCTTAAGTGAGGTGGAGGGATGTGACTCAGCATAGATAACCAGTGACATGGAGTTGATTTGATGGTACCAGTAATGCAACACATTGTATCATTCAATTTTGTGTCTACCTTCTTCGCATGTATACTTTCCAAGTGGTTTAATTTAGTAGTAGAGATATTAAGTTTGACAGACACCATAATACCAATTATATGAAACCAATTAAGGGTTAATATATTATTAAGTATACTTCAAAAAAAGTGTCTGGATGTTTACTTCTGCTTCTCAAATATAGGCACCACATGGTAACTGATATTGGTACAGTTCTCGCAATTTCCTCATTAACAACTGGCAACTCAAACATTAAGCAGGAGCACATGCCAACTCAACTGCCTACCAACAGCAGATGGCCCATATACAGCTGTCTGAGGATGGCTTATCCATTGACCTTGCCTTGTAAATGACAGACTCAACGTGGAGTCCAGTGCAGACTTCAAAAGCAAGCCAGACATTAATGCAGAAATTGATTCCTACATTGGTCAATCTAACAACACCAACTGAACCTGCTGTATTCATTGAAAAATGAAAAATAATGTATTCAATATGTATGTATGCTTACAACAGTAATCAGTATGTTGAATTTAATTTTACTATCCCATGTCTTGTATTTTCCTTCTTTTTATTCCAAAGTCTTAATTTCTGGAATAGGTTCAAGTCCATTGAATGTCATCTGATAGTACTGGTGAAACTGTTATACTCTTAAAGTAATTATTACACAGGCTGAGTGACTTGAATGGAAAATTACTGAACTTCTGAGCCCAAAAGATGCTAAGATGCCAGACTTTTGTCCCACAGGAATTGTTTTATGGGCCAATAAATCTGCCAATACAAAGCTAACATATTTGACAACTTCCAGTTAACACTGGACTGAGCTGGAAACAAACCTGCCAACTGAGATTCAGAAAACTATAACTCTACCATCTGCATCACTCATCCTTGCTTCTACATTTGCAGACTGGTAGAGAAGGACAAGGAAGCACTTACACTATTTCTTTCTTTTCTTGTTGTTTTTGTCTTTTTTCTTCTTTGGTTTTACTTCACATCAACTCAAACAAGTCTTATGGTGACTATGGAATAGGACTGGAAATGAAGTGGCCATGATCTTAACTAAGATACAGCCCCAGCCAGCATTTCCTGGTGTGAAAATGAGAAACCATGGAGAGCTATCTTCAGGATTGCCGACTGTGGGCATTGAATCCACCATCTCCCTATTTCTTCTCAACTTGGCATGGTGTTAATGTTATGCATGGACTCATGGAATTTTTATTTATGTCAGTGCTGCTAACTTCTAACACCATAAGATACAATTTAAAACACAATCTGCATCAGCACACATTGTCAAAATCATTTAGTCTAGAACCATATTTCAGAAACTAAATGGAAACTGGTTCTGGACTAAATGATGTTGACAATATGCACTGGTACAGACTGTGTTTTAATTCAACAAACTGTATCAAGCCATCAGCAGTGTAAAGAAATGGCTTTAATTTTTTATGCTGATAATGCCATAAGATTCAATGTTCTGGTTCTAGCAAGTGTAGTTATTCTATAAGACAACCCTGTGGTATAGGAATAGCATGACTTCCTAAAGCTAGAGGCCCAGGGTTTGATTCCTGACCAGTCCAAGGATATTAATTCTGCATTGAGGTGAGGATGAGGTGCACTCAGCCCTGTGAGACCAACTGAGATATTGTCTGACACTAGAGGCTTAGGACTTGGTCACAGAAGCCAAGCAATAAGTCGAGGATGTCCTCACCTTAAGTACATGGTGCTGCAATATCTGCAAGCCATTGGGCTGGGCAGCAGTCATCTTGGAAGATGAGACCCTGAAAAGTTTGTTGCATCACATATTTGCTTTTGTTTCAATTCTTGAAGCTTAGTTATTCCATAGCTGTTCAAATTTCAATTAAACAATGTATTGTTTTGCCACTCTTATAAATATTAATATATTTAACTTATGTGAACAGCAGTGCCATCACAAACAATGAGCAAACAAATTTTTCAACAATCTTTCTCCTCTTGGTTTAATGTTTGTTGGACACCCATCAGTGCAATTTCATTTATGTGAGTCCTATATTCCACCAATAGTACAAGAGTATATTTTAACATTCAAGTAAGTGTAGCTACTCATTGATATTTAGTGTCTGTTCCAATTTCAAAAATACTTTTCCACATACAATCTATTCTTTCAACAACAAACTCAATTTTAGCCGAGGGAGATTTTTTTCTCCTGCACTGACTCAGATAGACCTTTAACAATAATAAGAGAGGAATGGGCTAGGTCTGGGAAGGATTCAGGTAGGTACTACCCCAGCATTTTCCTAATGTGAAAATGGGAATCTTGTTTGCTTCAGACTTCTCATGCACTAAGTAGATGATGTTGGATACAATGTCCCAATCACTTAAAATGAGCTATGTACTCAAAATATTTCAAAAAAGCTAACTTGTAGTTTCATATTGCTGTTGATATTATAATTATAGTTCTTCTACCTTCATCTTTACATGGAATCCAAACCACAAGAAAGAAATGTCAAATAGTCTCATATGTACTGTATTATCTCAGATCCTGGACTTTAAATGGGCCAAATAGGCAAATGCCCAGGGTGCCTGGCCCAAGGGAATGCAAGCATGAAGTTAAACACATTAAGATAATAAATATAATTATTGGGATACAGTATTAATTTTAAGATATGAAATAAAATGGTTAATTCCTACTTTTTATAAACATTTGTTATCGAAAATGATTCAGGAGCTGTTGAATCATTTATTTTGAACAGCTTATTTGTTGCAAGATGGCTGATCATCATTGTTAAAATTATCAGAGTGAATTAAACTACCCTGGAATGCAATCAGTGTCCGTTTCTAACTTCACCTCCTGCCCTTCTACTCTCAACACCTGTTTTGTATCCACGCCATAAGATGTGCCACTGTATTGTCAGCTGTTGTGCCCATTAATCAAGGCCAAACTCTCTGCTCAGGCTGACTCAGTGATCAAGTGATGGATTGGCATTCTTGGATGCGCTGTTGAGAATGTTCTTGCATTATTGTAGTGATAAAGTAGTAAAGACTAATTGAAATAGTTTAATTTTGTGTGTGATCCATTTAGTGCTATTTATGTATTGGTGTTTAGTGCTTGTTGGTAGAAATTGGGAGTAGTGATATTTATTTGAAGTTTATATCAAGTAATTCAGTTGTTGTTCAGTAAATTACGTTTTCTAGGTTAAGTGTGCAAGCTAGGTGTACCGTACTTAGTTTCGACTTTAGGTTTAGGTAATAATCTAGGTAATAAGATTAACTTTTTTTAAATTGGGTTTTTAAAATACTGTATCTGTAGGTTTGTTGGTACCGGTATATTACTTACATAGGCAGATTATCAAAAGGAGATGTAACTTCTGTAGCTTTTACATTCCAGCAGACAATAGACCCATCCATTCAAGCTGTCACAAAGGTATTAATTTATTCAATTTAACAGGATACGGCTGTAAACTAATAAGTTAAAAGAAAGTATAAAATGGTTCAATCTTTCAACACTACTAAAATAAGAAATGTAAATTTGAATTCCTATTTAATTAAAATTGGTACCGGTTTCGACCAGTACTTTTGGTCATCATCAGCCGATCACAAATAAGTGTAAAACAATGCACAGATAAATAAATAGCGAAGTACCGGTATAAAGAATTCTGTAGGTTGCTGTTAGTGAAGCACTAATATCTTTAGGGAGTACTGTGCATTGAAATACAATCACAAATAAGATGCAAGTTTAGATGATACCGGTACTGTCAGATGCAGTTTATGAAGCACTATAACACAATATTATGAAAAAAGTCTAAAATCAAATACGTATTTATCAGATGCAGTTTATAAGGCACTGTATAATTTTAAGGATCAGCACTGTGCGTCAATCATGAAGAAGTCATGGTTCAAGAAAGTTAGTACCGTACGGTAAGACATACCGTAAGCGTTATGGGAAGAAGTCCAGAATCAAATACGTATCAAATGTAGTACGAAGCAAATTCTTGAAGAGTTCAATTGAACTGTATAATTTTAAGGACTAGTACTGCCCGTCAATAGATCAAAATATTATGAAGAAGTCGCCGATCAATTACGCACGTGTACTACGGAGCAAGTTTCTGAAGAGTAGATCGGCACTGTGCTTCTAAAATTCTTTTAAGTTAGATGTGTTAAAGAGCACTGTGTGTGAAGTGGTCCAGAATCAAATACGTACGTATCTAAATGTAGCACGAAGTAAATTCTTGAAGAGTTCACCTACAGTCCATGAGGCACTGTCTAATTTTAGGAATTAGCACTGCTTGTCGATAGATCCAAAAGTTTATGAAGAAAGTCGCAGATCAAATGTACAAATGTATTACGGAGCAAGTTCTTGAAGAGTAGATCGACACTGAGCTTCCAAAAGATTTGTGAGTTAGATCAATGAAGTTATTAAAACATGTGATACAGAGAAAAAACAATTGTGAATAGAAAAATACTAAAAAGTTCAATAGTGGAAGAGTTGAGTAGCGTAATGACATAGCGTGAGATATCTTGAAGGTACGGTACACGGTACGCATCTAGGTGTGTTGATAATCTTTGGGCAGTTCTTGTGAATTTTAAACTTGTAATTTTCATTTCTGTTTGTGCGTTGTAATTACATATTGTAATTTGTATACGTCTGAACGTAGTTTAAAAATTATTGTAGTGTATTGTAGTAAATTAGTAGTATTGTAGTAAATTATTAGAAATTAGCGTGCTTATTCTATTATTATAAAACATTTATGTAGTATAGTAGAAGTATCTGTAGAAATCCTCTTACAAGAATTCTGCTGTTGAAATTAGGATAGGATTAACTGCAGTTTAGAATTGTGTAATTTTTGTGTATTTATTTCGGTATTCAGTAATTAATGCCAGTTTTTATCCTCTTAGCTTGTTTTAGGATAAAAACATAGTACAACAAAGTAGTATTGTAGTGTAGCAGTACCGGTATATTAATTACATTATTGTTGTGTGATCCTTGTGTACTATACTAGGCAATATTTCTTTGCACAGAATAAGTTACAATATTTTCCTTTTCATTTCATTCTTCCGTAAGGAATGGCTAAGAAGTGCAAGTGTAGGAACAGTGGGTGTGGCCAGGCATTAAGGAGCATGAGGGAGGAGCTGGAGAGTTTGAGAGAGATAAATACGATTCTCTGAGAAGACAAGAAGGAAGTTGTACCTCCCTCAAACAATGTACAGGATACAATAGTTGTAAAAGAGGGATGGGAAGGTAAAGGGAGAATTGTAGATGACAAGGTGGTCTAATCTTTTTAGGTTAAGGAGATTGCAGACTAAGAGATCTATTCAGGACCAGAATTCAGGACAGGCTTCTGTCAGAAATCGGTACGAGTCACTGCCAATAGAACAACAGAAGGGAGATGAGGAAAAGGGAACTGTTACTGAGAAGTGTGGAAGTAGGAGGAAGGGAAAATGTAGGGAAGGGAAATGTAGAATAGAGGATATCAAAAGACAGGTGGAAGAGGGTCATGGGTGGGAGTAAAGGGAGGAGGGAGTAGCTTCTGCAGCTGTCAGAAAAGATAGGGGTGACGAGGAGGGTAGGGGATTAAATGAGGTGGGCAGGGTTGAGGCTCTAGTCATGGGGGATTCCATTGTTAGTCATGTGGGGAAAGTGTGTAAAGGACAGGGAATCAGGGTAGAGTGTTATCCAGGAATTAGGTTGAGGCAGATGTTGAGATGGCAGAGGGAAAGGAGAAGGTGTTAGTGTTTCACGTTGGTACCAACAATGTAAGGCAAGCAGGTATAAGTACCAACATAGTTGGGGATGTGTGGCATCTGGTAAATGCAGCACAGGTGAAATTTTAGGAAGCAGAGATTGTTATCAGTGGAATACTGTGTAGGAGGGATACTGACTGGAAGGTGATTGGAGATTTAAATGAGACTATGGAGTGCGTATATGGGAAATTTGGAGTGAGATTTCTAGATCCTAATGGATGTGTAGGAGACTGGAATCTGCGCTCAGATGGCCCTCACTTAAATCGCAATGGCACTTATAAGTCAGGAAATTTGTCTACAAGGGTTATAGGGAGGTACATTCAGGGAAATGGGGTGGTCTAGGGAGTGGTAATAAGGGTACAGGGATCTAGAAGTCAAGTAGGGATGACATAAAAATGTTAGTGTAAGAACTGTAGAAGTATAATAAAGAAAGGAATAGAATTAAGTAATTTAATAGATGTATACATACCCGATATTGTAATAGGATTTCAATCATGGCTCAGAAAAGTTATAATGGATGCAGAGATTTCTCATGGAACTGGAGTATGTAGTGTAGAGATAGGATAGGAATGGTAGGAGTGGAAGTATTCATTCTGTTGAAAGAAGAATTTGTAAGCTACAAAAAAGTTAAAGACAAGAAAAACGAAATTCTAGGTGTAGGGCTCATTTCTAAACATAATAGGCAACTTGATGTCTTTGGAGTGCACAGATCGGGAAAGAGTAGTTCTGATGCTGATTCAAAATTATTTGGTAGGAAACAGTATGGAAAGGAACATGATTGTAGCAGGAGATCTTAGTTTACAAAATGTAAATTGGGAAAGCAATGCGAATGACAGGAAGCATGATCAACAAATGGCAAATAAGTTAATATGGGAAGGACAGCTGAATCAGAAAGTGATGGAACCAACTAGAGGGAAGAATATTCCCGACGTGCTGCTGGTAAAACCAGATGAGCTCTATAGAGAAACCGAAGTAATAGATGGTATTAGTGATCACAAAGCTGTTTTTGTGGTAGTTAAAAATAAATGTGATAGAACAGAAGGTCATAAAAGTAGGACTATTAGGCAGTATCATATGGCTGATAAAACAGGCATGAGGGAGATTTTAATAAGTAAATATGATCGCTGGAAAACGGTGAATAAAAGTGTAAACAGACTGTGGGATGGGTTTAAAGCAATTATTGAGGAATGTTTGTACCTTTACAGGTGGTAAAGAATGGTAAAGACCCACTATATTGTAACAGAGAAATAAAGAGTCTAAGAAGGATGTGCAGGATGGAAAGAAATAAAGTTATAAATGGCTCTGGATGTAAGGAGAAATTCAGGAAACTAACTAAGATATTGAATCTGGCAAACAAGTCAGCTAAGGATAACATAATGGCAAGGATAATTGGCAGTCATACAAATTTTAGTGAAAAATGGTAGAGTATGTATAGGTACTTTAAGCCAGAAACAGGTTCCAAGAAGGACATTCCAGGAATCGTTAATGAACAAAGGGAGTGTGTTAATGTGAGGATATTCAAAAGGCAGAAGTATTCAGTCAGCAGTATGTAAAGATTGTTGGTTACAGGGATAGTGTCCATTTAGAGGAGGTCACTAATATTAAAGAAGTATTAAAATTTACATATGA
The DNA here is from genome assembly GCF_040414725.1 of Anabrus simplex. NCBI lineage: Eukaryota > Metazoa > Arthropoda > Insecta > Orthoptera > Tettigoniidae > Anabrus > Anabrus simplex. Next base: position 202,261,711 of record NC_090266.1, on the reverse strand, counting down.
TAACAACGGTATTTACAATAAGATACAGAAGTTGAAAACTAGAAAAGCGCCTGGAATTGATATGATTTGGGGCGATACACTAAAAACAATAGGTTGGGATATAGTACCATATCTGAAGTACTTATTTGATTATTGTTTGGTTGAAGGAGCTATACCAAATGAATGGAGAGTTTCTCTAGTAGTCCCTGTGTATAAAGGAAATGGTGATAGACATAAAGTAAAGATGAAAATTACAGACCAGACCAGTCAGTTTGACATGCATTGGATGTAAGGATTGGGAAAGCATTCTTTCTGATTATATTAGTCATGTTTGCAAAATTAATAACTAGTTTGATAGAAGGCAGTTCAGGTTTAGGAAATGTTATTCGACTGAAGCTCAACTTGTAGGATTCCAGCAAGATATAGCAGATATCTTTTTTCATAAGAGGCACCTGAGCCAAGGCAATAATGGTGCAGTAAAATTAATTACATTTTGCAACAGAGATGTGATTTGAGGATATCATAATATACTGTACAGTCAATTATAATAATAATAATAATATTAAGGTATCATAGTGATAAAAACCAAGTATGAACAGCAGTGATATAGTATACTCAATCAGTACTCTATAGGCTTGACATTTTTACTTTTAGAAAACTACAAAAGAGTGACTGAATGGGTGGCTATATTTCTAGAAAATACATCTCAGAGAATTAGAGCAGGTGAAGCTTTATCTGACCCTGTAATAATTAAGAGGGAAATTCCTCAAGGCAATATTATTGGTCCTTTATATTTTCTTATATATATAAATGATATGAGTAAAGTAGTGGAATCAGAGATAAGGCTTTTTGTTGATGATGTTATTCTGTATAGAGTAATAAATAAGTTACAAGATTGTGAGCAACTGCAAAATGCCCTCGATAATGTTGTGAGATGGACAGTAGGCAATGGTATGATGATGAACGGGGTTAAATGTCAGGTTGTGAGTTTCACAAATAGGAAAAGTCCTCTTAGGTTTAATTACTGTATTGATGGGGTGAGAATTCCTTTTGGGAATGATTGTAAGTATCTAAGTATTAATATAAGTAAATGTCTCCATAGGGGTATAAAGGGTACAAATCCCTGTACATGATTATGAGGGTGTTTAGGGGTTTTAATAAGCATGTAAAGGAGAGAGCATATAAGTCTCTGGTAAGAATCCAACTAGAGTATGGTTCCAGTGTGTGGGACCCTTACCAGGATTACTTGATGATAAAGATGTTGATTCCCATAGGGAACCTAAAATATTTACCAACTGATTAGTCCAACTTAGCACACTGAGGCAAAATGCTGGCAACCAGGAATGAGTTAGCTGGAAAATTTATAATGTCCAGTAATGAACCAACTATATAATATTGAGGATTACTTGATTCGAGAACTGGAAAGAATCCAAAGAAAAGCAGTTTGATTTGTTCTGGGTGATTTCCAACAGAAGTGTAGCGTTACAAAAATGTTGCAAACTTCGGGCTGGGAGGACTTGAGAGAAAGGAGATGAGCTGCCCGACTACGCAGTATGTTTATTGTATCACTAATTAATTTATTAAACGGTATGTTCTGAGCTGTCTGTGGAGAGATGGTGTCGAATGACATTAGAAGACGAATAAGTTTGAGTGGTGTCTTTAAAAGTAGGAAAGATCACAATATGAAGATGAAGTTGGAATTCACGAGGACAAATTGGGGCAAATATTTGTTTATAGGAAGGGGAGTTAGGAATTGGAATAACTTACCAAGGGAGATGTTCAACAAATTTCCAATTTCTTTAAAATTATTTAAGAAAAGGCTAGGAGAACAACAGATAGGGAATCTGCCACCTGGATGACTGCCCTAAATGCAGATCAGGATTGATTGATTGATTGATTGATTGATTGATTGATTGATTGATTGATTGATTGATTGATTGATTGATTGATTGATTGATTGATTGATTGATTGATTGATTGATTGATTGATATCATGGTCGATGAACTGGACTGTGCTTAGTATTAGTGTATGATTTTCTTGGTGCTGTATAATCATATTTATTTTATTTGCCAGTAAAAATTCAAATCCATTGATGCAATATGCAATCTTCCATTTTTTGATGACTGACTTGTGACTTATACACACCTAAACTTAATTTGTGTTTCGCAGTTGCTGCTGAGATATGCCTGATAACAAGAAATATTTTTGAAATATTATTTTTTATTAGAGATTTTGGTGTCATTAAAGCACAAAATGAATAAAACTTTAAGTGGTGTTCAAAACAGGAAACATCCTTTGAAAAGTCAACAAAAGGAGCCAGAATTTTTTAAAAAAGTTCTAAGAATCAGGTTGTTCTTCATAATTAATTTGGTTGTCTCAGTGGATATTATTACAGATCTCTTTTCAACTCAGCAGAGTATAAGCTCCATCTCTGAATGCTTAAATTAAGAAGAACCATCATCCACTAATAAAAATTAAAATAGACCTAACCGATCATTTAAAGCACGATGAGGAAGACCTATGCGACAATGATTAGGTAGGCTAAAATGAGGCAGTTTTGAATAATACTGCAGATGTTAATGTCGAGCCTGTTTATCCAGTGAATGAACAACAGTCCGATTAATCTGGGAAAAGTTATGCAGCACTAAACCAACAACGGTACCTCAAACATTTATTCTATAAGATCCTGCTACTTGGAATGTGGATTTGTCCATTGTTGTTGAGCGTATTTGTGAAAACTTCTTCCAAACAAGACTAAAGGGTGAATTTTTCAGGGTTTGAGTGCATTTACAAAAATTAAGTAATGTACACCTTGTCAACCAATTTGTTTAAAGGCATGCTCATAAATGGCGGAACCTTTATAAGAAACTGGCTGCTGTAATCCCAGTTTACATTTAAGCTATTTTCAATCAATCAGTCAATACTTATCTGCATTTAGGGCAGTCACCCAGGTGGCAGATTCCCTATATGTTGTTTTCCCAGCAATTTCTTAAATGATTTCAAAGAAATTGGAAATTAATTGAACATCTCCCTTGGTAAGTTATTCCAATCCCTAACTCCCCTTCCTATAAATGAATATTTGCCCCAATTTGTCCTCTTGAATTCCAACTTTATCTTCATATTGTGATCTTTCCTACTTTTAAAAATGCCACTCAAATGTTGTGTTCCTTGTTGCTTATTTAAACAAAGTATAAAGGAAACACAATTTTCTTCTTGGTTTAATGATTGGAAATATGGCACTGAGTTGATCAGACAACATAAGCATTCACATGACCTCAGGTATAATATTCTGAATTACATGACAAGGCAGAAAAAGTACATGAAAAATAAAAACTTCTGTATCAAATCAGTATGGAAAAAAAAGTAATATACTGGTGAACTGTATTCTCAAGAATAGCGTCTGTAGTAAAACTTCTTTCAGCATGAGGCTTGCCTTTTCAGAGAGACAATGAACATGTTTGGTGTACCTCAAACAGCATGCGTCTGGGATGTTTGGAATTCATTAGTGAATATGACCCTTTCCTTTCATATCATTTTTTTGAAATATGCTGATGAAGGTTCAGGCCATGTATCTGACTTATCAACAGCTCAATCTTATGATGAATTTATTCACATTATGGTAAGCTGCATTCTAGAGATGATTTGTGAAAGATGGCAAGTAGTACTCCCTCATTGTAGATTCAACTCCAGACTGCTCCCACAAGAATCAATTGGCATTAGTGCTTTGATACATATCTTTGACAGAAGGAGAACCTAAGGAACATTTATTAAAATTCCTATCATGGGTTCCTCATTCATCTAACCAAGTAGCAGAAGAAGAAGAAGAAGAAGAAGAAGAATAACTAAAATGTCTCACAGTATTGAGTTCAAAAATTGAAATCTGCAGGGAGCAAAAATGTGACAACGCATGTAAAATTCTGGTTCCTATGCAGGACTTCTAGCCAGGATTAAGAGACCTTGTGGGTTCAATCAATCACTACTGATCTGCATTTCGGGCAGTCGCCCAGGTGGCAGATTCCCTACCTATTGTTTTCCTAGCCTTTTCTTAAATGATTGCAAAGAAATTGGAAATTTATTAAACATCTCCCTTGGTAAGTTATTCCATTCCCTAACTCCCCTTCCTACAAACGAATATTTTCTCCAATTTGTCCTCTTGAATTCTAACTTTATCTTCATATTGTGATCTTTCGTACTTTTAAAGACACCACTCAAACTTTTTCGTCTACTGATGTCCTCCCACGCCATCTCTCCACTGACAGCTCGGAACATACCACTTAATGGAAAATTCTAAATTCCCATGGAGGGAATTAGATATTTTTCACCAATAGAGCATTTCAAAAATGTCAAAAACATATCAGATGTAAGGCTTTTCAGGCGTTCGCTCTATTAACCAGCGTTTTGTCTTAGGTCGGACATATTTGATATGTTTTCGATACATACCACTTAAATACAAAGTATCTTACAAATGTTATTATTTTTTATATCCACCTATTCTCTTTGTATTGAATAGGTGGATATAAAAAATAATAACACTTGTAACATACTTTGTATTTACGTACATTTCAGTACGGACCTAACATGAGAATTACAACGTGTAACATACCACTTAGTCGAGCAGCTCGTCTCCTTTCTCCCAAGTCTTCCCAGCACAAACTGTGCAAACTTTTTGTAATGCCACTCTTTTGTCAGAAATCACCCAGAACAAGTCGAGCTGCTTTTCTTTGGATTTTTTCCAGTTCCTGAATCAAGTAATCCTGGTGAGGGTCCCATACACTGGAACCATACTCTAGTTGGGGTCTCACCAGAGACAAATATGCTCTCTCCTTTACTTACTTACTACAACCCCTAAATACCCTCATAACCATGTGCAGAGATCTGTACCCTTTATTTACAATCATACTTGTTTTACAAGATATTAGAATCATTCCGTATTGACGGTTTTCACTTTACAAAGGTGAAAAATGAGAGTATCCTCCTAATTCAATACAATAAATATTCCGTCATTAGACGGAGTAAACAAATTCAGACATGTTTCGGCTCGTTTGAGCCATCTTCAATGAAAAATGAGAGGAGTTTGAAATAAGTTACATAATATAAAGTGAAAAAATGCTAAAAAACATAATGAAGGAGCAAATGAAAAAACAAACAAAAGAGAGCCTGGACGGAAACAAAATTAGCACAAATATACAATATTTACATCAATATGCAGAGCAAAAAACAACTCAATGCAACAAAATTCAGTTAATTTAAAATAATAATTGAAACTAAAAACTGTGTTAACCTAAGAAAACAAAGGAATGAAAAAACAAATGATGCAAATGGAAATGAACAATAGTAGCACATGGTGAGGTTGTGGATCTCATAGTTTACAAAATATTGTTTAGTAACAATAACAAACAGGTTGAAATCACTGTCGAAAATCATCCTTGTAGAAACCCATCACATTAAATTGGTCAGGAGGGGAGCGGGAGCAACATTTTTGAGAAACCAAACCTGATATAATGTGCAGGCGAAAAGCCTGTGACAAGGAAAAAACACCAATGAAATTTAAAGTTTTAGAAACAGCAGCATTCTCAACATCTTCTCAATCTAGCGGGCCCTTTCTTGATTATTGTTTCATAATGTTGGCTGGTGTCTTGCCTTATTATAAAGGGTCGGAAGGGCCGCGATATAAAATTGAGAAGCTGTGTTAGGTGGAAGACAGATGCATAGTAAACTGTAAGTGATCTAGTGGAAACCGTCAATGAAGTTTTAATCTGTAATGGAAAAATGAGGTTGTGTGAGAAACGTGGGGTGATAAGTAAAAAGTGTAGAATGGGTGTGATTACCCCAATGAAGATCTTTCCTTATATTAAAGTAAACTCGTGTCCTCATCCCGAGGTGGTGCAGCTATTTTCAGGCACACTCCCATTGGAGGTGAGCTGCATGTACCATTTCAATCACATACCAGCCCTCCTGCCATTCTTAAATTTCTGGTAGTACCGGGAATCGAACCCGGGCCCCCAAGGACGGCAGCTAATCACACTAACCGTTATGCTACAGAGGTGGACTTTCCTTATATTAATAGCTAGGTATTTACAATGATCCCCAAAGGGAACTTTCACCCCATCAACGCAGTAATTAAAACTGAGAGGACTTTTCCTATTTGTGAAACTCACAACCTGACTTTTATCCCCATTTATCATCATACCATTGCCTACTGTCCATCTCACTACATTATCGAGGTCATTTTTCAGTTGTTCACAATCTTGCAACTTATTTATTACTCTGTAGGGAATAACATCATCTGCAAAAAGCCTTCTCTCTGACTCCACTTCTTTACACATATCATTGATATATATAAGAAAACATAAAGGTCCAATAATACTGCCTTGAGGAATTCTCCTCTTAATTATTACAGAGACAGGGGTTCTTCAGCTGCCAAGTGTTGTACAGTACATAAGAAGTGATCTCTTTTGTGCAAGAAATCTACAACTTTCTCTAGGCATCTGCATATAGATGGAAGCTTTTAAAAATGCATCTTGAAAGAAAAAAATCTCCAGTGGTCAAAATCCTTATCTCCTACCTGTTAGTCTACAAGGGCAAATGCTGTAAAATCACTAGTAATAGGCTACAAAGAAATACAAAGTTGCCTCAAAGAAATGTCTGAAGACCCATGTGTTAAACCTGCTTCCAAATTGAAAGCAGAAAACCTTGAATTAAAATTCCAAAAATTTCCAAATCACTCTCTTATCACTTTTTTTTGGAAAGAAGTTTTGGAATGTCTTGATAAATGGAATAGCAACTTGTAAAAACACACTCTTAATCATGTAGCAGATGCCGAACAGCTACAAAAATATGAAACTTTTATAAAAGACAAGAGGGAAGAGTTCCACACTTAACTGCTATGGGCATTTTAGAGTGCAAAACACCACCTACAACGGTATTAGAAGATATAAAATATTTGCAGATGAAACCTGTGGAGCTCAAGTAAAGGTGACCTTGATGAAAGGAGTGTATTTAGTGTTAATGTGTAAAATACAATTGATTCTCTACTAGCAATCTTGGCAAGAAGGAGATAATCATATTATACTTAGGTTGCTCAATTTGAAATATTGACACTTCTCTCATCAGAAACTTCCAATGAAGAAATAACAAAGGCAGCTATTAAGTTGACTCAGCTTTATGATGAAAACATTTCCCTTAATGAATGTTGCCACTTCAAGGCTTGTATTGATTTGGAACAGATACAATGGATACCACATAATTATGTTTACATATACCCTTTCCGCTCGTGTGTCGACCTGAGGTCGACAGCCGTCATTTAGCGTTATAGCTCGTGTGTCGACCCTGAGTCGACACAATGTTTCGCCGTTCTTTGCTAGGTTATCTAGGATGCCAGGGCTTTAGCACTTCGTTTCGTAAGTGCTGGTCCCTTCCGGAATCCGAAAGAAACAGAATAGATGTGTTTTAGTTTCTCTTTGCTTGGCAAAATTGCTCCCATTCCTTGACAATGGAAAGCAGTCGCGTAAAGCAACATGGCGGCGCACAGCCTGACCGAAGCAGAGATTCTTGAGTCACTTTCGGCTGATTTTGATGATAGTGACCAAGAAAGTGATAAAAAGTTTGAATCTGGCCATGAAAGTGATATATCCATTAGTGATTCAAATGACTATATTGATATCAGCGTCGCAAGAAATCATGGAAGATGTGATAGTATTGTGACTCGTCCTGGTCCCTGTCATGCCGAGCTGACTTCGAGCATATCTTGGAGATCGTGGAGAACGGGTGATGCAGGATTAGCCAAATTTCCTTACAGATTAGACAGTGATTCATGATGATTCATGAGTTGTGGCAATAGGCCTAAAATAGAACTAGAGTACTGGTAGCTATTTTTTACTGATCAGTTGATAACGTCTATTGTCCATGAGACAAACAAATTTGCCGAAATGAAAATACAGCAAAATACTCCACTTCAGGAGAGCTCTATCTGGTTTTCTTAGAAAGCTGTGACTTTAGAACAGCTGAAGGCATTTATTGCTGTAATTATCAACATGGGGATGAACAGTAAGGCAGAAATGCAGGATTAATTTAGTGAAGACTGGTTGGATAAGCAACAGTGGCGGCTCGTGGATATGAGCAGTTTCATAATTCCATAATATATCTCAAGTTCTTCAAACCATGTCATCAAGATACACACTTCGAACACTATACGGTGCAATGCATATGCAATTATTATTATTATTATTATTATTATTATTATTATTATTATTATGCGTGAATGGTCCCTTTTGGAACACACGAAGCTTTATTTATGATATGCTTTCATCTGTTAACTAAAGATCCTCTTCCTTTCTTACGTCCACTTGGTACCTGCTCTTTTTGGTACTTCATTCTCTGGAGTAACTTCCCACGTGTCAATTCTCTTTCTATATATGTTTCGATTCAAAATGTCTTCGGGTTGAATTTGTGCGTTCTTCATGTCCGCTTTTGTTTGTATTATTATTATTATTATTATTATTATTATTATTATTATTATTATTATTATTATTATTATTATTGTTAACATTTGCCTGTTCTTGTCCACGATCGAATTATGTTTACGAATAGTTTCGCTGTAGTGATCACTCAAACAAGACACTACATTGACTTTACCAAGCATTTCAAAGTCCATGCTACTATTGATATCACCCCTGTGGTGATCCATTTATCTCCTTTCCTAGAACGGGAGAATAGCAGGCAAGGAATGCAGTAAAAGGTTTCTGAGATATCACTTCCACATATCCGCGCGTTCTTGTTATATACGTCAGGAGAATTAATTTGTCTTTGGAAAGCTCTATTTTCATTTTCCTTGGTCTCCGGTCTTTTCAACGAGAAGTCTGGTGTCGGCCTACCACACTCCTTCAGTTCGACTTTCTTCTCGATAGAAAGAGAAGAAAACGTTAGTTCTTTAATATGTTCGATGGTAATCATACTGTACGAAATGCAAACATAACACTACGCCTACATATAAATCACAACCTTTCTCCTAATTTCACCTCGTCACAGTCACCTTACGAGATCATTCATCAATACACAGCTAAACATCGCGCTCTCCGGTGAGCATGGCCAACATGAGTAAAGTGCGAGGAGACAGTAGTTACAGTCGTTACTCGTTTCGTTAGTTAATAATCCTAAAAACTACAAGACTATTTTAAATATATACCGGCACATTTAACTCAGGTAAGTGCCACAGTAAAATTGTTCCTAGTTTTAGGAGAGAAATGGCACAAACTGACCCCTGTTAAATAGAAATCAAATCAGCAATGTTTCGGGTAGGTTGGCTGCAACAATGGGCCGCGGCAGAAACGCGCCGGAATCTCCGTTAGAACAGCACATCTCTACTGTGCCTCTGATTGGCTCCCTCAAGGCCAGTCGAACGAGACTCGGAGTATTTGGTCCGCTCTGAGAGAGCGCCCTCCTGCGCCGGGCCAGCAGCGCATCGAGCCGCAGTACAGTACAACTCGCGCCCTTGATAATAATAGTAAAATATTTCGCTTGTTAACATTTAAGATTAAAATTCCCTAATTTAATGGAACCCCGTGGGGGGCGCGCGCCTAAGCGCCTCCCAAACGAGCCGCCACTGATAAGCAAGCAGGGCTCCATCCAAGCATTTGCTTTGAACGCTTCCACACACTCAAGACATACTGTTAAGAAAGTGAAAAACATGATTTTGTGTCATGTAAATACCATACATTCATTAATTTTTTAGTTCATTCCTGTATATATTGTTACAACCAGTACTTAATACCAGGTTTTAAAATATGAAGAATGCTGACAGAAATAAAATATAAGTTGGGAGAAATCAGGACTTACAAATAATTTGAGTGGAAAGGGTAAAAAAGAACAACTTGGGCATCACATTCCCTAATTTGGAAATAGCCTTAAGGATCTTCTTCACCTTACCAATCACGAACTCCACTGCTGAATGAGATTTTTCTGCACTGGCAAGAGTGAAGAATTTGAAAAGGTCTACCCTTTCAGAGAGAAAGTTTAAATCTTTAGTGTTAATGTGCTTTGGGAGAAAAATACAATTTTTTCAGTATTCATTGATAGATTTGCTAAGTTGAAATCTAGGAAAGAACAATCATTTTACTCTAAAATTCATGAATATGTGTTACTGTTATTTTGCTTTCTTTCAGCTTTTTTAATGATGATTAAACTAAATAGATTTGATAAGCTGAAAAGTATAAAAAATCTATAATTAAATTTAAAAGTATTTTTTTTATTTCTTAAATATTTTGAAGTTATACAACAGTTGCATTCAGCTATTGAAATAATATGTAATTTTATGTATGTTGGGTATTCAGCCCGAGGGCTGGTTTGATCCTCTACAGCTCCACCAACAGCTGTCATAGATAGCCTAGATGTCACTGAAGAGGCATCCTAGGGAAATGAGGAGTGATGTAGTTTCCCATTGCTTTCCTCACAGAGCCAGAAGTTGCTATTACATATCAGTCTGCCAAGCCCACTGAAACGCATACACCAACTGACCCTATGAGCGATATTTTCACACCATTCATAACACAGACTGGCTGCATAAGGAACGGTATTACTAAAATTGCTCATACCTCAGTCACTTTCGAATTGTCAAAACCAAGGATGAGACTGAGACAGGTCAATGAAAGTAACAATTTATTCTAGCCCATACCAGAAGACACAGTACACTGTAAACACTACATCCTGCCAGCAAAGGCATAATGGAATTAAATAAAAAATAAATGTGGATGGTTTTTCTACCTAAAGTTTAGTAGAGGTATAATTTTTAATTAAAAAGTCGTTTCTTAGAGGGTGGCATACACCACCACCTAAAATTATAGTGTGGGTGGTGGTGGGAGGAGAGGGAGGAGGGTTGTCTGAGATCAGTCTTTCCCAGAGCGTCATTAATCTAAGCCCAGGCTCTGCATTAGCTGGATTTCAAACCATGGCCACCTTGGGGAGAAATTAGTAACAATTTCGCATGGCTCCCATGCCTCCACACCCCCCCCCCCGGCCCCCATTCCCCAACAAAGACACTTTGTTTAGATGGAATAGATACTGATGATAAAATCATACTTGAGTATCATAATTAAATGGTATACTATTTGTGATTGCCAACGGCCGTAGTCGTGTTGAAACACCGGATCCCGTGAGATCTCCGAAGTTAAGCAACATTGGGCGTGGTCAGGAGTTGGATGGGTTGCCACGCGCTGTTGGTGGAGGGTAAGGGAATGGAGGAGCGGAAAGGAACTGGCCACCCTACCGCACGTAAACTCCGGCTCAGGAACACCTCTGCGGAGGTTCGGACCTGCCGTCGGGCAGAATAACCCTTACCTTACCTATTTGTGATTGATAGTACTGATATGATCGTAGGGAGCATGATTATCTCAGTGGCTTAGCTTCATACTCAGAAGGCTGAGGTTCAAATGCCAGTCAATTCTGGTTGAGATTTCTATCTCAATATTGGTACCTATTGAACATGTATTCAGTGATAAAATTTGAATCAAACATAATGAAAAAAGAGGGTTTTCAGACCTCATATAAAAGTATTACTATTATAGAATATACTCAAAAGTAATTCTGCTCTAACATGAAACAAATAAGTAGATGGTGTGATTAGACAGCTGAATGGAATAAATATTTATCTCACAATATCCTAAAATGTGTGTAACATTTTTTAAACATGGTGTAGTTTCTCAATTAATAACTCTGTAAATTTTGTATTGAGTCCAATATGAAATATAGAATAGAGGATGGAATTTAAGTGCTTTAGTGCTTACAACATTTTTATATTTTGAACTAGCTTTAGATTTTCAATCTTTGTGTTTCAGAATGTGAATGATATGCCATGTACTTCAGTAAGTAATATGATGTGCCATGGGGAACTGCTTAATGACCCCAGGTACATTCAGCGAGGCACAAGGACAACTTCTTCTTTCCACTCTTCTGGAGAGCATGGTAGGAACCGTGCTAGTTCCAGATTGGAAGCTCAACGCCACTTGCCATTCGTTAGGGAAGAATATAAAGGGAGGAGAAAAGGAAATGGGGATGACACTCGGGTTGAGGTCACTTCCATGTGAAATTTTCTATCCATCGCACCAAACTGCAACTTGCAACAATTTATAACCAATTCTAATGCATATGAGCATTTATAAAAAGCAAATGGTAGGGTGATCTCTCTCGGGTACAATGAGCATATTATTAAGCCATTATTATGAAGATATTATACAATGGGTGAAATAATATTGAGCAGTCTCATTTATTCCAAAACATTGAAGTGCAATTTCAGCCATTGTTTGTACCCTCTAAACTGTTTTGTCTCTGCTGAGTGGGTACTTGTAAAAAAGGAAACATCAATGTTCTTTAATGAACGCGTGGTTCCATTTATTATAATCATCAACTTGGGAATTTAATTGTTTGTATATAGGAAAGGTAATTAATCTAACTCTTCCACCCTAAATCTTGAAGAGAAGATAAGATCATGAAATTAAAGACTTGACTGAGTAATAAATGGCAATAATTACTACAATAAAAAAGTTTACTTCACTAATGGAAAGATTCTATTTTTTAGATAAACTGAAGCCAAAATATTAACATTAATAATGACCACTTTTGCACTGATCCATGCCAATTACTTCCAGTATCATATATTTCATTCATATGTCCATCATAGGACATTCAGAGTAATAGAGCATAGTAATAGGTAAAGAAATATAAATAATAATGCACATTCTGGCAAGAGATTAGTTGATGAAAAATGTGAGCTACACACCTTGACAAATTATTGGAATGCCCAGAAGGTTGTCAGTGATTTTTGACTACCGTACTACATTTGAGCTATCAGTGTACAGTTGTATTTTCTCATTTTATCTCTCTGAAATCATCAGGCATAAGCAGTGTCCGCCTCCATTGCATAATGGGTAACACTATTAGCTTGGTGGTCTGGATTCTATTCACAGTACTGCCAGAAATTTAAGAATGGCAGGAGTGCTGGTGAGTGGTTAAGAAGGTACATGCAGCTTAGCTCCATTGGGGTTAGCCTGAAAAGAGCTGGAATGAGGACACAAGTAGTTTACTTATTTTATCAGTAGAAGTTGTGGCCTCATATCAAGTTTCAAATAGGGACTTCCTTTTGACATGTGGTTTTATTCCTCTATTATACAGAGAAACAACAGTAAGATTTTTGTGAAGATTTTAGAGAGGATGTTGTTGACAAACCAGCAGTTCGGACGTCGTTTGGGAAATTCAGGACCAATAGATTTCAGTTGGAAGACCTTCAGAAGTGGACAACCTGCTATCAAAATACAGTAAAACACTGGATTGTGAGCAACTTAGTCAGCAAATGTTTCAGAAGACCAGCAAAAATTTTAAATAATCCTGACTTGGTAAACAAGCAAGGTTTAGCACTATGAATTCTACTGATCTGTCTACTGAACATCACATAACCACAACTGAGTCAATCATTTCCCTCTCCCCTGCCATTTTTGCTATGCAATTGTGGGTACTTATCTCCCGTGTATGAAATATTTTTCGTAAATTTTCTTTAGATTTTTTCAAATTTGTTTTTGTTGGCCGCAAACTGTGGTGTCACGGGCCGCCAGTTGGAAACCCCTGTTCTAGAAGATGTCAAAATGTTGCTTCTGGTGCGGATAAATGAGAAGCAACTAGCAAGTGATACTGTGACTGAGAAATTAATCTACGAAAAGGCAATAATATTGTATGCTGACCTCATAAGTAAACTGTCATGTAACTTATATCAACAGGAAATGAAGCAGATTTCAAGGTAAGCAAGGACTGGTTTGATAATTTTAATGAAAATCAGCATCCATAGTGTTGTGAGGCAGACAGGCAGTGCAGGTTCGGATGTTAAGACAGCTGAGGCATTTGCTGCCGAGTTCCAGAAGCTCATGTTTTCCTTGATTTACCAACCCAGCTAGTTTTTAACTGTGCTGAGATGGTGATTTTCTGAAAAAGAGATTCAAAAGAGCACCTGAATCACAGCAAAAGAGAACACAATGTCCTGTTACAAGTCCACGAAAGACCGTCCATTGTATGCTAATGCAAGTGGGAATTTAAAAACCCTTTGTTTGTTTATTGTTCCTAGAATCCATGAGCCTGCAAGAAATGCAAGCTGCAGAGGAGCCAGTTAACTTTTATGAGGAGGTTCAGCAACATGGCTTCAGTCATTTGTATCTCATTCATTGAGTGGTCCAATAATGTCTTCAGCCCTGCAGTGAAAAAATACCATATGTCTATTTACTTTACATTGTATATTAAACATTTTATATCCATACATATTTTTGGGTTGCAGAGCTAATCATCTGCATTTCAATTATTTCCTGTGAGAAAATTTGCTTTGATGTACGCGTGCTTTGGATTACAAACGCGTTTACAGAATGAATTATGCTCACAATCGAAGGCTCTTTTATTCGGTACTGAATTTGGGTTGAGTTTTCAATCAGTTAGAACAGCACTCAATCTCTTCTTAGTTAGGGTTATGAATGAATTAGAGAAGTTCACTTTACTCACTCAATTTAAAGCAACAACTTGACCTAACAAGAAATTGTGAAGTAATCCATGATGAACAATGTAATAAGTGAAACTGTTCATGTATTCTCCCATTCTTTCAATTTTGATGAAACGAAAATAAAGTTTGTGTTGCATAATTCTTAACTGGTTGTATTTCAGCGTTCGTGAACCTCTATTTTATTTTATTCCTGTTTTTGTAGTATTTCACTATTTGACTGTTGATAAATAAATGCTTACTGATATGATAGAAGAGTTAAGATGAACTAGCATACAGATATATAGAGATAGACATGTTGATAACTTCATGAGTAAGTAGAAAAATTAGTTATGGTAAACCTTCATGATGTAGCTTGTTTGCATTAATTATGCTGCTGTGTGATTCTATTAAACAGACTGAATAGTGTATGTCTCACTTTTATTTCTAATGTGTTATTTTCCTATTATCTTGTGTTGCTTTCACCATCATAGATCTCCATGAAAATGTACTGTAATTAACTCCCTTCCATTCCTGGGGTTCTCATCAGTGTTCATCCAGAAAAACCCTTACCGGTAATTACATTCATAAAATCTTTTCTGTATAGAATATAGATGATGATGATGATTATAGTCTTTACGTCAACGTCCCAATATACAACATGAGACATCATCGGTCTTGAAGGTATAGGATCTGTGTGATAACATGATGAATATTTTAGTCCAGTACAGGCTTCATTTTTTAAAAATCATATTATGCTATATTACTACAAAAGAACCTAATGCCAGCCATTTTTCTCAGTAAGTTGAGCAGTAGGCTTATCACACAGTAAACCTAATCACGGCTTTCGTTCTAATTATTGTCATCTATGCCACTGACTTACTTGGTACCGGTGTAGTCGGTCAATTCCAAATGGTCACCTTCACTTTTACAACTTATTCATCTCCTAATGTTGTTTTACACCAACTCTACCCTGACAACTCGGAACATTTCACTTAGCTGAGCAGCTCATCTCCTTACTCCCAAGCCTTCGCAGCCCAAAGATTGTAACATTTCCGTAACCCAAAACAAATCATGCTGGTTTCCCTCGGATCTCTTACAGTTCTCGAATCAAGTAATCCTGGTGAGGGAAACATACACAGGAACCATACTCGAACTGGAGTCTTACCAGTGACTCATACACCCTCTCCTTTACATCCTTACAACAACACCCTTATACCTGCATAACTATCAAATCAAATCAAATCAAAATCTCTTTATTTGCAAATAAGGTGTTTACCTCGGTGGCAAATGGTACACTAAAATACATTATTGTCAAGCACTTGTGTTCATAGAGGCTCACTCGATTTTCTTAATTGTTGTAAGTTTCTCTAGTCTGTATTTTCCTACACGTATGTTTTCGTGCATACTCTAGTTAGGGATTTACAAAATCAGAGCAACATTCCCCAAAACTAAATTACGGTACAATACTGGAATTCTTTTAAATTCCCTGAAGGGCAAATATAATGGAGTTTATGGAGTATATACAGGAAAAACACAGCTGAAGAAATAGCTTGTGTTCTACAGGGAAGAGAAAATGCAGCCGAAAAATTATGTAATACCACAAAATTCAACTTCAGCTAGGAATGTTACGTAGGTAAGTAGAACAGAAGACAATATACCATGTAATATCCAAAGCAAATAGATGTGTAACACCTCATTTTGAAGTACATTTTTCAATGAAAATCTCATGCAACAAGAAAGAGTTTTCTTCTTTTTTTAACTCAGCATTCAGTTACACCACAAACAGATTTTCAAGGAGTGACATGATCAGTTGAATGGTGTAGCCACGCGAGGATATAAATGTGCAGTGAACTCTGGCTTATGTAAAGTCTCGCAGAGACTCCTCATACATAGTGGAACACTGCTTCTGGTTGTGGAAAGCACGTTTACATGCCTTTGTGACACAATCGGGAGGTTTTTCCTGTTACCAGAGTTTGAGAGGGGGTATGTTATTGGAATGCAAAGGTCTGGATGATTATATCAAAAATTTGCCTCTCACCTAGATCATTCTGACCAGACTGTCAGGCTGTGTAGGGACCACTAGATGCATGGGGCATACGCACATGGAAACTGGGCTCAGGATGCCCCTGACCGGGAAACAGGATTGTCTGATTCTCTGACAGGTGCAAATAGATCCAATTGTAACTGTGTCCAGCATGCAGGTACTTGTAACACCATTGTTCAGGCCCCTGTGTCTGCCCACACCATTTCCCGGCATTTGGCTGAAAGAAATTTAGTATCATGGCACTCATTATGTGTCCTGCCATTGAAATGCACCTACTGTCATCTCTGTTTACAGTGGAGTTGAGAACAGGACTAGAACAGCCTTACCATTATAGTGATTAGCATTTGAAATATGGCGCGCTACATAGCACGAGTAAACGAGCTCCACAATTCACCTGTCATATCAGTAAGTAAAGCATCATATTATATTACAAGGGTGTGCCAGTGTATCATTTTAATCGTCAGGTTGAACAGTAGTGAAGTGCTATGACGCTGAAGGCCGTGAACGAACGTCTGACGAAGTTTGAAAAACGTATATCCGATTGTCAGGTTCGCTTGGAGCAAGCCATGGCTGCTGGTGCGGCAAGTGATCCCAACCCCAGCGACACTAACCAGCCTTGCATCAGACTTCCAGGACTTCCGAGAAATTATATCTGCGGAATTAAGCGACATGAAGAAGGAGGTAGGCCAGCTACAAGAACATCTAGATCGGCTTGACGAGGCAGAACAATACAGTAGAAGGAACTGCCTCCTCCTTCACGGCGTAAGTGAAACACCCAGCGAGGACACCTATGCTGTGGTGTTAGAAAAGTAAGCTGAACATTCAATTGCCTATGGACAGCATAGATCGGTGCAACAGACTAGGCCGTTTGAAGAGGACGGTGTCTGAGGTCGTGTCTGCAGGGAACAGACCTATTATAATTAAATTCCTCAGGTACCATGAACGAGACCGCATCTGGCGTGCCAAGCGAGCTCTGAAAGGTACAAAACTGCTCATCACGGAATCCCTGACGTCCACATGGAAGGAACTACTAAATAAAGCATGGGACTTCTGGGATATGCACCGGGTTTCGACCCAGGATGGACGCATTATTGTTCATCTAGACAATGGAAGGAAGCTGCACATTAATTCACCTTGTGAACTGAATTCACACTTGAGGCGACTAGGTGGATTATCGGAGTGAAGAAAGCACTGCGATGTGCCTTCACATTATTATTACTATTATTGTTATTACTATTACTATAATGTTCTTAAGAATGTGTGAATGTGTGTGTAAGTGCCGGCAAGTGATAGTCAGCTGACTCATTCTCCAGGAAGTTGAGGTGAGTTAGCTTTTTTTTTTAAATAACATATATTATTATCTGATAATCTATGTGTTAGAATTCTCAGAATTCAGCTAGGCAGTTATTTTGCTGGTGGACCTGACCTTGGCAGTGATGGTATTAATAATCCCTCCCTCCTGGCCTCGCCCTTCTCAGGAGGTACTCTGTTGAAACAAGCATTGTCGACCTCTTCTCACAGCCTGCAGTGTTGCCATGTAAATACTCTTTCTCTTCCGGCGCATTACGACGAAAATCAAATAATACTAATGGAAAATAATGTACATATACTTTGCATTTCTGAAACCTGGCTGACTCCTATCATTCCGTCCTCCATAGTTGATATCGATCGATATAATCTAACACGTTTCGATCGATTAGATGGAAGGCGTGGACAAATACAGTAGAGACAATACGCGACACTCCAGCGAGATATCGAGGGACAGCTATTAGAGCTCTCTCTAGCGGATTGACTTGAGAACTACTGATTCTGTCATAAGAGCACGTGTATTTGTGTGTGAAGTTTTGGGTGTTATTTATGCGTTTTCAGTGAGTTGACATAATTAAATAGTAACGTGTGTCATTCCTTGATATCTCCTCTCAACATGAGGGGAAAGGTATGTGCTGTGTTTGGTTGCAGTAACTATGAAGTAGAGAAGAATGCGCGGTCTTTCTTCCGTTTCCCTCGTAAAAAGAAAATTTAAGTAATATTGTATTTGCATATTTATTCCTCCAGTGACAAAGAGATTTTTATAGTACTTCATAATCTTCTGACCTACTCGACCCATATTTTAACTTGCATATTTTATTGTGTAGTGCAGCAATTAACCTTCAATACCGATGTGTTGTTGTAGGTGTGATCCGAGGGTTTGATTTAATTCAGGAAAATACATACCGTACGCATATGAGTGTGGCTGGTTGTGTTCCAAGTTACCCCCTTTTGGAATTCCGTAATGCATTGTCAGGCACTGAAGAAAATATGGGTGATTTAAGAAATGTACATATTTTGTTGAAACAATATGAAGATGCATATTTGCTTTACCCTAATGTAATGGCATTATGGCAAGTATTGCTTTTAGGGAACGTTTGAATGGTTTTGAGGCTAAATTTACAGATTTTCTTTCTGTTAGTAGGCTTCAAGTTAAAAGAAAAATTGTCCAGCTCTTAAATGTAAATTCATTGAATCGTGTGTGTAAGGAATGTGCCGATATTTTTGTTGACGAGTGTTTTAATATGATGATACAATGCTTTTAAATGGGGAAAAAAGAAAAATCTAGCCATGAACGTTCAGGCAGGAATTCTAAAGCTAAAAATGTAATGCATAAATGAAAGATCAAGCCTTTTCACAGCAGTCCATTTCACATCTTGATTATATGTCTAATTTCAGTCTTTAAATAATAACCTGCTAAATAATTCTTCATTCATTTATCCAGAATTGCTTAGCAACTTTGAAGTTAATATCTTAGTAACACTTTCTTTCTACACGTAATTTATTTATCTATTTCCGTATATACATTTACATTGATATTTGAATTTAGCGCGAATTTTCATGTCAAGCCACTAGGAGCGCCACTTGCAACTTGTCTCCCATTTTAACAAGGCTAAATCCGGAAGTGTCGCGTATTGTCTCTACTGTATATGGCGTGGTCAGGACGAATAGAAATGCATAGTGAGACGACTTCTGCTGGTTGATATATTCCTACACAACACAGCGCTGGTGTAGATACAAGGTGATCAGCTGTCTCCGAACATGTGATTATAAATGAGATCTGATGTAATACGGAATTTATCGTTTAAATAAATGATTTAAAACCGTCTGTTAATTATTGTGACGTTTCAGGACTGTGTATTCTGTTTACTGACCGATGACTGTCTATGTGCGATCTTTGTTTCGTTCAAATTCAGATAAAGTGTTCCTTGTTTTGAAAGTAATAATTGACAAATACGTAGGAAATATTTTGCATGACATTACTTCTAAAATTGGTTCGTCAGTATCTTAACGAATATCTCAAACGTATATGTGTCTATAGAGCTAAGTGATCTTTCATCAATTGACCCCGAAATCAAACTTAATTGCAATTATCAGTTATAACCTTAAAAACCCATGTTCAACTGTTAGTGTACATGCTACATAATATAAACTTATTATAACTCTGCAGGCACCCACATGATTGTTACGTACCGGTATGACATACGCATTTATTTCTTTTGTAACTACTTAAAAATATAGCTTAATGAATCTTAGTGAATCTTAATGAATGAATCTTCACCCCATCAGTCAGTTAACTGGACGCGTTTGACATTTTCCGGGTATGTTTTGCGGTCGTACGAGCTTGCATTTCTCTTCTTACTTATTTTATTCGGAAATAAAATCGACATCGTATTGTAATGGAAAATTATTTTTGGTACCATTTCCTGAGCAATGTTTAGTACAGCACCCAAGTCCATGAGAAACAATAATTGGAGGTAAACTATCCAGGAATTATTGAAATATTTCTCCCCATAATGCTTCTTGTACACTGAAATTTCTCACAACTTCCTCTACACGAGCAAACATAAATTAATAATTAATTCGATGGGTAAATAGGATAGTTGGGTGGTTACTATATTCTGGCGAAGTTGTTAGGACTGACAAAGGGCTGTCTTTTGCCTCCTCTGTATTAAATAAAATGGCGTATGGCTTTTTGTGCAGGGAGTGCCCGAGGACAAGTTGGCTGGCCAGATGCAGGTATTTTGATTTGACTCCCGTAGGCGACCTGCGCGTCGTGATGAGGATGAAAAGACGACGCATACACCCAGCCCCCGTGACACGATCGTGTTCTTGTCAATTCTCCACCGCATCATTTATCTAATGTTCATCATTAATATTTCAGAGTAATGATTTTTGATCACTTATTAATGACTTATTTTTACAATGTTTTAAAGCAATCATGCAATCCCGAGCTAAGCCCAGCCATCGAGCGATGAGTCCCAAGGTGGACCGTTCGATCGTTGGCTATCACTTTCTAGAGGCATTTAAGGGTTGTAAGGATTGATGACCAAGCAGGATAAAAAGAAATATTAAAACAACACTCTGACATTTATTCACATAAGCAATTAAACAACAAAATATTCTTGCTAATATTTCCTTTTTACATAACAGAGCTTTCATAATATCGGGTTTCTTCCTCGATTTAGAGTGACTTGTGTTCATATCTCCAGCTCTACTGTGCTGTAAATGAAACCAAAGAAGTAATTAGGCCACTTGCCTTTTTAAACCAAACATTTGACTGAAAGAACTAAATAAACATGTGTTCAAAGTTTCACCAATTTAAAGTTGCCTCAACACGTGGTCTTTACAATGTACACAACTGAATTAGTCATTTACAATATTTAATAATGGTTAACGACACTAACATGAACTTCAGTAGCAAAGAAAAACTGTTTCCAAAATTCTTAAAATTAATTAATTATTATCTCGATTATTATTATTATTATTATCATTCAGTTAACCTGTTTCATTGTAACACGATCGTGTTCTTGTCAATTCTCCACCGCATCATTTATCTAATGTTCATCATTAATATTTCAGAGTAATGATTTTTGATCACTTATTAATGACTTATTTTTACAATGTTTTAAAGCAATCATGCGGCTGACAAAATTTCTACCTTTAATCTTTGCATTTCATTTCTATTTAAATTAATCTTAAAGTATTTCAGATTTTTAGGAATTTACATTATCAACGTGTGAGCTAGTTAAATAAATTTTGTTACAAATCGAGTGCCTTTACAAAGTAACGAGATGATCTTTCCTTTTAAATCTCGCAAAATTAATAAAAATTAAATTCCTTCCTAGTCTTCCTTGACTTAATTTAATTAAACTTTCCCTTAAGGGCATGAAATTATTTCTTAAGGCAACACACAACGATGAATGTGATCCGCGTCACGGCGAGTGCGCGACCAGATCAAAATTAAACGAAATTAACATGGCACAAGAGAAATATACACATTTACACACACATTCACACTAGGGAAACACGTTTTATGTACACTATTTACAACGAATCCTGACTTGGCAATTTTAGTTATGATTTTTATCGATGGTCGGGACGCATAATGTCTCGCAGAAATAATTCGTGCACAGAAATTCTCTTACATTAATGGTGGCTAGTGATCGAAGTCATGGGTATCACTTGATAGAAATACATTTCACATATTAGCGCAAGTTCATCTAATTCATGAGATTATAATGGAAGATTCTAGTAAAATCCATAAGCACTACCATCATGTGGGCTACAGGTTGAATTTACCGCAAGCGTGAGCCTTACTCGCATTATTTTTACTTCCTACCTGTAAAATACACTCACTAACACGTGCTCCACTAATTATAATCTGTCTTACGTTCCAAATACACAAGAATAAATCAATATCACCACTAATTCATCATTTACTCAATTATGCAACAAATATCCCTCAGGATAGGCCATATTCCAGACCCTTCATGAACAGAGCACATTCTATCTCACATTTAGGAATTCTACAGTAGTTTTATGGCTCACGAGCGTTTACTTCTGTTTTACCCGATCTTTAATCAATATTATTATTATTTAAGTGATTATTACATCTACTGATTCTCCTGGAATGTCGTAAAATTAGATGACTTCATCATAAAAAACAACAAGTGATTTCAAAAGACACTAGGTTCGACCCTATTCACTCAAAATGTACACGCAACTTTTCCGTCCGGTAACTTTCAATATTACAAATAAAGTGGATTTATCGTGTGGTCAGTGATTATTAAACTTAAGCTCCTTAAGCATGGGAAGTCAGTCAAAGACAACCTACATGTCTACTCTAATAGATTTCAAAATCTCATTCACACGTACCTAGTCTACCATGACACCTTAAGAAGTAGGAAAATGAAACATTTCTAACTACAGCAAACTGATAGATCTACGACTTAAGAAGAAAGATCTCTAGTTGTACAGAAGATAGGACAGATAAATTAAATTAAAAAGGTACTCAAGTTTTTGTAGAGTTCGATTCCCGTCGACAGTCAGTTATTTCAGCATACTCCGGCCAGTCTTCTTCCAATTACCAGAGACGCCTTACATTTTTACAGCTCCATGGAGGCTCTGCGATGGATGTCCCTCGATGAAATGATGTTGGTAGTTGCGGAATTCTTCATCTTGAGATCTTCAATTCCAAGACGTCTTCGTTGATTGCTGGTCACAAGCTGTAACTGAGATGACAAAATTAAGTATTTTGAACAAGCACACGCAGAATATAAACAGCTCGCCTACACTGTCACACTTAACTTGGCTCCTAGGTGTTTTTATTCCACAGAATTCACTAATTATCAGACTAAATTCTGGTAGAACGGGCGTCGACTTGTCTTGAAATTTCTCCTTCCACGTGGTCCGGTGATGTGATGTCTCTCACAGCAAACAAGCATTAAGAAGAGCGTAAAGAGCAGAGCATTAAGCATTAAGAGGAGAGCGATTCACTCGAAGCAAGGCCTTTTATAATTAGCCCAGGGAGGCGTGTTCTTCAGCGAGTACGGTAATTGGCTGATGATCACCTTTAATTTGCGCAGACTATTCCAGAAACAGGCTGAGTCGCGCGTGCGAAGGTAGTCACGTGGTTAGCTATAACCTTGACACAGTCCTGCCGGTGACGTATCGCACCCCTCTGAACGACAAAAAAAAACTCGTTCACGGCTCGCCACAAGTTCCCAAGTGATGTGTTGCGGCTTCAAGCAGACAATAAAATTTTTGCTTTCCACTTGTTAAAATATTCATAAGATCGCCAATTTTCACGGGGACATCTCTCCCTTGGTTGGAATATAATTTCATTTGTAGATGAAATTATTACATAACAGTGTCCATTACTATTGTTCCGGAAAATTGGTTGTTGAATCACCTGGTAGTAACTTAGTTGAGCTCGCGATAGGTGTGAGACTCGGAGTTCCTCGTTCCGCTCCTAGCATCCAGTAGCCTAGTCTCTCCATACAGGGTGTTTCTCAAGTTTTATTTCTATCTTCAGTAACTTATTTTTCCCTTTTAACAGATGGTTACACGGTGTCAGCTAGTGGTGTAGGTGTTCGGTAGAGTCTTAAATTAGCGGCATTGTGGACAGCTTCGTAAGATTTATCCAAACTTTGTATTTTATAGGAGTTGTTGCCAAAGACTTTAATGATCCTGTAGGGTCCCACAAACAAGGGTGCAAATTTAGCATAAAATTTGCTCGTAGGCTCGGACACAGCTGGTCTCCTCAATAATACGTATTCGTTTAATCGGAGAGGTCGGTGAAATCTCCTCCCTTGAACTCTTCGGTTTCGTCTCTCAGCGTGGCGTCTCAGTGATTCCGTTGCCTTCTCAATGTTTTCCTGGGGAGTAGGTCTTACGTTTCCAGGACACTGAATGATGTGATCCCAAGATCTCACAGGGTAATTATTAAAATGAAGCACTGATGGAATTTGGGAGGTAGCTTCATGAATAGTGCCATTAGAACATTCCATAATAATCGGAAGTACATCTACCCATTTCCAATGAGCATTCCCGCAGAATATTCTACAGAACTTGGCCAGCTCTTGCATTACACGTTCCGCTGGATTACTGGACGGATGTCTCACGGAATTTAGTACATGTTTGATGCCCAGTTGGGTCATGGCTTGTTTAAATTCGGCCGAGGTGAATTGCGGTCCGTGGTCTGTTAGAATAGCCTGAGGCTTTCCCATGTGAGGAATTATATTCCGGGTGATTCTCCACAGAACGGCTTTAGTAGTGGCCTTCTGGATTGGATATAACGTCACGTACTTGGAAAACACATCGATGGTCACAACCACATGACGGTTCCCTCGCTTAGAAGTTGGAATCTGACCGAACAAGTCCATTGCGTAGAGTTCTTTCGGAGCAGATGGCAAAATAGGAATGGGACTTTGCTGTAATAAATGAGAGCTTGGTTTGACTCTCTGACAAGTGTCACATGTCCTGATGACATCATTTACAAAGGTTCTCAATCCTTCCCATGTGAATGATTCTAATATCGTGGCAACAGTCTTATCTACTCCACCATGACCTGTAATTCTATGGACGTGCCAAGTAAGAAGTTCCCGTAGCTTCGGTGGTATAACAGCTCGTAGTTTCGTCCTAGCAGAGTCAATGAACTTATACAGGATCCCATTGATATAACGGAAATTTCTGGCTTGTCTCTTTATTTTCCGAAATCCTGGCTCATTTGGGGCAAGTTTGTCTTCGAGACAGTCAATGATAGGCCGTAACTTAGGGTCCCGCTTCTGTGCCTGTCGAAGGTAACCAAGTTTGCGTAGGAACTCGTGGTCTTCCTGAATTAACGTTATCTGATGTATCTCTGCAACTTCAGAATTAGGGTTTCGACTCAGGCAGTCGGCTAACAGGTTGTTCTTCCCGGAGCAATGTTCTAACTGGAGGTTAAATTGTTGTACAAAGAGTGTCCATCTGAAAACTCGTTCGGAAGCCATAGTTGTTTTTAACATGAAAGTTAATGCACGATGGTCAGTCCTGACAATGATGGGAAATCCGTAAATTAATTTCTGCCAGTATTTGAGAGCGTAGACTATGGATAACATTTCCAGTTCAGTTACGGAGTAATGTTTTTCGTGCTTCCTTATCTTCCTGCTGACGAAAGCCAAGTATGTCCTGTTTTCAGGGTTCTCCTTGTCTTCTTGGAAAAGAACGGCTCCTATGCCAATGTTTGAGGCATCAGTTTGTAGAATGAAGGGCCTAGTAAAGTCAGGGTATCCCAGCTTAACGTTGTTTACGAGCATTTCTTTCGTCTTAGTGAAGGCTTTGTCACATTCGGCGCTCCACTTCCATCTATTGCCTTTCTTTAGGAGATCCTGCAATGGAGCAACTGTCTGAGTGTAGTTAGGACAGTGGTTCGAAAAGAACTGGGCCATTCCCAAGAATTGCCGGACCTGTTTCACTCTCACAGGCTTAGGAAAATTACTAATGGCTTCGATCTTGACTGGGTTGGGTTTCACGCCATCGCCGTCTATGATGTGTCCCAGAAATAAAATTTCGGACTTGCAAAAGTGAGACTTCTTCAGGTTCACGTGGAAGCCAGCGTCGGATAAATTCTTAAGGAGTTTCTCCAATTTAACGAGGTGTTCCTCTAACGTTATTGAACTTCTTGGGTTGGTCTTCGTGAAGACGAATTATATTTACTATTTGCGTCTGGCCGGTTGTATTCATTTGAGACGCATTTACTGTCGGCTCTGAAGAAATGTCGATTGTATTCGCAGCGCCTGTCCCTGCAGTTGCAAGTGGAGTTGACGTCAGACCCGTGCCGGTTACACGTTGCTCCAGTAATGCCTGCTTCTCTAGCAATGAGTTGGTGACCTTGCTAGTGTTCTCGTTCTGGATTTTCAGGAGATGCATTTCATGTACAAGCTCCTTAATTCCATCCGTGTACTCCTTTCGAATCCCTTCGGTTTCAGTTTTTGACTCAGTCGTGACCTTATGTATGGCATTCATCAGGGTGGTTTTGATGGTTTTTATTTCGCCCCAACTATCCTCAAGCGACTCGTGGATATAATCCATCCGTTCCGAGGTATCGACTTGGGATGTCTCGATTTTGTCGAGAATGCCCTTTTCGACTTGTTGTAGTTTCTCGTTTAATCCAACGAATTTCTTCGCCCAAGCCGTTTTCGTAACCTTAAGGTCCTCTGAATTTGTGTCAATCTTTTCCTCAATATTCAGGAATGATTGTTCAACTTCGCCCTTGTATTTGTCGATTCCAGTTAATATGTCCTGCTGAACGTTTGCCAGTCGTTCACTGAATTCATTGGACATGCCCGCCATAGACTTGGCAATGTTTTCGTTTACCTCCTTTTTCATAGTAGCGAAATCGTTTTTGACTATTACGAGCTCGCTCTGCACTGAGGCTAGCTTGCCGTTAAAAAGTTTAATGTCCGAACATATTTTTCCTAAACCTTCCTCAGTTTGGTTTTTAATGTCCGTCAACTTCTCTTCAATAGCTTCCCCGAGAGATTTTTCGAGGTTTATTTGTGCGTCACTGAGATCACTAAGTCCTTTTTCTAAGTGTACCTGACTATTGTGGAGTTCAGAGAGTCCTTTCTCTAAGTTTTTCTCCAAGTTAGTTTGACTATTATTGAGTTCAAAGAGTCCTTTCTCTAAGTTTTTCTCTAAAGTTTTCTCTAGGTTGGCCTGATTTCCGTTAAGTTTTTCCTCTAAGTGAGCCTGGTTTTCATTAAGTTTTTTCTCTAAGTTAGCTTGACTAATGTTCAGGTTGGCATTAATCCTCTCCTCCATTGCCAACAACATCTGCCTTAAGTCCTCCATAGTTACAATTATTCATTAAATGGCTATTCTGGTATTGGAAGGATTCTAACCGGACTACTGAAATATTGGGAATCGAACTCCATCAAATTTGTAAAGGCACCGATTTGTCGATATCATGAAAGTTCCAACTTTTCACCAATATCGGTCGCAATTATGAGTCTAACTTTAATTAATTATCATCGCAGCAGATTCAAATTTCTAATTACCAGCAAGAATTTGTTTTTAACAATATTCATACAAGTTACATTTAACATGTGCTTATGTTAGCCACAAGAATTTGGGCGAATAAATGTGTCAGAGTCAGCCTAATTTAATTGGTCATCTGATCTTGTCAATGTCATAAACACTGGACAGCACAAGATCATTTTCGAGCTTGGATAAGCCAATCTCGAGCCCCACGCTTGGATTAAGCCATCTTAAATGCCCCCATTTTTCCCGAGCTAAGCCCAGCCATCGAGCGATGAGTCCCAAGGTGGACCGTTCGATCGTTGGCTATCACTTTCTAGAGGCATTTAAGGGTTGTAAGGATTGATGACCAAGCAGGATAAAAAGAAATATTAAAACAACACTCTGACATTTATTCACATAAGCAATTAAACAACAAAATATTCTTGCTAATATTTCCTTTTTACATAACAGAGCTTTCATAATATCGGGTTTCTTCCTCGATTTAGAGTGACTTGTGTTCATATCTCCAGCTCTACTGTGCTGTAAATGAAACCAAAGAAGTAATTAGGCCACTTGCCTTTTTAAACCAAACATTTGACTGAAAGAACTAAATAAACATGTGTTCAAAGTTTCACCAATTTAAAGTTGCCTCAACACGTGGTCTTTACAATGTACACAACTGAATTAGTCATTTACAATATTTAATAATGGTTAACGACACTAACATGAACTTCAGTAGCAAAGAAAAACTGTTTCCAAAATTCTTAAAATTAATTAATTATTATCTCGATTATTATTATTATTATTATCATTCAGTTAACCTGTTTCATTGTAACACGATCGTGTTCTTGTCAATTCTCCACCGCATCATTTATCTAATGTTCATCATTAATATTTCAGAGTAATGATTTTTGATCACTTATTAATGACTTATTTTTACAATGTTTTAAAGCAATCATGCGGCTGACAAAATTTCTACCTTTAATCTTTGCATTTCATTTCTATTTAAATTAATCTTAAAGTATTTCAGATTTTTAGGAATTTACATTATCAACGTGTGAGCTAGTTAAATAAATTTTGTTACAAATCGAGTGCCTTTACAAAGTAACGAGATGATCTTTCCTTTTAAATCTCGCAAAATTAATAAAAATTAAATTCCTTCCTAGTCTTCCTTGACTTAATTTAATTAAACTTTCCCTTAAGGGCATGAAATTATTTCTTAAGGCAACACACAACGATGAATGTGATCCGCGTCACGGCGAGTGCGCGACCAGATCAAAATTAAACGAAATTAACATGGCACAAGAGAAATATACACATTTACACACACATTCACACTAGGGAAACACGTTTTATGTACACTATTTACAACGAATCCTGACTTGGCAATTTTAGTTATGATTTTTATCGATGGTCGGGACGCATAATGTCTCGCAGAAATAATTCGTGCACAGAAATTCTCTTACATTAATGGTGGCTAGTGATCGAAGTCATGGGTATCACTTGATAGAAATACATTTCACATATTAGCGCAAGTTCATCTAATTCATGAGATTATAATGGAAGATTCTAGTAAAATCCATAAGCACTACCATCATGTGGGCTACAGGTTGAATTTACCGCAAGCGTGAGCCTTACTCGCATTATTTTTACTTCCTACCTGTAAAATACACTCACTAACACGTGCTCCACTAATTATAATCTGTCTTGCGTTCCAAATACACAAGAATAAATCAATATCACCACTAATTCATCATTTACTCAATTATGCAACAAATATCCCTCAGGATAGGCCATATTCCAGACCCTTCATGAACAGAGCACATTCTATCTCACATTTAGGAATTCTACAGTAGTTTTATGGCTCACGAGCGTTTACTTCTGTTTTACCCGATCTTTAATCAATATTATTATTATTTAAGTGATTATTACATCTACTGATTCTCCTGGAATGTCGTAAAATTAGATGACTTCATCATAAAAAACAACAAGTGATTTCAAAAGACACTAGGTTCGACCCTATTCACTCAAAATGTACACGCAACTTTTCCGTCCGGTAACTTTCAATATTACAAATAAAGTGGATTTATCGTGTGGTCAGTGATTATTAAACTTAAGCTCCTTAAGCATGGGAAGTCAGTCAAAGACAACCTACATGTCTACTCTAATAGATTTCAAAATCTCATTCACACGTACCTAGTCTACCATGACACCTTAAGAAGTAGGAAAATGAAACATTTCTAACTACAGCAAACTGATAGATCTACGACTTAAGAAGAAAGATCTCTAGTTGTACAGAAGATAGGACAGATAAATTAAATTAAAAAGGTACTCAAGTTTTTGTAGAGTTCGATTCCCGTCGACAGTCAGTTATTTCAGCATACTCCGGCCAGTCTTCTTCCAATTACCAGAGACGCCTTACATTTTTACAGCTCCATGGAGGCTCTGCGATGGATGTCCCTCGATGAAATGATGTTGGTAGTTGCGGAATTCTTCATCTTGAGATCTTCAATTCCAAGACGTCTTCGTTGATTGCTGGTCACAAGCTGTAACTGAGATGACAAAATTAAGTATTTTGAACAAGCACACGCAGAATATAAACAGCTCGCCTACACTGTCACACTTAACTTGGCTCCTAGGTGTTTTTATTCCACAGAATTCACTAATTATCAGACTAAATTCTGGTAGAACGGGCGTCGACTTGTCTTGAAATTTCTCCTTCCACGTGGTCCGGTGATGTGATGTCTCTCACAGCAAACAAGCATTAAGAAGAGCGTAAAGAGCAGAGCATTAAGCATTAAGAGGAGAGCGATTCACTCGAAGCAAGGCCTTTTATAATTAGCCCAGGGAGGCGTGTTCTTCAGCGAGTACGGTAATTGGCTGATGATCACCTTTAATTTGCGCAGACTATTCCAGAAACAGGCTGAGTCGCGCGTGCGAAGGTAGTCACGTGGTTAGCTATAACCTTGACACAGTCCTGCCGGTGACGTATCGCACCCCTCTGAACGACAAAAAAAACTCGTTCACGGCTCGCCACAAGTTCCCAAGTGATGTGTTGCGGCTTCAAGCAGACAATAACATTTTTGCTTTCCACTTGTTAAAATATTCATAAGATCGCCAATTTTCACGGGGACAGTATTGTAATGGAAAATTATTTTTGGTACCATTTCCTGAGCAATGTTTAGTACAGCACCCAAGTCCATGAGAAACAATAATTGGAGGTAAACTATCCAGGAATTATTGAAATATTTCTCCCCATAATGCTTCTTGTACACTGAAATTTCTCACAACTTCCTCTACACGAGCAAACATAAATTAATAATTAATTCGATGGGTAAATAGGATAGTTGGGTGGTTACTATATTCTGGCGAAGTTGTTAGGACTGACAAAGGGCTGTCTTTTGCCTCCTCTGTATTAAATAAAATGGCGTATGGCTTTTTGTGCAGGGAGTGCCCGAGGACAAGTTGGCTGGCCAGATGCAGGTATTTTGATTTGACTCCCGTAGGCGACCTGCGCGTCGTGATGAGGATGAAAAGACGACGCATACACCCAGCCCCCGTGACAGAGAAATTAACCAATTCTGGTTCATTCCCTGCCGGGAATCGAACCCGGGACCCCTGTGACCAAAGTCCAGCACGCTAACAATTTAGCCATGGAGCTGGACTCCTCCGTATTGTTTTTCAGAGAACCAATATATCGTCGGCTTACTTCTAAAACCTCGTATGTCACAATGTTCTTCCTACCCATTATATTCCTTAAGACTGGTCACGCCTCCCAGCCTCATATTTATATGCAATCCTTCAGAACCTTTTCCGTAGTGTTCATTTTCCTATGTTGATGTGTAAAGGAGAATGGACCTTACCACACCGTATTGTAGGGCTGTTGTTTTCATGGCGAATTTAAGCACTCCTACAGTTTAATGTATTTAAGGTTAATTTTCCTTTACACGTCAGCATAGGCAAATGATCACAACGAAAATTGTTCTGATGGACTGTACATCCATATGTGGCTGGGAGGCGTGACCATTCTTAAGGAAGAAAATGGGTAGGAAGTGCATTAGGAGATACGAGGTTTTAGAAGTAAGCCATCGATATGCTGTAAAATCTGTCACTTTGCTTGCATGTTTGACAATCCTCACAGAAGTGGTGAATAACATTCATTTTTGAACTGGTGAAAGGAACTATTTGTTCATCTTCATAACTTGATAATAGTGGCTGATCAAAGGTAAGTTTGCTGTAATTTTTTCCTGAGCTGTACTTATGATTTTGGCATTCACTTTGACAACAGCTTTTGTCGTGGCTCTAATCTGACTGGAAAATGATGTTAAGGGTACTATCACTTAAAGGCAGATCTTGACGTGGGATAGCCTTCGATCACTTTGTGAATAGAGTGGGATCTTTTGGGTGTGAAAAAAATGCTGTTTTTCACTCGAATGTTTATCGTAACCCGACTTACAACCCGGGGCATAGCAAGTTGTAGGCAAATTCACATGCGTTAGCAAATTGATGCGTATGCCAAAGTATACGTCATACTTCTCAAATGCTTTATCTTTTTCACTTTTCAGTTCACGAAAAGTTAACACCAGATATTTTGCACGTATAAAACTGAAGAACTACCTAAAAAAGACCACAAACTCTTTACACACTTCTACATTAAGCCGACAAGAAGCACGCGTACTTGACTTTTATCGACAGCAGAGCTGCAGGTGGCGAGGAACATGTATACCGTGTCTGTTAACCACCGCCGTCTCGATCCTCCTATACTGTCTGCTCTCTGCGAGGTTTTTTGCGACTAGGCTGAAACAAAATTTTTCTGCTAGATGGCAGGCATAGACGCACAATGTTCCAAACTTATTCTAATGACGACAGCCTACAAAACACTATGCAGTATGGTCATCTGTCCACTGGAACTCGTAAATTACTTCAGTAATATTAAATATCGGCAATAAAACCTGTATGAAGTCGCAGTTGACTTCTTCATGCACAATTTAAAGATTTTCCTGGACGAAGGCTTGGAGTGGCACAATACTTTTTGTGTTTTTGCCAACGCAATATCAGTTAATAGAGGTCTTACGAACTTGGTTAGGATAATATCACTAACAGTTTGCTGATGTTCTTTGACCTCACACTGTAACAAAACACATTCTCAAAGGGAAGATGACCGGGCGAGTTGGCCGTGCGGTTAGGAGCGCGCAGCTGTGAGCTCGCATCCGGGAGAGAGTGGGTTCGAATCCCACTGTCAGCAGCCCTGAATATGGTTTTCCATGGTTTCCCATTTTCACACCAGGCAAATGCTGGGGCTGTACCTTAATTAAGGCCACGGCAGCTTCCTTCCCATTCCTAGGCCGTTCCTGTCCCATCATCGTCATAAGACCTATCTGTGTCGGTGTGACGTAAAGCAAAAACAAAAAAGGGAAGACGTCGCAAGTCCTAGTATTACGCTCGTAAGTTTGAAGGACTTCAACAATAGGGCACAGCAACTTAAACGAACTCCTCCAGATACTTCACCAGAGCAACAAAACAAGTTTTGGTCATCGAACTCCTCCTCTGTCCTGATGCTCTAGGCAGTGAGATGTTTCTAACGCAAATGTCACACACCATCCTCTCCTCAAAAACACGAACCAAGTACCGGTATCTGCAAATTAGGATTTGATTCCCTGTTTCTAGTTTGATTGGGATATTATCGTCTGGATATTTGAGGTTGTCCAAAATATCTAAACATGAAGACGTTTATTTTGCGATTGTCCGTCACAATTCTTATCACAAGTAATCCACTATCCTCCACGGCTTTAATCACCTAAAAAAACCGCAGCCTATTTTCAGGAATGAAATGAATGAAGCCCCCATCTAGCAGCGAGGATAGGAATTGTGCAGGCTGCCGAAGCTCGCAATGATTAATGAATGGCAGATGAAATGAAACGACATTCAAGTGTGTTGCTGGAATGAAATATGACAGGGAAAACCGGAGTACTCGTAGAAAAGCCTGTTCCACCTCCGCTTTGTCCAGCACAAATCTCACATGGAGTGACCGGGATTTGAATCACGGAACCCAGCGATGAGAGGCCGGTGCGCTCCCGCCTGAGCCACGGAGGCTTCATCACCTTCTGAAATAAGGTGTAAAGGCGCAGATGCGAGGGTAATCTGAGGATATCCAATTACTTCCTTTATTAGGTCTTTGCCTGTAAAAAGCCGACAGCCGCTTTTCTCTTAATTCCCTTCTAGACGGTATTTCATGGAGTCGTATCTTTTCTGGCTGTGAACCACCTTGCCGAGATTGGCAAAATGGTACACAACAGTTGAATCTTTCGGGGAAAGAATCTGAAGTTTGAGTTGTACAAAAAGTATACCTTGCACAAACGGAAAGAAACCTTAAAATCAATTTTGAAATATCTATAAGCATACCATGATTAATTCATTCCACAGTTCTATACAAAATATCTCTTGTACGAACGGAAGTGACCAGATACGTTTACTCATTGTACGAAAAAACTCAGCTTTTCACACACATTCATGCACCAATAACACAGTGCTACACCCACACTGACAGCGAAGATTGTGCGTCCACAACTGCACTCTTACGGCGACTTGAAGAAATATCGGTAGTCGCGCCTTCCTCTGTTAAACTAGTGGCATAGAGCAGGCAGTATAAGAGGATCGAGACGGCGGTGCTATTAACATATGATTCAGAGGGTATCGTCACACTATTCATTTCTATTCGTCCTGACGTGGCGGGGGGACAGCGATTTACTGTAGAAACGACCTAATGAGCCGAGTGATATGTACGTCTTCCCCGGGTGTACGAACAAGGCCGGAATTCATGTTCGTGAAGTAAATATTAACAGACAAAAGGTGATGATTTGTGTCATATACAAACCACCTGGTGCAACAGACATGATGAATTCGAAACGTATTTACTAGACTTCCAGGCTATTTATGAACACATAATCATTATGGGGGATTTTAACTCTAACCTACTTAATACGACCCATGACAGTAATCAATTAGTAGATTTGTTTACTAACTTACTTGTAAGATGACTATTCTCCCGCTACAACCCACGAATCAGGTGTATGCAACTAACCGTTCATCACACACTCTCATCGATCTCATTGTAACGAACAACCCATTACCCATGGACAAATCCCTGTACCGTCCATTTCCACCCACGACTTTATATATTTATCCTATTCCCTCAAAATACCTAAATACAAACCTAAGTATCTACATAACTGTCAGAAATACGAAGGACATAAACGTGGATTACTTGAATTATGACGTTTATCAACTACCGTGGGACGATATACGGAGTCTAAATGACGCTGACGCTGAAGTTAGCTTGTTTACTACGATGGTAAAGAACGTATATGAGAGACATGTCACTAAACGTCGAATAAGGGTTTCTCGCCCTTCTAGTCCATGGCTAGATGATGAAACCAAGAGAATGATGGCCCATCGCGACTTGCAATTTCGACATTATAAACAAACCCTAGAGGACACAGACTTCGAATCTTACCGCACCTTAAGAAATCGCACAAAGCACTTGATCAGAAATGCAAACTCGTGTCCTCATCTCGAGATGGTGCAGCTCTTAGGCACACCCCCATTGGAGGGTGGCTGCATGTACCATTTCAACCACATACCAGCCCTCCTGCCATTCTTAAATTTCTGGCAGTACCTGGAATCGAACTCGGGCCCCCGAGGACGGCAGCTAAGAACACTAACCGTTACGCTACGGAGGCAGACTGATCAGAAATAAAAAATATAGATATTTCCGAAAATTAGCTAACAATTTAAATTCTAATCGTGCATGGGACCAACTTAAAGCTCTGGGGATAGGAAAACATCAGCTGAGACAGACAAATCCTGACATTCCACTTGACGAACTGAACGATTACTTGAGTAGAATAAATATTCAACCTACCCAAATTAACTGTACAGACTCACCGCCCTCCCCTTCAGCCAATCCACCATTCACATTTCACAGTGTGACAGAAAACCAGGTTAAAAAGGCTTTGTACTCGATTAAATCAAAGGCTATAGGTGTGAATGATATTCCTATTACTTTTATACATAGGATTATGGGTGCTATCCTGCCTATACTGACGCACCTACTAAATTACTGTTTACTGAACGGAACTTTCCCTACTGTCTGGAAAACAGACAATATTATACCGGTACCGGTACCTAAGAATTTAGACCCACAGTCACCCTCTGACTATCGTCCTGTGTCCATACTCCCTGCGCTTTCTAGAGCCTTTGAACGTTTAGTATATGAGCAAGTTCTGGAATACCTAAATAAAAATGTTCTTCTGGACCTTATGCAATCTGGATTTAAGAAGGGCCACAGTTCTGCGACAGCACTTTTCAAGGTTAGTGAAGACATTAGAAACGCAATGGACAAACGACTGCTCACTATACTTATCGTTCTTGACTTAAGTAGCGCCTTTGACACTAAAGAAATTCAGACTATGATACAGAAAATGGAACTGCTAAATTTTGACCTGGCTACGCTTAAGTTTTTTAGTTCTTATTTGAGTAGGCTAACCGTCAGCAGCGGGTAACAGTAAACGCCAAGGCCTCTAAATGGAAAATGAAACTTAGTGGTGCCCCACACGGCAGTATTCTAGGGCCCTTACTTTTTTGTATTTATATCGATGACATACCATCAGCGATAGGAAATAACATACACCACCTCTATGCTGACGATCTACATATTTATCGATACTGCAAGACTTCAGACTTAGATGAAACAATGACCTCCGACGACTCAGTATATATGCACAACGAAATTCTCTTATACTAAACTCCAGAAAATCTCAGGCAATCATAATTGGATTACGAAAATTACTGAGCTTCTCAAACAATGTCGCAATCCCGCCTATCCTACTGAATGGTAACATTATTCCCTACAGTAAAAAGGTTTAAAATCTCGGAATAATTATGAATGAAACACTTGATTGGTCTGATCACACGAAAGAAATACGTAAAAAGATTTTTGGAGTGCTTCACCCTCTTAAACGGCAGAGAGATGTATTTCCATTTGAGCTAAAGGCCAAACTAATACAGACACTGGTTCTCCCTATTCTTGATTATTGTGACGTTGCTCTAGTTGACATGACAAGAGAAGAAACACACTTCAAGGCGCACTGAATTCCTGTCTGCGATTTATTTACAATATCGGGTACGATGTTCATATCACCCCATACTATCAGGCTCTCTCATGGCTGAAGCCTGATAAACGTCGGCAGCTACACATGTTAACGATGGTATTTAGAGTGTTAGCTGAAAATCAGCCACTGTATATTTCTTCTAAATTCACCTTTCTATCATCATATCACAACTTAAATACACGTTCGAGATCCGTTCTTTCTATTCCACTGCACCGCACTAATGAAATGAATAGATCATTTGTGCTGACCGGTGCCAGACTATGGAATTCCCTGCCAGCTCAGGTCAGAGAAACTAGCTCTTTGTCAAGATTTAAGGTCACCTGCCGAGACTACGTGCTGAGGACAGCTGACTGAATGGTTGAAGTATGAATGTGTGCGTGCCTGAAGATCAGTTATTTTGAAGAGTTTTTAATATTAATTAGTTTTATATTAATTTAGTTAGTAATTTATTTAATTCCTTTTCATTTCTATTAATTTTTGTAGTTTTAACTAGGCCTATATTGAGTATCTTAGTATTTTATTTAAGATTTTGAGTAGAATGTGGATAAGTATAAGAGAGGGCCTCGAGCCCTAACTTCGCCACTGTAAACAAGGCACTAATAAATAAATAAATAAATAAATAAATAAATAAATAAATAAATAAATAAATAAATAAATAAATAAATAAATAAATAAATAAATCCACGTTCTATTCGTGCACTAATGATGGCCGTATTCATTTCTGTAGGCTTCCTGCCTTTGCTGTTGCACGACACACCACACCCTAGTAGTGATTAGTGATACAAGTGACAAGAACTTTCATCAATAAAACTCTCCTAGGTACTGCTAGCAATATCCTGATTAATAATTTTATAAGTGATGTTAATGATAAATTCTCACAAAAAACTTTAGCTCAACACAAAAGGAGTGAAATGGATTAGTTCCTTCACTGCGATAGTTGAGATGGAATGATTGTGTGTAGTCAATGTCCTGATGAAAATGGGTGTGGACCACAACTCCAATTCAAACAGTGTAAATGGTACAGTGACTGATGACATTGGATACTCTCCGGACTAGAAGAAGCATTGATTTAGACTGGTATGTTATTTACTAGCTTAGTGTGTCATGAAAGACAATTGAGAGTCAATTTTTAGATCTTTTGAGATTTTGTATTTCCAGTATTAATATGAATTGCATTTAAATGTACTTTTGTACTTGCAGTAAACTTTATAGCTCATTGTTTAATTTTAGTGCATATAATCAAGAACTGATGCCATGTAGTCTACTGTATACATCTTCAGGCAAATAATTGTTGTGTCACAGTGACTGATAGTAGTAAATATTTTATAAACTAGAAAAACTTGCATTTATATTGGTGTGTTGTAATTTGCTAGCTTTGTGTCTCATGGTAAGCAATTTAGGTCTTACAAAATTTTTCACTTCTTGTGTTAACATGAAGTATTTATTATTAAATGTATATTACAACACAAAATTGTTATAACTTCATCTCATACATTTACTTTTACTACTTATGATAAGAAAGTAATACTGTCTACTAAATCTCTCAATGCAGTGATTGGTTGCCTTTGTAAATTTAAGAATTGCAATATTTTTGTTTGCACTGGTAACAAGTATTTGAGTACCTGTGGCAACACAAGTGCTCCATCACTCAAAATTGTGCAATTGTGCTACTTGTTTTGCAACAATTATCATCCAATACAAGAATTGCTTATGCTGGGGTGGGTTTGTAGGTTCCTACCTGGTATGGGTATGGTATTATTGAACTTGTGGTATGCTTGTGGAATACTTTAGTATGTAAGCTGAGGGGGTTGTATTTTAATTTTGTACATGCCATATTATTTATTATGTTGATAATGTGACAATATTTAGAAGTTTGTTGAGCTATTCTTTAATTTTTTGGGCAACAAGATCTCTGTACCTACAGTATGTACTTCTTGACACATTGCCAAATTTAATAGCTGTATTTTTCATAGTAATTTCTTGAGAATAGAACACAGTAATAACACAAGAGCATTTTTATTTTATTGTATTTATTGCCCAGTGTCATGTTTTCAGGGAGTGATGTTACATTTTAGAGCACCTTTTATGATAAAGAGGTATCTTGTCATTTAACAAATATGGTTCATTACCTTGGTGGCACATATCCTACAAAATTATTAACCATATTTTTCTTTTGTCTGTGGTAAGCTGAGGCTTTCTCACTTTTTGAGTACATTACTATTATTAATTTCTGAGTTGATGAACCTCTATGAATTCCATTGAAAGTGAATGTGTAAACTCTGAATTCAGGGTTAACCATTGTAAGTTCCTTCAGTAGTAAACATTCCTGTTTATGTTATTGTGAATTCAGTTATGAATTTCCTCTTCCAGCATTATAGACTATTCCCACTTTGATTATGAATTTTCTCTGGAGAAACTACTCCTTCCAGCTTTTGTTATTGCATGTAATGAATGTAACATGCATCTGTGAAATGTTGGGGATTAATTACTTAATTGATCTCATGTGTGTCATATCTATACAATGCAGCTGGTTCGTAAAGCACGAAATGAGTAGTTCAATGTGTGTTCTGCTATATTTCTATTAAAGTAATGGCAGGGTTGCAAGTTCTTAATATGGTTTCTTAGGATTTTAACAAGTACTGTTCATAGAGATGTCCTTTTATATTTTCTCATATCACGTTCACCTCATGTCCATTTCAATTTTAAGCAACCTGGTGAAGTTAAATTGAAAACAATTTCAGAAAGTGTCTGGGTGAAGGTCAGTTCAAATGTTATCAGAATTGGCATACTACTTTTCAAATTTAAGTTCATATATTTTAATAAGTTGTTTTATTTCCAGATTAATTTCATTTTTCCCCTGTTCTGGTTATTTGAATCAGAGTCCAAAATCATATGAGTACATTTATTTACACTAGGGAATGCAAATATAATTTTGATGACTTGATGAACAAACTATTGTTGGCATGTACTGTAATCATTCTCTTTGCATACCAGCCAAATTTTGTGAGCTCTTCACCACCTTAATTTATGTTAGGCTTCTATTGTAAAAAAAACGTTTAGGTACCTGTGTTCATGACCGACAACACTGAGCATTACAACTTGTATGTTCCTGGACTGCTACTAATATACTGTACGTAAGGTAGTTTATATGTTATTATTTTTATTTAATAGCTTTTGCTGAACTTGCTTGTGTTTTTTGATCTTTGATCAGTTTTGTAAAAGATTTTTTTTTTTTGCTAGTGGCTTTACGTCGCACCGACAC
Source organism: Anabrus simplex (assembly GCF_040414725.1). Classification (NCBI taxonomy): domain Eukaryota; kingdom Metazoa; phylum Arthropoda; class Insecta; order Orthoptera; family Tettigoniidae; genus Anabrus; species Anabrus simplex. The sequence goes on along the minus strand of NC_090266.1, from coordinate 202,221,940 downwards.
AGAGAGCTCTTATGGCGAGTTTTGTAAAAGGAACTGATCATTTTTTACTCTTAAATGTACGAAAGAAAGTGTCATATAGGCATATTATTAAAGTTCTTCAGTATTAAGACTTAAAAAACGGAATTCTGTTCTTTTTTGCATTTTTAATTGTTCTTCCTAATTATTACGGTATATTACTAATTTTGCTTCCGATATGCGCGCCTTCGAGAAAGAATATTCGTAGAATGTAGTTTAACGAGTGTGTTTTTCAATCATCGTAAGGGATTAGCTTCATCTATTATCCACTCGCGCTGGGCCCACTCGCGTGACGTCACGAATCGTATTGCTAGGCCTTGTTCTCTAGGAGGTGCTGCCCCAGAGCCCTTCATGCACGAACCGCCACTGCGTTGAATATGGTATGAACAGTGATGTAGCTATTGTCAAATATGCTAATTGTTACGCTGCATTGTGCGTCGAACATTGTTGAAATATCATACACCGGTACTGATTTGAGCAAAGATGTAATTAAGAATGTGTATTCCTGTGCCAGAAACATAGATCATGGTGTTCCACAGGTGTCAGTTTTAGGACCATTATTATTTTTAGTATTTATTAATGATATCGTCCAAATCGTCGATGATATTCAAGGAGAGTGCAATTAACTTTGTTTGCAGATGATATTACTGTTTTTGTAGCTGATGAAAGTTCCGAAGGGTTAGAATTAAAGGCAGGCAATATAGTGAGTAATATCCCGAACTGGCTTGAAGATAATAAATTAATTTTAAGTAAACAGAAAACTTCTGTGATTAAATTTCACCATCAGATTAATCTAAATATGGAAATTATTCCAATATCATTTGGAGAGACCATAGTAGAGTACTCATCATCAACAAAGTTTCTTGGCTTGTGGATGGATGAATCATTAACCTGGGAAAAACATACAGAGTTTATAGGGAAAAAGCTTAGTAGAATTTATTTCATGATAATATCTTTGAAAAATAGTTTTAAATTAGAGGCTTGACGAATAATGTATTTTGCATATGTCCATCCCATACTAACCTATGGAATCATTTACTGGGGGAATTCACGATATAGAGAAGTCATCTTTAAATTACAAAAGAAAATAATTAGAGGAATGGCCGGTGTCGGCCGGAGGACAAGCTGCAAGAAATAATTTAAACATTATTTTATTTTACCATTGCCTAGCCCCTATATCTTCCATACACTTGTATATATGAAGGAGAATGTAAACAGTTTCACCATAAACTCCGATTTACATAGGTATAATACTAGAAATAGACACAGTCTGCACATAGAACCATACGAAACTAAGCTTTATGAATCAAGTTTGAGTAAGGCAGGAGTACATTTATTTAATAAATTGCCAGACTACATTAAGCATATAAAACCATGTTCAAAATTTAAGAAAGAAATATTCAAATTTGTTTCTAACCATTGTTTTTATTCTATTGAAGAATACTTAGCTCTAGAAAAGTAACTTATGTATCGCCTTTTTTTAATCTGTGCCTCTTTACCACATTGTATACTTCTCTTTATATCTCATGGCATGTATATTACGGTTTTATCCTTTGTTACTGTAAATATGATTACTGACGTGTCCCATATCACTGTATGATCAGTTGGATGAAATACAATACAATACAATACAATACAACAATACAAAAAGATTCATCTTTATTTCGATATCGACTGAAAATGTACGGATACACGTCTCGTTCATATCAACACTTGAGTGTACACTAGGTAAGTAATCGCCTTTTATGTATTACACCTGTGTTAATGAAAATAAAAATCCACAGCCTGTTTCCAGTCATTTCACCGGGTATGGAACGAAATGAATGAGGCCCTTATCTAGCGGCGAGAATAGGAATTATGCCGGCTGCCGAAACCTGTCGCACACCTCTGGGGCAATGATTAACGACTGACAGATGAAATGAAATTACATTGGAGAGTGTTGCTGGAATGAAAAATGACAGGGAAAACCGGAGTACCCGAAGAAAATCCTGTCCCTCCTCCGCCTTGTCCAGCACAAATCTCACATGGAGTGTCCGGGATTTGAACTACGAAACCCAGCGGTGAGAGGCCGGTGTGCTGCCGCCTGAGCCACAGAGGCTTGTCGTTTGTATTGATAATATCATTCATCCTCCCCTATGAACCATTTGACCTTGCCACGATGGGGAGGCTTGCGTGTCCCAATGAAGCAGGTTGCCGAGCCGTAGGCGCAACCATAATTATCGGATGGGTATCTGTCGAGAGACCAGACTAAGGAATGGTTCATCGAAAGGGGGGTAGCAGCCTTTCGGAAGTTACAAGGGCGGCAGCCTAGATGATTGACTGATATGGTCTTATAATAATACTTAACATGGCTTAGATATGTTGATACTGCTACACGGCTGAAAGCAATGGGAAACTACAGCCGTAACTAACTCCAGAGGACATGGAGCTCTCTCTATATGAATGATGTAGTAATGATGGCTTCTTCCCGGGTAAAATATTCTGGGGGTAAAATAGTCCCCCATTCTGATCTCCGGATGGAGACTACACGAGAGAGGGCAATCATCAGGAAGATCGATATGGACATTCTGCGAGTCGGAGCGTGGAATGTTAGAAGTTTGAATCGCTGTGGTAGGTTAGAGAATCTGAAAAGAGAGATGGATAGACTAATGTTAGATGTAGTTGGTATAAGTGAAGTACGTTGGCAGGAAGAGCAGGATTTCTGGTCAGGCGTCTACAGAATTATCATCACAAAATCAAACCGGGCAAAATGCAGGAGTTGGTTTAATAATGAATAACAAAATAGGGCAGCGGGTAAGCTACTACCACATGCATAGTAAAATTATTATTTCTGTCAAGATAGCCACCAAACAAATGCCCACCGCAACAGCGAAGGTCTATATGCCTACTAGTTCAGCGGATGATGAGGAAATCGAAAAATATATTGTACCGGGAACACCGCTACGACAGAAGTCCGAAGTATGTTTGTTGAACTTCGCGCGAGATGGAAGGTAGGCAGCCCGCCGAACGCAGTGACGTACCCAGCGAGTGACGTGGCCGCCGTAAGCCAGCTCTCCGCTACCATATATGGTAATGATCCAGCTCGTCCTCAAAAGTACATCTTTGAGCTAATTTATCGCTATTTTGACACTGCCATCTTAAAGGCCCTTACAATAGACATCATCTGTTCAGATTTCAAGAAAATCCACCGAGTATTATAGAAGTTATAAGGGTAGATAGTACCCGAGTTCTAGACACTTCCATGCGAACGTGTATAAAAGGAAGACCACCCGACCTACGAATTCAGTGTCTGTCACTCCGCCGTCTCTGTGACACGGGTGACAAGAGAAGTCTTGTGTGTGTCGAACTTCTAGTCGACAGTCTGCGAAATCCAAGTTCGGTATTTCTCTAAGTGTTGTATCAGGACTTTGCCACATTCTTGAAGTGCCTGAATGGGACTTTGTTTTCTGCGAGCATCGTAATGGAACTTTGTCATATTGACACATTGGGACTTTGTTTTCTTTGTCGTGTGTCGTGATTGGACTTTGTTTTTTCTTAAAGTGCCATATAAGAACTTTGTTTTTTTTTCTGAAGCGTCTCACTGAAACTTAGTTATTTTCGCCAAGTGTCGCGATAAGACTTTATTATTTTCTTAAGGTGACATACTGGGACATTGTCATCGAAACTTTATTTTCTTCGAGTGTCGTGTTGGGACTTTAACATTTCGACACGTTGGAACTTTATTTTCTTCGAGTGTCGTGTTGGGACTTTAACATTTTTGCACATTGGAACTTTGTTATTTCTACACATTGGAACTTTGTTTTTTCTTAAGTGCCACATAAGGACTTACTTATTCGACGACGATTGAATTTTCACGTGTGTTGTGTATCACATTGAACTTACGCGAACTTATATTTTTGAATCAATTTCTGGAACATTGAACTTAGGGGACATTAAACATTACGTTTAATTGTGAAATATGCAATGCTTTCCAAGTGCTGCACAGGGACTTATGTTTTGATTCTTAAAGACTGTGACAATTCGGAATACGCATATCGCATTTCCAGAAAGCCTAGAACTTTCCAGTATTTTGAGTGATCCATAATTTATGAAGTCAGACTTTTTCTTTCAAATATTACTTTCTTTAATGGCTATTCACTTCGCTTATTAATGCAACAGGACAGTTTCCGAGTGCTACTTATTCAGTTCATTGCCTTCAGAACTGTGCATTTAGGACTGCAGTAACAGTAATCCTCTAGAACATCCTGACTTACAGTGAACTTGCATTTCTACCAGTACTTGTTCTTCGAGTGATTATTCTAGAACGTTTTTGCAGTAATCATAATTAAAAAGGTCATATCTGTTCAGACAGTGCCCTGAATGTGTGGAGTGCCGTACAGGAAATTCAGGTGTGAATTACGTCTCGAATCGAACCCAGGAACGCGTACCAATCTTCAAGACATTCCAGAACGTCGAGACACTTCCAGAACCTCCAGACGTTCCAGAATTCCTCATCCGAGCAGGTGTGGTCCCTGCCCAGTCGATGTCCAGCACCATCCCAGGACTTGGAGGTACCAACCAGCCACGACATTTCCACGCTGCTGTATGAAGGTGATATGAACTTGCTTTTGATGATCAATAAACTCAATTTATCAAAATAATCTCTCAATTTGATAACTATACCTCTCTCTGTACCAGCTCCAATGATAAAGCCACAACTGAGATTAAGCATCATGCTCGTTCATTTAATATCAAGCGCCTTAAAGATATGAACACATTTTTACGGGTACAGAGAGGAGGTAGTATACGTGGCGCCCACCTTTAGGGGCCAGATTTCATTGGAGCTTAACATGAAAGACTTACATACAGCTCAAACTATGGTGACTAAATTCAATCAGAATAGGAGTGTTTTCAAATTTCAGTGGACACTAACTTAACTGAAGTATAAGTGCATAATTTAAGTGATTTGGTAGAGGTGATTTGCAAAGACTTGGTTTAATTAATGTGTGTTGAAACATTGGCACTAGGACTTAAAACTTTGAACTTTTGACTGAATGCAAGTTTCGAAAATCTTTCAATTTTTTTTGAAGTGTGTCAATCATTATTTCTGTACTTGGTACTAGCGTTTTATATTTTAATAAAATGGAGGAGATTATGGCAGCGATTGAAGCCCTTAGGCTCAGTATGAAAGTAGCAAATGAAAACTTGGAACGTAGGATCGTCGAGACCAAAGAACAACTAAATGAATCTAGTTCTAATCTTGAACAGTCATTGAGAGAACAATTAAATGAGTCTAGTTCTAACCTCGAACGCAGACTTAATGAATCTAGTTCTAATCTCGAACAGTCTTTGAGAGAACAGAGAGAACAATTAAATGAGTCTAATTCTAATCTTGAACGTCAACTTAATGAATCTAGTTCTAACCTTGAACGTCAACTTAGGGAATCCGTAGTTCAAATTAATGCTGAAGTAGATAAGAAGTTTGTAGAAGCGAATGCCGCCCTAGAACAAAGACTTACTCAGGCTGGTGCTCGCATTGAACAAAAATTGAAAGAGTCCAACGCTAGGGTAGATGAAAAATTTTCCGAAATCAATGACCAATTGAAAAGTAACATGGAGGTCATGAAAGAAGAAATTAAAACCCAAGTTGTAGCTCTTCTTAAAGATGACTTCAAAGCCATTCTCCCCACTTCTCAGGCAATTGCTAAAGAGATGGAAGGCTTAAAAACTCAGTTACAGGAATCACATTCACAATTATCTTTAGCCCAGGTTAAAATAGCCTCTATTCAGGAGAACCTTAGAGATACGCTTAAAAATGACATTCAAAGAGTAAACAATGAAGTCAGTCTTATAAAGAGTAAACAGGGAGAGTTTGATAAAAAATTTACATCTCAATTAGATACTACACACACTCAGGTTACGCGTATATGTCGAGACGTATCCGAATTAAAAAAGGATCTCCAAGATGAAGTTAAGGTAGTAGAAGATACTATTAAACAACAGGTGAAGGATGTTAAAACAGAACTACAAGGACAGATAGAAACCCTTGGTAGTAAAGTCTCTAATTTAGAACTGAAGGATACTCCCTTACTTTCTTCTAGTCTATTAAAAACTAATGAAAACGCAAACATTACCACTATCATCCGAATGACCGATGAAAAACCTGCTAAATTCTCTGGGAAGGAGGAATACACCGCTAGGGAATTTTTACTCAACATTGAAGAATATTTTCAAGAAAATAAAATCAGTCCTGATCGACAGCTTCGTGTCGTTTCCAAGTTATTAGAGGGACGCGCTCTATCATGGTATTCCGCTTTTAAATATTGCTTTAACACTTATTCTGAATTCAAGGAAGCTCTATTGAAGCGTTTTTGGAATTCAGAGACGCAACATTTAATTAAGTTGCAGTTGTATGCTAAGAAGTACAATACTTCTATAAACACATCCCGTTACTCAGATTATTTTATCGGGCAACTTAAGAAGATGCAATTTTTGGATCCACCATTGCCTGAGCAAGAGCTTATCCAGGCAATCACGTTGCAATTCCCAGCCCAAGTTCAGGAGATTTTGGTAGCTGCTAACATACAATCTTTAGAACAAATGGATGGGATACTTCGTAGATTGGACACAGCCCACGCTCAATGTTTACCGAAAGGGAGTAAGACTAAAGAAATGACTACCAGTCCTGTCGCCATTGTGACACAAGGACGTCCAGATCCGGAAGTACCAGAGGAACGGCCTATATCACGAAACACACCTACCCGAGATCGAGGGTATAAAGGACGGCCGGACCGAGGGAAAGCGCCATACCAAAATAGATTAACATGGAAAAAGCCAACAGAGGCTCAACAAGTAGAGGATAGGGTTTCTTATCGAGATGAATTGAATAGACGATGGCGAGATACTCAAGAGTACTTGAAAGAACAGCGAACGGGCGAGGATCAAGAAGGAGCCGCCTCGCTAGAGTATCAGCAAGCCGCTGGTAAGAAAAACGAAACGCCTGCCCCGAACCCTAACACAACGGGTGCAAAAAAAAAACTCCAATGTTTTCTTAAGAAGATTGCCTGAAAATGGAAGGAGGGAAGAGCCGCTCTGCGTAACTCAGGTACATTATTGGCACGTAGAGGACGCGGAACTACTCCATGAAAATATGACACCGTCTAGGCCAAGAATCCAACGTAGCTTGCCAGTAATAACCATTAGGGTTGGCAATATTAAAGTTATGTCATTGGTAGGTTCAGGAGCTCAAGCCTCGCTTATTTCAGCCAGACTATTAGAAGCCATAAAGGAGAGACGTGATGTACATGTGATGCCTGTTTCCCAACTTAGGATCAAAGGGATTATTCCAGATAAGTGCATTAAATGTAAACTAGAGACGTTTATGGAATTCGTCGTGGGACATGTTCAATTTGAGCATGTTTTTCTAGTAATCTCTCAGATGAAATTCAATGTTATCCTTGGATCGGATTTTCTCATCAAATATGGAGGAGTGATTGATTACACAGCAAACGTCATTACATTTTATAACGTTGACCCTGTAGAATTACAGCTGATCGAAGGAGACGACGGTCGGATACAAGGGATAAATACCCCGCAAGAAGAATTCGATGGTGGAAATGGCGATGCTGCACCAGTCGGAGATGAAGAGGGTGATCCCGAAGAAGTGGGACCCGTCGAAGATGTACCCCTGATAGATGAGATGTACGACGACGGTCCAGACTATGTCAGCTCCGTAATCAGTGTGATTGAAGACCCAGTGGCCAACAAAGACGTTGCGGATTCAGTCAAGGAAATCTTCGAAACTTATCCGGACGTGTTCAATGATAAACCCGGAGAGATCCGAGATTTTAAATATCATTTGGATGTCAAGGATACTTCCACTTATAAAAAACGTCCCCATTCCATAGTATGGAGATGCAGAGCATAAGCAAGAACACACATCATGGAACCACCGAAGACATATATATAATGCTTCTAGCCTAAAAACATACTTCGAGAGAGAAGCCTAAAGAAAATCCTTGTCGAATTTTCTTTGCCCTAAGAGGGGGGGACATGTACCGGGAACACCGCTACGACAGAAGTCCGAAGTATGTTTGTTGAACTTCGCGCGAGATGGAAGGTAGGCAGCCCGCCGAACGCAGTGACGTACCCAGCGAGTGACGTGGCCGCCGTAAGCCAGCTCTCCGCTACCATATATGGTAATGATCCAGCTCGTCCTCAAAAGTACATCTTTGAGCTAATTTATCGCTATTTTGACACTGCCATCTTAAAGGCCCTTACAATAGACATCATCTGTTCAGATTTCAAGAAAATCCACCGAGTATTATAGAAGTTATAAGGGTAGATAGTACCCGAGTTCTAGACACTTCCATGCGAACGTGTATAAAAGGAAGACCACCCGACCTACGAATTCAGTGTCTGTCACTCCGCCGTCTCTGTGACACGGGTGACAAGAGAAGTCTTGTGTGTGTCGAACTTCTAGTCGACAGTCTGCGAAATCCAAGTTCGGTATTTCTCTAAGTGTTGTATCAGGACTTTGCCACATTCTTGAAGTGCCTGAATGGGACTTTGTTTTCTGCGAGCATCGTAATGGAACTTTGTCATATTGACACATTGGGACTTTGTTTTCTTTGTCGTGTGTCGTGATTGGACATTGTTTTTTTCTTAAAGTGCCATATAAGAACTTTGTTTTTTTTCTGAAGCGTCTCACTGAAACTTAGTTATTTTCGCCAAGTGTCGCGATAAGACTTTATTATTTTCTTAAGGTGACATACTGGGACATTGTCATCGAAACTTTATTTTCTTCGAGTGTCGTGTTGGGACTTTAACATTTCGACACGTTGGAACTTTATTTTCTTCGAGTGTCGTGTTGGGACTTTAACATTTTTGCACATTGGAACTTTGTTATTTCTACACATTGGAACTTTGTTTTTTTCTTAAGTGCCACATAAGGACTTACTTATTCGACGACGATTGAATTTTCACGTGTGTTGTGTATCACATTGAACTTACGCGAACTTATATTTTTGAATCAATTTCTGGAACATTGAACTTAGGGGACATTAAACATTACGTTTAATTGTGAAATATGCAATGCTTTCCAAGTGCTGCACAGGGACTTATGTTTTGATTCTTAAAGACTGTGACAATTCGGAATACGCATATCGCATTTCCAGAAAGCCTAGAACTTTCCAGTATTTTGAGTGATCCATAATTTATGAAGTCAGACTTTTTCTTTCAAATATTACTTTCTTTAATGGCTATTCACTTCGCTTATTAATGCAACAGGACAGTTTCCGAGTGCTACTTATTCAGTTCATTGCCTTCAGAACTGTGCATTTAGGACTGCAGTAACAGTAATCCTCTAGAACATCCTGACTTACAGTGAACTTGCATTTCTACCAGTACTTGTTCTTCGAGTGATTATTCTAGAACGTTTTTGCAGTAATCATAATTAAAAAGGTCATATCTGTTCAGACAGTGCCCTGAATGTGTGGAGTGCCGTACAGGAAATTCAGGTGTGAATTACGTCTCGAATCGAACCCAGGAACGCGTACCAATCTTCAAGACATTCCAGAACGTCGAGACACTTCCAGAACCTCCAGACGTTCCAGAATTCCTCATCCGAGCAGGTGTGGTCCCTGCCCAGTCGATGTCCAGCACCATCCCAGGACTTGGAGGTACCAACCAGCCACGACATTTCCACGCTGCTGTATGAAGGTGATATGAACTTGCTTTTGATGATCAATAAACTCAATTTATCAAAATAATCTCTCAATTTGATAACTATACCTCTCTCTGTACCAGCTCCAATGATAAAGCCACAACTGAGATTAAGCATCATGCTCGTTCATTTAATATCAAGCGCCTTAAAGATATGAACACATTTTTACGGGTACAATATGAAGAGATAGAAGATTTAATCATCATCATCATCATCTGTTTACCCTCCAGGTTCGGTTTTTCCCACGGACTTAGCGAGGGAACCCACCTCTACCGCCTCAAGGGCAGTGTCCTGGAGCTTCAGACTCGTGGTCGGGGGATACAACTGGGGAGTATGACCAGTACCTCGCCCAGGCGGCCTCACCTGCTATGCTGAACAGGGGCCTTGTGGAGGGATGGGAAGATTGGAAGGGATAGGCAAGGAAGAGGGAAGGAAGCGGCCGTGGCCTTAAGTTAGGTACCATCCCGGCATTCGCCTGGAAGAGAAGTGGGAAACCACGGAAAACCACTTCCAGGATGGCTGAGGTGGGAATCGAACCCACCTCTACTCAGTTGACCTCCCGAGGCTGAGTGGACCCCGTTCCAGCCCTCGTACCACTTTTCAAATTTCGTGGCAGAGGCGGGAATCGAACGCGGGCCTCCGGGGGTGGCAGCTAATCACGCGAACCACTACACCACAGAGGCGGACTAGAAGATTTAATACAGTATGTAAAGGTGATGAGAATCGAATTGTGATGGGAGACTGGAATGCAGTGGTAGGCCAAGGAAGAGAAGGTAGTACAGTAGGAGAATTCGGATTAGGACAAAGGAATGAAAGAGGAAACCGGCTGGTTGAATTCTGCACCGATCACAATTTAGTCCTGGCTAACACTTGGTTCAAACACCACAAACGACGGCTGTATACAAGGACGAGGCCTGCAGACACTGGAAGGTATAAAATAGAATTATGATTAGGCAGAGATTTAGAAATCAGGTGTTGGATTGCAAGACATTCCCAGGAGCAAACGTGGACTCAGAAGTTGAAGAAATTGAAGAAAGGAAGGAATGCTAGGAGATGGGATCTAGACACGTTGAAAGAAAATAGTGTGAGGGATTGTTTCAAGGAACATGTAACACAAGGACTAAATTAAAAGGCTGAAGGAAACACAGTAGATGAAGAATGGACAGTGATGAAGAATGAGGTCAGTAAGGCTGCTGAAGAAAAGTTAGGAAGAAAGGAAAGATCACCTAAGAAACAATGGATAACTCAAGAGATACTAGACCTGACTGACGAACGACGGAAGTACCAGAATGCAAAATATGAGGAGGACAGAAAAGAATACAGGCGAATAAAGAATAAAGTAGATAGAAAGTGCAGGACAGCTAAGGAAGAATGGCTGAAGGAGAAGTGCAAGTATGTTGAAGGTTGTATGGCACACGTGAAGCAATCCTGACTTTACGTCTGATGTTAGAGGACAGAATTAAGAAAGACAAGCCCACATACATGGCGGTCGTAGATCTAGAAAATGCATTCGATAACGTTGATTGGACGAAGCTCTTTGAGATTCTGAAGGTGATCGGAATCAGATACCGAGAAAGGAGAAATATCTACAATCTATACAAAAATCACATGCAGTGAAAGGATCGAGGGCTTTGATAAAGAGGCAACAATCCAGAAAGGAGTGAGGCAAGGCTGCAGTTTGTCTCCTCTCCTTTTCGATATTTACATAGAACAGGGAATAGAGGAAATCAGAGAGGAATTTGGAAAGGGTAACAAATTTCAAGGAGAGGAAATCTAAACCCTGAGATTTGCCGATGATATTGTTATTTTATCTGACTCTGCAAAAGATCTGGAGAAATTGCTGAATGGTATGGACAGAGTCTTGGGGAAGGAATATAAGATGAAAATAAATAAGTACAAAACAAAAATAATGGAGTGCGGTCGAACAAAGTCAGGTGATGCAGGAAATATTAGATTAGGAAATGAAGTCTGAAAGGGTACTTGCTTCACGTCGCACCGACACAGATGGGTCTTATGGCGACGATGGGACAGGGAAGGGCTGAGAGTGGGAAGGAAGCGGGCGTGGCCTTAATTAATGGTACAGCCCCAACATTTGCCTGGTGTGAAAATGGGAAACCACGGAAAACCATTTTCAGGGCTGCCGACAGTGGGATTCGAACCTACTATCTCCCGAATACTGGATACTGGCCGCACTTAAGCGACTGCAGCTATCGAGCTCGGTAAGTCTAAAAGGAAGTAGATGACTATTGTTACTTGGGTAGTAAAATAACTAATGATGTCAGAAGTAAGGAAGACATAGAATGCAGACTAGCACAAGCAAGGAAGACCTTTCTTAAGAAAAGAAATGTGTTCAACTCGAACATTGATATAGGAAATAGAAATATGTTTTTGAAGACTTTCATCTGGAACGTGGCATTGTATGGAAGCGAAACATGGACGATAATTAGCTCAGAAAGAAAGAGAATAGAAGCTTTTTAAATGTGGTGTTACAGAAGAATGCTGAAGGTGAGATGGGTAGATAGAATCACGAATGAGGAGATACTGAATCGAATTGGTGAGAGAAGATCGATTTGGCTAAATTTGACCAGAAGAAGAGATAGAATGATAGGGCACATCTTAAGACACCCAGATCTTGTACAGTTGGTTTTTGAGGGAAGTGTGTGGTAAGAACGGTAGGCGTAGGCCATGGTATGAATATGACAAGCAAATTAGAGCAGTTAAAGGATGTAGTAGTTCTGTAGAAATGAAAAGGTTAGCACAGGATAGGGTGGCATGAAGGACTGTATCAAACCAGTCTATGGACTGATGTCTCAAATAACAACAATATCATTAATTTCTATAGGGTGCTTTATTGTCATTTACAACGCAGCAACCAAACATTATAGCATAATAATATTAACTACAAATACTTTAAATTACTTGTTTAATCAATTTACAGCTTGGTTTTTTATTTGCTTTAGGCTACGTCTCACCTTCGGAGATGGTTTATGGCGATAGTGGGATATGAAAGGGCTAGGAGTGGGAAGGAAGCGATCGTTGAATTAATCATTAAAATACAGCCCCAGCATTCGCCTAGTGGGCAAATGATAAACCACAGAACGCCATCTTGAGGGCTGCCGACAGTGGGGTTCGAACTCAATCCACTATCTCCCGAATACAAGCTGATAGCTACGTGACCCAAACCTCGCAGCCACTTGCTCGGTTACAGACGGTTATATCGACGATATTTGAGCTTTCTTTTCAGTTTTCATGGATATCGGAGGGTTCAAATACAAATACTTATATTGCAAGTGGGATGGAGTGGTTAGCTCTAGCCTACGCCTGACCGCATTTCTTTCTTTCTTTCTTTCTTTCTTTCTCTCTTTCTTAATTTCTTTCTTTCGTTCTTAATCCGTTTACACTCCAGGGTTGGTTTTTCCATCGGACTCAGCAAGGGATCACACCTCTATCGCCTGAAGTGTAGTGTTCGGGAGTTTGAGACATTCGGTTTGGGGATACGATAGGGAAGGAGGACCAGTACCTTATCCAGGCACCCTCACCTGCTATTCTGAACAGGGGCTTTGAGGGGGGCATGAGAAGATAGGAAGGGATGGACAAGGAAGAGGGAAGGAAGCGGCCGTGGCCGTAAATTAGGTACCGTCCCGGCATTTGCCTGGAGAAGTGGAAAAACACGGAAAACCACTTCGAAGATGGCTGTGGTGGGTATCAAACTCCCCTCTGCTCAGTTGACCTCCTAAGGCTGAGTAGACCCCGTTCCAGCCGTCGTACCACTTTTCAAATTTCGTGGTAAACCCGGGAATCGAACCCTTGTCTTCGGGGTGGCAGCTAATCACATTAACCACTACACCATAGAGGCGAACCTGGCCGGCTTTACTCCCAGGAATGAAATTTTTACTCTTTTATTTGTATAGGCTAAGTGAATTCCAATGTCATGTCCCTATACAGAAGTGGAAATCTTCTTTCCAAATTATTAATGCTCGCATCCGGGAGATAGTGGGTTCGAATCCCACTGTCGGCAGCCATGAAGATGGCTTTCCGTGGTTTCCCATTTTCACACCAGGCAAATGCTGGGGCTGTACCTTAATTAAGGCCACGGTCACTTCCTTCACATGCATCCAGGAGATAGTAGGTTCGAATCCCACTATCGGCAGCCCTGAAGATGGTTTTCCGTGGTTTCCCATTTTCACACCAGGCAAATGCTGGGGCTGTACCTTAATTAAGGCCACGGACGCTTCCTTCCAACTCCTAGGCCTTTCCTATCCCATCGTCGCCAAAAGACCTATCTGTGTCGGTGCGACGTAAAGCCCCTAGCAAAAAAAAAACTTTCTTCACATTCCTAGGCCTTTCCCGTCCCATCGTCGCCATAAGACCTATCTGTGTCGGTGCGATATAATAATAATAATAATAATAATAATAATAATAATAATAATAATAATAATAATAATAATGTGAATGGCTTTATGTCTCACTAACCACTTTTACGGTTTTCGGAGATGCCGAGGGGCTGTAATTTAGTCCTGCAGGAATTCTTTGAGGGCCAGTAAGTCTACCGATACGAGGCTGTCGTATTTAAGCACCTTTAAATACGACCGGACTGACCCAGGATCGAAACTGCCAAGTTGGGGTCAGAAGGCCCGCGCCTCAACCGTTTGAGCCACTCAGCCCGGCTTTCCAAATTATTATTTTACTATCCGACAGGGATTGGAACCAACGTCATCCTTGGTTAATCAAGCACGCCTTTACAGTCTTGGCTATACAGACCCTTAACTACGAGTATGTACATGTTAGTAGCAAAATACCTGACTGAGGTTTTAATACACAGCGAGGGAGAGAGAGAGAGAGAGATATCTCCATCGGCTCCAATTTTATGATAGTAACATCACATTGCGAATGACCAATAGAGTGATAACAGACCTCCTGGTGGGCGGGACAAAGAGCTTGATAAACCAGAGGCCGTTGGGTTACGTTGTGTCGCGGATGGTGGTGGTGTTAAGACAGAGTGAATGTCAGCGATCATGGAGAGTCGAGGATGGCTGTTGTTTGTCACCGGCTCTACCCTCATGGGTAAGTAATTTATATCTTACTTTCTGAACCTCAGAACATCCTCATCACTTATCAAATAGAGCATGTTCGAAGGCAGAGTGTTATGCATAGTTAAAATATTCACTATATTTTATAATATACAGTATTTTACAGTCCCTGGTAATTACTGCCGGTTTTTCTTCTTCTTTTCTTCATGGGGCCTCTAAATATTAGTTCCTAATTAGCGTCGACCTCTAAGATCTTTTGGTACCATATACCTGCTCCCTTCACAAAGCTGCAGGTTGTTCTTTTGGGTCTTCTTGGACTTTTCCTCTCTCTTCACCTGGTAGTCCTAGAGTGGAGAGTCTGATTCTACCCAGCCTTCACATTCGAAAAGAATGTGTTCAGCTGATTCCTCTGCTTCATTGCATTTCCTACATATATGTTGTCTCTTATTACTCCAATTCTATTCAGGTGTTTTTTTCAGATGGCAGTGTCCTGTCAACAGTCCTACTACCAATCTTATATTTTCTCTGCTGAGTTTCAACAGTTCTGTAGTATGCTTCTTGTTTGGTCCTTTTATCAGCTCCTTTGCAAGCCTGCATCCTGGAATATGTTTCCAGTTTTCCATTTGTTTCTTTTGTACCCAGTTTCCTATGTAGTATCGGGGTTGTCCATAGGAAATCGTGCATACAGGTTCTGCGCCTACAAAGTGTATTTCTGCCCCTTTCCTGGCCAGTGTATCTGCCTTTTCATTTCCTTCTATACCTGCATGCCCTGGTTTACTGCTGGTTACCTGGACATCAAATATTGCACCTTATCTTTAGGACCAGTTCTGATCAGTTCTGATGAAAAAAATACTGCATTTTCAACGTTTTTGTGGACTCAAGCTGGCGCCGTTGTGTAGGAGTAGCGTTCCTGCCTCTTACACGGACGGCCCGGGTTCGATTCCGGCTAGGTTTACCTAGATCTGAGGGCTGATTCGAGATCCACTCAGCCTACATGATTGCAATTTTTTATTATAATTTGCTTTACGTCGTACCGACACAGATAGGTCTTATGGCGACGATGCGATAGGAAAGGCCTAGGAGTGGGGAGGAAGCTTCCGTGGCCATATTTAAGGTACAGCCCTAGCATTTGCTTGTTGTGAAAATGGGGAAACCACTGAAAACCATTTTCAGGGCGGTCGACAGTGGGGTTCAGACCCACTATCTCCCGGATGCATGCTCACAGCTGCGTGACCCTATCCGCACGGCCAACTCGCCTGGTGTGGTTACAATTGAGGAGCTATCTGACGGTGAGATAGTGGTCCCGGTATAGAAAGTCAAGAATAACGGCCGAGAGAAGTCGTCGTGCTGACCACACGACACCTCATAATGTGCAGGCCTTCGGGCTGAGCAGCGGTCGCTTGATAGGCCATGGTCCTTCGGGGCTGTTGTGTCATGGGGCTTGATTTGGTTTTATGTGGACTCATACTTTTCTTTCTTTCCTGGTCTTTTCTTAGTCATCTGGGGTCGCCACTAATATGGATTTAGGTCAGTTTTATGGCTGGATGCCCTTCCCTGACGCCAATCCTACGAGGAGGGATGTATTCATCATTGCGTCTTTCTGTGGTGGCTCGCAGTGTGATGTATGTAGATGCATATGCGTATTAAGATGATCACAAACGCCCAGTCCCCGAGTCAGGGGAATTAACTATACGCAGTTAAAATCCTCGACCCAGCCGT
The DNA here is from genome assembly GCF_040414725.1 of Anabrus simplex. Classification (NCBI taxonomy): domain Eukaryota; kingdom Metazoa; phylum Arthropoda; class Insecta; order Orthoptera; family Tettigoniidae; genus Anabrus; species Anabrus simplex. Next base: position 202,205,473 of record NC_090266.1, on the reverse strand, counting down.
GAACCGAAAACGGAACACTGACCATTCAGCCAAGGGTGGCTAATTTTAAACATTTGTGACAGTTGAATTTAAAGGATTTCTGTATTATTTTACAATTGTACAGATTTCATTATCAAACCACATTATGGCACCACAGCTCTGAAGTCCTTGTCCTGCCAAGCAACCGCAGCTCAGCTCGAAGAACTGCAGATTACCAGGTGACGCATGGTCAGCGCGATGAATCCTCTCGCTCATTATTCTTGGCTTACTGGACCAGGGCCACTATCTCACCAACAGACAGCTCCTCAATTGTTATCAGGTAGGCTGAGTGGACCTCGAATCAGCCCGCAGATCCAGGTAAATATACGTGACCTAGCTGGGAATGGAACTGGGATCTTCCGGTTGAGAGGCAGGCACGCTACCCCTAGCGTGTGAGAGTGGTTCATTCTGAAATGACATAGCCTACATTTTTTTTTAAATCAATGATTACGGTATCATATATGACTACATAAACCTTGTGCCTAATTCAGTCCTGGATTTGGTGGTGTAGTCAGTTCCCCCATCCTGACCAAGAGGTCACTGATCAGACACCTTCACTCGGACTTAACGTGACCCACAAGATGACTCACAATTCCTTTTTTATCCTTCTCTAGCCAATAACAAGTAGACCAGCCATCCAAGTATTTACCACGGCCAATGCCGCTTACCTTCAGAGATCTCCCGGTAGCCGGTGTTTCAACATTGTTAGGCTGTTGACATCTCAAATCTGGTTTACAATCGATGTTTCAGATCTGTCAGTTTAATAATCAGCCCGAAGGCTGGCTGGATTCTCAGATAGTATCGCCGAAGGTTATGCAAATTATGCCATGACGAGATCCAAAAAACCATGGTGGCGACATAATCAGGCGCACTAGACAAAGTGAGGAGGGGGTAGTTTGAAATGTCTTTCGTGAACGACAAGGAAACTGTTTGGGTTTGATCATATGAACTACAGTGAAACTTGGTAGGATTTTAATTTCGTGTGGCTATTTCTAGCCTGACAGACTCCGACGAGGATGGGCGCCATCTGCCATGTGTAGGGAACTGCGTGTTATTGTAGTGGAGAGCAGTGTTGAGTGTGGTGTGTGAGTTGCAGGAATACTGGTGACAGTATAAACACCCAGTCCCTGAGCCAAGGGATTAATATGTCATGAACCAGGGTGCAAAATCAGAAAGAAATAGGGGCGGGGGGAGAAGGATCGTCGGGTTTAACTACTAGTGTTTATTTCGGGCAGTACCCTGTGGGGGAGGGGTTATATAATATCCCAGTAAGTAAATTATCAACCCCAACCACCCTCAGAATTCTGTTGTTATCAAACAGATGATAAACAGTTCTTAAGTAATGATAATAATGGCGTGTGGACTCTGGAGAGGTCTGGTGCAGGTCTTTTGATTCGACGCCCGTGGGCGACCTGGGCGTCTTGATGAGGATGAAGTAATGATGAGGACGGCACATACACCCAGTCCCCGCGACACGGGAATTAACCAATTCCGGTTAAAATTCCCAACCCTGCCGGGAATCGAACGTGGGGACCCTGGGACGAAGGGCCAGCGCGGTAACCATTTAGCCATGGAGTCCGACACACCTTGAGTGAATATAGTCCTATTGGCTACCTATCGGAAACACGCCCTCTCTAAGAAGTATAGGAGTGTTGTAAGCTCGAGCTACTTACAGCGATGACAAGGAAGGAGGGCTTCAAGTAAGTTATATTTTTGCCCGGGTTCCGGGTGGACTTACCAGATTGAAACATGAGCAACAGGTTGCAGGTGCGAAGTTGACACCGATACGTTGCTGTATTCCTAAAGGTCTGGCAGTCATTCTACTATTTCTATATTATGTGTATTATTGGTCATGTTCTTACGAAAATATTATTTCTTTCTTGATCTGTTTACCCTCCAGGGTTGGTTTTTCCCTCGGACTCAGAGAGGAATCCCACCTCTACCGCCTCAAGGGAAGTGTCCTGGAGCGTGAGACATTGGGTCGGGGGATACAACGGGCGAGAATGGCCAGTACCTCGCCCAGGCGGCCTCACCTGCTATGCTGAACAGGGGCCTTGCGGGGGGATGGGAAGATTGAAATGGATAGACAAGAAAGAGGGAAGGAAGCGGACGCGGCCTTAAGTTAGGTACCATCCCGGCATTTGCCTAGAGGGGAAATGGGAAACAACCTAAAACCACTTCCAGGATGGCTGAGGTGGGAATCGAACCCCTCTCTACTCATTTGACCTCCCGAGGCTGAATGGACCTCGTTCCAGCCCTCGTACCACTTTTTAAATTTCGTAGCAGGACGGGGAATCGAACCCGGGCCTCCGGGGGTGGCAGCTAATCACACTAACCACTACACCACAGAGGCGGACTAGCCTATAACGTCTGAACTATTACAGACAGGTTTCTAAACGCACTCTCCTCCTCTTCTGTAAAGCACAATTTTTATATTGACAACCATGACAACCCTCAGCCTTCTTTTTCTATGTAGGCCTATATAAGCGGGCGTTGAAGATCGTGATAGTATTTTGTGGTCATGGTATTGCGATTTTGTTTTCTCATTTAGCCTTTTTTTCTCAATTATGTCATTTTCTTGCATTTAGGGACCATTTTTTAGGAAAATTGTTATGCTAGTCCAGTGAAACTTTACCTGCGCTTTCACGTTACCATAGTGCAGACGTAATAATAATGTTATTTGCTTTACGTCCCACTAACTACTTTTAAGGTTTTCAGAGACGCCGAGGTGCCAGAATTTAGTCCCGCAGGAGTTCTTTTACGTGCCAGTAAATCTACCGACACGAGGCTGACGTTTTTGAGCACCTTCAAATACCACCGGACTGAGCCAGGATCGAACCTGCCGAGTTGGGGTCAGAAGGCCAGCGCCTCAACCGTCTGAGCCACTCAGCTCGGCATAGTGCAGACGAAGAATAAAGAGAAGAAGAGGAAGGAGAGATTTTGCTGTAAATAATATAGAAAATAAGATTTTTTCACATATTCTAAATTAAGTCCGCCTCTGTGGTGTAGTGATTAGTGTGATTAGCTGCTACCCCTGGAGGCCCGGGTTTGATTCTCGGCTCTGCCACGAAATTTGAAAAGTGGTACGAGGACTAGAACGGGGTCCATTTAGCCTCGGGAGCTCAACTGAATAGAGGGGGGTTTGATTCCCACCTCAGCCATCCTAGAAGTGTTTTTGCGTGGTTTCCCACTTCTCCGGGCAAATGCCGGGATGGTACCTACCTAACTTAAGGCAACGGCCGTTTCCTTCCCGCTTTCTTGTCTATTCCTTCCTATCTTCCCATGCCCCTACAAGGCCCCTGTTCAACATAGCAGGTAAGTCCGCCTGGACGAGGTAGTGGTCCCCCTCCCCAGTTGTATCCCCGAACCAAAAGTCTGACGCTCCAGGACAATGCCCTTGATGCGGTAGAGATGGGATTCCTCGCTGAGGGAAAAAGCAACCCCGGAGGGTAAACGTATTAAGAAAGGAAGATTTTGAAGTAGAAATGTTAACACTGAAAAAAGGATTCCGCTTCTGAAAATAATCCTTCTTATTATAGTGAAATATGTTAATAGGCCCTAATAGTCTCTGAAAACTTCAAGTGGCCAACTCAAATAGAGACTGAGTACACCATAAATTCGGAGATGTAACATCGGTGAGATAGGCGGGTGTTTCTCACCTTAACAGCAATCATCATTCTTTACCGAGCGAGTTGGCCATGCGGTTAGGGTCGCGCAGCCTTGAGCTTGGATTTGGGAGATTATTAGACTAAAATTCCACCGTCAGCAGCCCTGAAGGAGGTTTTCCGTGGATTCCCGGTTTCATAGCAGGCAAAGGCCATGGCCGCTACCCTCCCAGCCCTAGTCCTTTCCCATTCTTGCGTCGCCGAAAACCTTCAGTGTGTTAGTGCGACGTCTAACCACTATTAAGAAGAAGAAGAAGAAGAAGAACACTCAACCTGCCGTAAAAATAATAGCCTATACAGGGTGAAGCGAAATTCGCGCACTCGGGCGTCGCAGCGCGACTCCTCACATACCAGCAATAAAAAATGGTATCTCACAAAAGTGCGTAATGCGAGTATATCATCATCATCATCATCATCATCTGTTTACCCTCCAGGTTCGGTTGTTCCCTCGGACTCAGCGAGGGATCCCACCTCTACCGCCTCAAGGGCAGTGTCCTGGAGCTTCAGACTCTTGGTCGGGGGATACAACTGGGGAGAATGACCAGTACCTCGCCCAGGCAGACTCACCTGCTATGCTGAACAGGGGCCTTGTGGAGGGATGGGAAGATTGGAAGGGATAGACAAGGAAGAGGGAAGGAAGCGGCCGTGGCCTTAAGTTAGGTACCATCCCGGCATTCGCCTGGAGGAGAAGTGGGAAACCACGGAAAACCACTTCCAGGATGGCTGAGGTGGGAATCGAACCCACCTCTACTCAGTTGACCTCCCGAGGCTGAGTGGACCCCGTTCCAGCCCTCGTACCACTTTTCAAATTTTCGTGGTAGAGCCGGGAATCGAACCCGGACCTCCGGGGGGTGGCAGCTAATCACGCTAACCACTACACCACAGAGGCGGCTCCTGCGAGTATATCCGGCAGAAAAAGAACGTTGAGGAGTGGCAATCTGGCAACACTGTAACCATGTGTAGGATAACAACCTCTGTCAGCACATATTACTCGTGCTGTGCAGTTGGTGCAGTGGGTAGAGTTTCGGGTTAGCATGCGGGAGGTCGAGGGTTCGATCCTGGGTTAAGACGCACTTTTTTATTTCCTAATTTCCATCGAACATTACATACTGTAATACAGTAAGACACCGTTTCTTAGGTCACATGTATCCTACATTTACAAAATTTAGTAACGCTGAACACGTTGTAACGCATCTAGTAGATGAAGTGGTGCGAATAAATTAAATAATAATAATAATAATAATAATAATAATAATAATGTTATTTGTTTTACGTCCCACTAACTACTCTTTTACGGTTTTCGGAGACGCCGAGGTGCCGGAATTTAGTCCAGCAGGAGTTCTTTTACGTGCCAGTAAATCTACCGACACGAGGCTGATGTATTTGAGCACCTTCAAATACTACCGGACTGAGCCAGGATAGAACCTGCCAAGTTGGGGTCAGAAGGCCAGCGCCTTAACCGTCTGAGCCACTCAGTCTGGCACGAATAAATTCACGCCCACAACGTGGAAAGAGCATCTTTCAAAGCTGACCAATGAAAACGAATGTTCGTGCATTTCTAGCATCGTAGTATGTAAGTGCAAATGATTTCTAGAGGACCATCTGCAATCGCTGTTGACGATTAGGATGCCAGATACCATACCACCTGGACTACATTTACGAAATAAAAAACATACGCCTCAACCCAGGATCGACCCCTCGACCTCCTGCATGCTAACCCAAAACTCCATCCACTGCACCAACTGTACAGCTCACAGAGTATGTGCTGACAGAGGTAGTAACCGTACATCTGGTTACAGTGTTGCAAGATTGCCACTCTTCAATGTCCTTTTTCTCCCTGATATACTCGCAGGACGAAGTTTTGTGAGAGACATTTTGTTATTACTGGCATGTGAGGAGAACCGCTGCTACGCCCGAGTGCGCGAATTTCACTTCATCCTGTATAATAAACCATACCCTCCTGTATTCAGTTGAGCTCGCGAGGCTGAGTGGACCCCGTTCCAGCCCTCGTACCACTTATCAACTTTCGTGGCAGAGCCAGGAATCGAACTCGGGCCTCCGGGGGTGGCAGCTAATCACACTAATCATGACACCACAGAGGCGGACTTACTTCAGAATATGTGGAAAATCCTATTTTCTGTATTATTTACAGCAAAATCTCTCCTTCCTCTTCTTCTCTTTCCTCTTCGTCTGCACTATGGTAACGTGAAAGCGCAGATAAAGTTTCACTGGACTAGCATAAACATTTTCCTAAAAATGGGCCATGACCTACCGAGCGACCGCTGCTCAACCGGAAGGCTTGCAGATTTCGAGGTGTTGTGTGGTCAGCACGACGAATCCTCTCCGCAGTTATTCTTGGCTTTCTAGACAGGGGCCGCTACCTCACCGTCAGATAGCTCCTCATCTGCAATGACGGAGGCTGAGTGGACCCCGAACCAGCCCTCAGATCTTAAAAGTCCATGACATGGCCGGTTATCTAATCCGGGTCCTCCGAGTAAGAGGCTGAGACGTTACCCCTACACCGCGGGGCCGACAAAATAATATATAATCACTTAGAAAAATAGTAACTTTTTGCTGCAGTTTTAAAGGAAACGTGGGGTATGGTACCTGGTCAAAGACACCAGAACATCGCTCGCTGCATGCCGTTGCTACATAGCTTACCCCAACCATGACAAAAAGAGTGATTCTTAACAGGAATACGGCAGTATCCTCGTTTGTGGTAATGTAAGATTATATTAATAACATGCACGTTTATAATAGATGACCAAGATATACTACATAATATTCTAATTTCAATTACAAACGACAGAGAAGTATTAAAACCCTAATACTGTACTGTATTTTGATATGTTTATGTACTGCACATGTTAGTATAGTATGTTTGTGGAGCGTGAAATTATTATTATTTGTCAGAAGGTCATTTTCTGTATGCAGTGTTTTATGTAACTTTAAAATAGAACGGTACCTTTCTACAGCCGCCTCTGTGGTGTAGTGGTTAGCGTGATTAGCTGCCACCCCCGGAGGTCCGGGTTCGATTCCCGGCTCTGCCACGAAATTTGAAAAGTGGTACGAGGGCTGGAACGGGGTCCACTCAGCCTCGGGAGGTCAACTGAGTAGAGGTGGGTTCGATTCCCACCTCAGCCATCCTGGAAGTGGTTTTCCGTGGTTTCCCACTTCTCCTCCAGGCGAATGCCGGGATGGTACCTAACTTAAGGCCACGGCCGCTTCCTTCCCTCTTCCTTGCCTATCCCTTCCAATCTTCCCATCCCTCCACAAGGCCCCTGTTCAGCTTAGCAGGTGAGGCCGCCTGGGCGAGGTACTGGTCATACTCCCCAGTTGTATCCTCCGACCAAGAGTCTGAAGCTCCAGGACACTGCCCTTGAGGCGGTAGAGGTGGGATCCCTCGCTAAGTCCGAGGGAAAAACCGAACCTGGAGGGTAAACAGATGATGATGATGATGACCTTTCTACAGTCACAGTGCATACGCATACGTCATCATCTGCTAACTTCACCGAACCGCCCGCTATTCTTCAGCAATAACTAGAGGCATCTGTTTTCGCAAAACGCGAAATGGCGAATTTTTTGCGAAATTTTACAAATTTGGCTTAAAATGAAAAACTATTTACCTGGAGATGTTCCTAACTCCTTTAGTAGCTTTACAAACATACTATCCTGAATTTAAATTGAAAAATATGAACATTAATATTCATTAAATAAAATACACAATCGTCGGACGTTGTACTCACACTTAGTTCTTACCTGCTTACTTACACATACGTTATTTGAAGGGCGCCAGCTACAACTCAGTGCAGCAATAAGAGAATGAGATTCTTGAACATCTCTAGGGTGTGGGGTAATAAGCTTACTTGTGACAACATACCATATAAGTTCTGGGGAAAGGAGATTGGCGTTCGGTTTCCCCATTAAATTTGAGGTTAAGAAATTTTACTGTTTAAATAAAACGATGTCCGCCTCTGTGGTGTAGTGGTTAGCGTGATTAGCTGCCACCCCCGGAGACCCGGGTTCGATTCCCGGCTCTGCCACGAAATTTGAAAAGTGGTATGAGGACTGGAACGGGGTCCACTCAGCCTCGAGAGGTCAACTGAGTAGAGGTGGGTTCGATTCCCACCTCAGCCATCCTAGAAGTGGTTTTCCGTGGTTTCCCACTTCTCCTCCAGGCGAATGCCGGGAAGGTACCTAACATAAGGCCACGGCCGCTTCCTTCCCTCTTCCTTGCCTATCCCTTCCACTCTTCCCATCCCTCCACAAGGGCCCTGTTCAGCATAGCCGGTGGGGCCGCCTGGGCGAGGTACTGGTCATTCTCCCCAGTTGTATCCCCGACCAAGAGTCTGAAGCTCCAGGACACTGCCCTTGAGGCGGTAGAGGTGGGATCCCTCGCTGTGTCCGAGGGAAAAGCCGACCCTGGAGGGTAAGCAGATTAAGAAAGAAAGAAAGATCACTTTTCATAGTGCTTCTTGGATGGGTGGCAGCTAATCTCGCAAACCACTAGACCACAGAGGCGGAAGAAGTCTCACATCTAATATAGCAAATTCTCGTCCTACGGGAACTTTCAACACCGGAATATTTGAACTATACACAGTGAAGGTAAAGATATTGATGTGATTTGCATCATTCTTCTTTCCCTGAAATCAGAATATGGGCATTTTGTGGGAGCTGCGGTGAAGGCTTGATGGATCCCATTCTGTGATGTTGATAGTGAGAGTCATTTTACAACGTATAGTCTGATAGCAGAACAGCTGAGACTCCGAGTAATATGAAACTTATGGTACTTCGTATTTTTCAGACCGATGTGTACATAGGCTAGGCCCTATTTGTTAAAGTGGCACGATGAATTGTTTCCAAACATTCATGCTTTTATAGATGTAATATGTGTGTTCAGCAGAAGCATCTTGTGTTTTTTGTACATATGTAAAAATAAAATGATGTTTTGCTGCAAATATTCTATCAACTGTATTTTGATTTCTCTTTTATTGCTGAGAAGCGGAAATAACATTTAGAGAAATTATTGACGAAGTGAAATAAAAAATAGTGAAAAGTATATCGAAATAGCTTTTCAAAAATTGACGAATTTAGGAAACAGTTATCACCACAGACAGGCGCCTCTGATTTTAATACTGACGAGCGGAGTGGTCACGCGTGTTAAAGCGCTAGGGCTTTGGAGCCAAGCTCTGCATTCGGGAGACGAGTGGGTTCGAACCCCACCGTCGGCTGTCCTCATAAACGATTCTGTAGTTTCCCATTTTCACTTCCGGGCAAATGCCGGGACAGTTCGTTTTCATGGTCCACCGCCGATCCCTTTCACACCGAGCTCGATAGCTGCAGTCGCTTAAGTGTGGCCAGTATCCAGTATTCGGAAGATAGTAGGTTCGAACCCCACTGTCGACAGTCCTGAAAATGGTTTTCCGTGGTTTCCCATTTTCGCACCAGGCAAATGCTAGGACTGTACCTTAATTAAGGCTACGGCCGCTTCCTTCCCAAACCTAGCCATTTCCTATCCCATCATCGCCGTAAAACCTATCTGTGTCGGTGCGACGTAAATCCAATTGTAAAAAAAAATCCCTTCCACACGCATATCCAGTTTTCTCTTTTTTTACAATTGGTTTTACGTCGCACCGACACAAATAGGTCTTACGGCGACGATGGGATAGGAAAGGGCTAGGAGTTGGTGGGAATCGGCCGTCTACAGGGCTGCCGACAGTGGGATTCGAGCCCGCTATCTCCCGAATGCAAGCTCACAGCTGCACGCCCCACTATCCAGGTTCTCTTTGTGCAATGGCGACTGTGCTCGTGTCTGAAGGCCTAGTGATGAACACCTCAATCTTGCCTTGGCTGTTGCGTGACACACCGCCCCCACTACTGGTGTCATTGCTGATGTGCTGGTATGGGGGACCAACGCATACGACAGTCGGTCACGCCTCGTAGTTATACGAGGGACATTGACAGCACAGTGATTTGTACAAGACACGCTGTAGCCACATGTGTTTCTCTTCATGACACGGCTTCCAAGAGTTATTTTAGAGCAGGATAATGCACAGAGCAAGGGTATCACAGGAAAGCCTCCACAATATTGCCACACTTCCATCGCCTTCCCGATCTCGCCAAATTAATCACCCATAGAAATTGTCGGGGATACCCAAACAATAAATTATTTTCATTTTCAGAAAGTGTCGGGACCACCTGGGAGTGTACACGATCTAGAGAACCTGTTGCAGTAAATATGGATAGGCATGCCACAGCTTACCATACGAAACATGTATGTATCCTTGTCCTCTCATATCACATCTTACGTCGTCCACCGGGTGTTATTAACTGCCGTGCTTGGAGGCCCGGGTTTGATTCCCGGTATTGTCAGAAATTTAAGAACGGCAGGAGGGCTGGTATGTGGTTCAAATGGTACATGAAGCTCACCTCCATTGGGGGTGTGCCTAAAAAGAGCTGCACCACCTCTGGATGAGGACACGAGTAGCCTATACTTCACTTTAATCCCGGGTTCGATTCCCGGCTGGGTCGGGGATTTTAACCTTCATTGGTTAATTCCAATGGCTCGGACCTAAACGGCGTCAACTCGAAAGACTTGCACCAGGCCTCTTCGGAGGCCACACGCCATCATTTTTACATCTTACGTCCAAGATAGAGATTGATCCGCAGAACACTACGGTGTCGCTTTAACTGTCCAGTACTGGTCGAATTGGCCGTGCGGTTAGGGGCGCGCGGCTGTGAGCTTGCATCCGGGAGATAGTGGGTTAAAACCCCACTGTCGGCAGACCTGAAGATGGTTTTCCGTAGTTTCCCATTTTCACACTAGGGAAATGCTGGGGCTGTACCTTAATTAAGGCCACGGCCGCTTCCTTCCAAATCCTAGGCCTTTCCTAACCCATCGTCGCCATGAGACCTATCTGTGTCGGTGTGACGTAGGCTAAAGCCGCTAGCAAAAAAAAATTAACTGTTCAGTTTTCCGCAGTAAATGACAATTTTCATCTGATATTGTAATATCACTTAGGGTACATCAACGTTACATACGCGCATATCAAGGTATATGCAATTCCGACAACTCTCTGGCACACATTTTTTAATGAGATTAATTTATTTTTCTTTTATAATAGCAAAGAATTGCAATCGTTATGATTGGCTATAGCGAATAAATATGCACATGTATCAACAAGGGGGCAATGGGGTAAAACGTAGGAGGATGATGTTGGTGGTGGTGTTGGAAGTGGTAATTATTGGTTTGGAACATAATTAGAGGTTATACGTTAAGTCGTGCCTTGAGAAGAGCATATTTTCGGAAGCAGCCAACTAAGTTGTAGTTGACATAAATGGGATGGGTAAAGGTCCAACATCACTCCTCGGGACAAATCGTGAGAGCTCAGAGAATTCGCCACTAATTTCTCACCACGGTGGCTATGATTCGAATTCCAGTTAAGAGATATAAGATCTTTGAAAATGAACGTAATAAGTGGCAAGGATCGATATTCCCGACACTTTTAGCTGATCCATCGCCCTAATGTTGAAAAATGTTGACGTCTCATTAGAGAGCGTTATCATTGACAGATTACTGAACTACATAGGTTCTCAAAGAAAGTTCTGGAGATGTTCTTTATTTATATTTCTGAACTCTCTGACTTCTCGTCCAGCCGAGCGAGTTGAGCATGCGGTTAGAGTCGCGAAGCTGTGAGCTTTCATTCGGGAGATAATGGGTTTGAACCCCACTGTTGTCAGCCCTGAAGACGGTTTTCCTTGGTTTCCCGTTTTCACACCAGAAAAATGCTGGGGTTGTACCTTAATTAAGGTCATGACCACTTCCTTCGCACTCCTAGCCCTTTAATAACTTATAGTCGCCATAAGACCTACCTGTGCGGTGCGGCGTAAAGAAAATTGTAAAAAAAAGATACTCTTCTCGTCTCTTCATATTTCGGCGCTAAAATATGTGATTTTCTCTTCCTTCACAATAAGAGATGGCCATGAAGAAACTAGACTAAACAAGTAATGCAAAATGTTACCAGTAAACTTAGCTCCAGCTTTCTTTTCAATTTTTGCAACTTTCGTTAAGTAACTTACATACCCTTTGAAACATTTTTAATCAACTTACCAGAAACATGTTTCCAGAAATGTTGCATAGTCTCTGCCCTTTTAATTGACGAATTAAACGTCAATATTCTTCTTTTTTCTACCGCGTTTCCCGCACCTATGGGGTCGTGGGTGCAAACTGTGTCGCACATGTGGATCTGGGCCTGTTTTACGCCCGGATGCCCTTCCTGACGCTAACCCTATTTGGAGGGATGTAATCACTATTGTGTGTTTCTGTGCTTGTTGGTAGTGTAGAGTGTTGTCTGAATATGAAGAGGAGAGTGTTGGGACAAACACAAACACCCTGTCCCCGGGCCAGAAGAATTAATCAGAGGCGATTAAAATCCCCGACCCAGCCTGGAATCGAACCCGGTACCCTCTGAACCGAAGGCCTCAACGGACAATTAAATGTCAATATTCATTATTACTAACGAATAAATCCATCACGTATAAACGTATCATCTGTCACCAAACGGTAAATTAGACGGCACTTCAAAGCCTACTCTACCTTCATACAGGCCATGAAAGTCTCCTGATGTAGTGGAAGGTAAAACACCCACTTCCCACGGCCTCGGCAATAAGTGGGGTAAAGGGGTAAGCTTTATGCCTAGCCACCTTTGTCCCAAGGAATGAACTCTTCCAGATCTAAATTTTTACTGACAAAAAGAAAAATTAGTTTGTACTTTTTTTTTTCGCTAGTTGCTTTACGTCGCACCGACACAGATAGATCTTATGGCTACGATGGGACAGGAAGGGGCTAGGATTGGGAAGGAAGCGGCCGTGGCCTTAATTAAGGTACAGCCCCAGCATTTGCCTGGTGTGGAAATGGGAAACCACGGAAAACCATCTTCAGAGCTGCCGACAGTGGGGTTCGAACCTACTATCTCCCGAATACTGGATACTGGCCGCACTTAAGCGACTGCAGCTATCAAGCTCGGTAGTTTGTACTAAAATAGGCCTTCTAAAAGGCCTCCTGATTTATATCATTCTTCTAAATAAAATATAAAATCATCTATATTGACATTTACAAAGTGTCTATATTTCACAGTCGGTAAATTTAGAGGATGACAGTACATTACTTTTTGCCCATGTATGTACTGAAAACTGGCTTTAACTGTTCATGGCAAAATGTTGCCCGAGAGGTAACAGATAAATACTATTCAAGACAACTATCATATCTATGGGCCTACCAATATTTTTTTTTTTTAAATGCAATCACTCATAAAAATGTCAAGTGTATGTTTAGCCATGATTGCTAGCTGTTCTTCACTTATTATTCACTTTTCATTAAGTCCTAATAGGGATACTATGTTGGTCAAAGGAAGAATCAGAGGTCATGAGCAAATACAAGACATTTTAGAAAGCGTCAACTGACAAGTAAACTATCAATTATCTAATATCGAAACCTACCTTGAAAATTTGCTAGAATCTTCTATGTCCTATAGGAAGCTCACTTACCAAAACTTAGCAGCGAGTTTTAACTGGAATGTTCTTAAATCAAAACCTGAATCCCGAAGAAGAGAAGTGTAACTGTATCTAACGTTTCGGCAGCCCTTACTACTCATGTAACATATGAACGCAGGCTGCAGTCAAGCGTGTCCCACTACTCACTAGAGCAGGGATGGCAAACCTTTTCTAACTAGTGTGCCATTTTCTGTCTGGTTTATTTTTCTCAGCTGTATACTGTGTCACTTGTTATTTTCCTTTGGAATGGCTACAACCTCCCTCCCACTCCCCTCCAAAAAACTCCCGACTTCCATCCCTCATTCCAAATTATGTTTCATAATATGTTATTACTTATTACATATACACCGTAAAATAAGACGTTTCGTTGCATGTTCCGTGGTCGTATTTTGCCAATACCGCAAAAATACATTTTTAATATGTAAGTTTTAAGAATACCTAACATTATTTTTGTTTAAATATAATAAGCGCCCATTGTAACACACTTCGTCATTGAGTATTATTGGATATAGAAATCAAAAATACTAATATTGCCGAAGGACATTAAGTGAAATGTCGTTCTCAACTTTAGTGTGAAACTTGTTGCTGAATCTTAGCAGCCATGATATTTATGTTCGGTTCTTAACTTGTTGTCTTCGATAACACACAAGAAGTACTTAGGTCTGAATTAAGGCGGTTTCTAACAGTTGACTTCACAACGTTCATTGCATAAAATCGCTGTTCACAGGCGTATGATGACCCAACCAAAGTAACTAACGCTGTAGCAAGTTTCTTCATGGCTAAAAATATTTGTGGGAGGCTGTTCCGCTGTTCAAGTATACTTCTTCGTCGCCAAAAGACCTATCTGTGTCGGTGGGACGTAAAGCAAATAGCAAAAAAAAAGTATTATTCTGGAAAGAATATTCACCATCAACAGCACACTCGATTTTCACCCATTCCTCACAAAGTTGTAGGAATTAGTTCACCAATGTACTGCTGTCTTGAAATTCAGTAAAGTGGACCAATGACCTTCGATGTTAGGCCCCTTTAAACAACAAGCATCATCATCAAATTCAGTAACTCCATTTCTAAAGTGCCAATATCTAACCACTCAAAAAATTGACCTTATTATCACTCATTTGTGCAATATGAGATTTTGAAATAAAATGCGATAGTTTCTCCAAATCTGGAAGTTGGCAACTATTTGTCTTACAAAATTCGAAACAATAAACAGTTACACACTACAAATAATTACGCGATGCTGGCAACAACACAAGCCAAACTTCGCTAATTGATTGATGTGGGTGAGCGAATGGTTCATCGGACGCACCTGACATTTATCTTACTTGACTTCCGGACCTACCAATGTTGAACTGTTGCCATAATGCACTAGAATTTAGATTTTTGGTATTTATTTCTTAAAACTAACTTAAACTATAACTACATCATGCATGAGATATGCATAGTATATAGTACAAGACGTACATAAAAACGTTAACATTTGCATGTGGTGTGCCTCCGAAATCATGTTCGCTTGTCACCTAGTGACACGCGTGGCATAGGTTCGCCATCCCTGGTCTAGAGTACGAGTATTTGAAACTGTTCAGGGATGTCCAACTGCTGCTAACTCACTGCTTTCACATGATATATTCAAGGTGGCTTCGGAACTTTCCGGTTAAAACTCACAGCTAATTTTTGGCAAGTGAGTACCTTGTAGGATGTAGATGATTTTAGAAAAAATCAAGGTTGATTTCGATATGAGTTCCTTTGTGAAATGAGAAGTGTATATTATACGTATGCCTTAGGGATTGGAATAACTTGCCAAGGGAGATGTTCAATAAATTTCTAATTTCTTTGCAATCATTTAAGAAAAGGCTAAGAGAACAATAGATAGGGAATCTGCTCGACTGCCCTAAATGCAGATCAGGAGTGATTGATTTGCTGGCGAGACCTGTAACGTCTTGGCCCTATGAAAAAAAATATAGAAACTCATAGAACTAATCATTTTGCGAGATCAAGGAGGAAGGGAGTAAAAAAAGAATGGTAACAATAAACATGAGAGCATGCATGTACCTATATATTCCCTAATAAATGGAATGTCTCTGTATTTAGCATTGGTTGTATTTAGTTATAAACCGTGCATCAAGTGGTGACCCCGACGTGATGCATTTGAATTTTTGGGTTACCTCATAACACCTGAAGGCTCTAAGCCTATTCCAGAGAAAGTTAAGGCTACAAGAGGTTTTAAGCCACCAGAAAAAGTTCGTGAACTTCGCACTTTTCTAGGTGTTATAAATTTCTATCGCCAGTACATAAAAATGCAGCACAGACACAAGCAATCCTCCATGACTACCTGAGAGGAGCTAAGTGTTTACAGTGCAGTATGTGGTCTGGTATGGGCTAGAGGAATTTTGTAAAACATTACAACACCGTGTTGAAAACAGAATGCCTGTATGCTAGTGAATGCCTGTCCATGAACTACAAGCTGGAGAAGCTAGAGGTCCTGGAAACAAGAATCCTCAGAAAAATTATGGGAGCTGTACAAACTGAAAGCGGATGGAAACTTCGGAGCAACAAAGAAGTATTCCAGAAGGTGGAAAGAATCTCAGAGACCATGAAAGGAAAGGAGGCTGGCGTTTCTTGGACATATATACAGAATGAACGCAAACAGACTTACCAAACAGATATTTGATTAATTCTGGAGAAAAAGACCACTACAGCATGGATTAAGGAAACGAAGAAGGATATGGAAAGGTTAAGCATCTTGGAAGACAACTAATAGAAAGGAATGCGTTTAGGAACACACTGAAGAATTTGGAAGGTGTTCAAGCCGCAGGAAGAACTAGGAAGACCGGAAGAGCCTGGACAGATGAACAACGGAAGCAGGCCAGCGAACGCATGAAGGAGTACTGGACATAGAGAAAACTCCGCACGAAGAGAAATAAATGAAGTTGTAGCGTGATCCTTAGTGGTACATTCGCTTGTAAATAATAATAATAATAATAATAATAATAATAATAATAATAATAATAATAATAATAATAATAATATTAATAATAACAAAAATAATGTTATTGGTTTAACATCCCACCAACTACTTGCACGCTTTCCGGAGAATCAGGGGTGCCGAAATATTGTCCCGTTGGAGTTCTGTTACGTGCTAGTAAATATACCGGCACGATACTAGCGCATTTGTATGTATGTTGGGTATTCAGCCCGAAGGCTGGTTTGATCCTCTGCAACTCCGCCAACAGCTGTCAGAAATAGCCTAGGTGTCACTGAAGAGGCATACTAGGGAAATGAGGAGTGAGGTCGTTTCCCGTTGCTTTCCTCACCAAGCCAGCCGCTGCTATTACATATCAGTCTGCCAAGCCCACTGAAATGCATGCACCAACCGACCCTATGAGCGATATTTTCACACCATTCATAACAGGGACTGGCTACATAAGGAATGGTATTACTAGCATCACTCATACCTCAGTAGCTTTCATATTGTCAAAGCCAAGGATGAGACTGAGACAGGTCAATGATAGTAACAAATTTGATATAGCCTATACCAGAAGACATAGTGCACTGTAGACACTACATCTCACGAGCAAATGCATAGCGTATTTGAGGACCTTCAAATACCGCCGGACTGGGCCGGGATCTAACCCAGCAACTTGAACTCAGAGGGCCTGCAATATACTGTCTGAGCTACTCAACCCGGCTTATCTTCTTAATAATACTACAATATAAGCGTTGAAATTTCTCACTTGTTTTTGTGTTTTATAGTCATTGTTACTGCTTGTTACTGATTTATGCCTTTTTGATTTTTTATATTATGAATTATACCCTTCTGACTATGGCAACATTAGATGGAATAAAAACAGTACATGCACCTCACCTCCATTGGAAGTGTCACTGAAATGAGCTGCACCATCTCGGGACGAGGGCACAAATTTACTTACTTACTTACTTACTTACTAGACGGGACTCAGCCGGGCTGAGTGGCTCAGACGGTTGAGGCGCTGGCCTTCTGACCGAACTTGGCAGGTTCGATGCTGGTTCTGTCCGGTGGTATTTGAAGGTGCTCAAATACGTCAGCCTCGCGTTGGTAGATTTACTGACACGTAAAAGAAATCCTGCGGGACTAAATTCCGGCACCTCGGCGTCTCCGAAAATCGTAAAAGTAGTTAGTGGGACGTAAAGCCAATAAAATTATTTTAGACGGGTTTTATGAAAGTATTGTTACGTGCTAGCCGTGTCGTAGCTCCCTTCGGTACTTCCTGGAAGAGGCTAGTGAGTCAATTGGAAACTCCAGTCTGAGGGCATCGCCGGCCTTTCCCTGTATTTTTCTCTTCATCCGGCTTTACCCTGCAAATTCTGAAACACGATAGGGGAAAGTTATGTTCCGTTTCCATCCGAACCCTGAATATTCGAGTAACCCGTCATCGAGATATAAATACAAGGCAGCCGCGAACGAGGACTGGTTGTAGTGTTGGAGGGTCGAGTGTTTGTAGGTTGTTTCACGAGTCAGTGTTGGAGTTCCGTAGCTGGACTGGGGCGACATCAGTGTTGGCTGCCGTCAGTATTCCAACGGTGCCAGAATATGAGAGGAGTACGGTGTGTGTACTGCCTTGGAGTATTACACGCATACCTTTTAAAAACTTTTTATCGATAAAAATACATTTTTGCAAGTTTTATATTTGGCAGGGGCTGCCTGGCCGAGGCGGTAAAGGCGTGTTCGGTTCACCCTGAAGAGCGTGGGTTCGATTCCCCGGCAGGAAGTTGAAAACTTTAAGAAACGAGATTTCCACTTCCGGAGGTGCACATAGCCCTGAGGTTCACTCAGCCTGCTCCAAAAATGAGTACCAGGTTAATTCCTGGGAGTAAAGGCGGCCGGGCGTAGAGCTAACCACTCTACCCCATCAAGTGCCGAGGTTACGGATAGTGGAAGCCTTTACCTCCCACACCTCCAAGGGCCTCCATGGCCTGTACATTTGGTAGTTTTACTTATTACATGTCTCCTCTTCTATAATAAGGCCTTTCCTCTCCCACTGTCTTGTTGATTTTTGAGCATTCTTACATTGCTATGACAATAATTGACTACCAGTAACGACTTGTTCTTGGGTAAAAACAATGAATAGTTCTTGTGCTTAATCGTTTGGTACTCTTGGTACACATATAGAATACAACACCAATAATAGTATAAATGACATTACACAATTAGCAAATAATGTCTTGGTAAAAAAAAGTACATATTAAAAAATTAAGAGTTCGCCTTTTGCCTTTATAACCTGGCTGTACTTGACGGCAGACGTGCTGGTTGTCGTCTGTGCCCCGCCGGAGTCATGGGTATCGTCGCGTACAGTGCGGAGCACTGTGTGTGTACTACCGTGGATTTTTTCCCAATTTTCATTAACCTTTCCAAAATTACAAATAAATTAATAAAAAACCAACATGACAATTTAGAGAGGTTTGGATTCGATTCTCGGTTCAGACACGAAATTGAAAAGTGGTACAAGGACTCGAACGGGGGTCCACTCAGCCTCGGGAGGTCAAATGAGTAGACGGGGTTCGATTCCCATCTCAGCCATCCTCGAAGTGGTTTTCCGTGGTTTCCCACTTCTCGTCCAGGCAAATGCCGGGACGGTAACTAACATAAGTCCACGACCACTTCTTTCTCTTTTCCTTGCCTATCCCTTACCATATTTCCATCCCCCTAGTCAGCATTGCAGGATAGGCCGCCTGGGCGAGGCACTGGTCCTTCTCCCCAGTTTTGTCCCCCGAACCAAAGTCTTACGCTCCAGGACACTGCCCTTGAGGCGGTAGAGGTGGAATGCCTCGCTGAGTCTGAGAAAAAAACCAACCCTGGTGGGTAAATGGATTAAATAAATGAATCATTTCCACCAAAAATGAGATTGAGACAACACGAACAGATTTTCACGCTATACAAACGTAATTTTACAAACACGTACAATATATGAATATATCAAAATGGAAGCTTAATGATTATGCAGTGTGTAATGCTTGTTATCTATATATATAAAGTAACTTGTCCTGACTGACTGACTGACTCATCATCGCCGAGCCAAAACTACTGTACATAATGAAATTAAATTTTGAGGATACATTTATATTACAATGTAGTTGCTCGCTAAGGGAGGATTTTTGGATATTCCGTCGCTAACGGGATGAAAAGAGGGATCAGTTTTTGAAATGAGTGTATCTATATCTCAAAACTTTAAAAGTTTACAGATCCAAAAATTGGTATTTAGAATCTCTTCTAAAAATAAAGAAACACGTATTTTTTGTTTTCGTAAAATCCCAATAGGAGGGGTGAAAAAGGGTGAAAACGGGTTGAATGCCTTTAATGAGGATACTTATATCTCAGAAACTGAAGACATTACAAACCTGAAAATTTGTATTTGGGATCTACTTTAAAAATAAAAAACACGTATTTTTTGTTTTTTGGAAAATCCTATTAATGGGGGGGGGGAGAAAAGGGGAGTGGATTTTTAAAATGAGTATCTATATCTCAAAACTTTAAATGTTTACAGATGTAAATATTGGTATTTAGAATCTCCTTTAAAAATAAAGAAACACGTACTTTTTTGTTTTCGGAAAACCAATAGGAGGGGTGGAAAGGGTGTAAAAGGGGTTGAATGCCTTTTTTTGCCAGTTGCTTTACGTCGCGCCGACACAGACAGGTGTTATGGTGACGATGGGACAGGAAAGGCCTAGGAATGGGAAGGAAGTGGCCGTGGCCTTAATTAAGTTACAGCCCCAGCATTTGCCTGGTGTGAAAATGGGAAACCACGGAAAACCATCTTCAGGGCTGCCGACAGTGGGGTTCGAACCTACTATCTCCCGAATACTGGATACTGGCCGCACTTAAGCGACTGCAGCTATCGAGCTCGGTGAATGCCTTTAATCAGGATACTTATATTTCAGAAACTGAAGATATTACAGACCTGAAAATTTGTATGTGAGAGAGTCCTATAAAAATAAAGAAACGCGTATTTTTTGTTTTTGGAAAATAAAATTAATGGGGGGTTAAAAGGGGGGTGATTTTTAAAATGAGTGTATCTACATCTCAAAACTCTAAAAGTTTACAGATGTAAAAATTAATATTTAGAATCTCCTTTAAAAATAAAGAAACAAGTATTATTTGTTTTCGGAGAAAATCCCAATAGGAGGGGTGAAAAGGGTGAAGAAGCGGTTTAATGGCTTTAATGAGGATACTTATATCTCAGAAACTGAAGACATTACACACCTGATAATGGGTATTTGGGATCTCATTTAATAACAAAGAAACACGTATTTTTTGGTTTTTGGAAAATCCAATTAATGGGGTTTAAACGGGAGTGACAAATTGGGGTGAATTTTTAGAAAGATACTTCAGTGTATCTCAGAAGCGTAAAATGTTACAGACGTAAAAATTGGTATTTGGAATCTCCTATAAAAGTAAAGAAACATAGGTGATTTATTTTTGGAAACTCCACTTAAGGGGAACTAAAAAGGAGGTGAAATTTTGAAATGAGCATTTCTACAGTATAACTCAAAAACTTAATATTTTACGAAAGTGAAAAATAGTATTTTGTATCTCTACTAAACATGTATTTTTTGTTTTCGGAAAAAACACTTGGCTGGGTGGGGGGAACAGTGAATGATAAAGGGGTTGAATTCTTTTCATTACGATACTGTTATCTCAGAAACTGAAGATGTTACAGACGTGAAGTTTGGTATTTGAAATCTCCTTTAAAATAAAGAAATACGTAGTTTTTGTGTCCGGAAATCCACTTAAAGGGGGGGGGTGTAAATTGAAAAATTAGTTGAAATATTTGTATGAAGATATTATTATCTTAACAACGAAAGATTTTTCAGGCGTGAACATTGGTATTTGGAATCTTTTTTTAAGGTAAAGAAACACGTATTCTCGGAAAATCCAATGAAGGGGGGCGGAGGTGAAGGGATTGAAAAAGTACTTGAATTAATTTTATGTGGATACGTACATCTAATAAAAACTAAAGTTGTTACAGACGTGAAAATTGGTATTTGGATATCCTTTAAAAGCAAAGAAAAACGCGTTTTGGGGGGGGAATAATCTTGGGAGGAGGAGGTGAAAAGGAGTTGAATTCCTTTTATGAGGGCACATATCTCAAATTCGAACATGTTAGAGTCGTGATAATTGGTATTTAGAAGATCCTTTACTATTAAAGAAACAAGCATTTTTGCCGGAAAATTCACTTGGGGGGGGGGAGTGTGAAAGGAAGTGAAAAAAATGAATTATTTTGATCGGGATACTCATATCTCAAAACTGAAGGTAACAGGCGTGAACATTGGTATTCGGAATCTCCTTTAAACATAAAGAACCACGCCTTCTTTATTCTTAACGTCGGTGTCGGTGGGGTGAAAAATTAGTTGAGACCAATTTGATTTTACTGTTCATAATGTACTTACTCTGATCATAAACCGGTCATTTTTAATCTTTCCTGGGTTCGTTTCCAAGAGCCATATTTTCCTTTGGAGAACTTAAAGTTAGATTACAGTAGATTCTTCTAGCATATAAATAAAAATTAAAACACATTTTGAAATAAACGATAGGAATTATATTGACCGTGCAATTGTTTACACCTATAATAAGGTCAATAATGCACGGAAGTATATCATTCGTATCGCCAGAAATCCCGCGCACTTCCCTACGCGCGACAATGGTGCTGGTCACATTGTCCGTAATGACATGGCAGCAGATGTAATTTAAAGCCAAGGAGCGGTCTTGCATCTTGCTGTGGCGTCCAGAACGTCAATAATAATAATAATAATAATAATAATAATAATAATAATAATAATAATAATAATGTTCTGGACCGTCGTCAAAATGTGCGGACCTTGCTGGAAACGGGTCCTGGCCGGGTAATGACTACGAATGCAGTCCGGCCGCGGGTTCAGTACCGCCAAGGCACCCAAGACGACACCACTCCGGATCTCCTCAAGGATTTGATCCATATTAAAAATGCTTACAGGAAAAGATGGCAAAGATTTAGGGACCCAACTGACCGGGTGGAATACCTGAACCTAGCCCGGGAAGTACGAAATTGATTCCTGGAAAAAAAGATTGAAAAATGGGAGGAACTTTGTCGTAATCTCTCAGAAAACGAGTCAGATCGCGAATTTCGGCGGATTATATATAAAACGTTAAGCATTTAATTATAAATTTCAGTATAATACCGTAGCGAAGCACGGGTATCTTGCTAGTCATATATAAATATGAACGCGGATGCTATTAATACAGAATAACATTTTATCAGCATAGACACTAGCATCTATATCTTGCTCAAACTCACCAATTCTACTTGGGGAGCACTTCCAGTGTCATTGCACTGGGGCTATGCATATCGATGGCAGAGTGTGGGGCTCTTGTTTGAGAAGCGTCGACTCACACAAACCATGTTGCCGTCTTCGCGCTCAATGAAACTGCTCGTATTAATCCAACACCAGCTCGCAAACTCTATCCACTCGTCGGAATCGGACCCCTGATGCTGGAAGGAGGATAATAACGGACGTCGAGCACAAAAAGCAAATAGAAGATCCATGGACAACATCCACCTCAACGCCATGTGAAATCTAGATCCCAGGTGCTTCAAGGATATCAAGAAAGCGCTCGTATGAAGTTGTGGTAGAAGAAGCTCAATGATTCAGAAGTGCAGATCAGGGAAGAGCTGGCCCCTGTAGCAGATCTCCTTTAGGCCGTTTGGAGATCTCTTTTACTTTTTACAATTGGCTTTTACGTCGCACCGACACAGATAGCTTTTATGGCGGCGATGGGATGGAAAAGGGCTAGGAGTGGGAAGGAAGTGGTCGTGGCTTTAGTTAAGACACAGCCCCAGCATTTGCCTAGTGGAAAAATGGGAAACTACGGAAAATCATCTTCAGGCCTGCCGACAGTGGGGTTCGAACCCACTATCTCCCGAATACTGCATACTGGCCGCACATAAACTACTACAGCTACCAAGGTCACTTGGAGATCTGTAAACAGGCTCAGAACGTTGTTTCAAGATTCAAGGTATATCTTCAAAAGTGGGGTCTACTCCCGGCAGGTAGCAGTATACAGCGAGTACAGAGCCATCCCGACCCAAGCACATCTTCTGGTCCGTGGGAGACTTAGTGAACACTGCACAGATTAGGACATTTTGGAGGTAAATGACAAGGTCATCTTGGTTGCTAAATTTTGGAAACATTACATATCACCTGGACATGGAAGGTACAGTACAGTAAGTATCAGCACAAGCGAGAAAACTACCGGATTCCTGTTCAGAATTACTCATCTTGTTATGCTGTGATGTTTTCATATCTAAACCAAGTTTTACCGCAATTTTACCGGGCGAGTTGGCCATGCGGTTAGGGGCGCGAACCCCACTGTTGGCAGCCCTGAATATGGTTTTCAATTTTCACACCAGGCAGATGCTGAGACCATACCTTTTAATTAAGGCCACGGCCGCTTCCTTCCCACTCCTAGCTTTTTCCTGTCCCATCGTCGCCATAAGACCTATCTGTGTCGGTGCGACGTAAAGCAACTTGTAAAAAAATAAAATGAAAAAGTTTCAATCTGTCTGGTCGAATTCAAACACTTCCCTTGTTAGTGTTGATGTTGCGAATAGTGTAAGCCTTTACTTCCGATCCTTCAGCGGCCTCCATGGTCTGTAGAGATAGTGTGTTGCTTTGCTTCGATATTACTGTATATAGGAAGAAGACACCAGCAGCTTTTAAACATGTGTGAATAGCATTTCGTTGTTTCAGCTGAGTAACATGTAACGCGATACAGAGATTCATACAGATAACTAAATACTGGGGCGTAGCGGGAATCACGTGGTACATGACGCAAGTCATCGGAGAATCTGCTAGACTCCAGTGATGGTACCCTAAGCTCAATGCATTCTTCGATGGGTAGGTAAGGTCGTTCACGTAATTCAGCAGTTCGATATCTGAGTAGGAACTGCGGAACCACATAACACGGATATTATGATACCTCGGAAAACTCAATCGTAATTAGTTTCCAAACATTTCTTACTTGCTTGCTTGCTTACTTACTTACTTACTTACTTACTTACTTATATACGTATTTATTTTTATTTTTGTGCTTTTCCCATACCCTGATGGGTTCGCGGGTACGATCTGCATCGCACATGTGGATTGGCCCTGTTTTACGGCCGAATACCCTTCCCTGAAACCAAGCCTATGTGGAGGGATGTATCCAGCAGTATGTGTTTCTGTGGTAGTTGGTAGTCTAGTGTATTGCATGTGTTGGGACAAACAACACAAACACAAACACAAACACCCGGTCCCAAAGTGGGAGGAATTAACCAGACGCGATTAAATTGCTCGGTAATCAAACCCGGGACCCAATGAACCGATACCCTCGACGCTGACCCAAGGAGCCGTACATACAGTATTATAACACGGTACGGGTCATGTTGTGATCGTACAAAATACAGAAGACATGGTTGGCACCTGGAGACAAACTTCCAATTAAATATACATTCAAAAATTAAATGCGTTCAAACTGAAGTTAATAATTCTCAGGTTGTGTCCAATAATTCCGAAATCCAATTCTGAAGGTAGATCTTACCGCACCCACACCTGAAAACGTGATTTTGAGGATAGGTAAACTGGTTACTGAGCAAGCCAAAAGCAAGAGATATTTCTAATCTACGGTTTATATAAAAATGACATTAAATAAAATTATGCCACTCTTTCAATGGAATTGACTACTACGCCATTAGGATATCTTGTGGCTTAATAACGTTTACAAAATATTGACAGTGAATGAATTATTTTCTCATAAAGTAGTCTGGTTATTTCACTAATAGATACTTGCTTGTTGTTTAAAGCGGCCTAACATGTGAAGTCATCGGCCCACCACTAATAGAAAATCTCCATTTGATTTCCTGAAGTGCCGGGCTGAGTGGCGTAGACAGCAGCGAGTTGGCCTTCTGACCACAAGTCGGCGGGTTCGATCCCGTCTCATTCCGGTGGTATTTGAAGATGATCAAATACGCCAGCCTCTTGTCACTAGATTTACAGGCACGTAAGCTCACTCCATTGGGACAAAACCGTAAAAGTAGTTAATATACCAATAACATTATCAGGGTTATTAATTCCTGAAGATTTTTTTTTTTTTTTTTGCTAGTTGCTTTACGTCGCACCGACACAGATAGGTCTTATGGCGACGATGGGACAGCGAAGGGCTGGGAGTGGGAAGGAAGCGGCCGTGGCCTTAATTAAGGTACAGCCCAAACATTTGCCTGGTGTGAAAATGGGGAACCACGGAAAACCATTTTCAGGGCTGCCGACAGAGGGGTTCGAACCTACTATCTCCCGAATACTGGGTACTGGCCGCACTTAAGCGACTGCAGCTATCGAACTCGGTAATTCCTGAAGATTATACAAGGAGTTTCGGTAGAATATCAGATTGACTTACAGCTTGGTTCTCGTTTTTCCTCTACTCAGACATCTCATTATTTTGAAAATGATGAATGATACGTGCAACACACGTAATTATTGAACACGTGCAACTTGCAAAAAGTACTTCAAATAAGCAGGTTGTGTCCAATAATTCGGAAATCCAATTCTGAAGGTACATCTTACCGCACCCACACCTGGAAACGTGATTTTGAGGATGTTCGCTACAGAAAATCTGAGTGACCCAATTTTAGGTTTTTTTTTCAGGTGGAGATTAAATCCAGTTACAGAACTGTACTCTTATCAAGTAACTATGAATGAATTCTTCAGTATACCCTCACGTAGGCACAATTTCGAGGTAACTGGGGATGAGCGTACTCACGAATCGTTATAAAGCACGAATTAATTATCATACCTACTACATCTTCTTCAAACTGACCACTGATTGAGGTGATGCCCAACAAACGCACCATTCCATGAACTCCTGATATAGTCTTATTTCCTCAGAAGACAAGAATATTTGCACATTCCACTCGTTACTTTAATATGCTATTAACAAAAGAGATTAGTCTACACGTACTTAACATTTTCTGTCCTTGTCCTTAGCTATGCTACTATACATCATTATCTTACAAGTTATAATTTTATTATGTAAGTCAATTCTACACATAAACGGTACGCATTATGTGTACTATGAAATATTACATGCCTATATATTATGCAGCATGGACCTATGTGTTAAGGACAGATATGACATTTCGAATCATTGCAATGTAGCTGAGAGTTCGTGAGTTAGTGGGATCGAACCTCAAGGTCACAACCCTTAAAATAGTATCCTGTTATTGGTTATTTTCTCGCCACACAAATGTTACCATCATGTAGGCCGTGGAATATATTATGGTTCATATAATTATATACACACTTGATCTACAGGTGTTGTAATCTTATTCCTAGTAATAGGAACAGCTTTTATAGGATATGTCCTACCTTGAGGACAAATATATTTTCGAGGAGCAACAGTAATTACAAATCTTTTATCAGCTGTTCCTTATTTAGGTATTGATCTAGTACAGTGAGTCTGACTGTATCTCAATAAATGTCACGGTCGCAACCTTCCCAGTTTTAGTCCTTTTTCTCTCCCATCCAACCACTATCTGTGTTTCTGCCACGTTAAATATCTGTTTAAAATATATCGCCATCCAATTAACGTACGACTCTTTGGTAATTTAATTACCCTTGTTTAATTGTGTATTCAGAATCAGCAGTAAGATATTACTTCAGCTGGCATTAGAACTACATAAATTAATTAGGGTAAGCAAAGCAAAAACGTTATTATTATTATTATTATTATTATTATTATTATTATTATTATTATTATTATTATTATTATTATTATTATTATTATTATTATTACAACTACTGGGGGTCGGCACTATATGTAAATTGAGCGCAGTTTTACGATGGCTTTCCCTTCTTAACGTCAACCCTATTTAGAGGAATGTTTTCAGTATCACGTTTTCTGTGGTAGCCGGTAGTGTAGTGTGTTGTACATGAATGGACAGGTGTGTATTAAGACGAATTAGGCAGAGGAATTGCCTAGATGTGGCTAAAGTTGGTTGTCCATCGAACACGGGGGGGGGGGGGGTTCTGAACCGATAGCATCTACATTGACCATTCAGGCAAAAAAAGGGGGAAAAAGGAAAGATAATATTAGTAATGAAAAGTCCACAGCCTGTTTCCAGTCATTCGACCGGGTCAGGGATGGAATGAATGAAGCCCCCATCTAGCGGCGAGGATAGGAAATGTGCCGGCTGCCAAAACCTATCGCACTGCTCTGGGCAATGATTAGGCTTAATGACTGACAGACGAAATGAAATGATAATGGAGAGTGTTGCTGGAATGAATGATGACAGAGAAAACCGTACTACCTGAAGAAAATACCAGATAATAATATTAATAACAACAACAACAATAATAATAATAATATACTTTTTTGATATTTGTTTTACGTCACACCGACACAGACAGGTCTTGTGGTGACGATGGTATAGAAAAGGGCTAGGGTTGGAAAGGAAGCGAAACCCACCATGTCCCGCATGCAAGCTCGCAACTACGTGACCCAAACCACGCGGCCAGTTTGCTCGGAAGTAATATACTCAAGAGATTAATGAATGTTCATGAATGTTCATTAATTAATTAATTAATTAATTAATTAATGTTCATGAACGCCACGCAGTTAGTAATAACACCAGTCTATGTAGTAAATAACCCTTCAGCTACTATAGGTTTACACAGACGTTGAAGTGCTGGAATTTTTCAAAGTAAACGGTAAGTTTAACATGCTAATGAACATAATTCTCACATTCACGGAATCTTAAGACGCAACCGACTGTGCTGACATTCGATCGCACAATCTTCAGTATAGGAAACTAATGCCAATTAACTGGCTACACAGTTGGCCGAATTTCCTCAAAATTCCACTTTTACCCAGGGAGAAATAGGCTGTAGCGTCCTGCAATTCATTGCTTTACCAGTACAGTCTTTTTTCTCAAGTTATAATACCATTTGTAAAAAGTAGGTTAGTACATTTCTTCAGGAACGAGGGACAACAAACTGTGCCAGTTTAGCTCAGCAAAGAATCCAAGGACATTCATAAGAGAAATGTCCACCAAAAAGTAACCCATCGATAATGGACTACACGACTTACGCCAAACGACTGACCGACACGAGTTGGTGTGGAAAATGGTCAACACAACGTGTGATCAGCCTTTTTTTTTTTTTTTTTTTTTTTGCTAGTGGCTTTACGTCGCACCGACACAGGTAGGTCTTACGGCCACGATGGGATAGGAAAGGCCTAGGAGTTGGAAGGAAGCGGCCGTGGCTTTAATTAAGGTACAGCCTTAGCATTTGCCTGGTGTGAAATTTGGAAACCACGGAATACCATCTTCAGGGCTGCCGGCACTGGGATTCGAACCGACTATCTCCCGCATGCAAGCTCACAGCCATGCGCCCCTAACCGCACGGCCAACTCGCCCGGTCAGCCCAGGTATGTAGCAACACGTAAAATACAATGGGCCTCCCACGCCGAGAAGTGAATTGTTATTGTTCAGTCATAGTTGTGGTCTATGCAGTACTAGCCGTGCACCGAGGCTACGAGGAGATCCTGGATGACTCCTGGAGGCACACGATGATTCACAAGTATTGTTATTATTATTATTATTATTATTATTATTATTATTATTATTATTATTATTATTATTATTATTATTATTATTATTATTATTATTATTATTATTATTTCCGACCTTCTACCGAAATTTTTGAGGACAACACTTGATGTGGATTTGGCTTAGTTTAACGGTCGGATGGCCTTCCTGACGCCAACCCTATGTGCAGGAATGTATTCTCTATTGTGTGTTTCTGCGATGGTTGGTAGAGTGTATTGAGATGGCCATAAATACCTAGTCTCCGAGCCAGAGGAATTAACCAAACTTTTAAATACATTGAAATACAGGAACGATAAAGGAATTTTCAACGACAGGTCAGATTTTTTCATTATCAGTTGAACAATAATTTTGAAAGGAAAGAATGTATACATTTTTTAAAAGGCGAAAAAATCCTTTCTCTTATCACCATTGAAAGTTCACCAGCAGTGACCACGCACGCGAATTGATGATGTCATTAGATATCAAAATTTACGACAGCGCTGTACATGTCTTCTGTGTAGTTATTTCAGGGAGCGGTAAAAGACGAGAATACATAAACACATTTTATTATAGACTGTTATAACTCAGATCACAGTGTGCAAACCAATAGCTCATCTCCGTAATTCAATACAGAGCAAGCATTGTTTCTCCTTTACTTCACACCCTTCTTAAGTGGAAATCGTTAAAAGCCAAGTAGCCTTATTCTTATATCCTTATTCTTCCTCTCAAGATTTCTCCCAACCTCGCAGTTTCGACATCAAGTGAGATAAAGTGATTTGCTCTATGCTTAGCCGCCTTTACCTCCAGGAATAAATCTGATACTCACTTATGTTGTAATGAAATGGATATGGCGTATGGCTTCTAGTGCCGCGAGTGTCCGAGGACAAGTTCGGCTCGCCAGGTGCAGGTATTTTGAATTGACTCCTGTAGGCGACCTGCGCATCGTGATGAGGGTGAAATTATGATGAAGATGACACATACACCCAGCCCCTGTGCCAGCGAAATTAACCAATTATGGTTAAAATTCCCGACCCTGCCGGGAATCGAACCCGGAACACCTGTGACCAAAGGCTAGCACGCTAACCATTTAGCCATGGAGCCGGACGACACGATATACAGGGTGAAGCGTAATTCGCGCACTCGGGCGTCGCAGCGCGACTCCTCACATGTCAGCAATAAAAAAATATCTGTTACAAAATTTCGTCTTGCGAGTATATCCGGCAGAAAAACGACGTTGAAGACTAGCAATCTGGCAACACTGTAACCACGTGTATGGTAACTACCTCTGTCAACAGTAGTTAGTAGTACTGTACAGTTGGTGCAGTGGATAGAGTTTTGGGTTACCATGCTGGAGGTCGAGTGGTCGATCCTGGGTTCAGGCGTATGTTTTTTCTTTCGTAAATGTAGTCCAGGTGGTATGGTATCTGGCATCTTAATCGTCAACAGCGATTGCAGTGGGTCCTCTAGAAACCATTTGCACTTACATACTACGATCCTAGAAATGGACGAACACTCGTTTTCGTTGGTCAGCTTTGAAAGGCGCCCTTTCCACGTCGTGAGCGTGAATTTATTCGCACCACTTCATCTACTAGATGTGAAACCTGTTTTTTTCAGCTGTCTATTTCTTATTAGTCTAACCAGGTATTTGTTGTTTCAGCGTTACAAAATGTTGTAAATGTAGGATACATGTCACCTCAGAAACGGTGTCTTACTGTATTACAGCCGATAGAAATTAGCAAATAAAAAATGCGCCTCAACCCAGGATCGAACCATCGACCTCCTGCATGCCAACCAAAAACTCTACCCACTGCACCAACTGTACAGCAAAACAACAACGTGCTGACAGCGGTAGTTACCGTACATATGGTTACAGTGTTGCCAGATTGTTACTCTTCAACGTCCGTTTTCTACGGCAGGTTCATTCCTGGCTCAGTCCGGTGGTACTTGAATGTGCTCAAATACGCCAGACTCGTGTCGGCATATTTACTGGCACGTAAATGAACTCCTGCGGGACTAAATTCCTCGGCGTCTCCGTAATCCGTAAAAGAGTGGGACGTAAAGCAAATAACATTATTATTACTATCCTGAGTCCGCCTCTGTGGTGTAGTGGTTAGCGTGATTAGCTGCCACCCCCGGAGGTCCGGGTTCGATTCCCGGCTCTGCCACGAAATTTGAAAAGTGGTACGAGGGCTGGAACGGGGTCCACTCAGCCTCGGGAGGTCAACTGGGTAGAGGTGGGTTCGATTCCCACCTCAGCCATCCTGGAAGTGGTTTTCCGTGGTTTCCCACTTCTCCTCCAGGCGAATGCCGGGATGGTACCTAACTTAAGGCCACGGCCGCTTCCTTCCCTCTTCCTTGCCTATCCCTTCCAATCTTCCCTTCCCTCCACAAGGCCCCTGTTCAGCATAGCAGGTGAGGCCGCCTGGGCGAGGTACTGGTCATACTCCCCAGTTGTATCCCCCGACCAAGGGTCTGAAGCTCCAGGACACTGCCCTTGAGGCGGTAGAGGTGGGATCCCTCGCTAAGTCCGAGGGGAAAAGCCGAACCTGGAGGGTAAACAGATGATGATGATGATTACTATCCTGAAATATATCGGTCCCTCTCCCTAAACAGTGGTAATATAACGAGATTTGTGTTTACGGGCTAGAAGATAGCAGGAATCGTGAGTGCCATTATTAATTCATTATGGGTACCTAGAATGAACTTGTAAAACGAGCACAGATACGAAGAACACGTATCTTCAAGAGATGCATACACAGATCAGGATCATTGGCTAGAATCTGCGCGCTGCATGCCAAGCCTCGCAACGGGGCCCATTATCGCCACAACAATTGTATAATGCATACTCAAGATCATCCCGAACAGACAAATGTGTAATTTTATTCCATTTCTACTCTGAGCTGTTCTAGAGGAGTGGACAGCTACCATTTTTACCTAGCTATCTCCGTCCAATAAACTTAGTTCTTTCGAGATGTGGAAAGCCAGGATCGGCCGATGGGAGGGGTTATACGAAGGTCGAGTCGTAAGTCATGGCAAATATTTTTTTCTTTCTCGCGAACAGAAGACAACACGGAAAATCTAAGGTATGCATTTGGAAATATAGGGCATGTACTTAAGCATAGTGCCTGAAGACAAATTCTGACTTCAGGAGATTCTCGTAGGAAAGTGACAGAACACAGGCCACTGGTAAACATTGTTTTATTATGGTATAGACAGCAAATACACAAGACTACGTACAAATGACAGGTCCCCACTGGTTACAGACCTTCGAAATAATCACCGAAGGTTTCCACTGTGCGTTGCCAGCGGTGGGGCAGGCGCTGAATACCATTCGCTACATGCGTATCGCTAACGTGTGACACCTCTCTCTGAAATGCTGTTGCGATGTCCTCTTTGTTAGCAAACCGTTGTCCACGTAATGGCTTCTTGACTTTGGGGATAAGATCATAGTCACATGGGCTCAGATCAAGCGAATAAGGCGGGTGTGGAGGAACCTCCCATAACCACCGTTGTAAGCGACGCTGAACGATGGCTGCTGTGTGAGCTGTCGCGTTATCGTGTAGGATTATGGCGTTGTCCAAAAGATCTGGACGTTTGGTTCGCGCTGCACGGCGCAATTGGTGCAACAAAAAGGAATTGTAATAAACTGCATTGACAGTGTACCCCTCACGCACTGGATGACACACAGGAACACCTTGACCATCGTATGCTAAGATTACCATAACCTTATTGGGCGACTGATTTTGTCGAACCTTGTGTCTCCTTGGTGACACCTGACGACGCCTTTCACTTGACTGTCTCCTCAGTTCAGGTTCATAAGCACGTGCCCATGTTTCATCGACTGCAATAATGCGATTCAACATGGCTTGTCCTTCTTGCCGAAACCTCGTTGATGCGACATGTTTCGTAACGAGTCCACTTCTGTACCTCAGTTAAGTGACGCGGCACCCAGTTTGCACAAAGTTTACGCATCTGTAGGTCCTTGTATAAAATGCGCCGTATTGTTGCCGCTGGTATTGCTGTATGTTCTTGCAGTTCTGCTAGAGTCCAGCGCCTGTCCTCATGTAAACACTGATCGATCACCATTATCCGTACATCTTTGTCCATGGACACTGGACGACCTGGGCGAGGCAAATCGGCAGTTGATACTCTACGCCGTTTGAACGTCTCCACCCACCTCGCCACTGTTCTATAGGACATGGCATGCGCACCTAATGCTTCCTGCAGCTCTGCATGGCATTGGCGTGCATTTCTGCCTCGGAGAAATGCTATTTTAATATACGATCGTTGCTCCTGCTTGTTGACTTCCATTTTGTGACGCTCTCACTCACACACTGAACTTGGGGGCATGGTTAGACCCACACTGTTGTTTATATACACCATCTAGTGGCATCATACGCAAGTACATACCGTACATGTCCAAATGCATATCTTAGATTTTCCGTGTTGTCTCCTGTTCGCGAGAAAGAAATTAGTTGCCATGACTTATGACTCGATCTACGTAGTTACAAAATGATGACAGAACACAACGAAGGTGCTTCTGCCTGTGTGGCGCGCGCATGCAGGACTTGTCATTATAAGGACACTGATACAAGTTAATTATGCTGATATTCACATTACAGTACACTACAAAATCTTACTTTAAAATACAGAAGTAGTACAATACGATCAAGATGAACAGTGTTACAGCGAATGGTAGGTTCGGTTTGTCAGGCCCCGCGGTGTAGGGGCAACGCGTCCACCTGTCACCCGGCGGCCACGGGTTCGATTCCCGGCTGTGTCAGGGGTTTTGATTGTAAATTATTAATATCCCTGGCCTGGGGACTCGGTGTTTTTGTCGTCCTTAACGTTCCTTTCCTCACATTCAACACTCTACACTTCCTCCATTCCAATTACACGCAGGTTCATATCACATGGTGCAAGTAGGGGCAAAAGATCTCTATAGGTCGACGCCCCGAACAAATAGCAAAAATATTTCAGTTTACAATCTAAAATACAACTTTCGGGGCAATGTGTAAAATATATTTCACAGGTCTGTTGGTCTTACCACTATGCCTCTGAATGTTTATACAGTCTATTGTTTACTTTCTTTTTGTAAAATGTCCATTGGGGGGGGGGGAGGGGGCGTTCTAACTCCCAGTTACCCCCCATTGGCTACGTTCCTGGGTCCCATTTTTCACAACCTCGGTACCAAGTAGGATACAGTGGTTACCTCTATGTCTGATCACCTTCATCCCAAAGAACTTAACTATAACAAGTCCGATGCAAACAAATACACGTGGGCAGGTCGTATTCTGATTGGCTGCCGGCTCTGCAGCGTTGTTTAACGAATAGGCCTATTTCCTATTTCATTATATTTACGGTAGACTGTCTTTTAAATGAAGTAAATGCATTCGAGAGTATTGTTACGTCCTCGTGCGACTGTTGTGGCCCCTTCGGTGTTTCCTCGAAGGAATGAGTCAGGCCGGCGAGCTCCCGGCCGGTGTGAAGGCACGTGACACACTCTCCTTGTATTGTACTCTTCGTCTGGTGCCTCCGTGGATTTTCTGGAAGTCGAAACTACAACTTCATAACCAGGTATATAAAAGCCGGCTTGCCGCGAACTGGTAGTGTTATGCGAGTGAGGTGGCCATGCGGTTAGGGGCGCACGGCTGTGAGCTTGCATCCGGGAGATAGTGGGTTCAAATCCCACTGTCGGCAGCCCTGAAGACGGTTTTCCATGGTTTCCGATTTTCACACCAGCTAAATGCTGGGGCTGTACCTTAATTAAGACCACGGCCGCTTTCTTCCCACTCCTAGGCCTTTCCTATCCCATCATCGCCTATCTGTGTCGGTGCGACGTAAAGCCACTAGCAAAAAAAATGTAGCGTTGTGGTTGTTGAGAGAATATCGTCGTGGGGATGTGTTGGAGTGTTGAGTAGTAGTAGGTGTTGTTTTATTGTCTTGTCGAGTGGTATGTTTTAAGTAGTTCAGTGTATGGAGCAGTCACGTGAGTTGATTGTGCAAGTGATCGATCTTGTCTGCAGTTAAGGCAAGTGTGTGTGTGTGTGTGTGTGTGTTGATTGAGTCATCCTAGATTAAATGTTAGTCCAATAAGACAGTCGGTGTTTTGTTCGTAACAATATATTTGCAAATCATTAATGAGTAAATTTTGCCTGCTGCCATTTCTTGATGGATACAGTACTTTTGTATCCATCTCTTGGCATGGACCAGAGTAAAGTGTAGCTTCCACCGAAGTCCCAGTCTCATCCATGACTGTGACAATATGGAAGCTGCTGGGGTATGGGTGGTGCTGAGTAATGACATTCAGAACACGACTAGTGCATCTGAGTGTTATGAAAGGTGTTGCTCGTAGGGTCAGTCGTGCTGCAATAGCACTTTCAGACCCAGTGAGGAAAGCAATGGCAAACTACCTCACTCATCGTCTTGCCTAGTACGCCTCATTTTGGTCCTGCCATTGGTTTTTGCGGTTTCCTTATAACCGCGTAACCTTTGGTGGTGCTATTTGAGGATCCAACCAGCCTCTGGGCTGATGACCTAACAGACAGACAATGAGAACATTTTGCGGGGACATATTGTGCCGTATAGTATATATTGCACCAAGTCGAACCGTGTGTACAGTCATGTTTAATTATGAATAGAATCGTGGTGTAAAGATGGCGGAAATTGTGAAACATGGGTCTTGCAAGCCCCTGAAAAGTTATGAAGAACAATTGATTTTAAACGTTAGCAAAGGACTTGGGAAGGGGCGGGTGTGCATCGACCATGGAGTGTACTGTGGGAATTAGATGGGATTGCGGACTCTGTGGTAGACCAGTTCATAATTAGTGTAAATGCTTCATCGTCAAAAAGTGAATGCGAGGACTGCAACGCGAATATGGAGGGAATCGAACCACTGCCAGAAGACGAATAACGAGACTCTTTTTTGTTTTTATTCTTTACTATTTGCTTTTTGTCGCACAGATAGGTCTTATCGTGACGATGGGATAGGAAAGGGCTAGAAGTGGGAAGAAAGTTGCTTGTGCTTGTTGTTTTAAGGGGCCTAACATCGAAGGTCATCAGCCCGGGAAGAAAGTGACCATGGCCTTAATTAAGGAGCAGCCCCAGCTTTTGCCTAGCGTACAAATGGAAAGCCACAGAAAACCATTTTGGGGACTGCTAACAGTGAGGTTGGAACCCACTATCTCCCGAATGCAAGCTGACAGCTACAACATCCAAACCGCGGAGCCACTTGCTCCGTAAGTAGTTTAGAGTGTGTTGTTTATTTATGAGTCATGGCTGTATATTCTTCTGTTATTATTCGTTGTATTATTACTGGCAATAGAAATTGAGTCACGTAGCTTAGTGCGGTTTCTCTATATTGTGGATTAGATCTTTTGCCGGACTGAGTGGCTCCCCGGCACCTTAGCGTCTACGAAAACCGTAAAATATTAGTTAGTGGGACGTTAAGTAAATACAATTATATTATTAATTGTCGCTTTTAGGAAGTCATTTTGTTTTCATTTTGCAAGCTTACGAATAATATCGTCGAGCGAATGTCATTCTTTTTACACTCGATCAGACAGCGAAATTGTAGCTCTTTAGGAAGCCAATTTGGATTCAAATTCACTGCACAGCTCTCCAAGTGGCGAGACATTTATAACCTGTCACTGAGTTTTCTCAGCATAATGATATTCTGGCCTTATTGCGCCAAGTCCCCTAGCCAGAAGAATTAATCAAACGCAATTAAAATCTCGATCCGGCCGGTAATTGAATCCGGGTCCGTCTGAACCGAAGGCCTCAACGCTGACTATTTAGCTAAAGAGTCGGACAACTAGAGGAAATAAGTATATGCAATTAAATTCCACGACCCGGCCTTGAATCGAACACGGGGCCCTCTGAACCGAAGTGAGATGTAGGCTGAGTGATCCCTTCCCACTCGATCCATTGAGTGACTATTTCCCATTTTCCTGAGTAGGCTGCGTATATTTTATTGGTTTTATGGAGGGAATAATGTCAGTCTGGAGCATGCAGCTGCACCAGTCCGTGATAACAACAAGGGTGCGGCCTTACCGATAAGGCCTTGATGGTCAACATCTGCTGACCAGCTGCGGATAGTTAAAAGACTGGCTAATGTCAGACATACAGGTCGTGTCACACCCACCTTTTCCCAGATTTAGTAGCAATTTCAGTATTCATTCTATTACGCGTGGCACTTACAGCCCATTATGGACATTGTCTTATCAGGTCGACAGCCGCCCAGCGAGAGGGTTTGCAGATTTAGAGTTCCACGTGGTCAAAGTAATGATATCCTAAGTCGTATTGTTTGGCCTTCGTGCCGGGTTCCACAGCCTCTCTTATCAAGAAACCTTCAGTTGTTCCCACGAGACTGAGTGAAGACAGTTCTGGCCCCGGCCTAGAATTTAAATCCTTGGACTGGGCTGGAATCGAACCCGCGACCTCCAGGTAAGAGTCAGGCAAGGTGCTGGCCATTTTTATTACGGTGCTGTAGTACATTTCTTCATTTCCAATAGATTCTTACACCCACAGGGATCTGATAAATTTAGAACATGCTTTGACAAATTTAAAATGATTCAACTAACATAAGAAAGCCATGATTTAGGGGTTTTATGGATGAGAAAACCATTATAACCACTGAATACTTCAGTTTCTTTTATTCGTCCTTTCTCGCTTTTTTATAACCTGCTTTACGTCGCACCGACACAGATTAGGTCTTATGGCGACGATGGGATAGGAAAAGGCTAGGAGTGGGAAGGAAGCGATCGTGGCCTTAATTAAGGTACAGCATTTACCTGGTGTGAAAATGGGAAACCACAGAAAACCATCTTCAGGGCTGCCAACAGTGGGGTTCGAATCCATTAGGCCTATCTCCCGAATGCAAGCTGATAGCTACGTAACCGAAACCGCACAGCCACTTGCTCGGTCTTACTCGTTTTCATCCTGAGTGC
Organism: Anabrus simplex; assembly: GCF_040414725.1. Classification (NCBI taxonomy): domain Eukaryota; kingdom Metazoa; phylum Arthropoda; class Insecta; order Orthoptera; family Tettigoniidae; genus Anabrus; species Anabrus simplex. The sequence goes on along the minus strand of NC_090266.1, from coordinate 202,167,661 downwards.
CAATTACGTGACAGCAGCCGAATGACTGCCAAGTTCGCGTCATAAAATTATGTCAGATCTTTCAGTAACTTCTGCCTCAGCGTCTACCGTCAAACCTACCATGACAGGACTTACAAAATGACGGTGGGTGGTAGTATTCTGCACCGTACCAATTTTCGGTGACCATCCTTACTTAACATCACAAAGCAATAGCACAAATTATTAAACAGGATTCGTTCACCTAGATAGTAAGTACATAGAGCTACAGGTTACGATAAACTTCGCCTCTTCATCTCTCAGTGAAACAACTATAACAACTCGAAATTAACATTCCATGAAATAGCAGAAATGTCTAAAAATGCAAATTTAGTGGAGAGAATTTTTGAAGGTAAGATAAACGCGCAGAAGACGGTTTGAAGTCTGAGATAAACGAGGCTACAGTGTCTTTCGGCAGTCATCCTCAGTCATGGTTCTTTCCTTTCTTTCTGCAGGCTAATGCTTGGAAGGACTGTTTGAAATTCCAGAATCATTTCGTAATTCTATTCTCACACAAGTATCGGCAAGTGTAAGCATCACACTAACGATCAAATGCTATCATATACAGTTCTTCTTCTTCTTTTGGTTCTTTATTCGGTCGAGATATTGACGATCATCGTGACTATCTGACTCTGTTGACGGCTCTTTTGAAGAGCTCCACAGATGCCAGCCCGAACCACCGACGGACGCTTCCGAACCACGAAATACGACGACATCCTGGACTTCTTCTCCCAAAGATCTTGCGTTGCATCACCAGTAGGTGGATGCGATATTTCCCTTCATTGGTCATTACATGTCCAAAATATTCTCATTTCCGCTGTTAGGTTATGTTCAACAGTTCTTTATTTTGACCGATCCTCTGTAAGGCCACTGGTCAACATGGTCAACCCTTGCCATTCTTAGTATTCGTCGGCAGAGCAACAATTCAAATGCGTCAGTTTCCTTGTTGAATGCTTGAGTTAGCGTCCAATTGCCCCCCGCTCACTTTGGAGACATTTGTGCGAAGGTTTCTTTCAACAGCATGTATATGATGAGAGGAAGGTGTACAGGTATATATGGCAGGTAATCTCCATTTACTCTAGGCTCTCTGTATGCACACCATCATTTTCACGACACGGTGTTATTCGCTTCCAGGAGCGGTGTGCCGGTAATGTTGGCGATCCCTTTCCAATCCATCTGTCTCTGAACACATCGGTAAGGTATTCCCTTACACGTATTGTGAAATGCGCTGGAGCCCCCCATCTTGTTGGTACCAGATTCGACGAAGGTGTCCCGAATATTTCTTTGAAGACTACGAGACTCATGACACCATGCCAGTGAATCAGGTAACTTATCTCGCCATGCTATATGACTGGCTTGTACCGAAATTGGAACGTTACCGGCACCTCTCAAATGGCCACCAAGATGTCCCGATCGGACATCCTGTGATAATGCGTTATTGGGACACATCAAGCAGAAAGTCGCCCACAATCGTTATCAAACAATCGAGGACCTCAAAGACTCTGTTCGGAATTATTCATTTGCTTCCATCGCGCTAGCAATGCTGCGGAGAGTTTCATATCGCTCCTGGAAGCGAATAATACTGTGCCATGAAAATGATGGTGTGCACACAGACAGCCTGGAGTAAATGGTGGTTATCTGCCGTATCTACCTGTACACCCTCCTTTCACCATACACGTGCTGTTGAAACAAGTGGGGGGGGGGGGGGTGAATGAAATTTTACACCAAACTAGTTTAGTGGAGTGGCTCAGGTCTCTGAAGAACAGAAGGTGTTTCGTTCCGGTGGATCATTCGAGACCAGTTTCGACACCGTGGTCCTGTTGTTCATTGAGGTTACTTCCTCAATGATATTCTTGACTCTCTCTTTGTTTCCAGCCGTGAGTGCTCCATGAACGCCTGAGCGACTTATTACCATAAACTTGGTTTACCTAATGCTGAGCTCCAAACCAGTCATCTTGCTGGCTGCTCTTGAGGTCTGTTTACACTTAGCAATGACGTGACCGGCGCGTGACAGGTACGCGCTTCTGTCAGCGAGCCTCAAATATTCTTCTAGGAAACTGAGTGGTGGTGTTTATACTAGTTCATACTAGGATAATCGAATACTTTTAATAATCGAATAACCTCCATCCGATTAACTAAGTAATAGAATAAATAATCGATAATCGAATGAGTTGCAAATATCATTCAGTTGTAGCGATTGTATAATTAATCAAATATTTTTGATATTCGAATAACCTCCATCCCATTATTTGGATAATCGAATAAATAACCGAATAAAATTATCGAATGAGTTTCAAATATCATTCAATTCTATCGCATAGAATATTTGGATGCGTCATGAATCAACTTTTCGATGTAAGTGTATCGGATGGATAAACGATTGAAATAAGCGGATAGAACTCTTATGAAAAATAAAAATGCGCCTTTTTCCAAACGTATCCCCAAATGTTGTAACTAAATTAGTGAATTAACTGTCTTAATAACATCACTTTTCATACGATTATTTCAAACGCATTCACTATTCAATTGCCTCATTCATTCGAATGCAGTTCCGAATGAATAATCGATAACATAATCGAATGCAAAAATTCACTATTCGATTGCCTCATTGATTAATGGAGTTTCGGATGGATAATCAAAAAATAATCGAAAATAATCGAATCGAAAAAATATTCACTAGGCTATTCGATTGCCTCATTCATTCGAATATTCTAATAGAGTTTCTAATGAATAATCGAAAAATAATCGAATGGAAAAATATTCACTATTCAATTGCCTCATTTAATCGAATGAATAATCAAAAAATAATCGAATGAGAAATATAACCGAGTAATCGAATGAAATGAAATAATCGAATAAGCTGTATTTTGTATTCGATAATCCCATCACTAGTTCACACTCGCCGGCACCTGGCTGTGACAGTGCAGACAGTGCTCCCACCGTTACCGTACAGTGATAGTCAGGTTTGTCCCCACCGACATTTTTCTCGTTTCACGGCCGTGCCACTGGCAAAGTTAAGATTAATTTTCAAAGTATTTTGCAGTTAAAGATGAATGATGAAAAACTTATATAACTGGACAGCCTTGTCTTGCAGGATGCTACAGTGAATGTATTGTAGTGAATGAAAATCAAGGTTTAACTACCAGTCAAAGGCAACTGAAAACTTCCCTGAACTCTTCAGTGCAATAGAATTTCGAGAATTTAGGACAGGAATAAATACATATCGGAATTGAACCAATATAATATACTTGTTTTACAGATGAATTTTTTAAATTATGAAAATGTTTTTTCGTAAAAATGTTCTTAAAATGCTCATTTATGTTACCCCCTAACCACATGGCACTACAGCCCCTGGAAGGCCTTGGCCTACCAATCGACCGCTGCTCAGCCTGAAGGCCTGCAGATTACGAGGTGTCGTGTGGTCAGCACGACGAATCCTCTCGTCCGTTATTCTTGGCTTTCTAGACAGGGATTTATGTTACCCAGTATTTGTAAATTAACTTTTAAGTTCAAGTTTAAAACAAATTATTTATTAGACAATTCTAAAAATATTTGCGAACTTAGTTTAAGTTGAAATATTTTTTTAAAAAATAAAATTTCGCAGTTTATACTGCATATGATATCTACTTTACATGCCCCCAAAAAACTGCGAACCGTTCCCTCGGAGTAATGGCTTTTCTCCATTTTGTATCTTGTATTTTCAGGTTGACTTCCAGTTTGCTCAATAGAATTTTCTGACATTCTGAAGTATTCGTGAAACTTTGCTCCATCGTTTATCAACTCCTTATAAAGAGTGGCAAATTCCCCTTCTGTTCTTCTCTTGTACCAGACCTGATGAACTTCCGTCTTCTCACTGTTGCTCCTCCTCTTCATCCAAAACAAGAGCAATCATCCATAAATCAGGTTCTGAGAAATTAGTCATTTTCCGTACTATAAAAAGCACTGACTGATGCCGATCATGCCACGTTAGTGAATGGAAATCACTGTGAGATCACGGGCGGTATATACTTGCAACTTCGAAAGATTTTTTTTACAAATTTTGAATTTGCTGGTTACCATAAACTGAATAACCACCAACCGCCACTGTTTACTACCAAACTCTCACAGGCAGTGTCTGCAAAGCCCCAAACTTCTCGTTCTGAATTATCCTGCATGTTACCTTTTAGAAGAACAATTCCTCTTTAATAGATTGTGTTAAATAAGTTAAAAACCAAACCCCATGGCGCAAGAGCCCTGAAGGGCCGTGGCCTACCAAGCGAACGCTGTTCAGCCCGTAGCCCTGCAGATTATGAGGGGCGTGTGGTCAGCACGACGAATCGTCTCAGCCGTTATTCTTGGCTTTGTAGACCGGACTAAATATTAACAGACTAATAATGATAATAATAATGATAATAATAATAATGATAATAATAATAATTTTACACCCAATAACTACTTTTAGTATCCAGTATTCGGGAGATAGTAGGTTCGAACCCCACTGTCGGCAGCCCTGAAAATGGTTTTTCGTGGTTTCCCATTTTCACACCAGGCAAATGCTGGGGCTGTACCTTAATTAAGGCCACGGCCGCTTCCTTCCCACTCCTAGCCCTTCTTTGTCCCATCGTCGCCATAAGACCTATCTGTGTCGGAGCGACGTAAAGCAAGTAGCAAAAAAAACTACTTTTACAGTTTTCGGAGACGCCTAGGTGCCGGAATTTTGTCCCGTAGAAGTTCTTTTACGTGCCAGGAAATCTACCGACACAAGGCTGGCGTATTTGGGCACCTTCTTTCTATATAAGATCAATAATAGACTAGTGATAGCTCGGTCGTTTTAGTTATACAGTTGGTTAGGAGCACGCCTCCTGTGCGTCAGACTGAGAGGTCAATTCCTGCCAGAGTCGAGTGGTATTTAAAGTGTGTAAAGCTACTGGGAGCTTGCATTCGGGAGATGGTTGGTTCAAAGTCGGGATCAAACCCGCCGACTTGAACTACTCAATATGACTGTGCTTAAAGTTGAGGTTTATATATCGTAAATGAGGTTTCATAGTCACACAAAGGAACATTGTGGAAAAACGGTCAAAAATCTAATCGCTGGTTTACTCAGAATACAAACGAGGACTACTGAAGTAATCGCTGATTGACTGTGATTTAAAAAAGAATGTGAAGGTCCAATTGAGGTTATTCAATTCTCAAGAACTTTTCATTAAACAATACAATAGCCTACGATATATTGCCGAAGCAATATTCGAATTTAACTGTAGAAGCAACAATAGACGAATATCTAAGCATTGTTGTACCAACGCCGCATTTCAATCTGGAAAAAGTGTCCTGGTCCAGGTTAATTCGCGGCATTAGTATGTATTAGATTCGACATAACCGCATCTAATGAATTCGCCAGGGTATCAAAGAGTGGATGAAGGGAGCTGCCATTTAGGAGTCCATGTATTTTTTTCCTAAACCGTTTCTTTTTCTTTTTTTAGTGTTATATAACGATAACTGTCAATCAGGGTGTCTTATATCGTTGTGATGCTCTACTGTCCCAGAGCGCTGAGCTCGACATTGCTCGCTATTCCTAAGCATAAATCCTCAACCTACGACAATTCCTTCACTGTTGTGGCCAGCCGTGAGTGGAACTTCCTTCCGCAGGAGGTCAGAGGGATATCAAACCACGGAAGATTTAAAAGTATGTGTTCAAAATATCTCTATGAAACGAGCTCGTAGTGCGGCAGTCTTCTTCTTCTTCTCATGGTCATTCTTATTCTTATTCTTATTCTTATTCTTATTCTTATTCGTATTCTTATACTTATTCTTATTATTATTCTCCCCATGGTCCTTCTTCTTCCTCTTCTTATCATCATTATTAGACTATTATTATTATTATTATTATTATTATTATTATTATTATTATTATTATTATTATTATTATTATTATTATTATTATTATTATTATTATTGAAATTGTAATTCGTTCTTTGTTGTATGTTAATTTCTTCGTACGAAGCAAAATGTTAATTTATATTGTGTATTATAATAGTTATTTATATGTACAACAGGATAGCATAGTACCGTAGTAATTTGTTTCAGTCTCTTTTTTTCATTTATTCAGTATGTTATATATTTTTATGTTAATTATGTACACTGACTGACAGTGACAATGCAACACCAAGGAGGAGTGGTTCGAAAGGGATGAAAGTTGGGGAAAAAACAGAGACGGCACGGATGAATAATTGATGTTTATTTCAAACCGATATGCAGGTTACACAATGCGCACGGCATCGACTCAGTAGGATGTAGGACCACGGCGAGCGGCGATGCACGCAGAAACACGTCGAGGTACAGAGTCAATAAGAGTGCGGATGGTGTCGTGAGGGATGGTTCTCCATTCTCTGTGAACCATTAGCCACAGTTGGTCGTCCGTACGAGGCTGGGGCAGAGTTTGCAAACGGCGTCCAATGAGATCCCACACGTGTTCGATTGGTGAGAGATCCGGAGAGTACGCTGGCCACGGAAGCATCTGTACACCTCGTAGAGCCTGTTGGGAGATGCGAGCAGTGTGTGGGCGGGCATTATCCTGCTGAAACAGAGCATTGGGCAGCCCCTGAAGGTACGGGAGTGCCACCGGCCGCAGCACATGCTGCACGTAGCGGTGGGCATTTAACGTGCCTTGAATACGCACTAGAGGTGACGTGGAATCATACGCAATAGCGCCCCAAACCATGATGCCGCGTTGTCTAGCGGTAGGGCGCTCCACAGTTACTGCCGGATTTGACCTTTCTCCACGCCGACGCCACACTCGTCTGCGGTGACTATCACTGACAGAACAGAAGCGTGACTCATCGGAGAACACGACGTTCCGCCATTCCCTCATCCAAGTCGCTCTAGCCCGGCACCATGCCAGGCGTGCACGTCTATGCTGTGGAGTCAATGGTAGTCTTCTGAGCGGCCGCCGGGAGTGCAGGCCTCCTTCAACCAATCGACGGGAAATTTTTCTGGTCGATATTGGAACAGCCAGGGTGTCTTGCACATGCTGAAGAATGGCGGTTGACGTGGCGTGCGGGGCTGCCACCGCTTGGCGGCGGATGCGCCGATCCTCGCGTGCTGACGTCACTCGGGCTGCGCCTGGACCCCTCGCACGTGCCACGTGTCCCTGCGCCAACCATCTTCGCCACAGGCGCTGCACCGTGGACACATCCCTATGGGTATCGGCTGCGATTTGACGAAGCGACCAACCTGCCCTTCTCAGCCCGATCACCATACCCCTCGTAAAGTCGTCTGTCTGCTGGAAATGCCTCCGTTGACGGCGGCCTGGCATTCTTAGCTATACACGTGTCCTGTGGCACACGACAACACGTTCTACAATGACTGTCGGCTGAGAAATCACGGTACGAAGTGGGCCATTCGCCAACGCCGTGTCCCATTTATCGTTCGCTACGTGCGCAGCACAGCGGCGCATTTCACATCATGAGCATACGTCAGTGACGTCAGTCTACCCTGCAATTGGCATAAAGTTCTGACCACTCCTTCTTGGTGTTGCATTTGCTCTGTCAGTCAGTCGGTGTATTTCACTGGTTAAGTGTAAGACACGGACACGTGTCCCTAACTTTGCCAGTTAAAATAAATCATATCTATCTATCTATCTTCTGTCATTTATCCTCCAAGCCACAGTCAACTACTAACGAGCAACACCATTCCTGTTCTTTCTATTACAAGATCAATAACAGACTAGTGACAGTTCGGTCGTTTTAGTTTCACAATCGGTTAGGCGCACGCCTCCTGTGCTTCAGATTGAGAGGTCAATTCCTGCCAGAGTCGAGTGGTATTTAAAGTGTCTAAATGTACCGGGAGCTTGCATTCGGGAGATGGTTGGTTCGAATCTCACCGTCGGCAGCTCTGAAGACGGTTACCCGTGGTTTCCCATTGTAATACCAGGCAAATGCTGGGGCTAGCCACGGCCTCTTCCACCCCAATCATAGTCTTTCCCATCCTCGCGTCGCCTAAAACCTTCAATGTGTTAGTGCGACGTCAAACCACTAGCAGAAAAAAGAAATACTGGTGAGATCCCACCGTTTCTTACGTACAATAGCGGATGATGGAATGATAATCACAGATTATTATTATTATTATTATTATTATTATTATTATTATTATTATTATTATTATTATTATATTATTATTATTATTATTATTATTATTATTTCTTATCGCGGGTGTTACTTTGAATGAAAGAAACTAACAAAAATATTCAATAAATAATATTTTTCACATACTGTTTTATGTTTCATTTGAAAGAAGAGAAGTTCAAATGTTCAAAGGGGACGGGTTAATCCGAGAACCTCCCCCCACAGCTTACGACATTGATTTTAAAAATTATTAGATACTTTATGACAGTTCTGTCCGACTCATTGGCTGAATGGTCAGCGTTGAAGGCTTCGGTTCAGAGGGTCCCTGGTTCGATTTCCGGCCGGGTCGGGGATTTTAATCGCTTCTGATTAATTGTTTTGGCCCGGGGACTGGGTGCTTGTGTTTGTCCCAACACTTTGCTCTTCATATTCACACAACACACTACACTACTAACCACCACAGAAACACGCAATAGTGATTACATCCCTCCATATATGGTTGGCGTCAGGAAAGGCATCCGGCCGTAAAACAGGGCCAAATCCAAATCTGCGTCACAGTTCGCACCAGCACAGGTGTGGGAAAAAACGGCAGTAAAAGAAGAACTTTATGACAATCTTAACATTCCTGATCACATGAAAATTCCAAACGTTAAAGACAAACTTCTCTACGTCATTAATCGAACGTTTAGAATAGCTACGGCACCTCAACAGGGAAAGGCCTTTGAAAATAGCTGGTACTCAGAACAGTCGTCGTTGGGCTGTGTCGATCACCAAACACCTTCTAATTACAATTTGCAATCAATCATGATTTAACATGTTTACTTCATTATATTTTCTGGTATAGGTACCGTATATGCTTGGTACACAAATCTACAGTAGTTACTGTACCGGAGGTACACCCGCTCCGTTTATATAAATCAAGCGCCTTTTAGAATGCCATCTGTAATATAAACTCTGAAACTGCTTGTGGAAAAAGTTTGGACGTTTATCGTCAGATGTCTATACTGTCGACTTATGTGCGCCCTCTGGTGCGAGGATGAATAACCAATTTTCAAAGTAAGTTTGTGTGTCAAGGTTTCCTGAACTGAATTGTTTGTAGATTGATTTTGGTATTCTAATGTTTCTAGCACTTGTGTCTTTTACCGCCCGTTTAAACTTGTAGCCAATAGGGAATTTTGTACATTTATTTTATCAACCAATCAGGAATTTTTTTATATGTATTTGATTATCCAATAGTAATTCTGGGTGTATCCAGGCTTCGGCCCATAGATTTCTGGAACCTTCCTCTCCGCTATAAAAGCTGAAACCTTTTGGGCCATGTTGTCTTTTCGTTCGCTCCAGTTCAGCAGTAGTGTGTGTGTTCATAGAGGAGGCAGGAGACGCACCTCGCCCAACTCCGGAAGGCCCTCCAGCTCAAGGTAATGGCAGACATCTTTTAATCATGTAATCGTCTCAGAAAGTTTCAACATTATTCCGTAATGTAAACTTCCATTTCTCGATGTAAATTTTCAAACCAGTCTAAAGAACTTAATCTAACTTAGAGAATAAAGAGTGGGGACCCTCTTGTATTCTCCTTCAACTTGGTATTGAGGTGACTATGATTTTCTAATCTTCAAAATCTACCTCTTAATTTTGTATCTTAAAACTTTCTCACCATATAGACACCTTCTTAGCTTCTGCAACTTCGGGCCACAAGCTCACATATGTTTTTAACGATGTTCTAGTGAATTCCAAAGGAGCGTAAGTGTTCGCCTCCTAACATTTTGATTTGCGGCCAATAACGTTAACCTTTTGTTTCTTCAATACGGCCAGGTAGAATGGATACTTATTACCCCTGCTACAGTTAACTACTATTATTCATTTCCTTTTTAAATGTAAATCAGACTGTTGAGCAAATAAGACAGTGAATACTGTTTGGTTTTGGTAAAATGTAGATTGTGCCTTTAAAATGCCTGGATCTTGTAAATTTTGGAGAATAGTCTCCTAGAGAGTAATTGTGTGGAGCAAAACGCTTGTTGTAAACGTGGTAAATTCTGGAGCTCATTTTCCTTGTGGATTTATTTTGATGCTCTTGTAAAATTTGTAACTGGGTAGCTTCAAGCTCATTGTTGTTAAATCATGTTGTCCGATGGTTCTAGACTGTTCTAACATTGTTTCTCGAGCTCACAAGCTAAACATTTGTACCTTATTGTTTGTTATTACCTAACAAAGTTTAAAATCTGAAAAGAAAAGAAAGGAAAAACAGGGAAAGAAATAAAATGGCAAGTTCTCTCCCCGCAAGTTTTATGCGTGTGGGTCATCCGACCACCTTCGAAATAAGTGTCCCTTTGTAAAATCTAGTGGAACGAGGAATTGGGCAGGGCCATCCCAGGGATGTTTTAAGTGCGGGTCGTTCTCTCATTTTGCCAAAAATTGTACGTCACCTAACAGCACAGCACACCTTCCTGTTCTACTTCTGGTGCTGCCTCCACTAACTTAGGCCATGTGAAATGACTAGCGCAGCCGGCTGAGTCATCAAGTTCAGCTTCCCGAGGCTCAGCCCAGGTTAAGGCGGCCACCGAGCTCGTTGGGAAAGAAACACCCTCTAATTTATCTTTTGAGGACCCAAAGAATTCTCTTAAAATTGCTTCTGAGACCCCTACATTCTTGCCCTTTCTCAAAATTGCGATAAATAATGAACCAATCACGGCCCTATAAGACTCAGGAAGTTTTAGCTCTATTATTTCTGAGGAGTGGTATTCTAAAATGAAACTTTGTTGTAGATGTCCGGATTATTGGTTATCCTCTGTCAATTGTGTTTCGGCAAAACCTTCACCCTTAGAAATTGTAGGATTTATTCAGGCTAAAGTACGCATTTCTAAATTTACCTGGAAAATTAAGTTGTATATTGCTAAACAGTTATCTTGCCCGGTAATTTTTGGGGCAGATTTCATGTCACATTCTGGTCTTGTACTAGATCTTCAGAGCAAGTCTTGCACATTCAAGTTCGATAGTAATTTACATATTCATTTTTTCAATGCAATGCAATGCTGCTTCGTCTTCGTCAATTTCGCCTATCCAGAGTGAGATGTCGTTGGACCTTAGACATCTACCTGAGGACCAGGCTAATAGTATTCGGATTTTATGTCAGTCTTTTCCCTGTGTATTTTCGGAAATCTTTGGTGTCACTGACCTAACTGAATACAAGATTAAGGTAACAGATTCTATCCCTGTAAGTTTTCCTCCATATAGGCTGAATCCACCGAAGATGAAGGCCCTTAAGGCGATTATTGATCATATGTTGAAGGGTGGTATTATTCGTCCTTCAAAGTTGGCGTATTCATGGCCTATTTTTCTTGTACCGAAATTCCAAGGTGGTTTCAGGCCTGTCATTGATTACAAGGGTTTAAATAGTAAGGTCGTATTACAATCAGAGCCCCTTCCTGATCTTCATTCATGTTTCTCGTGGTTTCGTAAGGCTAAGGTCTTCACCATCCTAGGTCTTAACTAAGCGTATAATCAGATTCCTATGGCGGGAGAATCGAAACATCTGATGGCCTTCGCTACAGATTGGAATTCGTACGAATACAACCGCGTGCCTTTCGTGCTCCCCACGAGTGCGGCTATTCTTACTAGACTACTGGATAGGGTCTTCTCCGCCATCAAATTCGAATATCTTTACCATTATCTTGACGATGTCGTGGTGTTTTCTGAAACGTTTGAAGAACGCTTAGATCATCCTAAGGAAGTCCTAAATCGCCTTCGTAATGCTGGGTTGACAGTTAAATTATCTAAGGTAGATTTTGTTAAGAATTCTATGTGTTTCTTGGGGCATATTTTGTCACCCGATGGGATTTCAATCGACCATTCGAGAACGCAGGCAATTCGTGACATTATGCCTCCTAAAGATATTAAAGGAATTGCTAGGTTCATTGGCATGGTGAATTTCTTCAGGAAATTTATTCCCAACTTTGCTAATAGGTCAGCGCCCCTAAACCTGCTTCGTAGGAAAGGTGTCAAGTTCGAATGGGGGCCATCGCAACAAGCTGCGTTCAAAGACCTTAAGTTAGCTCTCTGTAACTCCAAACTATGCCAGATTTCTCTAAGAAATTCATTGTTCAAACCGACGCCTCATCATCAGCAGCCGCGGCTGTTCTCCTCCAAGATACAGAACTCGGAAGGCGACCCATTGCTTATGAGTCTAGAACCTTATTGCTCAAGAAGCCTAGTACTCCATCTATGAATTAGAAGGACTCGCAGTGCTATTTGCCTTTGAGGAGTTCGGCCTGAATCTGGAACATTTTAAGTTTGTTTAGAAACCGACAATCAGGCCTTAAGTTTGGTTTCAGCTAGGCCCCGTCGTACAGGACGTATAGCCCGTTGGGCTATACGTATTTCGGCTTTTCAATTTGACGTGCGACACATTCGGGTATCAGAGAATATGGTCGCAGATGGGTTAAGGCGCATGTTTTCTGGTGACGTTGATTCCATCGAGCAGGGAGTATGTCCTTCTTCTTCTATTTCCATGCCTTCTTGTGTTAGTGCTATTTTGATGGACGTCCCTATGTTATTCCGTAGCATCGAAAAATATCAACGGGAAGATCCAGTGCTGGCTGCTATTATGGAAACCCTTTATTCCGTGGAACATGTCCCTTGTGCTCTCAAAAAGAGGGTTCTGTGTTGTCCTTCGAGGCATGATCAAAAGATGGAGGTCGTAGTTCCTACTGTTGTTGTGCCCATGATCTTCCAGTTTTATCACGATACCCCAATAGGGGACATTTAGGCATCTTCAAAAGTAGAGAAGAGTATGGGCGGCAAAATCAGGGAAATGGTTAAATCCTGTAAATCTTGCTTAATAAGCCCACCTTGTCCACTAAGCTAGGGCTATTGTAATCTCATCAAGTATCTCGCCCTATGGAGCGCTTGTATATAGATTACGTCGGACCCTTCCCTCAATATAATGGGAACGGGAACAAATTCATCCTCGTGTGTAAGAATGGTTTCACCCGGTTTTCATTGCTTTTTCCGACTAAGCTATCCAACGCTCAGTCTACAATTTCTTGTCTTAATACTATTTTCGCTTATTTTGGTCCTTGCCAACACACAGTCTCCGATAGTGAAAAGCCATTCACTTCAAATTTATTCCGCAAATTTTGTTTTGACTTATCCATCTCACATGTCACAACATCTGCTCATTACCCACAACCATCTCTAGCTGAACGGGTTAACCGTAATATTCGATCCGCTTTGATAACTTCTCATCATGAAGATCATTCTAGGTGAGATACTTCTCTGTATTGGTTATCTTTTGCGTAAAATTCGGCTGTTCACGAGTCACCCAAGTTTACACCTGCTTCCCTAATGTTCAAGTTTGTTCCCAACACGCCGTTGTCTAATCTATGGTCCATCAATGAGATTTTTCCAGAGATAATACGTCCCGATAATATCAGGGACCTGTGGAAGAAGGCCAAATGTAATCTTAAAGATTCTCATGAGAAAGTTAAAGAAATATATGATCGTGGACGGAAACCGACCAATTTAAAGGCCGGAGATCAAGGCATGGTTAAAAAAAATTGTTCCTGCAGGCAAGCTTGCCCCCAGATTTCGTGGGCCGTGCATTATTCTGGATTGCTTGACGCCAGTCACCCTCTTGGTGAGCAATTCGGACACTGAGAGGATGTTTATGGTTCATTTGTCCCAAGTTAAACCCGTATGATATATCTGATTTTTAGTGTAGCCCACCAAGTCATGGCATTGAGAATGTAATTATATTTCTTTCCTTAACAGCTTAAAATCTTAAATTTTCATACGTAAGTTGAAAGATGAGGCCTTCTGTCCTGTTACAATATATCTAAGGTATTCCTGTTTTCTGTGGCAACCTTTGCACAAACCTTCCTCTTTAGAAATATTTTGTTTTTCTTCCGTTTCCCGTCAGCCATTACCTTGCCCCTGTCTCCAAGCCTGTGCCTGGATTCCATACACTCGTCATCGATGCCGCCCGCTTCAACTGCACCACCAACCAAAAAATTAAAACCAACTCCCTCCATAAAAATAGTCACTGTCGCCCAGAAAATTATCGTTTCAGTGCCCTAATTGTAATTTGAGACCATGTCACAACAACTGGCGAGGGTTGCTGGTGCGGAGTAAGGGCCCACCTTGCTCTGGTCCAGGCTCCGTCACGACGGCAAACTTGAGCACCATCATTTGTGGCAAGGGCTGAGGTGCGGTTCTACAACCTCCCACTTCATCAATGTGCAGAACTTCAATAGTTGGTACGGGGCGACCATCACTATGACTACTCCTCTCAAGGTAGCGGGAGAGACGTATCTGAGGGTACTTGGTGGTTCCGAGGGATCCCACCTTAGCATCGGTAGTGGCGGTCACTCTTGCCGTCAACCTTGGGCATTACTTACGGGATTTATGCAAGACCATAAGCACTTCAAACTTATTTTCTGCAAAATAACTTATAAATGAAGTTTCCATCAATCAATTTTCTGGTTGCAATCTTCAATTTCAAAATTTTCTATAATGTAAAATTTCAAAACTGTGTTAACCGTGGAAGAATTTTAAGGGGTGGAGGTCTTTACCTGGGGTACACCCACTCCGTGCATTTAAATCAAGCGCCTTTTAGAATGACATCTGTAATATAAATTCTGAAAATGCTCGTGGAAAGACTTTGGACGCTTACCATCAGTTGTCTATACTGTCGACTTATGTGCGCCCTCTGGTACGGGAGGATGAACAATCAATTTTCGAAGTAATTTTGTGTGTCAAAGTGTCCTTAACTGAATTGTTTGTAGATTGCTCTTGGTATTCAAAGGTTTCTAGCACTTGTATCTCTTCCCGCCCGTTTAAACTTGTAGCCAATAGGGAATTTTGTACATTTATCTTATCAACCAATCAGGGATTTTTAATATGTATTTGATTATCCGGTAGTAATTCTGGGTGTGTCGACGGCTCCAGCCCAGAGATTTATGGAACCTTCCTCTCCGCTATAAAAGCTGAAACCTTTTGGGCCATGTTGTCTTTTCGTTCGCTCCAGTTCAGCAGTAGTGTGTGTGTTCATAGAGGGGGCAGGGGACGCGCCTCGCCCATCTCCGCAAGGCTCTCCAGCTCAAGGTAATGGCAGATATCTTTTAATCATGTAATCGTCTCAGAAAACTAGTCCGAGAGAAAGGTTTCAAATTTCTTTCGTAATGTAAACTACAATTTCTCGATGTAAATTTTCAAACCAGTCTAAAGAACTTATTCTAACTTAAAGAATAAAGAATGGGGACCCTCTTGTATTCCCCTTCAACTTGGTATAGAGGTGACTATGATTTTCTAATCTTCAAAATCTATCTCTTAATTTTGTATCTTAAAACTTTCTCACCATATAGACACCTTCTTAGATTCTGCAACTTCGGGCCACAAGCTCACATATGTTTTTAACGATGTTCTAGTGAATTCCAAAGGAGCGTAAGTGTTCGCCTCCTAACATTTTGATTTGAGGCCAATAACGTTAACCTTTCGTTTCTTCAATACGGCCAGGTAGAATGGATACTTATTACCCCTGCTACAGTTAAATACTATTATTCATTTCCTTTTTAAATATCAATCGGTCTGTTGAGCAAATAAGACAGTGAATACTGTTTGGTTTTTGTAAAATGTAGATTGCGCCTTTAAGAGGCCTGGATCTTGTAAATTTTGGAGAATAGTCTCCTACAGATTAATTGTGTGGAGCAAAACGCTTCTTGTAAACGTAATAAGTTTTGGAGCTCAGTTTCCTTGTGGATTTATTTGGTGCTCTTGTTAAATTTGTAACTGGGGAGCTTCAAGCTCATTGTTGTTAAATCATGTTGTCCGTATGGTTCTAGACTTTTCTAACATTGTTTCTCGAGCTCACGAGCTAAACTTTTGTTCCTGATTGTTTGTTATTATCTAACAAAGTTTAAAATCTGAAAAGAAAAGAAAGAAAAAGCCTCGGAGAAAAATAAAATGGCAAGTTTCGTAGTTTTAAATTTAAATTTGATCTTTTCTCTATCTACCTATTCATGCCCGCACCTTCTTACACCTCTATCCACCACGGTATCGCCGGACAAGTTACAACTTTAACTGCGATTTTATAACTCGTGTATTCAGGAAATTAAAACAACCTTTTAGAAGGTCTACTCGAGTCCAGGTAATGTTCTATTATTTTTCTGTGTAACACGCCTACCTCCGTAGCGTAACAGCACCATTATCTTCCGTCCTCGGAGATCGGGGTTCGATTTCCTTTATTACCAGAAAATTAAGATTTTCAGGAGGGATTTAATGTGGTTGAGAAGGTACAGCTGTCAATAATAAAACTGGCCATTCTTGTGGGCGGTAAATACACTGATGAGCTGATGAGGAATTGAATTTGAGACACCTGCTTAGTAGCGTGTAGCGCCCCCATCACCCTGGTGGCGATGTAAGTGCGGAGTGACAGGGACTCTACAAGATATAATACTGGAACCGTTGGACGTCATGTTTCATGACCACGGCACAGCCTCCCAGAGATTGTTCGGAGCAGTGCCAACGGCGCGTACATCTCTTTCTCTCGACAGCATCCTAGATGTGCTCAATAGGATGGAGGTCAGGTGACCTTAGGAACCAGGCAACCATTTTCATGTCCATGGAGTATTCATTTTCCGAGCGAGTTGGCCGTGCGGTTAGGGGCGCGCAACTCTGAGCTTGCATTCGGGAGATAGTGGTTTTGAATCCTACCGTCGGCAGCCCTGAAGATGGTTTTCCGTGGCTTCCTATTTTCACACCAGGCAAATGCTCGAGCTGTAAATGCTACGGCCACTACCTCCCCACTGGGCGAGTTGGCCGTGCGGCTAGAGTCGCGCAGCTGTGAGCTTGCATCCGGGAGATAATGGGTTCGAATACAACTCTCGGCAGCACTGAATATGGTTTTCCGTGATTTCCCATGTTCACACCAGGCAAAATTAAGGCTGTACCTTATTTAAGGCCACGGCCGCTTCCTTCTCACTCCTTGGCCTTCTCTATCCCATCATCACCACAAGACCTGTCTGTGTCGGTACAACGTAAAGCAAATAGCAAAAAAGTTAGCTACATTCTCAATCCTAGCCCATTCCCATCCTTTCGTTGCCGAAAACCTTCGATGAGTTAGTGCGACGTCAAACAAGTAACAAAAAAAGTCGATGAATATTCTTCTCATATAAAAATGATTAAGGTCCATTGCAATTACCGCAGTGTGAGGTGATGCACGTTTCTCAAATCCCTCTGTCCTCAAGAATTGCACTGGTGATTGTCTTTGTTGCAAACTGAGTGAGTATTAGAGCTTTGTGCCACTCCAGAAGGTATAGTCTGGTTTATAAATGTACTGGTTTCTAGATCCACAACCCTTGAAGTTCAACCAGGTACACTTTTGCTGCCTCGCCTATGTTGCTCCCCTCCCCTATCTCTGGTTCAAAATATCTAACGATAATTTAAGAGCAACTATATCATATAGATGTAAAAAGACCAATGATTCTTGTTTTGAGACAAACAATAATTATTAAGCCATAGTGTCTCTTTCAGATATCAAAAACTGGTAGAAACTGCTAATAAGTTCCCCCTTAGTCCACCCAAAAGGTGCTTCGGATCTCATAGCTACGGCTAAATTGCTGTTCATAACCGTTTTGTTTTGGAAATAGGTAGTGACCCCTACACGTTACTATGGTAAACATATTTTCTGAACCACAACCATCAACCTCAAAAAGATTCCTCTTTCCTATTTTTAATAACTAATCATGTATCACGTGACGTTCATGTTGTAATTATCTCTAGCATCACTACCATCAGTACTCGTTCACTCTGAGAAGCGACTAGCTTTCCTATTGTGATTTACATACTTCATCCTGAGTTAAATTAATTATTGTCTTTGGACAAGCCGTAGTGTTAAGCACTGGAAATACTTAAGTTGTGTATGAAATTTTATATGATGATGCTGGATTTAGAATGTTAAACTAGTAGTACGTATTTCTTACAATATTTTCTTTCCATAGAATTGCTTGTTGTACTCTTGTCATAGTAGTAGTTGTTGTTGTAGTTATTGTTGTTGGGTAATTACGTTTTAACTTTACTTTATTATCACAATACTGTAAGTGGTAACTGCCACCGGGATATTTCCCAGTTGCAATGCATTTGTTAATAGTAATAATGATAATAATTGAATATTGTGCTTCATACATAGTTTGTCTTCCAGGTAGGGTATCACATAAACTTGATATATATAACACTGTATTTTTTTGCTATGGGCTTTACGTCGCACCGACACAGATATGTCTTATGGCGACGATGGGATAGGAAAGGCCTAGGAGTTGGAAGGAAGCGGCCGTGGCCTTAATTAAGGTACAGCCCCAGCATTTGCCTTGTGTGAAAATGGGAAACCACGGAAAACCATTTTCAGGGCTGCCGATAGTGGGATTCGAACCTACTATCTCCCGGATGCAAGCTCACAGCCGCGCGCCTCTACGCGCACGGCCAACTCGCCCGGTACTGTAATTTTTCTCCCCAGACGGAATATAATAGAAATTTCATCTTTTCAGTATTTTCTAATAGGAAAAACCTAGCTGAATATTCCACGAACCTACATAAGTCAAGAGCATATCGTCGTTGCCGGAACAAAACCTCCTATCTGATAATATTTTTTGAGAAATGCTGACCCGCAGCACATGCATTATAAAGAGCGAGAATGCCTTGATTCTATGTACACAATATTGCACCTTAGATGACAGAACCTTACCGGCCAAAGTTCTAAGCTAAGATGTTTCACATAGGAGGTTTTGTCACGGCAGCAACGATATCTAAATGGTGCACTAACGGAAAATGACTAAGGAATGTCATGAAGCTCTTTTCATTGGCACCGAGCTCGATAGCTGCAGTCGCTTAAGTGCGGCCGGTATCCAGTATTCGGGAGATAGTAGTTTCGAACCCCACTTTCGGCAGCCCCGAAAATGGTTTTCCGTGGTTTCCCATTTTCACACCAGGCAAATGCTGGGGCTGTACCTTAATTAAGGCCACGGCCGCTTCCTTCCCACTCCTAGGCCTTCCCTGTCCCATCGTAGCCATAAGACCTATCTGCGTTGGTGCGACGTAAAGCAACTAGCAAAAAAATACTTTTCACTGGCTATGGAAGACTTATACACACTCTGTTAACATTACGCTGTATATTGTCATCAGACACCATTTTCGTTTGTATGGAGCCTGCAAGACTTGTGCCCACTTCCCTTCTCTGACAGCAGTGCAGACAAAAATTCTGTCATGGAAACGATAGTAGTATAATGGGAGAGTTCGGCCGCCTCCTCCTCCTCCGGCTCCCAGGGGCCTCCTCCACCACCACCACCACCCGGGACGCCTTTCCAGGGGCCTGCTCCTCCTCCCGCGGGAAATTTGAATTGGTAAACAAAGCCACGTGCTTCTTGACAGACAACAACGCATCGCTAACCTCAGTACTGCCATCTTGACGGGCCTAAACCTTAGTGGTACCAACTTAAACTTACTAGCACCGAGCTCGATAGCTGCAGTCGCTTAAGTGCGGCCAGTATCCAGTATTCGGGAGATAGTAAGTTCGAACCCCACTGTCGGCAGCCCTGAAAATGGTTTTCCGTGGTTTCCCATTTTCACACCAGGCAAATGCTGGGGCTGTACCTTAATTAAGGCCACGGTCGGTTCCTTCCCACTCCTAGCCCTTCCCTGTCCCATCATCGCCATAAGACCTATCTGTGTCGGTGCGACGTAAAGCAACTAGCAAAAAAAAAAAAAACTTACTAGCGCGAAATTTGAATTGGTAAACAAAGCGACGTGCTTTTTGACAGCCACGTGCTTCTTGACAGACAACAACGTATCGCAAACCTCAGTGCTGCAATCTTGACGGGCCTAAACCTTACTGCTACCAACTTAAGCAAACTAGCGCGAGATTTGAATCGGTAAACATATCTACGTGCAGCTGTCATCCGCCATCTTTAATCAAGAGAGCACCGTGCTGCCCTCTTGCAGGTAATTTCGTCAGCTGTCATCCGCAATCTTTAATCTACAGAGCACAGTGCTGCAATCTTTAGCTGAAATGTGGTGGCAGTAAATTCTACATGCTCTTGTTTGGAAACAAAGCCACGTGCTTTTTTGACAGCTGTCATCCGCCATCTTTAATCAACAGAGAACCGTGCTGCTATCATGCGGGCAATTTCATCAGCTGTCATCCGCCATCTTTTAACCACAGAACACCGTGCCGCTCTCTTTATGGCATGTAGTAGCGGGCAATTTCGTTAGCTGTCATCCGCGATTTTTAATCAAGAGTGCACAGTGCTGCACTCTAGTTGAAATGTGGTGGTGGCAAATTCCACGTACTCTTGTTTGGAAACAAACCCACGTGCTTTTTTGACAGCTGTCATCCGTCATCTTTAATCTACAGACCACAGTGCTGCAATCTTTAGCTGAAATGTGGTGTCGGTAAATTCTACATGCTCTTGTTTGGAAACAAAGCCACGTGCTTTTTTACAGTTGTCATCCGCCATCTTTAATCAACAGAGCACCCTGCTGCTATCATGCGGGTAATTTCGTAAGTTGTCATCCGCCATCTTTAAACCACACAACACCGTGCTGCCCTCTTTATGGCATGTAGTAGCGGGCAATTTGAAAAGTTCTGTCAGCTGTCGTCCGACATCTTTAATCTACAGAGCACCGTGCTGCCCTCTTGCGAGCAATTTCGTCAGCTGTCATCCGCCATCTTTAATCAAGAGAGCACCGTGCCGCACTCTTTAGTTGAAATGTGGTGGCGGCAAATTCCACATCCGCCATTTTTAATCTACAAAGCACCGTGACCCACTAGTTTAGTTGAAATGTGGTGGCGGACAATTTGACAAGCTGCCAGCTTTAATCAAGAGAGCATCGAAGTGCCATCTTTATTCTTTGACATGTGGTGCTAGGTAATATGCTTAGCAGCCATCTTTAATCAAGAGAGCACCGTGCTGCGCTCTTTATCGTAGTAGCGGACAATTTAAAAGAACATGTCAAGGAATACCTTTGTTCTGAGAGAAAGAAAGAAATATAATAAGACTACAATTCTGAACAGCTTGCGTAAGATAGCGATTGTTATAACCTCCTTTTCACTGCTCTGTCAAGGCATAGCTTTATCGAACATACAACGCGATCTTATACATAAGACAGCACACATATCGCGTACCTGCAGTGATGCATGTTTAGACTTGAACACATACTGCTGTTCAAAACCTATTACAACTAGAATCGCATACTATAGTTCGATGTTGTTGAACACTGCATTGCATGACTAGAATCAAACACTGTTTAGAAAGAAAAAATATCTCCTCAACATACTTACTAAGCTGCTCTTTTTCTACCTCCTCTGTCAAGGTACATCTCTATCGAACATGCATTGCAAAAGCAAGAGTGTGCAAGTTTAGCCTTGAACACATATTACCGTTCAAAAACATATATACATACTAGAGTTCGATGTTGTTGAACACTGCATTGCAAGACTAGAATCAAACGCTGTTCAGAAAAAATTATCTTCTCAACATACTTACCGAGCTAGACGATAACATACTTACGGATCTGCTCAACACCTTCTTTCTTGACATACTTACTCTTCTTCCTTGAGTGATATAGTATTGAACAAAACTCTATCTTGCAAATAAGGAGCGGGAGGAAGAGGAGAAAGTAATACCTAATCTAAAATAAAAGAATATGCCAATTCTACATTATTTATTTATTTATTTACATCTTGTATGTACAAGTTTTATCTCGAATCATTTTACCGTAGTGATGTTTGCGTACTTCTATTCTCGACGCAATCCTTGTATGTACAAGTTTAAACTTGAATCATTTGCCGTACTACGCTCTCAGCGTACCTCTCCCTATCATTATACAATATGTACAGTGAATTGTGATGTAAGACAGCTTAACGTATATATTACAAAGTACACACCACTAGCATAATGTTTACACACACACACACACATGCTTTATGTGAAGTAGTACCTATCAAAACTACTATGCCCCCAGGCTAGAGTGTTGGTAGAATTTGGAATGATAAACCGTTTGCAATAATCATTATTAAGGGCTACCTTACTAATTAAATGAGTGTACAACTGATGCTTCTTGCTTCTAATGACAGACATTTGCTTATGTAAAATAGGTGGATTACTTTTAATACAATTTTTATAATTTTCTAAACTTAGCTGATTCTGAACGACATTCTTTTTAATTCCCTTCAATCTCTTTATTTGTAGTTCATTTAAGAGTTTTATGCAATATGACTTGGATTTAGTACCTACAAATGAATCGATAATATTTCCAGCACATTCATCTTTCATTTTACCTAGAAACTTTTTGTTTACTAGCGGTGAATGATATTGATTATTTGCAGGATAGTTACTTGTATCAAACCTACCCAAGTCTGGCTTTATATCATTGTAATTGTCATCAGTTTTTATTTGATAAATAAACGAATCGGTATCTGTGTAGAGCAATTGCGCATTATGAGCGTACTTCTTCATCATGTAATCGTAATGGAATTCATACATGAGTGTTTTAGCCAATTCAAGTACTGCAAAGCCGACGTAGGTACGTTTGTCGTACTTAACCTTAACACGATTCATCTGTATAATAACTAAATTTTCATGTATGATAGTACAGCTGTGGAAATTCGGTTTACTTATTAAATAGTTAGCACCATACCTTTTCTTAATATTTTCCCAGTTTGTAATCAATTTTACATCAACGCATTTGTCAACATTTTCCATAGTCTTACCGAACACACTGTTATTCATGAGCTTGTAGAAATCTTTCTCAAACTCGTTAACTGCATTTGTTCTTAAATTATTATTGAGATCGATATATGGCTTTAGCCATGGTGACTGATTAAATTCTAGTGCGCGATGAATTTTGGATAACTTCAAACCATGCTGCAAACACTGTTTTAAATTTCGGTAATGAATGATATACTTAGAATTATCACACAAATTAGCATTTTTGTCGTTGATGTGATGTACGGGGACTTCATATTTTCAGGGCAGAACGGTAAGTCATTATGAGAAGTGTGTAACTCTTCAGGATACTGTAAGTCAACTTCGAGGAAATAGCCTTTATTAGCTTCATCGTCTAGGGCGTGTAGCTGTAAATCATCAATTTCACATTGCGTTAGTCAGCGGAAACCACTCACCGGTAGATGCTGACTCATCGCCCACCCATACTGATTGTTAGCATCGAGATAAACAATATACTGAGATTCCTGACTAGAACAGAAACTCGGCATGTACTTATTATTTGCCTTAGAATACCGCCCGCTACACTGACTTAGACCGCCTCGAATAGACGATTTTATAAAGTGCACCATATCAATATCAGTTAGCAGTTCCAAATTCACCTCCGTGTATTTTAACATGGCATCCCAAGTTAACCCAGGTGCTGTAAAATACTGACATGGGTCAAGGCTGTAGGTTTTCTTGCAAACACAGCGAAAATTTTCGAAAACATCAGCTAACAAAAGTACATCCGTCTTTAAATATAAGTCAGAGAATTCACCTAGCGTTTGAATCTGGAACTGCTCCCAGATATGTTGCGCATGTAAATAGTTATCATCACTAATATCCGCTGAATTCAGAGAGCTGTAAAATGATTGTTTTGATGGTAAAGCACGTTCTTCGAGGCGTTCTAAGCAGTCAAGATATTCATAACGAAAGACACCCTTACGCCGAAGTAAATTAAACTGCGCTTCTTCAGGAAAAACGCGTCGAATTTCCGTAAATTGTTCTGACTGCAAATTACTAGAAAGTATATCGAGGCTACACGCCATAAAGCGAAACGAGTCAAGGAATCTCAGTTTTATAGAATGCTCCTCATCTACTTTTACACACTTTGTAAATGCAATGTACCGCTCTTTGTTCTGAGGGATTATATCTACTTTTTCATCTCAAGCTCCAAATTGTGAAATGATGAAATGTGAGTTGTAACCAGATAAGTTATGAAAAATTACAGGGATAAATTTTGGAACTCTGTACTTAAGATTACAGCTATTGTGAGCGGGATATCTGTACAAGCCAGTTAAATGATCATGATCGAAAACCTTAGGGTCATTTTCGCAAAATTCCCCGTCACAAATACTACATTTTGTAGCATGTTCATGTTCATGTAACTGAATTTCGGTGAGCGGTTTCATAGGAATATTACTATTTAGAATACCGCCAAGATGTACTGCATCACTTTAAAGTCTTTCTAAAAGTACCTTAGCAACATCAGGTCCGCGATACAGCTCTAACTTCTTAAGCGTACTATCATAACTGCACTTGATGTAATACGCGAAGCTATACGGGACATGCATCTGTGTAGTATTAGTGAAGGAGTTGTCAGGATTAGGTGAGCATGTGCTGCATGGCTTATGGATGGCTTCAAAGTCTGCGTAAATGACGAAAGGCACCCACATCTGCTTGTTATAATTCGTGAATGTTAAAACATTATTGCCTGTAGTAGGTATCTCTGTACGTATATGATTGCAGTCATTCTTGGAATGGTTCGTTAACTGATCTTCAGTTATAAAATACTGCAAGCATCCATCGCATTGCCACTTTTTACCATTACGTTTTGACAACTGACTACCAACAAGTCTACTCAAATTTTTTATCCAACAAAAGTGGCTATTCTCACTGTTTTCGATAGAGAGTAAGTTAACATGAGTACTCTTCTTATTACATGTATAATACAGAGGACCTACTACAGACGTTTTGTCTACACCATACACATTAATGCTAATATTATTTAGTTCTTCAAAGCGCTTAATGTCCTTTAACTGCACAGGAAATTCTATACTATCTAAATTTAGTTGCGTCAAATAGTGTGGATACGATGATGTTCTATTCGCTACATTCGATTTCGCAGGATTTAAAGCCGACACCACAGCCCATGCAAAACACGCCTCGTCATCGTTTTGGATGTTTACAACAGCTACTTTCCGCTGAATCCATGTCGGCAGCTCGATGTACGATGAACCTCGCATGGGATTGTACTTATTGATGTTAACTTCTAGATTCAAAATTTCAACTAAAGCCCACCCTGACACCTTTTCCTGAAATTCCTCGCTCTTAGTTGAAATAATGTTCGGGACAACCCTACTTAAACGGGAGGGCACTAAGCTACGCAAAAAGCCAACATCTGTGTTATCCCTTGCCTGTAGGTACTTAAAGGTATTGAGCTAAGACCGCATCTACGGTATTCCATACCTGTACTTAGCAGGGTGCTGAGCTAAGCAAAATTCGACATCTACGGTATTCCTTGCCTGTAGGTACTTAACGGTACTGAGCTAAGATCACATCTACGGTATCCCCTACCTGTACTTAGCAGGGTGCTGAGCTAAGCAAAAAGTCGACATCTACGGTATCCCTTGCCTGTAGGTACTTAAAGGTATTGAGCAAAGATCACCTCTACGGTATTCCCTACCTGTACTTAGCAAGGTGCTGAGCTAAGCAAAAATCGACATCTACGGTATTCCGTACCTGTAGGTACTTAAAGGTATCGAGCTAAGACTGCATCCACGGTATTCCCTACCTGTAGGTAGACAAGGAGAGGACTAGGCTAAGAAGCGATTTTCAAAGGTATTAAGCTAAGACTCCATCTACGGTATTCCTTACTTGTAAGTAAACAGAGGCGCTAGGCTGAGAAGTAATCCTCAGGAGCGCTAAGCTAAGCCTACATCCACAGTACCCCTACCTGTTAGCGACCTTTGAGCTAGGGTAAGAACAACACGAGACGCTGAGGTACCGAAATATAGAAGTTCTACAAGCAGACGTATTTGTACTACGATTAAACGAGAAGGCCTACATCTCTGAGCTCAGCCCGACAAGCTGCTGCTGCTGCTAATAATTTTGATGTGGACTGTACGCGTGCAGTGGACTTCGTACTTTGCTGAAGAATCACATTCCGACAGCAGCTCGCCAGCCTGATGTAGCTTGTGTGTGTAGGCTTGCTTCAAACTTCATCCAAAACCACATCCCAGATATTTTTTCTTGTTCAGGTACCCTAGAGTCTGCTTATTCGAAACCCAGTGCTAGTACATACCTACTCGCAAGGCATAACGCTTGAACTACACTAAGAAGCAGCTAGTTGCTGCTCTCCTACTCCTAGTCCTGTTTTACAGCCGGATGACCTTCCTGACATGAGATTTTAAGTCGCAAGAACCTGTTTCACAGCCGGATGCCCCTTCCTAACGCAAGAATCTGTTTTTATAGTCGGATACCCTTTTAGGATTTTAAATCACAGTATCTAGTGTTTTACATCATGAACTATTGTTTTACGTCTAGATGCCCTTCCTGACGCTGAAAGACCAGGATTTAGCCAGTTACCCTTCCTGATGTAACAAGACTAGAATTTATTTTTTTCGCTAATTTACAAAAGCATGTTAGGTGCAAGTTATGCTAAGCAGACAATCGCTATCTTATGCAAGCTGTTCAGAACTGTAGTCTTATTTTTTTCTCTTAGAACGAATGTGTACCCCCAGACATGTTCTAAACACATCAGTCGAAGTTTTGATCATATGTTGTATCGAGTACAGTGTTCGATTATATTTTTAATCACTTCTTTTGTAATATAATCGTCAAGTATTCGATAAGGCTATGCCTTGACAGAGCAGGGAAAGGGAGGTTATAACAATCGCTATCTTACGCAAGCTGTTCAGAATTGTAGTCTTATTACATTTATTTTTCTCTTAGAACAAAGGTATTCCTTGACATGTTCTTTTAAATTGTCCGCTACTACGATAAAGAGCGCAGCACGGTGCTCTCTTGATTAAAGATGGCTGCTAAACATATTACCTAGCACCACATGTCAAAGAATAAAGATGGCACTTCGATGCTCTCTTGATTAAAGCTGGCAGCTTGTCAAATTGTCCACCACCACATTTCAACTAAAAGAGTGGGTCACGGTGCTCTGTAGATTAAAGATGGCGGATGTGGAATTTGCCGCCACCACATTTCAACTAAAGAGTGCGGCACGGTGCTCTCTTGATTAAAGATGGCGGATGACAGCTGACGAAATTGCTCGCAAGAGGGCAGCACGGTGCTCTGTAGATTAAAGATGTCGGACGACAGCTGACAGAACTTTTCAAATTGCCCGCTACTACATGCCATAAAGAGGGCAGCACGGTGTTGTGTGGTTTAAAAATGGCGGATGACAACTGTCGAAATTACCCGCGTGATAGCAGCACGGTGCTCTGTTGATTAAAGATGGCGGATGACAGCTGTCAAAAAAGCACGTGGCTTTGTTTCCAAACAAGAGCAGGTAGAACTTTCCGCCACCACATTTCAGCTAAAGATTTCAGCACTGTGCTCTGTAGATTAAAGATGGCGGATGACAGCTGTCAAAAAAGCACGTGGGTTTGTTTCCAAACAAGAGTACGTGGAATTTGCCGCCACCACATTTCAAATAAAGAGTGCAGCACTGTGCACTCTTGATTAAAAATCGCGTATGACAGCTAACGAAATTGCCCGCCACTACATGCCATAAAGAGGGCGGCACGGTGTTCTGTGGTTTAAAGATGGCGGATGACAGCTGACGAAATTTCCCGCATGATAGCAGCACGGTTCTCTGTTGATTAAAGATGGCGGATGACAGCTGTCAAAAAAGCACGTGGCTTTGTTTCCAAACAAGAGCATGTAGAATTTACCGACACCACATTTCAGCTAAAGATTGCAGCACTGTGCTCTGTAGATTAAGGATTGCGGATGACAGCTGACGAAATTACCTGCAAGAGGGCAGCACGGTGCTTTCTTGATTAAAGATGGTGGATGACAGCTGCACGTATATTTGTTTACCGATTGAAATCTCGCGCTAGTTAGGTTAAGTTGGTAGCACTAAGTTTTAGGCCCGTCAAGATGGCAGCACTGAGGTTTGCGATACGTTGTTGTCTGTCAAAAAAGCACGTGGCTGTCAAAAAAGCACGTGGCTTTGTTTACCAATTCAAATTTCGCGCTAGTAAGTTTAAGTTGGTACCACTAAGGTTTAGGCCCGTCAAGATGGCAGTACTGAGGTTAGCGATGCGTTGTTGTCTGTCAAGAAGCACGTGGCTTTGTTTACCAATTCAAATTTCCTGTGGGAGGAGGAGCAGGCCCCTGGAAAGGCCTCCCGGTTGGTGGTGGTGGAGCGGGCCCCTGGAAAGGCCTCCCGGGTTGTGATGGTGGTGGAGGAGGCCCCTGGGACCCGGAGGAGGAGGAGGCGGCCGAACTCTCCCATTATACTACTAACGATCATACTAGAAATAAGCATCTTTCTGCGGTATGAAGCTCCATGCACATTCCATCTGCTGGTTCAACTGTGCAAGATTTGTCGCTGGAGTCGAAGATCGGTCCATGCTGAAGAGATGCAAAATAGACCAAATAACCTGTGTATGTTCGGCCAGTCAGGGAGCGATCTGCAATGTCAGGAATCCAGTCGAATATTCGAACTTCCAATGCTTATCTCTGATGCCTTGCGAATTACGTAAGGTATCAGCATGTGCATGCACATTTTTCCAGATTAAAACAGAAATACTGGGAAGAAATTCACGTTTCGACTTTCAAAGTTGGGTATTTTGTATATTATATGGAATGTATACTGTACTATTTTATTTCGTACCTGAACTTAAAAACTGTTAGTAAAAACAGTTTGTTCAAACCAAAGCGAATGGTCAGGTATATAGTCTGCATGAATCAAACAGCCTACATCTCACTGCATTCCATGATAGTTCACGATTTTAACTCTCTAAACGGGTTGCTGAAGGACTCTAGTCCAGGCGATGTCCAATCCATAAATCCAATCCAGTCCCACACGTGTTTAGTAGGAGACAGGTTTGTGATCGCACTGACCAAGTGATTTACTGAACATCTTGGACATGCGTTGGATTACACGAATGGGATGGGGGTGGACACTGTTCTATTGGAATAAAGCGTCTCCCTATTGCTACATGAATGGCAACAGAACTGATTGGGCTATGTTCTCAATGCACCCAAGCACTGTTCAGTATCCTCCGTACAAACACTAGAGGCGAATGGCGACTAAGCTATGGTTTCCTACAGCATGATTCCGCTTGTTGGCCCTGTGTACCACTGCCATATACACACATATTCGACGCTGCTCGCACAAAAGACCATTATTGTTATCATCACCGATACAGGGTCTTCTGTCATCAATGAACAAACCATTACTCCATCCATTCCTCGAGGTACCACTAGAGATGGGCTGCTCAGTGGTGAAACGTGAGCGAAGTCTGCCTACCGGCACTCGTGATTGTTGTTCAGCTTCAAGTAAACGTTTGTAGTTAGTCTTAATCAACACCTCTGGTGTGGTACCACCTCTAATCTGTTCAACAACCCTGTATATTCCTCCAGTACGACGGTCTTCGGCTACAGATGTACGTATGCCGCTGCTGCCCACAACCACCCATACACGTATCACCATCTTCCTCTGACCAATGGTGCTACCACCGATGCACTACTAACACTTCTCCAACAGGAGACGCAAGTTTCCGATATGACTTTTTGATCCCATGCAGACCAACTCCGTTAAATGCGTAAAACGCGTCTGACTACGCCGTCGTGGCATGCAAACAACGTGTAACATCACTTCGGAATACTGATGGTACTAGAAACTGCAGACTACCTGTTTGCAGATGCGCAACTGACGATACCTCTTCAGATAATTGACAAAAAACACTCGATTCCTGATACATCCTCATCTGCATGATCTAGATCACCTCATTTGCTCCCCTCTAGTAGTACCGTGTAGAAACATGATCTTTCTCATTCACGTTCTTCAAATTGTCTTTCTTTCTTTTTCCGTTAGTATGTACTATGTTATTACTTGTGGTTTAGCTCATTATATGTGCACTGTCTCTCATTTCCGTTTCTTTTTTGTATGCCATTGCTCATGGTGTTCTAATGAGATTTTAATATTCCTCTTTCAGCAATCCTCCAGGTTGACTGTGTTGTTCAAGAACATGACAATTATGAATTATACGATACTTCTCGTGATGAGAGTTTTAGAGTCCCTGAGAATGTTACTGATGTCCCAAGGTCAACTGTAAGAACTATTCGTGCAGATAAGAAAGTAATATCAACTGATTCTACACCAGTACTACGCACCAGGATAGTGGAAGAGAGATCTGAAACTAGCAGTTCTAGTAGTTTTTCTGGAAATAGTGGTATATTAACTGAGCCAGTTTATTTAAAGGAAAATGTAACGGGAGATTCTTCCATTGGCACAAATTCTTCTGGAACTGATACAACAGACAGACAAATTAAGGTAACTCGTCTGCCATTCATCGTTAATACAGGAGGGAAAGAATATACTTCAGATGCAAACGCCACATCTACACATAGTTCAACTCTGAATAATGAAGGGCTAGTAACTAATTCAAGTGTTACATTCACTCCAGAAATTGCTGACAATACTCTATTCAACACCAGGGAGAGTAGCATACAATATTTGGGCAATAAATCATCTGCTAACGACAATGAAGTGTCCTTGTCTGATAGCACTTTGAGACCTTTAAGTGGGAGTGAGAATGTCAGAGATATAAATTCTTTAACAGATAATACATACAGTGTAACTAATTCAGAATTAATTAGTGAAGCTATTGCATTCAGTACGTCTTCGACCTCACTTCGAGATGTAAGTCAACCTGAAGAAACGACCAGCAGCATTATGATAAGCACAGTTCCATTAAGTGAATATAGACAAAGTGCTAGTGTCAACACACCTTCGTCAGAAATAATCACCAGTTTCAGTAACTCTACTATCGCATCCGGTATCGGTACTGATGAACTAACCAGCTTCAACGAAATAATACGTTCGGAGTATACTGTTAGTAGTAATTATATTACAGAATCTCATGTAGGAGAAAGTAAAAATGAATCCCTTCATGGGTCAGTTACAACTCAACAGCAGGCAGCTCGTGTCCAATGTAATAATTCCTCAGATTGTCTGAAAAATGAAGGTTGTCTGAAATCATATGATGGTAAAAGTTACTGTGAGTGCAACCAAAATTTCGTCAGAGATAATATATCAGGTGCATGTTTAGAAGATAGTTTAAATTCACATTTTCAATTACAAGAGTCTACTGGAATTACATCTGCTCCTTTACCAGATACTACTGGTTTTATTTCAAGATCTATAACGACGGATTTTACGCCAACTGTGAATACTTTTGTTACATTAGACGAAATGAATTTTACTGTGACTGATCAAGTGAAGAATGTGGAAGATAGTAAACTGTCATCGCGTGACAGTAACGGACAGTCAGCCACACTAAATCATGAGGAAAATTTGGGGACGAAGGTTTTGACCCCTTCCGAGAGCTCAACGAGTTCAAGTATGTCCTATCAAGAGGAGATATCAAAAGAGAGTGGTTCAACTTTTCAGACAACAGAGGATAGCTTTAATACGTCCTTACATAACCAAGAAGAAAATATTGGAAAGAACTACACGCTGTCAAATGCTACACATAATAAGTCCAGGACAACAGATGAAGATATAAATATATCCTCACTGTTTACCGAGAAGAGTACGTTAATGCCTACCCCACCCAATGGTGGAAAAATCGAAAATAACTACACGATGTCAAATTCAACACATAATAAGCCCAAAGCAACAGATGAAGATATAAATATATCCGCACTGTTTACCGAGAAGAGTACGTTAATGCCTACTCCACCCAATGGTGGAAAAATTGAAAATAACTACACGATGTCAAATGCAACACATAGTAAGCCCAGGACAACACATGAAGATATACATATATCTTCATCGTTTACCGGGATGAGTGTCTCAATAACTACTCCACCCAATGGTGATGCTAACGAACGTCAAACTAGTTCAACAAATGTACCAACGCAAGGAGTTGTGTTCGACGTGAAGGGAAAAGCGAATTGTTCTTCACAAACTATCCAATCAAAGGTAAATTTTTAATCATTTTAAGTTAATTGGTGGTGGTTGTCTGCATGCCAGTGAACTTTTATAAGGAAAAGAGTGAATTAGGCTTCTTTATTACTCTTGAACCAGTGTACAGTTACTTTGTTGCTGTTGTTGCAGGGATAATACATTCATAAACTCCTACAGTTAGTATGTGCAAATCATGTTTATGTTGTGATAGCTAGCGAGGTATGTTATTTCAATTAGCCGGGATTAGAAAAGGAGATACAAGACTATAAATGAGGTCCAATTGTAAACATTTCTTGAAATGAGAATAAATAAAGGGAGCCGCGAAGCAACCACTTAAAATCGAGGATACCAGATTCGCAATACGTACAGCTCCTCAATATTTTTCTGTCTGCGGATATACAACAGGTAGTTAGAGTAAAAGAAATGAATGCCTGTAATGTCAGTAGGCTACCTAATCAGGAGGGGCCAGGCTGAGTGACTCAGATAGTAGAACGCTGGTCTTCTGAGCCCAAGTTTGGCCGTATGTGAAGGTGCCCAAATACGCCAGCCTCGTATTGGTAGATTTACTAGCATGTGAAAGAACATCTTTGGGACAAACCTACGGCGTCTCCGAAAACCGCAAATAAAGTAGTTATTGGGGAGTAAAATCATTATCACTATTTCTTTCTTTTGAAATTTCTCCTTCATTTTTTTCTTCTTCCCGGTCTCTTTATTCCAAATTCCTGCTCTCAGAACTTCGTGTAGGTTTGGCCTAGCGCCAGGCTGAGTAGCTCAGGTGGTAGAGCGCTGGCCTTCTAAGCCCAACTTGACAGGTTCGGTCCTAACTCAGTCCTATGGTATTCGAAGGTACTCAATACGTCAGCCTCGTGCCGCTAGATTTAATGGCACGTAAAAGAACTCCTGCGGGCCAAAATTCTGGTGCCCCGGCGTCTCCGATAACCATAAACGTGTAGTTAGGGGGACGTAAAGTTATTATTATTATTATTATTATTATTATTATTATTATTATTATTATTATTATTATTATTATTATTATTTGGCCTGGCTTTACGGTTGGACGTCTTTCTCAACGCCAACCCTATGTAGAGGGGTGTATTCACTGTTGCGTGTTTTTGTGGTGATTGGTAATATGGTGTGTGTAGATAAAGATGTTTATTAACACAAACATCTAGTCCCCGAACCAGAAAAATTAACCATTTTCAGATAAAAGCTCCGGCTCGGTCAGGATCCGGACCCGGGGTATGATTCAGCCAAGGAGCTGAACATTTGCTGAAAATTCATATTTTCACAAATCATAATGTTCAGTGTCAACGGTTCAGCATTTTATTTTATCTATGTGTTTGCATACTTAAAGTAAACATCGAACAACTATGAACATGGGCTTGTCCAGTAGCGTGTTTCTCGTTGAACGTTGTTG
This sequence comes from Anabrus simplex, assembly GCF_040414725.1. Classification (NCBI taxonomy): domain Eukaryota; kingdom Metazoa; phylum Arthropoda; class Insecta; order Orthoptera; family Tettigoniidae; genus Anabrus; species Anabrus simplex. The sequence goes on along the minus strand of NC_090266.1, from coordinate 202,134,223 downwards.
CCACAGGGACACTGTTCTACGCTCCCAATGAACGTAACACGTTCTCCGCAAAACCATGCACCTGTGGCCTCGATTAGTAAGGGCGATGGGGGCCAGTCGCCTCCCCGCTTTGTGTAGGAATAACTACATTTTATTCTATTTTATTCACCTGAAACTAGGAATTATAAAAAAGGAAATTCATACAAACCCTGTTGTCTATTAACTAATTATTTCCTTTAATTATTTTGAAAAATACTTAGCGCAAGTGCGTACAAAATGTCATTTGAAGCAGCTAACCGAATTTACAGCGCCACAGCAGGTAGTGGAGACTCGCTCAGCCGCGTGTAGAAAGGCGATTACCTTCACTGCGAGTGTATGTGTAATTGTTCCTTTGGTGAAAGTTTTATTGTATAGTGTTGAATAACAGTCTCAAAAAAGGAGCAAATGGCCGTGCGGTTAGAGTCGCCCAACTGTGAGCTTTCATTCGGGAGATAGGGGGTTCGAGCCCCACTTTCGACAGCCGTACAGAAGATTCTTCGTGGTTATCCATTTTCACACCAGTAAAGTACTAGGGCTGTACCTTAATTAAGGCCACGGCCGCTTCCTTCCCACTCCTAGCCATTTCCCATCCCATTGTCCCCATAAACCTATCTGTGTCGGTGCGCCGTAAAGCAAATTTAAATTTAAAAAGATAAAAACATGAGAACTATTATCAGGTACCGTAGTTAAGTTGGAAAACTGTCAATCTTTACTTCTCTATCGAAATTCGCTTACCATTTTGTAGCTTTTTGTTTGAATTTTGTTGTCTACCCGCCCCCACCCCCACTATATTCCCCACACCCCGGTACTTTTTGTTTTTTATACATTTTTGTGCACCCCCACTAGTCTACTAATTCCCATTCGCTGCTACTGCCATGCACTCCGAATTGAAATGCATGTATGCGATAGAACCCCTAATCCTACGATTATCCATGCCTACAATATAATTCACACATGCTTACAATTATGACATGAGGCAGGTATAGAGCAATATCTGCGGTAATACATCATACAAAAGTTATTCGTGAACGCACTACTCTACCCCTCCGAGGCTGTCTTATTATTTGATAGGTATGATGTAATCTTTACCTCGTAACATTCCGAGTAACATTTTCTGTAGCGTCTTTATGATGTAATGAAATGTCGTATGGCTTTTAGTGCCGGGAGTGTCCGAGGACAAGTTCAGCTCGCCAGGTGCAGGTCTTTTGAGTTGACTCCCATAGGTGACCTGCGCGTCGTGATGAGGATGAAATTATGATGAAAACCACACGTACACCCAGTCCGTGTGCCAGTGAAATTAACTAAGGATGGTCAAAATTCCCGACCCTGCCAGGAATCGAACCCGGGACCCCTGTGACCAAAGGTCAGCACGCTAACCATTTAGCCGTGGAGCCAGACTTTATGAGGTAAAATAAATGCATAAATTAATTCAATGGCTCGCTTGTATCTGAAACCGAGGGATTTCAATAGCGAGTACATGAAGGGGTCGGGGCAAAAGAGTGCCAAGCAACATTTTCTTAATTTTAAGGGAGAGCAGTTAGAAAGTTTGTTCAAATCGTGAAATCGTACCATTCACGGGAATGATGTATTAATAGCTTTGAAAGGTTCAATAATATTCATTGTATGTGATTTGCAGGCATAATTTCTTTTGGGCTGCTATTTGTAGGGTCAAAAGTCAGTAATTTTAATACTACGTCACAGAATACTGTGGTTAGGCACTTTATTGCCCCAGTGGGAGTGACACTTATCTTAGGAATATGATTTTATGATAATGAAACAATGTCTGATATTTCAACTATTTTAATCAGAAATGAAAACTAACACCAATCTTCAATTAAAATAACATTTCCACCAATGATATTTAAATTGGTAGCAGTGGAAATCGGGGTAGAACTGGCAACTGAAAAGAAATTTAAATAAATCAACATAAATCCGTCACGGAAAAAGGTCTGTTTGCATCTTTTCACTACGTTGTTCTTTTCAAAATATGGAATTTAGGGACTTATAACTGCACATGCATAACATTAAAACTAAAAGATCAGCTGCTCCTTTCCTACACTTCTTCAACTTCATTAGTGTCTTCAGAATCAGGAATCAAGCTGAGATAAAACTGGTGATGGACAGGTGGGACGTAGTCCAGGAGTTTCAACACATCTTGCAGTTTATTTTTCTTTATTTTTCCACAGTAGTGTTCTTTCGTTTCAAGCTCAACGTTGTGATGTTGCCTCTTTCTCGCACACTACAGTCTTCAAAATCCATATTCACTCTTGTTTTTAGTTTGATAAACCATGGATTACTTGCTTCAAATTTGATCAAATTAAGTCTGTGAATTTAAATTCCATGCCACTTACACATGTTTCTTTTTACTGGTGTTCAGGAGTCCAACTTTTAGTGCTGTCAGGTCATAAAAGCCGTCTTGTTTCATGTCTGTTACACTGAACTACTTCTTTCTTCCACATTCTTCAATGATACGTTTCTAGTCGGCAGCATCGTACACATGCGGTTGATTTCGTTGGTACTTCTCAATTTTGGCAAATTCTCTATCTGATGGCAAGAATGCGTGGCCAGATGATAAAAACCAGTGTTTGATCTCATTAAATCGTTTAGTATGAATTAAATAAGAACAGAGTGCCATTATATTCCAGTTTTTATTCTGGCCTCCACAGTTATCAGAAAAAATCACAAGCTTTTTAGCATCGATGGCATTTGTTTTCAGATACCTCAAACCTGTACTACCTATTTCGTCACTGCCTCTTCCTGAAATACTCTCATCCCACAAAAACATGCACCATAAGTCTTTACCACAGTCATGAATGCCTACATTGTATGGCCACAATTTCCGTAGCTTGGCTCTCCTTCAGGTGTCTTGTATCTCCGTTTTACAGGAATAGCTTCAATTCACCCAAATAAATAAGCATTTTGCTTATCAAAATCAGCGAGATCCCAAAACACATTAAATATTGACAATATATGTTGTTCTTCAAGTTCAAAACATCTCAGGAGACAGCGACATAGCTCTCCAACTTTTGTTCCTGGAACAACTTTTCCGGTCTTACGCGCAACATTCTCTTCCTTCGTTTCGCCTCTTCTTATTCATCTGTATCTTATTAATACGTCTATTTCTCCTCCTAGAATTTGGGCCTTTCTCAAGCGAATGCAACGGTGTCTTTGAATGATCCATGATATCCTAAACAGTGCAAAACACCAAGTCTTAGTACGAGAAATACCCAAGTTGTATCCTCTGTTATGTGACTAATAACGATTACTTTAACAAGAGTGCTGCAAAATTATGCACTAGTTTTTTCTGTTAACTCGTATAAACCTCTGGTCGCAGGTGACGATGTAACCTTTCTTGAGAAAAATGATGACTGACAGCAACAGATTTAAAATTGGAGCAATATAGTGCCAAGCCACACAATGCATATTTGCGAATGTTGGTCAACAAAGGCCTTAAACTAACCAGAGTAAACTTTGAACTGAAAAAGCCACTTACTATAGATCCAACATAACCTAATGACTTAATAAGTTACATAACCACAGCAACAGCGACGGAAACTTTAGTTATGGTCAAAATAATGCCAAGCAACACTTACCTCACTTCCACTTTGAGAGGAAATTTCTATTGCTATGTGAGGAAGATAGTTAGGGTGTACATCAGGATCACTGAGATATTCTTCAGAATCACTCGAAAACACAAGCTTCCTCCTACAATCCATGGTAATCTGGTCTCCTGGTTGCTTGACACTGTTTTGCTCCGAGTGTTTCTAAGAACTGGTGGGGGCAACAAGATGAAAGTCACATGCAGTGCTACTTGAATGTGTTTCTATGCAAGTTACCAGTGTTTACTGATAGCATATCATAATCCTCAACAAATGGCACCGACAGCTCAGTTTTGTCAAAAACGTTGTTTGGCACTCTTTTGCCCCGACCCCTTCAATTATGCTTTGTGAGTTTGCAAGTTAAAGTATGATAATAATAATAATGCTTTGTGAGTTCGCTAGTTAAACTATAATCAATGTGGAGATAACATGTGGCGTAAAAAACTTTAATTCAGGCAGTAAATTTGATTTTAACATAAATTGTTGATTTAAAGTTTTTGGACTCTATAATAATCATAAATGTTTGTTTAGAAGCGATAGAGGCACGTGTAGAGAATGATCACGATATGTTGAAAGGCCAGAGTGGTTTGAGTCCATTTTTATGTTGGAACTAGTGCGGGACAAAAATCCGGCATGAGGTCAAAATTGAGCCGTATTGATGTTGATGAAGAAATAGATTAATCCCGAGGCCTAAGACGATATAATAAGCCGATTCCGGTGTTATTAGTGGTAGAAACGTCCACACACCGCGGAGTAATTAGTGAATTAAATGTTTGAAGAGTTCAAATGAAAAGGAAGGAATAATTTAGCAATCGCAGGTATTGGGTGTACTGTATTTTTCCCCGATGCGAGTTGCCATGGGATTTGAGATTTGTCTTGGGAGGACATGGTGTTCCCATAAAATTAACGGCAGTACGAAAATGTAGGTTGCGGTTCCGAATACCGTGGTGTCCCGACCGATGTAAATCGGAACTTGGTGGTTCATAATGGGATTTAACATATGTGACTAAATTATAAAGAGTGGAAATTAAAATATAAAACTTGAATAATAATAATAATAATAATAATAATAATAATAATAATAATAATAATCCAAGTAAATCTTGTCTGAATCGATTGCTTAGTGCCAAACTAGACAGAAATTGTAAAAGCTTATGCATTAAACATAAACATAGTTAACGGCAGTGTAACATGTGAAATTAAGTTATCATAATAATAATAATTTGAAGAGGAATAGTAGGAAGAATTTATTAGAATATTTCTGAGAATAATAATGGTGAAATCACATTAAAATATTAAATCAATGATGAATAAGTGATACGATAATGATAATCTCCACTGATGAAATAATAATAATAATAATTAATTATTATTATTATTATTATTAAGTTGAAGAAGCAGAAGAAGAAGAACTTGCAATATTATTTCTGAGAATAATAATAATGATGAAAGGAAATTAAAATATTTAATGGACGATGATTCGGTGTTACGAATATGATAATCTCTAATAATAATATTAATGATAATCATAATAATTTATTATGAAACTGGTCATTAATTTGTGCGGATTAATTACGATAAAAAACGACCCTTCGTTTGAAACGTCGGCAAAGGTTAGCATATAATCATCCCCGATGATAAATGATAATAATCAAATATATGATGATACATTATATACATACATTATCAATATAGACTGTTATGCCTTTCAGCGTTCAGTCTGCAAGCTTCTGTGAATTTACTAAACGTCGCCACAATCCTCGATTTGCAACTACTGTTGTGGCCTAATTTAGTTATATGCCTCTTATCTTTAAATCGTTAGAAACTGAGTCTAACCATCGTCGCCTTGGTCTACCTCTACTTCTCTTACCCTCCATAACAGAGTCCATTATTCTCCCAGGTAACCTATCCTCCTCCATTCGCCTCATATGACCCCACTACCGAAGCCAGTTTATGCGTACAGCTTCATCCATCGAGTTCATTCCTAAATTAGCCTTTATCTCCTCATTCCGAGTACCCTCCTGCAATTGTTCCCACCTGTTTGTACCAGCAATCATTCTTGCTACTTTCATGTCTGTTACTTCTAACTTATGAATAAGATATCCTGAGTCCACCCAGCTTTCGCTCCCGTGAATCAAAGTTGGTCTGGAAACAGACCGATGTAAAGATAGTTTCGTCCGGGAGTTGACTTCCTTCTTACAGAATACTGTTGATCGCAACTGCGAGCTCACTGCATTAGCTTTACGACACCTTGATTCAATCCCACTTACTATATTTTATCCTGGGAGAACACACAACCTATATACTTGAAATTATCGACCTGTTCTTGCTTTGTATCACCAATCTGACATTCAATTCTACTGAATTACCTACTGACATCAATTTAGTCTTCGAGAGGCTAATTTTCATACAATACTCATTGCACCTATTTCCAAGTTGGAAGATATTAGACTGCAGGCTTTCAGCACAATCTGCTATTAAGACCGAGTCGTCAGCATAGGCTAGACTGCTTACTGCATTTCACCTAACTGAATCCCTCCCTGCCGTTTTATACCCTTCAGCAGATGATCCATGTAAACTACGAACAGCAAAGGTGAAAGATTACAGCCTTGTCTAACCCCTGTAAGTACCCTGAACCAAGAACTCATTCTACCATCAATTCCCACTGAAGCCCAATTGTCAACATAAATACTGTACCAGGAAGGCACAGGCCCTGGAACATATAAATTATAAATTTTATTTTCTAGCATACAATTCAGTTCCGCTGCATGAACAGCTGTGTGAGAGAATGTTCTCGTACCTACTGCACGACACGAGGGAGAAGGCGAGTCAAGCAAGGTCAAGTGACGTCACCACCGCCTGAAGCTTACTTCCCCTACCGAAGTTTCTCGATTTTATTTTTACAAACTTTTTAACGCCTGGACCGATTAACACGAGACCAACGCCTAATTATAGCTAATATTCTGGAAGTAAAACCCTGCATATTTGAAGTCAATCCGTCCAGTGGTTTCCGAGATATGACAACTTAAAATTTTGGAGAGATACTCGTCCCTCATCACCAGATTCCAAGCGCTGCCCACCAGACGTGTATATATAGACCACTGGGCCAAGCCATAGTCAGTGCAGTCCCGTGTACAGGGTCATGTGTGCGCAGTGTGTGTAGAAAGTATGCTCCGTCGCGATTCGCGAGGACATAATAGTGGCCGTACTCAAACGCTGTTGTAATAGTAAAAGGACGTCGTACCGTACGTGAAGTTTCCGCCGCGCCGCGAAGACTGTAAGATTCTAGACGTTTTTCAAGGTGAATTAGCGTGATATAATACTTGCAAATTTATTATAAAGGTGAAGCTATAATAGGAAGTAACAATTGAAGTGTCTAATATTTCACTGACTAAAATACGACACCGTGAACTGTAGTAATTCCACATAATTCTAAACTGTGCTAATATCATAAATCACCGGGCGAGTTGGCCGTGCGCGTAGAGGCGCGCGGCTGTGAGCTTGCATCCGGGAGATAGTAGGTTCGAATCCCACTATCGGCAGCCCTGAAAATGGTTTTCCGTTGTTTCCCACTTTCACACCAGGCAAATGCTGGGGCTGTACCTTAATTAAGGCCACGGCCGCTTCCTTCCAACTTCTAGGCCTTTCCTATCCCATTGTCGCCGTACGACCTATCTGTGTCGGTGCGACGTATAGCCCCTATCAAAAAAAATATCATAAATCATTGCGTGTGGTAAACTGAAATCGTAATTTAAAACCACTTCTAAGACATATTTCCCTTACAGTGAACTGTGTGAGACTGTATTTACTCAACATTCATCCCATAACAGGGTAAAAATTAACTATTTTCATTGTGCACTGTCTCGATCTTTCGATCACTACGGTGAGAAATCCAGTGAACATTAAGGACATTTTTCAATAATATTAAGTAGTACGGACTAGTGTGGTGTGAATACAACCATAAAACCGCCTTAATCTGTTAATAATATTTGTTCAGAGACTGTGATAGGAACTGTGATAGATCACATTTTCAAGTGCTTATGAACTGTGCATATAAAAACTGTGTTTTCGACAGCATGGACTGTGAATGTTAATTCAACGCCGTTAAATCAATATAAAAATAGAATTGTGCATTACGACGGTGTGTAATATTAATATCCACAATATTTGTGAATTCAATAGTGCCAGTTTAACTTTCCGTGTTCCGACATTACTTCCAAGAACAACGGAAATATTGGCAAAAGTGCTACGAGATCCTGCTACATTAAACGTCGCTTCCAAGGAGGGATTTACATGGTTTCTTCAGTTATGGTACCCATCGAGGGACGTCGACGAGGGAGATTGACGTGGTATCTTCACTGAACATCGCCGGTGCTGAGTTCGAGTCTTCGTCCGCACTCCGCGGAATGTTTCAGACACCGTACAGCACAACTCCAACATTAGTAAGCAGATCGTCTTGTAATCTGAGTGAGTAATCACATCTGACTGACTTTTTACCAAGCACTTTGTCCAGTACAGTGTTCTTACAAGTGCTGCGTGTGGATATTAATTCATAATTTCATTGTCAGTTAAAAGTTCATATTTTGCTGTAAATTCCTTTCTAAGTCATTAATTAATTGAAGTGCTTTATTCGTTTCATTTTTTCAATTTAAACAAATTGAAAGACATACTGCAAGAGTTCAAATATTTAATTTATCAAACTTTCCATGACAAGTGTGTGTTTATTTTGTGTTTCAAAATTTAGAAAGACTGTAGGTCAGCACCATAAATGATGAACTGACAATTTCCAAGGTGCTAAGTAATATGTGTGTGGTTTAACATTTAGAAAGACTGTAGGCTATTCATGATCTAAAGAAGAACAATAATTATTTTTGAAATTCTCAAGCAAACAGACGTCAAGAAAATCATAACATAAATCTTTTCTTTTACATTTAGGCAAATATTAGCTACCAAATTGAGTTGCAAGTGCAGGGTGATATATCTGTGGCTATTATTAATAAATTTTATAGAAAAAAGAATTACCATCTATTATTCGCCCTGCGATACTATCCGTCTCTCTACCTGCTCAAAAAACACCGGACACTACCTGTGATCCATCCCATGCTTAAACCCCAAAATCATTTCCATTTACAACACCTTTGATTGATTTTAATAATCTACCTTTAATTCCATAGTCCCCCAGTATAGCGAACATCTTTTCCCTCGGTACCCTGTCATATGCTTTCTCGAGATCTACGAAACATAAACACAACTGCCTATTCCTCTCGTAGCATTTTTCAATTACCTGGCGCATACTGAAAATCTGATCCTGATCCTAACAGCCTCCCTGTGGTCTGAAACCACACTGGTTTTCATCCAATTTCCTCTCAACGACTGATCGTACCCTCCCTTCCAAGGTGCCAGTGAATACGGTTCCTTGTATATTAATCAATGAGATACCTCGATAGTTGTTGCAATCCTTCCTTTTCCCTTGCTTGTAGATAAGTGCAATTACTGCTTTTGTCCAATCTGAAGGTAACTTACCAACACTCCATGCAAATCTTACTACTCTATGAAGGCATTTCATCCCTGCCTTCCCACAATACTTCACTATTTCATGTCTAATTTCATCTATTCCTGCTGCTTTATGACAATGGAGTTTATTTACCATCCTTTCCACTTCCTCGAGCGTCATTTCACCAACATCATTTTCCTCCTCCCCTTGAGCTTCGCTGTTCGCAACACCACCAGGATGATTTCCTTTTACATTGAGAAGATGATCAAAATATTCCCTCCACCTCTCCAGTGATTCTCTGGGATCTGTTATGAGTTCACCTGAATTACTCAAAACACTGTTCATTTCCTTTTTCCCTCCCTTCCTAAGATTCCTTATTACTGTCCAGAAAGGTTTCTCTGCTGCCTGACCTAGCCTTTCCAGGTTATTACCAAAATCTTCCCATGACTTATTTTTGGATTCAACAACTATTTGTTTCGCTCTGTTTCTTTCATCTACGTACAAATCCCTGTATACCTCGGCCCTTGTTTGGAGCCATTCCTGATAAGCCTTCTTTTTACGTCTACAGGCTGCTCTCACTTCATCATTCCACCAGGCATTTGACTCTGTTAATCATGAGTTGTTTCTTGCTAAGCTGAAGTCAATTGGCTTCTCCCAGAGTGCTCTGTCGTGGTTTGAATCATATCTGTCAAATAGATCACAAAGAGTCACGTTCGTTGACGGTCGATTCTCTAGCTGGGAATCAGTAAACTGTGGCGTACCACAAGGATCAGTCCTCGGTCCTTTATGTTTTTCTATTTATATTAATGACATATCTGAAGTCTTTAAAAGCAGTAGCTTTCACATGTATGCGGATGACTTACAAGCTTACTTCCACTTTTGTCCCACTAACGCATCTTCTTCTATAACCCATTTTAACCATGACATCTCTCGATTGATTGAATGGAGCGCAAATCATAACCTCCAATTAAATGTGGCTAAGACCCAGCTTATTTGCATAGGTTACACAAAACTCCTGAAAACTGTTGACCTCAAATCCCTCCCAGCAATAAAAATTCTAGAGACAGATATTCATTATAGTGACACCGTTAACAATCTAGGTCTAATTTTCGACAGAACCTTATCCTGGTCTGATCATACGTCAAATGTAATCCGAAAAGTTGTGTCATCCATGCATATTTTGAAACGTAACGTGTCATGTACACCACCTTTCATGCGAAAACTACTTGTTCAAAGTCTTATATTTCCAATAATTGACTATGGTTCAGTCGTATACAACGACTTATCTGAAACTTTGAACATAAAACTACAGAAGGTACAAAACGCATGTGTTCGTTACGTTACAAATGCCAGGCGTGATGAACACGTAACACCCTATTACATACAGCTACAATGGTTGAAACTCCATGAACGTCGGGAAATCTCAGTAGCTGTTGCTACGCAGAAAATTCTCAAACTGAAGACACCATCCTACCTTTATAATGCATTTAAACCTATGGAGTCGGTACATAACAGAGATAATAGGTTTACAAAAACCACCCTTCAAATTCCCCTTCATCGTACCACTAAATTTAACAAATCCTTTGTTTGCACTGCATCACGTATCTTTAACGTCTTTAATCTTCACCGTTTCGCAAGTAATACTAACTGTACCCAACTAAAGCAGTTCTTAACATCTATCTTTCTGGAGGAGTACGCAAGAGGCTGAGATCAGGCATTCTTGTGTCGAACAATCCGGAATATGTATATTTCGAAGAAAATTGTTTCTCTGCTTTAGCTTTATGTTCTTTAAACCCATGTAGTCCAGAATAACAGAAGGGCTTAATGATTTACTTTCTTACTTATTATATAATGTATGTCTTAACCTTACTGGATTTGGTATCTGTATTTTCATTTTTTTATTATTTTTTTTAAGTTTCTTGTTTAGTTTAATACTTTAATATTATAAAAATGTAGTTACTGTTTTCATAAATCTGCATTGTATTATAAGAAGACGCTGCATAAAGGGGCTTTTCAGTCTCAGTGGCATGTAAATCATGATCAATAAATTCAAATTCAATTCAAATTCAAGATGTTGACCTTTTCCCATCTTTACACACAGTCGTTCCTAGGCATTCCCTTGCTGTTTCATCCTTTTATACCACCCATTCTCTTTCTATATCCTGAGTCTGCTTACTGTCCACTGTTCGAAACTTCTCACTAATCATATCCATGTACTTCGGTCTAATTTCCTCGTCCTGGAGATTTTCTACCCTTATTCGTTTGCAGACAGATTTCACTTTCTCTACCCTAGGCCTAGAGATACTTAGTTCACTACAGATCAGATAGTGGTCTGTATCATCGGAAAATCCCCGGAAAACTCGTACAAGACTAACAGATTTCCTGAATTCGAAGTCAGTTAAGATATAATCTATTATGGATCTGGTACCCCTAGCCTCCCATGTGTAGTGGTGAAAAGTCTTATGTTTGAAGAATGTATTCGTAACTGCTAAACCCATACTAGCACAGAAGTCCAGCAAACGCTTCCCATTCCCATTAGCTTCCATATCATCCCCACATTTACCAACCACCCTTTCGTATCCTTCAGTTCTATTCCCAACTCTCGCATTGAAATCGCCCGTTAGAACTAGTTTATCCTTGCTGTTGGCCCTGACCACGATGTCACTCAATGCTTCATAAAGCTTATCAATTTCATCCTCATCTGCACCCTCACATGGTGAACGCACGGAGACAATTCTAGTCCTAATTCCCCAACTGACAAATCTACCAACATAATTCGCTCATTTACGTGCCTAACAGAAACTATGTTGCGTGCAATGGTATTCCTGATAAAGAGCCCTACCCCAGACTCTGCCCTTCCCTTTCTAACATCCGTCAAGTACACTTTATAATCTCCTACCTCTTCATCGTTATCTCCCCTTACCCGAATATCACTTACTCCTAGCACATCCAAATGCATCCTCTTTGCTGACTCAGGCAGTTCTACTTTCTTTCTTCCATAAGCCCCATTAATATTGATACCTCCCCATCTAATTCCATTTCGTTCGCCAAGTTGTTTCCAAGGAGTCCCTCGCCAGTCAAATGAGAGTGGGACTCCGTTACTCCCATAGGTCCGAGGCTTGCTTAAATTGTTCTGAGCTCGGTAAATTCATGAAGCAGGATGCTACCCTACCTGCACATAGTCCAAGTGAGGATCTCTCCGCTAACGGATTATGGAGCACCAGTGAATTGTATAGTCCTAGTCGCCTGAGCACAAGGGGGGCCATGACTCAGAATATGTCCGAGATGCCCACTCCCATTCCATAGCAACTGGTATCCCGACACTCAGGACCATTTACTAGGCCACTCAGCCGTTGCCCATGGTTCACGAACTAGGACGTGACTACAGTAACCCAAATGATAATAATAAAATAATTAATGGTAATCACAATATATGATAATGATCAGATAAATAATTATAATGATAATTATTTAATAATCATAGGAAGATATGATAGGGACAGTCGCATGTGTCGGATTGGTTGGAATCAAATTTTGGTACTCCACATGGGAGATAGTTGGCAGTAAGTGCGAAATAACCCACGGACGGCACATGTCTTAACTGCGCGAGCATAATAAGGAACCTTTCCGTAAGTCGATGTCGTACTGACAAATGTAAATATTGAAATAAGCTTTGAGTTGACGAGCTACCTCTGGCATGTTTGTAAGTCTGGTTATATTAGGCTAGAGTTCGTCCGTAAAATTAGTTACCGTTTTAGATACGATAAGATTTCCACAGTGGGAATCCGGCCTAATAGAATGTAATTACCCGGTAGTGACTCATATCCAACGGAACGTGGAGATGACGGTAAATAGTTTACTCTCATGCCCACGTCTCCGAAAGAAGATTTCCATGGGTGAAATGGCCACTCATACGGACGTGGATTCGATCCCCAGTGACCAATGGGGCGAATTCCCCAAATATTATTCACACTACCAGCGTAGTGAGGTGAACCCAATTTTATGTATTCTTTTACAGGATAGAAATTTGTAAGGGTAATAATTGTCATCACTTGCTGTTTGCGAATTAAGTTAATAAATTGCTCCTTATTGCAAATTCAATGGAAAACAGTTTTCATATCTTTTTATTGTAGTTAGTCCAGTATGCCCATGGAATTTAAGTTGTCACTTCCCAGTCCTATTGTGGAGTCCTGTAATTAGTATCTATGAATGAGCTGTCCCTCTACCTTAATTTGTGTGCCCCGTTCATCCCTGTGTTTATTTGTGCGCCTACCTTTTTTTATTGAATACATTTTTGACATCTATTACGAACTGATCACCCCTGAGATTAAGGCTAGTCTGGGACTCGGAAGGTGAGCGGGTGCAGTATGAAGGTGTTGAATGATATAAGGGAGAAGTAATAGTAACTTTTTCTGTTATTAACGATGTATAAAAAGTTACAAGGTCGTAGATATGCCACTTGTGCGTCAACTGCAAGCAACGCAACAATTGCCAAGTTCTAAATCTTTACTTTTTCGGCACAGATGACAGAATGTTAATTTCGGAAAGTTCTTTAGCTAAGGAAATGTTGCGAGAAGAAACGTTGTTTCGTTGACGGAACATTTAAGAGTGTAAGCAGCCAGTTCGCCCAACTATACACGATACATGTGGGCCTGGGAAGTAGTAAAAGTGAAACTAAAATCATTCTTATTGTATTTGCACTTCTTCCTGACAAGAAAAAGAGAACATATATTCGGGTGCTAGAAAATATTGTGCAAGCTGTTCCAGAATGGAAACCAGAGAAATTCACAGTAGACTTCGAGACTGATGCTACTTTTGCTCTAAGGGAAACATTTCCTCAGTCTGATTTTCACATATGTTTTTCCATTCCACGCAGTGTCTGTGGAGGAAGGTTCAGGAAACAGGAATGACGATTCTTTACAAGGAAAACGAAGAAATCAGACGAAATGTAAGAAAAATGCTGCACTTGCTTTCCTGTAGCCTGAAGATATAGTGAGTGAATGAATTCCAATATTCACAGTCAAGCTCCGCCGGATGTGATTTTAACAGAATTATTCGACTATTTTGTTGAGCAATGGTTGGTGAATGAGTCTACCCCACTGGAGATGTGGAACTGTTTTAACGTTAGACACAGAATAAACAATACCACTGAAGGGTGGAATCACAAAATCAATAGTAAAATTGGAAGGCCTCTCCCAAGAATAAAAATAATTAATTAATGTTATTTGCTTTAGGTCAAACTAACTATTTTTACGGTTTGCGGAGACGGAAAGGTGCCAGAATTTAGTCGCGCAGGAGTTCTTTTACGTGCCAGTAAATCCACTGACACGAGTATGACATATTTGAGCACCTTCAAATACTACCGGACTGAGCCAGGATCGAACCTGCCAAGCTGGAGTCAGAAGGCCGGCGCCTCAGCCGTCTGAGCCACTCAGCCTGGCCTAAGAGTAAGAGATATCATCACCTGACTAACGCTGTAAGCAGAGAATTCAGATCATTCAGTTGTGCGGATGAACTTAAATTTGGAAGGAACTAAAAGAAAGTGCTGTAAACTGGATGAAAGAATTGCTCGAAGCACGAGGAAGTACAATGAGGATGGCAACATGGAAAGGTTTCTGGACGTAATGTAATTTCTCCGTCCGCTTCAGTAGTGTAGTGGTTAGTGTGATTAGCTGCCACCCCCGGAGGCCCGGGTTCGATTCTCGGCTCTGCCACGAAATTTGAAAAGTGGTACGAGGGCTGGAACGGGGTCCACTCAGCCTCGGTAGGTCAACTGAGTAGAGGCGGGCTCGATTCCCACCTCAGCAATCCTGGAAGGGTTTTTTCGTGGTTTCCCACTTCTCCTCCAGGCAAACGCCGAGATGGTACCTAACTTAAGGCTACGGCCGCTTCCTTCCCTCTTCCTTGTCTATCCTTTCCAATCTTCCCTTCCCCTCAGAAGGCCCTTGTTCAGCATAGCAGGTGAGGCCGCCTGGGCGAGGTACTGGTCCACCTCACCAGTTGTATTCCTGACCCAAAGTCTCACGCTCCAGGACACTACCCTTGAGGAGGTAGAGGTGGGATCCCTCGCTGAGTCCGAGGGAATAGCCAACCATGTTTGTGAACAGATTAAGAAGAAGAAGAATGGTATTTGTCCTCAGAATGGAGTAAGCTTAAGTGTCGTTCGTTAAAAAAACGTATGTTGAAAATCTTTCTTTCTTTCTTTCTTTCTTTCTTTCATCTGTTTACCCTCCAGGGTTGGTTTTTCCCTCGGACTTAGCGAGGGATCTCACCTCTACCGCCTCAAGGGCAGTGTCCTGGAGCGAGACATTGGGTCGCGGATACAACTGGGGAGAATGACCAGTACCTCGCCCAGGCGGCCTCACCTGCTATGTAGAACAGGGGCCTTGGTGGGGAAGGGAAGATTGGAAAGGTTAGGCAAGGACGAGGGAAGGAAGCGGCCGTAGCCTTAAGTTAGGTACCATCTCGGCATTTGCCTGGAGGAGAAGTGGGAAACCATGGAAAACCCCTTCCAGGGTTGCTGAGGTGGGAATAGAGCCCGCCTCTACTCAGTTGAGCTACCGAGGCTGAGTGGACCCCTTTCCAGCCCTCGTACCACTTTTCAAATTTCGTGGCAGAACCGGGAATCAAACCCTGGCCTCCGGGGGTGGCAGCTAATCACACTAACCACCACACCACAGAGGCGAACATTTTGTAAATAAGAGTATATTATTAACAGCATGTATGTAAAATTATGACGAATTTTATAGATGAGATTAATACGTAAATACTTAGTAGTAAAAACGACAAACTCCTTAAAACGTGCAAACAGTTATTCTGACCAAGCAAAACAGTTGCAGCTAATTATGGGACTAGGTCTTCATTATTTTAAAGGCCGAGTACGGTTATCCGTACGGGTTCATGGCGTCCGTGGGTCTTCCGGCCCCCTGCCGTTAACTTCATGTGCGAAGATACACGGCAGGCCTATCTCGAAAATAAGCGAGGTGCTCTAAGTAAAGGGGCACGCAGTCCCGGTTAGAGCTAACAATGAAACTTTACGCTCATACACTAGTAACAAAAGTACAACATAGATAATTTATTTCACAAAGGCTTATCTGTAGGAAATAGGCACATCGAGACTGTTAATAGTGTGTCCGCAATCGAGACTGTCCACAATAAAGACGCAACTGAAAGGAGAAAACCGTGGAATGAGCTGACAATCTTTCCAAATATTTTGTGTCTCCCGTCGCAACTGTCCGCAATCAAGACTGTTGGCAACTGCGACGACACCGGCTAAAACCGCTCTTTGTCAATCTCTGCTGCCAGATCATGGAAATCACTCCCTACCATCATTAGGGACGTGACTTAATGAAATTTAACGTGGATTGCCGAAGGCACTTGCTTAATTCATCAGACTGACTTGTGGGATGACCGAGGTTGGAATGTGCGAGTGAATTGGTCAATTAGTGTTGTACTTAGATCATAATTATGTATTAGAATTAGTTTCAGAGTTACTTTAAATGGCCAAGTATTATTGTATTAGATTATACTGTAATTACGTATATGGGTTAGCCTTAGAGTTGTTGGTTTTCTTCTTAGTAGTGGCTTAACGTCGCACTAACACACTGAAAATTTTCGGCGACGCAAGGATGGGAAAGGTAGCGGCCTTGGCCTTAATTTAGGTACCTAGTGTGGAAATGGGGAAACCACAGAAAAACCATCTTCAGGGCTGCAGACCGTGGGATACGAACTCACCATGTCCCGAACGTTAGCTCACAGCTATGCAACCCTAACCGCGCGGCCCTCGCTCGTTTATTACAGTTAGCTACAGAGATTTTGTTTTTAAGACTACTGTACATTATTATTATTATTATTATTATTATTATTATTATTATTATTATTATTATTATTATTGAGCGAGTTGGTCTCGTGGTTAGGGTTGCGAAACTGTGAGTTTGCATTCGGAAGGTGGTGGGTTTGAATCCCACCTTCCGTAGTCCTGAAGATAATTTTCCGCTGTTTCCCCACTTTCACGCCAGGCAAATGCTGGGGCTGTACCTTAATTAAGGTCGAGGCCGCTTCCTTCCCATCCCCAGGTGCGACGTTAAACCACTAGAAAGATTCATTATTATTATTATTATTATTATTATTATTGTTGTACCGGGCGGTACACCTCCACTCCGCTAATTTAAAATGTGCGCCTGTTGAAACTCCTCTGCTGGAGGAAGTCTGAACTTTATTGACAGTATTAATTTTCTACCGTCTCAGAAGATGCCACCACGTGGAAAATTTTGAGTTTTTGAACTGTGTCATTTTTGATGTGTTTTTGTTTCGCTTGAAGTAAGAAGTGTGAACTTTCTCTTCTAGAGGACACTACTGAAGATCTACAATAGTGCAACCTAGTGCGGAGTCAAAGAACTATTTTTTTGGAGAAAATTTAATTTCAAGAGTTTGTTCTTTGTTAAATTTCTTTCTATCATTGTTTAAGTTGGCAATATTTACCCCTTTCTTCCCCTTGTGTTGAACCTAACCAATCCCGAATTTCTTCAATTAATTTCTATCCAATCAGATGTATCTTCCCCCAACTTGAATCTGTTGCGGGGTCCTATCCAATAAAGAGTTTGTGGGAGGGTGTTTTCTTTCCCCTAACGCCTAGAAACTTCCGCGAGAGTATTTAAACTGCTGATTTTTGGGTCTCTAGGCCACTTCTGTTCCATCTTTCAGTGTGTTAAGTACATAGCAGGGGGCGGGAAGCGCCTCTTTCTTCTCCAGCCGTTCAACACAAGGTAATGGCCGATTAATAACTTCTTTCTTTGCTAGCTCAGCAGTTTAACTTTCGGGGCGGGTTCTAAGCGTTCAACCATGTAACCTTTTCCTAAAATGTAACTTCTCTTTTCATCTATTCTCTTGTAAAACGACATATTGGGATAGAGAGTGCTAACCCTCTCGAGCTCCCACTCACATTGTCTTGAGGTGAACTTATTTTCTCAAACTATTTTTCGTTAATGTAAAACAAATTGTTCTTTTCTTAAGTCACCTCTTTAGCATGGGATTAGCCCTTGTATTAACGGCCTAGTGCCAAGTAGGTCTTAATCGAAGTGTATTAGGAGTGCAAGTTCGCCTCCTCTCAAATTGTTATTTTAGAGGTCATTTAATTAACCTGCTTTTCTTTTAATAGACCTCAGTAGATTGGGTATTTTACCCCTGTGTTTATGTCCGTTGAGGACAACTTGAAGGTGGAGTTTGGTGTGGCCTGGGAGAGGCTTAAATTTTGAGAGCGAGTGGCTCTTTTGAAAATTCTGGGTTGTATGCCTCATGGAGGTTTTTCAGTGTAATTTGGAGCAAGGACTCCTAGGTATGAATGGGGTTTTCTCCCCCTCTGTTAAAACTTGTGTTTGGGGTAAAACTGAGCTGATTGCCCAAGCATTGTGAAGTCAGGGCGCGAAGCCCAAATTCTGTAAATATTGTAACTAACCCCTTTTGAATTGCTACTTTGTACCTGCCATGCTTGTTATTTCTTTGTTTTCGAAAAGAAAATATAACCTTGTTAACTTTTAAATTAATTTTACATTGCACTATAATTTCGTAGCTTGAAACCCATTCACACCCGCACCTTCTTTCACCTCTACCTACCACGGAAAAGTCCGTAACAATTATTATTATTATTATTATTATTATTGCTATTATTATTATTATTATTATTATTATTATTATTATTATTATTATTATTATTATTATTATTATTAGTTGTTGTTGTTTTTGGTTTTGTTGTGTTGTTTAATTTTGTAGGTTAATCAAATCATGAAACAGTGGTTAAGTGTAAGAAAGGGTCCAGAGGCCTCACTTCACCACCAATAAAGTCGATATCTGTATATATCTATCTACTGTATCTATTTGAGCATTAATATGTTTCACCAAAAATGAAATGTAAAGTAAAATAATTTGGGCTTTTATATGTTAAAAGTGAGCCTTACCAAATATGTTTCCTACCAAAGCACTGCATCTAGAGAGAAATAGGCCTATGGTGCAGTATAAGAATATTGACAGGTGTTTGTTTCGTTCAGCATTTACATTTCTTTCACGTTGCTTTAGGGAAGCTGTGAGGCAGGGCTTATATTCCGTATTATATAAAGTCTTATATACTTTCATATTTCATTCAGGTTCTTCTTTGTTACAGCAATTCAATTTGAAGAGCTGGAATAATCTTACCAGTGTGGAGCACTCAATAAATGTACTGGGTATACAACTTTTGTCCACGTTGAATATGGTCGAATGGTTCCAGACGTACGATTATCCCTTCAGAACCTCCATTGCTAATGTTTTAGCTGAAGAAAATGTAAGTGAATGAAGATTTATAAAGTGTTGATTTTTCGTAAGTAATCTTCAATGTACCCTAGGCATACAGTTTTGAAATAGAAATTAGACTTCGGTCATATTTTACAGTACACTTAACGGAAATTTTTTCATGTTCTTCGCACCACGACGGTGGCTGTAACCCCTGAAATGATGCCAAAACAAGCAAGAGCAATAGATATTAATCTACATTTTTTTGGTTTATGGCGTGTGTATGAGACGAGAGAGTAGTTGTCATCAGACACAGGTAACTTCGGAATATATTCTTCCTGAAGCATTAAGTTTCCCTGCAGTTTGTCTGCTTCTCACAGCATAAACGCGTGAACGTCATGTGTCTTATTCTGGGTCCTGAAAGTACCAGCCTAGGCATAACAATAAATATCTGTCACTCTCTCTTTATATATATATATTGTGCCCTTCAGGACTCTGAAGTTCCGGCCAGGCGAAAGCCGGTCTCGAACCCAGAGTACAGAAGTGAAAGAACTCTCACAAACGTGAGCTGGTACACATAGTCTTACCTGAACACATTTCTTCGCTCAGCTGGATAAGAGCGCTCTTCTCAGGGATAACATGGAGATAAGAGGGCAACAAAAGATAAAATACTAGGATATGTGACTAATCAGGTAAGAATTCGCTAAATTAAAATAAAAATATCTAACAGAAAACATCGCTGCATTCAAAGTTTAACAAACAGGGATTTATTACATAAAATTGAATTTATTTACAAAAATAAGAGCTTTCAAAATGCTTGGGTCAAGATAATGTTGAGCCGATGACAACCAGTTCACTGCCTTCACGAAAACAGCTGTGCTGTAACAAGCATGTTACAATTGTGTAAGTAACGACATCTAGAAAAACGGATATCTGCTGAAATACACATCTAACAGTAATTCCCATAAAACTTACTATGCCTCGTACCATCGAACCCCGGTGCAAACAAATATCACCACATAATGTACAGTGTCCTGACTCGGTCACGAACCCTAGTCCCATGAAGAGTAAGGCGTATAATATTCATAAACAAACAATATAAAAGAACACAACCAACATATCCAAGGGTGTCAATATCAAACGGGCCAGTGTAAAAATTAACGTAGAGCAAATAGAACATTTAAACAAATCATCTCCTTGCTTTCAAAACATCACGGTCGTCTCTTCCTCTAAACACACTCGACAAACTGCAGACGGCAATATGACCAATTCTCAAGACTGTGACGTCAGGCACAGCACCCTCACCCTCCGACCACTTCACACGCGACAGTCCACATAATTTACGAGCTCAGCTGTGCTGCAGGCTAAAAAATCTCGCCTTTCAAAAACACCTCACGTAATCTGCTGCTAAAAGCCCTCTTTTAAATATACCTGGGCTATCCGCCCTCATCTCAATATCACCCGCACTATCACAAATCTTACTTCCGCCTCTCATGGGCTCAACCTTGGTGCTATAAAAACACAAATCACTAATCGATAGTCACATGGCCATAATACGGCATCTCCAATACATCAAATACACTCTCTAACTGTGCGGGGATTTCTCATATCAATACATACAGTTAGCTATATGGCTAATGCTCATATCTCTCACATATTCGGACTCGCTCGCTCTATCAGTGAAGCTAGGTGAATTACGGGTTCCATCCTGGTCACAATTATACACGTCTACGTCTGCAGAGACAAATGCCTGCCTGTAAGAATAATCTACAATGACCAAAGGAGTTCGACCTGACCCCTAAAGATAACACGTACGCTAATATAATACTATCAAAGGAAAAATAAACACACCAACAAGGAATCTACAAACAATCATCTACCCTAATGTACGGGGTTCGAGCTTGAGGCCTAGCTCTTTATTACCAAGAAATATTCCTACCCTAATTAATCTGTTGACTGACGGCCCCCCGATTCCTATCTAAATTTAAATGACATGCTTGAAACAGAATTGAAAGCTCTGACCTTATGTTATTGATGACATGACGGAGCGGCCCTCCCTGTGGACCACTGAATTTACCACATCATGGCAGACTGCGGCGCTTGCATCAGATACTGTTGACCACTTGGAGACATTCTTTCTTGCGTGACTCCTTCGTACAGCTCCTTAGATAGTTGAAAGATGTCCCCTTCGACGTCGCGCTGATCAGGTGCTCCCAACGTTCCTGGATCGATGCCCGTTGTCGTGTTGGCTTCAGCTCCTGGTTGTGGCTTCCTCGCAATGATGATGTCAAAACTCGTTCTGACTTGATGCTGGGGTAACTGAAAACAAATTCATTCATTACAGACTGTCCAAACTCGATGCCTGTTTCCACTACTATCGTGTCTCACACGTTACATTGACCAAGTCTTGTTCAGAATTTTAAACCTGGTACACAATAGTTTCTTCACTACTCGTAGTCACTGTTATTTCATCCCTTCACTCGGACAACATGTAGTTCTTGAATTACTATCCTGAGCCAATATTAATTCTAGCCTTTCGTCAGTTATACCTTGACCTCAAAGAAATATGAAGCTACTAGTTCATCAGTCTCTTACAGGCAATACCTCATCTCCCCATAGCATATCCTCACAGGTAAAATCAAGAGTTCAGCTGAATATTCAAGTTGATTACTTACTTCCTCGCAGTTACAGTAGTACTAGTAGTATGTGCAGCTCGAAGACAAAGCGTTGTTCTCCGTACCAACACGCAGTATGACGACTCGTTTTAGCCGCCTTCCGGTCAAAGAATGAGACTGATATGCCAGGCGGCCTTATTTTTATAATCCAGTTTAGCGTCATCACGCCGCTTGATCGCGTGCAGGATACGCGCGCCCGCGACTCGAAGTTTTCCCGCACAAAGTACTTCCAGTGCTCTATTTAACGAATGCATTTATGATTGCAGCCCTAATGCATATCAAAATTAAGCAGAAATTATGCAGGTTGCAATTCTTGTCTCAAATCCAATGCAACTCTTCCGTAACCAAAGATATTAATTTAATTCTTTCTTCCC
Source organism: Anabrus simplex (assembly GCF_040414725.1). Lineage (NCBI taxonomy): Eukaryota > Metazoa > Arthropoda > Insecta > Orthoptera > Tettigoniidae > Anabrus > Anabrus simplex. The sequence continues at coordinate 202,111,800 of NC_090266.1, read as the reverse complement.
TCCTAATGTAGGTTTTGCCGGGATCTAGGAAGCGTCCCCAATCTTCATTAAGAGGCTTGGCTTGGGACATAACTCCCTTTAATGAAGTTCTGGAGATTTCTCATAATGACGCTCTAGCTCACTTCACATAAGAACGCTTCTTCTGGACTCTTTTATGAAATATACTCTAAGACAATGACTTCGTGGGTGGTCTTATATAATCCCAATATCCAATACTAAAATCAATACTCTTGGCCCATGAACAGTACGGTTCATAGCCCCCCGTGAACGACAAAATAAAATTTTGTCAAAAAATTTTATTTTCCTCAATGTCGAGATCATCTTTTCATTGCAATCCTTTATGCTGTAAATTTTCACAACTTCATGGCACGGGACTATCTTCAGCTACAGACATAATAGCCTCCCTATCCTTCCTAACTTGGTAATAGGCATCAAGCAGAGCTAGAAATCTCCGGTGGTTACCCTCGCAGCCTTGACATTCCGCTTCTTCTCGCTGCTCAGATATCTGTTTATGACAGTTTCCTGAAGAAATAATATTTACTTTTTCTTTTTCTTCTTCTCCTTCATCACTGGGTACCTCTGGTTGTTCTTCTCCGTCGTCATGTTCATCTTCTTCCGGAATGACAACCTCCTCTCCTGCAATATCTTCGGTGTCTTCCTCCCCAAGTTCTTCTTCCTCTTCTTCGCCTCCTTCTGCTTCTTCTTCCTGATTGTTTAATTGGTATTGGCCTGCTCTGAAAAAGGGCTTAAGATTTGCTGAGTTAAAGACCTTAGTCACCGTAGCGTCCAAGCTTTGTACCTTGTATGAGTTATTTTCATAACTATGAATTATTCTATACGGTCCAGTATATAGCTCAGCAAACTTGTGGTAGTATCTCTCTGAAGGGTTGGAGACAGTGGGTGTCTAAACTAAAACCAACTCGCCCACTTGTAGGGGTCTATGAAACCTCTTGTTCCTTGTTCTTCGCAGCCGTTTTTCAGCCTGTGCTTTTAAGTGTTCCGCAACGTTACTAACACATATCTCTCGAGCTAGTTGAGGATCCCTAGGGCAAGGAATTACATTCTCCCAAGGACGTTTAGGCAGTACATTATTGTGAATCCACGCCGGAATCATACCGGTGGATTCGTGTCTGGTTGAGTTAATACACTCAGTAATAATGGGCACTACAGTGTTCCACTTATAATGTTCTCTCGGGCAGTATATCCTACAATACTTGGATATCTCCCTCATGACACGTTCACTCGGGTTAGCTTGCGGATGTCTGATACTGGATAAGACATGCTTAATTCCTAGTCTTTCTAGTTCACGCTTAAACCCTGCAGCAGTGAATTGGCTCCCATGATCACTTAAGATGCTCTCAGACTTACCCATAATGGGTATTATTTTCTTTTTGATCTGTGATAGTGTCGAGCGAGTATTCTCCTTCTGAATAGGGCATAATGTAACAAATTTACTGAACACATCCATACAGACAAGGATGTACCTTAAGCCCCTAGTAGCAGAGGGCAAAGGACCGAAGAAATCTATTGCATATAATTTACGTGGTCCCGTGGGTATCAATGGTCGTGGCGGTTGCTTCAGAAGGTACGGATTTGGTTTCACCCTCTGACAGATGTCACAGGTACGCAGGATTTTCTGTACCATCGTCCTCATTTTAGGCCACACGAAAGTTTCCTGCAGTATTGCTACCACCTTATCAATTCCTGAATGTCCTGTAGAGTGATGAGCTATCCACACCAAGTCAATCTGTAATCGAGGAGGTACAACAATTCTAAATTTCGTGTGATTCTCATACACAAATTTATGTAAAATATTATTGAAGTAATGATAATTTGCCGCTTTGCGCTCCGCTTCAGCGTACTGTGGAGTCCCGGGTTGGAGTTCTTTCCGAAAGTACTGGATCAGCCGTCCTGTCTCTGGGTAATTTGCCTGTTCCTCATGAATATTCCGAAGTCTCTCCAGTATATTCTGATCCTCTTGGTCTAACATAGTTAAGTGGATTGTGAGCTCCTCCGGATTTGGATTTCTGCTTAACGCGTCAGCAAGTACGTTCAATTTCCCTGGGCAATGTTCTACCGTTAGGTCGAACTGCTGGACATAAAGTGCCCATCTACTGACCCGTGCATTAGCCATGTCCGTCTTGAGAATAAAGGTAAGTGCCTTGTGATCTGTTGTAATCACTACTGGGAACCCGTACACATATTTTCTCCAGTGTGCCAAGGCAGTAACTATAGCTAACATCTCCAACTCGGTGGTAGTGTATTTCAACTCGTGTCCTCGTAATTTTCTACTCATGAAAGCCAAATATGATATTTTATGCTCCCTCTCGGGTGTTTCCTGGTAAAGCACTGCTCCGACTCCTACTGCAGAAGCGTCCGTCTGTATTATGAACTTTCTATCGAAGCTAGGGTACCCCAGTTTTACGGAATTCTCTAAAAGAATTTTAGTGTTTATGAAGGCTTTTTCTTGCTCTTCTCCCCATTTCCATCTGTTATTAGTCTTTAACATGTCTTGAAGTGGCGCCACGGTATCCGTGTAACCGGGACAATGATTGGAGAAAAAGTTCGTTAGGCCCAAGAACTGCCTACCGTGTTTAATCTTGATGGGCCTAGGAAAATTCTGTATTGCTGCAATTTTAGCGGGGTTAGGCCGAATGCCTTGACCGTCGACAACATGTCCCAGGAACAGTACCCTGCGCTGACAGAAGTGTGATTTCTCAAAATTAACCTTGAAATTGCATCGCTCGAGGTCCTGAAAGAGTAAATTAAATTTTTCCATGTGTTCTTCTAGGGTTTTAGTGCAAATTAGTATATCGTCGATGTACCGAATCGTAAACTCTTTTACCTCGGGACTGAGGTGCGATTCCAGTGCCCGTATCAAAGCGGCACAACTTGAGGCCAGGCCAAATGGAAGACGTAGGAAAATATACGTCTGATTATCAAATAAAAATCCGGTTAGCATATTAGTACTTGGATCCAAGACGATATGGTGAAAGCTTGAGGTCATGTCTACCGTGCTGAAGAATTCCATATCTCCGAACTTCTTAAGAATGTCTTTAAGGTTTGGAGGTCTCTCATACTCGTGGACTAGGCGCTGGTTCAAAGATCGTGCGTCTAGGCACACGCGCACAGTTCCATTTGCTTTGGGCACTGCACACAATGGGTTTAAAAACGGACTCGGGGACTTGGCTATTATCCCGTTCCTCTCCATGTCTTCGATTACCTCCCGGACCTGGGGTAGCATTTTCTCTGGAATCGGATAAGGTCTCTGTTTGAAAGGCTCCCAGTTATTTACGCATAATTTGTACTGGTAATTAGGGATCTTTCCAGGCCTCGAACCAAAGACCGTCTCATGCCTCTTCAATAACTCCTGCAGCCGCCCCTTGTCTTCCGGACTAATCTTCGCTTCTTCGATTTTACTCGGCAACAGATCTAAAAAAATTTCTCTCTCTCGTTGTTCTTCCAATTCGGATACCATAATTTCAAACTCCGGAATTATTTCCTCATGTCCCTGTAGCCACCCTTCTAAATCAAGTTCTTCCACCTGCATGTCCATTATCCAAATACGTTCACCGGGTTGGTAATCCTGGTTCCGTTTAACGCTATTCGTTCCTGGTTACCATTTAAATTTAATAGGATAGAATTTGTACCCATATCAATAACAGCTTCGTATTCTCTTAAGAAATCGGCTCCTAATATCAGATTATATTCCATTTTAGGAAGCACAATACATGGATGGGACACCAGTAAGTCTCCAATCTGGATGTCAAGTAATACCTGCTCCTTACACGACGTTACTTTGTCTGGTATAATACCCTTAATTTTGACTTTCGAAATTGGTATGGACGGGATACGAACTCGGCTTTGAATTTCCGAAACTAAGGCCTGTGAAACCACACTGACCGTAGCTCCTGTATCAGCCAGAGAGCATACATTTAAACCGTGAATTCTGGTATAAATTACTGGTAATTCTTTAGGTCGGGGCAAGGTACTTTTAATAGGATCCTCTAGTAGATCTTCTGGAGTGATAACCCAATTATGAATAGCTACAGTCACCCAACCGGCATCCTCGCGAAATATTCTATATCCTTGCACTAAATTTCTCGTTTTTTATCCTCCCTCTCGATCTCAGCAAAACTGGGTGCATTTGGGTTGAGACTCTTCGGCCTGGCTCCGTCGTGAAATTCTTGGTAAGCCAAGCTCGCAGCTCCCGGAGAGTTGGCAGCACTGTGGGTTCGTATTGCTTCCTGCCATGTGTCTCGTGTTGATACAACCCCTGATCCTCTTAATCTTGAGTGGAAGGCGCCCTCTTGTCTGTCGCCAGCTCTCGGGCTCAGTGAACTCTCCCTAGGTCTGTTATACCTCGCTCGGTTTCCATTCCATCGCTGGTTGTTATTTCTGGAGTTGTAACGATCTCCGCCTCGTCTCCAGTACGGCCGGTCATTCCTCCGCTGTTCAAATGAATTCCTTCGGCGTTCTTGTCCTCTCCATCGGTCCGGTTCATCCTGCCATGTGCTCCACCTACGAGGTCGCCAGTTCGTATCTTCTCTGGGTTTAGGATTTTCTTCATCTCGTTCCCTCAGGGTTGGCATTTGAGTGCCGGAATTTTGACACTCCTTGTGGCTTCTTTCTCCAATCTGCTCTTCCGCCTGGACGTTCACATTATGGACAGTCTCTATGGCCCGTATACGTGGCTGATGCAGTGCAGACGTCTGGTCCCAGAGCCTAAGCATTTCTTCCGCGGCCACCGCCGTCGTAACATTTGCCGCGATTAGAGCTCTTTGTACCTCTACAGGCAACCGTCTAATAATGGTCGTGACGATTTCCATTTCTTCGGGCTGATGATCTAGCTCTTGCAAACGTAAGTATTGGGAAATAAAGAACTCGCTCAGTCTTGTGGACGTACTATTTGCATACCTCCGAGCGTAGAGCTCCATTCTAAGCGCCAGCTGATGCCCCTGATTCCATAATTTATTCAGGAATGCGCGTTTAAACTCATCATAATTTCTAAATGATTGCCCAAATGCCTTGAACCAGGCTCCAGCAATCCCTCCAAGATACTTTTCTGCTGTGCGTAGTCTGCGCTCTGGTGGTATCTGGCATTCGTCCATGTATGTCTCTAACTCTTTAAGGAATGAACGGGGCGTGACTTCTCCATTTCCCTCGAATTTCTTCGGTTTCTCCTCGGGTGCCCTAATCCAATGATAACCCGGTAAAACACTGTCCTGACTGAATAGGGTTGAATTTCCTATTCTTGGCTTAGCCCTAAATGATTCTCCTAGCAGTTCATGTCCCTCATCCTGACTTTCATTCAGGCTGTCATCTCCATACTGGCGTTCTATCGGGCTGTGAGTCCTACTCAGCTTCCGCTTCTTTACTCCGTTTTCCTCCTCAATTTTCAATTGGTCCAACTTATCACGCATATTCTCCATTTCATACTCTAACCCCTGTATTCGCTTCTCAGTTGTCCGTTGTTCCTGCTCTCGGCATTTCTTCAAACCCTGGACCTCAGCGCTGACTTCCTTCCTAGTCTGTTGTAAACCCAGTTCTAGTCCAGCAATCTTAGCCTTATTCTTTTCGGTCGTCTTCTCATATTTGTCAACTACTTCTTGAGTCCTAGCCTCTAGTTTTTCTTCTATTCTTACTAGCTCTTCTTGGGTATGGTCCATACGGACTACTACTGCCACCAAGTTTTCTCTAAATGTTCCTAGTTCGGACTGAGTCTCTTTGTCTTTCTCTTCCATACGCTGTTCTATTCCCTCGATACTGTCCTTTATTTCACGAATTTGTTTCTCTACCGTTCTGTGTGACTCTTCAACCTGTTGACTCAACTTCTCGGTCGTGGTGACACAGCACAGACGTACGTTTTCTATTTTCGTATCTAATTCTGCTATGGTTTCCCTAGTCGCTTCATTTTCAGAGGCCAATTGCTCCAAACGAATGCTAGTGTGTTCCTTTAGCTCAGTTATTTGGTTCGCTACCCGCGTCTCTGTGAGTATTAATTGTTCGGTCATTGTTTGTGTAACCTTTTCTTTGCACTCCGCGAATTTTTCCGTGAGTTGCTCGGTCATTGTTTGTGTAACCTTTTCTTCGGACTCCGCGAATTTTTCCGTGAGTTGCTCGGTCATTGTTTGTGTAACCTTTTCTTCGGACTCCGCGAGTTTTTCCGTGAGTTGCTCGGTTAAGTGTACTTTAAGTTCTCTTATCTGATCCGAGTTCCTAATTTCCTGTTCTTTAAATTTTGCACTGACTTGTTCGTTCAAACGTTCACCAAGCGCCACAAACTGTACCTCGCTTTTGGCACCCTGTTCATTTAATAGCTCACTATCCCTAGCCTGTTGTCTTTCATAACTCCTACATCCTCTCTAAGCGCCACAAGCTGTTCGCTCAGGTGCCTCAGCACCTCTCCCATGTCTACCGACATTCAACTCACTTGTCATAAGGTCCGGCGGAAAAACCGCTCCGTATGTCATCGATTAAATTTCAAGTACTATCAATTTCCCTCAATTCTAATTTATCAAAATGTTCCTAACTGCTCAACTCTCGAACTTCCAAAGCCTAAGTATAACATCATGTCATTCAAACATAGGGTAACCGTCAGCACAACACTATGATACAAAACATATACAACACAGACACAAAATTCTCCAACCAATGTCATAAAAACAGCAAAACTACAGCATGCAAAAATCAAAGCTATATAATTATACACCTGTGAAACACAACACCCTACAGGTCAAATCCCCACACGAATACCATCCATCACACCACGGAAAGCCACAAAATCAGCACATCCTCGCTAACCAACATCAACAGCAATATCCATATTCTAATGGTAAGACCAAGGACATAACATCACGAAATACCTCTCTGAACTGGCAGTCATATAAACATCACAAGTCTCAACAAAATACTCCACATACATCACTAAGCTAACAGTACAGATCAAAGACCAAACTTGGTATACCTGCACTACCCATAATTGAATGCAGCTGCCATAACATATGCCTGAAATCAAGCCTTGCATGACCTTGATTTACCGAAATATCAGGTCCTGCCTTTATAGACACAAGTTATGACCTATCGCCCTATTTACGGAGAACATCAGCAAAATACAACTTGGCTGTGTGAGCTCGTTTACACAAATATTAAGCATCACCTGACGGCAAAATAAAACAAGCTGTCTGACCCTCATTACTACAATATCGGGTCCTCAGTTAGCCCCACCAAGTTCACAATGTTGACAATGGCGCTATGGTCCCTTTTACTGAAATATCGGGCCATTCGTTACTCGGCGTCATTAATACAATGGCGCTATATTTACAATGTCTGGGTAGCCCTCATTTACGGACATATCGAGCCCCACAGTTGCCTCGGCGCCAACAATACTATGTGCCCTTCAGGACTCTGAAGTTCCGGCCAGGCGAAAGCCGGTCTCGAACTCAGAGTACACAAGTGAAAGAACTCTCACAAACGTGAGCTGGTGCACATAGTCTTACCTGAACACATTTCTTCGCTCAGCCGGATAAGAGCGCTCTTCTCAGGGATAACATGGGGATAAGTGGGCAACAAAAGATAAAATACTAGGATATGTGACTAATCAGGTAAGAATTCGCTAAATTAAAATAAAAATATCTAACAGAAAACATCGCTGCATTCAAAGTTTAACAAACAGGGATTTATTACATAAAATTGAATTTATTTACAAAAATAAGAGCTTTCAAAATGCTTGGGTCAAGATAATGTTGAGCCGATGACAACCAGTTCACTGCCTTCACGAAAACAGCTGTGCTGTAACAAGCATGTTACAACTGTGTAAGTAACGACATCTAGAAAAACGGATATCTGCTGAAATACACATCTAACAGTAATTCCCATAAAACTTACTATGCCTCGTACCATCGAACCCCGGTGCAAACAAATATCACCACATAATGTATTGTGTCCTGACTCGGTCACGAACCCTAGTCCCATGAAGAGTAAGGCGTATAATATTCATAAACAAACAATATAAAAGAACACAACCAACATATCCAAGGGTGTCAATATCAAACGGGCCAGTGTAAAAATTAACGTAGAGCAAATAGAACATTTAAACAAATCATCTCCTTGCTTTCAAAACATCACGGTCGTCTCTTCCTCTAAACACACTCGACAAACTGCAGACGGCAATATGACCAATTCTCAAGACTGTGACGTCAGGCACAGCACCCTCACCCTCCGACCACTTCACACGCGACAGTCCACATAATTTACGAGCTCAGCTGTGCTGCAGGCTAAAAAATCTCGCCTTTCAAAAACACCTCACGTAATCTGCTGCTAAAAGCCCTCTTTTAAATATACCTGGGCTATCCGCCCTCATCTCAATATCACCCGCACTATCACAAATCTTACTTCCGCCTCTCATGGGCTCAACCTTGGTGCTATAAAAACACAAATCACTAATCGATAGTCACATGGCCATAATACGGCATCTCCAATACATCAAATACACTCTCTAACTGTGCGGGCTTTCTCATATCAATACATACAGTTAGCTATATGGCTAATGCTCATATCTCTCACATATTCGGACTCGCTCGCTCTATCAGTGAAGCTAGGTGAATTACGGGTTCCATCCTGGTCACAATTATACACGTCTACGTCTGCAGAGACAAATGCCTGCCTGTAAGAATAATCTACAATGACCAAAGGAGTTCGACCTGACCCCTAAAGATAACACGTACGCTAATATAATACTATCAAAGGAAAAATAAACACACCAACAAGGAATCTACAAACAATCATCTACCCTAATGTACGGGGTTCGAGCTTGAGGCCTAGCTCTTTATTACCAAGAAATGTTCCTACCCTAATTAATCTGTTGACTGACGGCCGCCCGATTCCTATCTAAATTTAAATGACATGCTTGAAACAGAATTGGAAAGCTCTGACCTTATGTTATTGATGACATGACGGAGCGGCCCTCCCTGTGGACCACTGAATTTACCACATCATGGCAGACTGCGGCGCTTGCATCAGATACTGTTGACCACTTGGAGACATTCTTTCTTGCGTGACTCCTTCGTACAGCTCCTTAGATAGTTGAAAGATGTCCCCTTCGACGTCGCGCTGATCAGGTGCTCCCAACGTTCCTGGATCGATGCCCGTTGTCGTGTTGGCTTCAGCTCCTGGTTGTGGCTTCCTCGCAATGATGATGTCAAAACTCGTTCTGACTTGATGCTGGGGTAACTGAAAACAAATTCATTCATTACAGACTGTCCAAACTCGATGCCTGTTTCCACTACTATCGTGTCTCACACGTTACATTGACCAAGTCTTGTTCAGAATTTTAAACCTGGTACACAATAGTTTCTTCACTACTCGTAGTCACTGTTATTTCATCCCTTCACTCGGACAACATGTAGTTCTTGAATTACTATCCTGAGCCAATATTAATTCTAGCCTTTCGTCAGTTATACCTTGACCTCAAAGAAATATGAAGCTACTAGTTCATCAGTCTCTTTCAGGCAATACCTCATCTCCCCATAGCATATCCTCACAGGTAAAATCAAGAGTTCAGCTGAATATTCAAGTTGATTACTTACTTCCTCGCAGTTACAGTAGTACTAGTAGTATGTGCAGCTCGAAGACAAAGCGTTGTTCTCCGTACCAACAAGCAGTATGACGACTCGTTTTAGCCGCCTTCCGGTCAAAGAATGAGACTGATATGCCAGGCGGCCTTATTTTTATAATCCAGTTTAGCGTCATCACGCCGCTTGATCGCGTGCAGGATACGCGCGCCCGCGACTCGAAGTTTTCCCGCACAAAGTACTTCCAGTGCTCTATTTAACGAATGCATTTATGATTGCAGCTCTAATGCATATCAAAATTAAGCAGAAATTATGCAGGTTGCAATTCTTGTCTCAAATCCAATGCAACTCTTCCGTAACCAAAGATATTAATTTAATTCTTTCTTCCCTCCTAATGTAGGTTTTGCCGGGATCTAGGAAGCGTCCCCAATCTTCATTAAGAGGCTTGGCTTGGGACATAACTCCCTTTAATGAGGTTCTGGAGATTTCTCATAATGACGCTCTAGCTCACTTCACATAAGAACGCTTCTTCTGGACTCTTTTATGAAATATACTCTAAGACAATGACTTCGTGGGTGGTCTTATATAATCCCAATATCCAATACTAAAATCAATACTCTTGGCCCATGAACAGTACGGTTCAATATATATAATGTAATATCAGTTAAAGATCAGAGACTAACTCTTCTTGAACACCCCTTGTATCTGGAGCAATTAATATAGTGTCCTTTACGATTCACCAGCTGCAACAAACTATACTATTTTACCAACAAATTTTCGAAAAATCCTTGTTCAAATCTTAATATTTCTAATTTTAGAATAAGCTTTCCCATTTATGTGACCTTCCCATCGCGCTGGGCACAGAATATATGCGTATGTTTCTTAACGAAAGTAAGGTACGGTAGTCACCATCTCCGCAGTACAAACAACTTCAAGCGCAAAAAACGCTAGGCGCTACGTACGGAGGAATGAGTCGTACAGATTACAACCAATCACATTGTTACACGTCTTTATAACCATTTCAATGTTTTATGGTCCGAAGCTTTAGATTTACCTGGACATGCCCAAGCAAAGTTCGGCTAATGTTCGAACTCGTTTATAATGAGTGGCAGTCGAGTGCCAAATATGGCGAATCTTCGTCTGCTGCTTGAAAAATGCACGGGTTTTATTCGTGTATAATTCGCATTTAACAAAATTTCAATTAATTTGAAATCAATATGTCTTTCTCTTTTAATCTGCTTACAGTCCAGGGTTGATTTTCAGCGAGGGATTCCACCTCTACCACCTCAAGGGCAGTGTCCTGGAGAGTGAGACTTTGAGTCAGGGGATACAACTGTGGGAGGACCAGTACCTCGCCCAGGCTTCTTCATCTGCTATGCCTGAGCAGGGGAAGTGCATAGACAAGGGGGAGGGAAGGAAGTGGCTGTGGCCTTAAGTTAGGTACCATCCCAGCATTTGCCTGGAGGAGAAGTGGGGGAAACCACGGAAAGGCACTTCGAGGATGGCTGAAATGGGAATCGAACACCCGTCTAGTCATTTGACCTCCCGAGGCTGAGTAGACCCCGTTCCAGTCCTCGTACCACGTTTCAAATTTCGTGTCAGAGCCGGGAATCGAACCCTGGCCTCCGGGGGCGCCAGCTAATTACACTAACCACTACACCATGTAGGGGGTTATGTTGTTGGAAAATGTAGTATTTTTTTGTTTTTTGCTAGGGGCTTTACGTCGCGCCGACACAGATAGGTCTTATGGCGACGATGGGACAGGCAAGGCCTAGGAGTTGGAAGGAAGCGGTCGTGGCCTTAATTAAGGTACAGCCCCAGCATTTGCCTGGTGTGAAAATGGGAAACCACGGAAAACCATCTTCAGGGCTGCCGATAGTGGGATTCGAACCTACTATCTCCCGGATGCAAGCTCACAGCCGCGCGCCTCTACGCGCACGGCCAACTCGCCCGGTGAAAATGTAGTTTTTGCTAGTGGCTTTACGTCGCACCGACACAGATAGGTCTTATGGCGACGATGGGATAGGATAGGCCTAGGAGTTGGAAGGAAGCGGCCGTGGCCTTAATTAAGGTACAGCCCCAGCATTTGCCTGGTGTGAAAATGGGAAACCACGGAAAACCATCTTCAGGGCTGCCGACAGTGGGATTCGAACCTACTATCTCCCGGATGCAAGCTCACAGCCGAGCGCCTCTACGCGCACGGCCAACTCGCCCGGTGAAAATGTAGTTTAAAATATGAACTGTGTGCCTCCCAGGTGCAAGAATTCGCTCTGTTTACTAGTCTAATTTGATTATCTTCGAGGCAATGTAATATGTACAGATCAACGATCAAGAAAGTTCGCCTCTGTGATGTAGTGGTAGTTTCATTAGCTGCCACCCCTGGAGGCCCGGGTTCCATTCCCGGCTCTGCCACGAAATTTGGAAAGTGGTACGAGAGGTGGAACGTGGTCCACTCAGCCTCGGGAGATCAACTGAGTAGAGGTGAGTTCGATTCCCACCTCAGCCATCCTGGAAGTGGTTTTCCGTGGTTTCCCACTTCTCCTCCAGGCAAATGCCATGATGGTACCTAACTTAAAGCCACGGCCGCTTTCTTCCCTCCTCCCTGTCTATCCCTTCCAAACTTTCCATCCCCCCGCAAGACCCCTATTCAGCATAGCTGGTGAGGCCGCCTGGGCGAGGTACTGGTCATCCTCCCCAGTTGTATCCCCCGACCCAGAGTCTGAATCTCCAAGACACTGTCCTTGATGTGGTAGAGGTGGGATCCCTCGCCGAGTCCGAGGGAAAAACCGTCCCTGGAGGGTAAACAGATAAAGAAGAAGAAGAAGAAGAAGGAGAAGAAGAAGAATTGTCGCGTTGCTGGAGACGTGAAATGTAAGAAAGTCCACTGTGAGTATGTTCGACTTTGCACACTCAGCTAAATCCGTTTTGCAACACTCACTCGCACTCACTGCGTCAGTCGCTCTACACTCTCTCTCTCTTCTCTCTCTTCATGGCATGCACTTGGTTACAGCACTACGAAATTATTGTCACATGCGGCACTTACTCCTAGCACAGTGGGTCATCTGTAAGCTGCAGAATTCTGTATTTATCATAACAGCTAAGGTTCGAATCCTGCCGTGAGCGATTGTTTTCTTCCTTCCAGAATGAATACACTGAACACACCAAGGTGTACAGATTCCGCTTTTTACTTGCCCATGCGTGCGTGGATAGCATGCCATGAAGGCCCTTGGAGGAGTGGAAGGTAAAGGCTTCCACCATTGTTAACCTCAGCACGTGATGGGGTAGAGAGGATAGCTTTACGCCCGGCCGCCTTTACCCCCAGGAATTAATCTGGTACTCATTTTTTGGTGTAGGCTGTGTGAACCTCAGGGCCATATACACCTCCGGAAATGGAAATCTCGTTTCTTAAATTTTACGACTTCCTGACGGGCATTCGAACCCACGTCCTTCTGTGGCGAACAGAGCACGCCTTTACCGCCTCGGCCAGGCAGCCCCTTAACTGAGCACTAAGGTCAATAGATATGCATTATCTTTCTCTTCACCCTCAAAATCGATACATTACGGCTTGCTTAAATTTCTTAAGAAACGTTGTAAGCTGGTCAGCGTTGTCCAGATCATCTATTTATTTAAACATATATCATCAAATGAGATATCCTCCATTTACAGATGGATTTTATATAACACAATGCACATTATAAAAAACAGAATTTGTAAATAAATAACAACCAAAAACCAAAACCAAAATCCCATGGCACTAGAGCCCATGAAGGGCCTTGGCCTACCAAGCGACCGCTGCCGAGCCCGAGGGCCTGCAGATTGCGAGGTGTTGTGTGGTCAGCACGACGAATCCTCTCGGCCGTTATTCTTGGCTTTCTATACCGGAAATAAATAACAAGAAAGTAGTATTCAGAAATAAAAAATGAGAGAAAGATAAAACGTCCGCCTCTATGGTGGAGTGGTTAGCGTGATTAGCTGCCAACTCCGGAGGCCTGGTTCGATTCCCGGCTCTGCCACAAAATTTGAAAAATGGTATGAGGGCCGGAACGGGTCCCACTCAGCCTCGGGGGTCAACTGAATAGAGATGGGTTCGATACCCACGTCAGCCGTATTCGAAGTGGTTTTCCATGGTTTCCCACTTCTCCTCCAGGCAAAATGCCGGGATGGTACCCAGCTTAAGGCCACGGCCACTTCCTTCCCTCCTCCTTCACTATGACCCCCCCCCCTGTTCAGGCATAGCAGATGAATGAGCCTGGGCGCGGTACTGGTCCTCCTCCCAGTTGTAACCCCCATCTCGAAGTCTCACTCTCCAGGACACTGCCCTTGAGGCGGTAGATGTGGGATCCCTCGCTGAGTCCGAGGAGAAAACCAACAGATCAAGAAGGAATTAAACAAAGATAAAACAAACACGATAAATAATACAACTTTAGTGCGCTGTTGTTTGCACCAGCATGTTTAGTATAAATATGAAAGTTATTATAGAGAAATACAATTGTTCTAACATAATATTTTAACAATTACCTCTGTGATCATAACCTAGCATTTTATCGGAGGTGCCCCTCGTGCTCTGAAACAGTATTCGCGATATCTACCTGAGAGTGAACTGACTGCAGCGTGGCAAAATAGCGTGAGTGGTAACATACTATTATAATGAACTGTAGAATTTGCACATATACTTCGAAAAGACTAATATCAGGGGAACGGTGAGAAACGTGATCTGGGTAGCTCTGTGTGGGACATTTGCTTGTGCCAAAATTTTTCTTTAAAGCACTGACAGTATCTACACAAACCTCAATACCCCTGTTTAAATACATACAGCATTTTCACCCTTTGGAATGCCAACAGTCCCTCTTTCCTTAAAATCACGGTTACTTCTCGGCATTTTGAACTTCAATTATTTCATAATCGCCGATAATTAGCTCAAATCACATTCAAAATGAACACCTCTATGTAGTGACTATAAAAATTCACATCATGGAATACACCTGGCATAAACGAAAGATAATCGAAAATAGGACAAGTCTAGTCACCAAAGAATTAAAAGGGAAAGAAAGTTCCCTTGATTGCAGAAGGTCTCTACATTCTAGCCTTCATAACCGCGGAGTTAAGGTAATGTAATTCAACTCGTTTTCACTGACATTGCTCATTGTTAACGCGTGTTTAAATTAAATTTGTGGCAAATTTTAATGGTTAAACTAACATGCATTACATATCATTTTATAGGACAGAGATTCGTGAAACATAAAATACGATTTTAATGAACTTAACCATTCCGTATGTCATCAAAAACGACCACCGTCTACACTACCATCACTTCACGCGGCATCCAAACCACAGAGACGTGATTTTTCATTTCAGGAACCCCACATACTCTCGCCGCGATTCGACCAGCAGGCGCCTTGGTGAGACGCCTATGACTAACATACGACTCAGCTGTCACGTGCCAGAAACCTGATGTTACGTGTCCGTTATCACCATGGAAATTCTCCACATCAAACCTAAAGAACCTCCGGAACAATATAAAATACGCACACACAAACAAATACACACACAGTATCTCAGTCGTCATACCTAGTCAATTCCTAATATTCATAAAGTAAGGTACCTTTTACAAAGTTTATTTTTTTTCAAATTTTTGTCATTCTGAAGCTATTTGGGCATCAGACACAATGTGTAGCAAATTTTTGCCAGTCATCTTGTCTTGCTGGATCACTTACTAATGTTGTCCCAATGGCTACAACCATCTCCATCATACTGTAATATTGACAGTTTAATTGAATTTTCGTCCGATAGTAATTTGTCATAATAAAAATATATCCTTTACTGAGGTACATTAGCTAATTTGTGTACATTTTCAAAGTTTATTTATTGTGCTCATTTTCTTTTCGGACAAAATACTATATGAATGGTGCACGTAAATGCCTCCTTTAGTGAGGCAGTCTTGTTAAGAGCACCTGAATGTGAAGCCTGCATGTTTTAAGGCAAACTTTGTAGGTTCATATCTTTAAAAAGAACTATCAGTTCTAAGACTACCAAATTTTCCTCACCTTTAACATCAAGTAAGGAAAACTACATGCTTAATATCAACTATTTATCTCCCTTAGTTAAACAGGGATGCAAATAGAAAGAAATCTCGTTTAAAAATTCAAATTTCTGCTACAAAGTTAGGTATAATTTTCAAAGAAAATATTACTTTCTGGGTCATAATTCTTTTTGTACAAGATTACACTTGTATGTACAATAAGGTCTACCAGTGTGATTTAGTGGTTAGTGTGATTAGCTGCCACCCACGGAGGCCTGGGTTCAATTCTTGGCTCTGCCACGAAATTTGAAAAGTGGTACGAGGGTTGGAACGGGATCCACTCAGCCTCGGGAAGTCAACTGAACAGAGGGAGGTTCATTTCCCACCTCAGTCGCCCTCGAAGTGTTTTCCCCGTGGTTTCCGACTTCTCCTCCAGGCAAATGCTGGGATGGTACCTAACTTATGGCAACGGCCACTTCCTTTCTTCCCTCTTCCTTGTCTATCCCTTCCAAACTTCCCATCCCCCCACAAGGCCCCTGTTCAGCATAGCAGGTGATGCCGTCTGGGTGAGATACTTGTCCTCATCTCCAGTTGTATCCCTGACCCAAAGTCCCACGCTCCAGGACACTGCCCTTGAGGCGGTAGAGGTGAGATCGGTCACTGAGTCCGAGGTAAAAGCCAACCCTGCACGGCAAAAGGATTAACAAAGAAAAAAGAAAGAAAGAAAGAAAGAAGTGCGTTGAGTTCTAGCTCTTATGGTTCTTTAGAAAAGTATTCCTCAAAAATGAAAAAAATACACTTTTGGAAATCTAACATTATTTGAAAAATGAGGTGATATGTCAGTGGTTATGTCATGTTTAAATATCAATTTAAAATACATTTCTATTGCAGGAACATGTATCTTTTGATCCAGGAAATCTAACTCTATTCAAAAAAGAGAGCCGAAGTATGAGTTTTTTTATGACAATTTATATTCAGATGTCCTTAATTTGCGTAAAATTTCATATTTTATTTCTTGTGCTCATTTACTTTTCAGACAGAAGACCGTATGAACGGTGCACAGAATGTTATATACATTGCACCAACACCCTTGACAGATGGACAACGTATTTCGATATGTATCATGGTGGCTTCAATGAATAAGCTGGGGCATTATCTAAACGCAAGTGATGCTGTAAAGTTGATCTTGAGGGAAAGAGACTTCTTGAACAAGGAGGTAGGACTTTAGTTCATTGAATAATGAAGTGGAAATAATTGTAATGATGTAAGAATTAATTTTACTAATGTTATATGTAACCTGTAATAATCAAGATCCTACTCATGAAAATAAACAAGGGGGTGGAAGCCACCTGACATTGTCACTGGCTTCTCACCAATTTGGTCGTGGTTCGAATCCTAGCCAATGCTTGTCGGTTGTTTTGAAACGACAAGTCACGTCCCTGTGGTTCGGATTCCAGATAAAACTGGAGGTCCACTGACTATGACCACGATGTCAGCAGTCATATAAAACAACAAGGTTGCTTGCTTGCATCAACTACTTTTCAGTAGCCCGTGTGGAAACGAAGTGACATGACTAGCTTAGGCACCTATAACATGTCCAGCTAAAGCAAGTGATCTCGAACTATCCTACACAAACCGTTAACGATGGGTACAATAGCTAGTGTCGTCATGTGTCAGACATGAAAACTATCTACGAAGAGATTACCAACGAACATACATTTCTGCCAATCAGCGGGCTTCATCTTACTACAAAAGTAACACACTTGAACGATACTGGGACGTCTTCTGTCTCGTCTTCTTACCATCAGCTTTACGTCGCACCGACACAGATAGGTCTTATGGCAACAATTGGATAAGAAAGGGATACGAGTGAGAAGAAAGCGACCGTGGCCCTAATTAAGGTACAGCCCTACCTTAGACTGGTGTGAAAATGGCACACCACAGAAATCCAGTTTCAGGGCTGCCGATAGTGGGGTTCGAACCTACTTTCTCCGGAATACAAGCTCACAGCTGCGTGCCCCTAACCGCACGACCATATCGCTCGGTCTACAGTCCCTTCATAAATAGGCTATTTTCCTAGAATTTTCAGAGTACTTTGAATTTGATTTATTTTCACTATGCTAACAATTCAAGCTACAGTACAATGTTTACTTCTTCAGTTGTTTGCAGAGATTATTTCCGAAAGAG
The DNA here is from genome assembly GCF_040414725.1 of Anabrus simplex. Taxonomy (NCBI): domain Eukaryota; kingdom Metazoa; phylum Arthropoda; class Insecta; order Orthoptera; family Tettigoniidae; genus Anabrus; species Anabrus simplex. The sequence goes on along the minus strand of NC_090266.1, from coordinate 202,094,022 downwards.
AAAGAGATTCCTCTTTCCATCACCCGCCCTCGTTCCAAACGACCAGTTTACTACTCAACGAGAGCGCTGCAACGGAGCAGAAGTCAACGAATTTGCCATTCATATTGAACTACTGTTCGGTCCTACTCGTTGGCTGAATAGTCAGCGTACTGGCCTTCGGTTCAGAGTGGCCCGGGTTCGATTCCCGGCCGGTTCATGGATTTCAATGGCTTCTGCTTAATTCTTCTGGCTCGGGAACTGGGTGTTTGTGTCCGTTCCAACACTCTCCTCTTCATATTCACACAACACACTGCACTACCAACCACCACAGAAACACGCAAAGTGATTACATCACTCCATATAGGGTTGGCGGCAGAAAGGGCACCCAGCCGTAAAACAGGGCCAAATCCACATGTGCTACCCAGTACGCACCCGCGACCCCACACGTGTGGGAAAAGCGGTATGAAAGGAAGAAGAAGATTGAACTACTGTTCGGCTCCTTGGCTGAATGATCAGCGTAGTCGCCTTCGGTTCAGAGGGTCAGGGGTTCGAGGATTTTAACCTTAAATGGTTAATTCCTCTAGTTCTGGGACTGGGTTTTTATAACGTTTCCAACATCCCTGTGAATCATACATCACACACAACACGCCAGATGCCGTCCAGCCTAGTCGGCGAAAACTTTCGATGTGTTAGTGTGACGTTAAACCAGCAGAAAATAAACAAAAATTCACTTGCTTTCTTTTACATCTTTCATTTCAGTTTTATATAATTATTATACACAACAGATGTGATTCATTATACTTCTGCTCAGAAAGTACTTTTATATTTCCACTTAAATTTTCTATCTACCTAATTCATTTGAAAATTCATCCCGAGTTGACCGACTGGAAAACCCAAGATGCAACATTTACTCAAACACATAACACTGAAAGTTATGGTTTCTGAATAAGCTACTAAAAACCCTCAGTATGGCCAATAGCTTTCAATTTGTACTCCGTCAAGTGATTCCCATCTCAGCCATCCAGGCAATTGCCGGGATGGTACCTAACTTAAGGCCACTTCCTTCCCTCTTCCTTGTCTATCCCTTCAGTCTTCCCATCCCTCACACGGCCCCTGTTCAGTATAGCAGGTGAGGCCGCCTGGGCGATGTACTGGACATCCTCCCCAGTTGTATCGACCCGGCCCAAAGTATCACCCTCCAGGATACTGCACTTGAGACGGTGGAGGTGGGATCCCTCGCTGAATCCAAGGGAAAAACCAACCCTGGAATGTAAACGGATTAAGAAATAAATAAATAATAATAATAATAATAATAATAATAATAATAATAATAATAATCTTCCTGACCTTTTCCCAATACTTAGAATCGGCAATTTGTACGGATTTAGTCCTTTTTTACGCCCGGATGAGTTTATTGCATGTTTTTGTAGTGGTTATTAGTGTGAAGTATCGTATGTAAATGAAGATGTCTTTACAACTAGACAAACCCGTATGTGATAATTAGGGCCAGATGTTTATGCAGTAATAGGTTAGAATGCAAACTTACTGAAGCGAGTAATAATTAGAGCCTACCCGCACGACGGTAATGCTATGAGGTTTGCATAAACATTAGGAGTTCGGCCCATTAGAACCCCTAGAATTTATGTTACTCCCACTATATTACGCTAGAACGGGCTAGTCAACATTTCCTACTAAGTAATTTTGTTACTAAATAATTTTGTTTGTAGGAAATGTCGACTAGCCCGCTCTAATATAATGTAGTGAGAGTAACATAAATTCTAGGGGTTCTAATGGGCCGAGCGCCTAATGTTTATGCAAACCTCATAGCTCTACCGTCGTGCGGGTAGACTATACTTATTACTCGCTTCAGTAAGGTTGCATTCTAACCTATTACTGCATAAACATCCGGGCCCTAGTTATAATATTTCATCTTCGAACTCTGACCAGAAAGGTTCTGTCATCTAAGGTTAAGCGATACATGTGCTGCGGGTCAGTATTTCTCTCCTCATCATTGTCACATAGCGGTATTTCGAGGCACACCGACGATATGTATTAAAACGAATACAAACATTCAACATCCTGAACTAGCGGAATTAACCAGACGAAGTTAAAATTCCCGACACAGGCGGCAATCGAATCCGAAGCCCTTTGAACCGAAGGCCACTAAGGAGCCGGACAATCATCATAATTTTCTTGGCGTTTGTCCCGCAATGGAGAAGGGCCCGCTGTTTTGCAAACCAGTCTCCACTTGGATCTATTAAGCGCATCATTCAGAACAAGATGCACATGTCTTCTTAAAGGCGATCAACCCAGCGTTTATGGGCCAACCACGTGGCCTATTGTGCTGTCTGTACAACAGATGAACCTTCTCTATGCATTACGTGGCTATAACACCGAAATCGGGTCTCACGCATCTTGTCTACGAACGGGGCAACTCCCACGAAGTTCCGCATTTCTAGTTTGGTGACATGATCTAGCCCGATCAGTCCAAGTGAACATCGAATCATGCGCATCTCCATGACATGAAATGCTTGCTCGTGCTTGACTGCTGCTGGCCAGCATTCAGAGCCATACAGAGCTACTGGGCGAACAACAGTCCTGTAAACCTTAGACTTCAGGTGGATTGGTATCCGACAATCGCAGAGAACACCAGTAGTTTGCTACCACTGCATCCAGACCGCATTTACTCGTGCACGAGCGTCTGAAATAGTGTCCAGTTCAGCGTTGACCAAAGAACCAACTTACTTAAACTGTTCTACTTTATTGAGATCCTTGCCATCTATCTAAATGCTTCCATTTATCTGCGGACCGTACTCGAAGTACTCAGTTTTCTGGGTATTGAGTCGAAGTCCACGTGCTCTTAGCCCATTCGCTGACTAGCACCTGAACAACACGCATGTAGAAGGAAGTAAGAACACCGAGAGCCAAGCGGCTCACGGCCACACCAGATCCGCCAGCAGCCAAGTGGCCTAGCCCCCGCAAAGTCAACAGACAACACGACCGCCAAGTGCGGGTGCCATCCGACTTCCGTGGCCATCTCAGCCAGCAGCGAAGTGAGCTGGCACCCGTCAAGCCAACCAATCAATCACAACGACTAGAGCCTACAGTCTGCCAGCAACCAAGCATATGGACCTCGAACCGAAACCAAGACTCTATGCTACAACCACACCAAGTAAAGCCAAGTCCAGTAGCATGGAGGCCTATCATGTCACGGCGCGAAGTCCATATTAGCTGGCATACTTCCAACATCGCAAAACTCCAGCTCCAAGTACGCTGGAAAAGAAATTTGTCGCGGCGACCCGGTGTCCTGTGTTCGTGGCTTGTCAGTGGTGTTTACCACTCAAAAAACATGCCCTATCACGACTCGGGCAACGGGTTGTCATAGGTCGGTCCGCCAAGTGCACTTGCGCTCCGCCGTCGGTCTTTATATGATTTTGGTCATTAATGGTGTTTTAGAAGATTTTAGGTGTGTTTAACAGTATGATTTGTTTTAAACGTTAGAGGTGAGTAACATTATGAGAGTAGTTTACCTAAGCGACCGCGCATTGCTCGTTGACCAGGCTGGCACAGCAAACAATGTGTTTCGATATGTGGCAGTTCTGGGTGCCGAGACCCTGTAGCCAAGAAATTCACTCCCACCAAGGACACCAAGTTACCACCCCCACCCTCTAGCTTCCAAGCAACCACCAAAACACCACCTTTTTAAGCCAAAGCTAAATCCATTCTCAAACCTTGAAACACTAGAAAAAAGGTAAACGAGGCAGGGCACAGTCAAACGCTCCAAACCAAACCAAACCCCATGGCACTACAGCCCTTGAAGAGCCTTGGACTACCAAGTGACCGCTGCTCAGCCCAAAGGCCTGCAGATTACGAGGTGTCGTGTGGTCAGCACGACGAATCCTCTCGGTCGTTATTCTTGGCTTTCTAGACCGGGGCCGCTATCTCACCGTCAGATGGCTCCTCAATTCTAATCACGTAAGCTGAGTGGACCTCGAACCAGCCCTCAGGTCCAGGTATAAATCCCTGACCTGGCCGGGAATCGAACCCGGGGCCTCCGGGTAAGAGGCAGGCACGCTACCCCTACACCACGGGGCCGGCACAGTCAAACGCTGCTTGTATAAAATGCTGCTTTCAAAATTATAACTCCCGCACACTCGCAAGTGCAACTCTTCTGGGTTTTCAAACGCACCCTTCCATTCCCAGGTCCCCATGACACAGAATAGCCTAATGTGTTATGGATCCTCCCTCCCTAGTTCCCCATGTCACAGAATAACCAAATGTGCCATGGATCCTCCCTCCCAGGTCATCAAGGGGAAATACCAAGGTATCCATGACCTACCCCTCTCTCGACTTGCCTCCTCGGACCGTGAAATTCATTGTTTCCCTGCAGATTCAGGGTGGTTCACTGTCTGAGTTATAATTCACCCGCTTGCCGCGCGCATCCGTCAGTCTGGCAGTCTCGTTTAGTGTCTGTTCGTTTCTTAGTGTGTATTCAAATACTAAATGATTCTAATTGCATAATCATGCCGTACTTCTATTTAATTGCACTGGACGAACAGGCCGTGCGGTTAGGGGCACGCAGCTGTGAGGTTGCACGCGGGAGATAGAGGTTTCGAATCCAACTGTCGGCAGGCCTGAAGATGGTTTTCCATGGTTTCCCATTTTCACACCAGGCAAGTGCTAGGGCTGTACCTTAATTAAGGCCACGTCCTCTTCCTTTCCACACGTAGCCCTTTCCTGTCTAATCATCACCATAAGTCGTACTTGTCTCGGTGCGATGTAAAGCCAATTCTTCTTCTTCTTAATCTGCTTACCCTCCAGGGTTGATTTTTCCTCAGACTCAGCGATGGATCCCACCTCTACTGCCTGAAGGTCAGTGTCCTCGAGAGTGAGACATTGGGTCGATATACATGTAGTGAGGATGACCAGTACCTCGCCCAGGCGGCCTCACCTGCTATGCTGAATAGGGGTCTTGGTGGGGGAATGGGAAGTTTGAAAGGGTTAGACAACTAAGAGGGAAGGAAGCGGCCGTGGCCTTAAGTTAGGGACCATCCCGGCGTTTGCCTGGAGGAGAAGTGGGAAACAACGGAAAACCACTTCGAGGATGGCTGAGGTGGCAATCGAACCCACCTCTACCTATTCTACCTCCCGAGGCTGAGTAGACTCCGTTCCAGCCCTCGTACCACTTTTCAAAACATCGTGGGAGAGTTGGGAATCGAACCCGGGCCTCCGGGGGTGGCAGCTAATCACGTTAACCACTACACCACAGAGGCGGACGTAAAGCCAATTGTAAAATAAATTTAATTGTAATTGTAATTTCAACGGGAGATAACACCAACGTTCCTTTCACTGGGCTAAATTATTTGTTTTGTGTTATGTTATTTATTAAGTAAATCTATTTAACCTGCCCCGTGGTTTGTTTGTGAGACCTGGAGAAAATTTTAGTATAAAGCATTTAATCACAACCTCAAAAATGTATTATTACAAATAAACCACGGGGCAGGTTAATTGCATAGGCCTATACATAATAACATCAAACGAAAGAATTTAGTCAGGTGAAAGTAAAGTTGGTATTATCTGCCGTTGAAATTACAATTAAATATTTTTTTTACAATTGACTTTACGTCGCAGCGACACAGATGGGACTTATTGGCAACGATGAAACAGGAAAGGGCTACGCGTGGAAAGGAAGATGCCGTGGCCTTAATTAAGGTACAGCCCCAGCACTTGCCTTTGGTGAAAATGGGAGACCACGGAAATCCATCTTCAGGGCTGCCGACAGTGGGGTTCGAAACCACTATCTCCCGGGTGCAATCTCACATTTGCGCGCCCCTAAACACACTCCTCCCGGTACAATTAAACAGAAGTACGGCATGATTATGCAATTAAAAATCATTTAGTATTTGAATACACACTAAGAAACTAATTGGCACTAAAAGAGAGTGCCAGACTGATGGATGCGCGCGGCAAGCGAGTGAATTATAACTCAGTGTCCACAACTTTGTCAAAAAGATATGTACCCCTACTACCCTTCCTCACAGCACATGCAAAGTCTCTTTTACCTGCCGTAGCGCTATACAAATCGTTTAGCCGTGACGAGCGGCATTTTGTGCGTATTTCCGCCAATAATTATGTTAATAATTTAAAAATAAAGGAAAGAATTAGCAGATAAGACAAGGCTTGTACAAACATCTTTTTATAAATAATTCCGAGTTCCAGCTGGCTAAAGTGGAAAAATGTAATGTTTACTCCAAAAAGTGGGGGGGGGGAGGGTGCCACTGTCCCTTCTCGCCCCACCCCCTAATCGCCACTACTGTTTGTAAACACGCCAAAGATGCAGAAAAGAAAATTTAATAACTTGTTAATTAATACATGTGTAGACATTCCACTCGATAAAAGAGTTGCTTGTATGTAACAAAATCGATACTGTTCGGTGAAATACTTGTGTAGAAGGCATACGTCTGTTTGGAGCTTCGGCTGCATTCCGACCGGATTGTCCAGATTAACATAATGTCTGTGCATTCGTCGCTGCTGAACACACTAGCCATTGTCGATATGCAGACAGCAAATACAGTGTGACTGTACCATACACCAGCCTAGAAATATGCGGTTGGAAAACGAGGTTTACTAATGCAAGGGGTGCATTTGACCAGTAGCGCTGAGTAACATGCTGTGAGCGACGATCTAGTTCTTATCTCTTCATATTTTGACGTAAACTGACCGCTGGCAGTAGTACGCCTGTGAAAATCAGTTGGTAGACACCCCACTCATCACTTATGCATGCGGGACATTTATAAGTAGAAAGTACGGCGTTCGTGAGCCGCCTGGTACATAATGAGGTAATAATTTCGTGTGGCTATATCTAGCCGAGTGCAGCCCTTGTAAGGCAGACCCTCCGATGAGGGTGGGCGGCATCTGCCATGTGTAGGTAACTGCGTGTTATTGTGGTGGAGGATAGAGTTATGTGTGGTGTGTGAGTTGCAGGGATGTTGGGGACAGCACAAACACCCAGCCCCCGGGCCATTGGAATTAACCAATTAGGGTTAAAATCCCCGACCCGGCCGGGAATCGAACCCGGGACCCTCTGAACCGAAGGCCAGTACGCTGACCATTCAGCCAACGAGTCGGACACATAATGAGGTGAGATGGTTTCTTCTTAAAATATCTGTTTGCGATGATGAAGTCATGTGTTACAGCACAATCCAAAATTGGTTCTCCCTCACTGTTACGCACTCCAAATCCCTGTCCACCATGACATTGTTGGTACCCCTCTCTTGTCGATCCGACATGCCCATTTGGATTTCCACCAATGAGTATATCAATGGATCGTAGGTATGTACCGTGGCTGTCCCAGAATTCATCATTTTCTTCATCAAGGCACCCAGACTGGGAGGCGTAGCATGAAACAACTCGTATCATGGTAGTCCCAAAATCTATACTGATTGAGATCAGTCGGTCATTGACGCGATTAACTTCAACAACGTTATCACGTAGCTTCTCATAGACGACAGCTACGCCATTTTGGTTTCGTTTGTGACCATTATAAAAGATATTAAAAGTAATAGGTAATAATAATATCATATAGTCTCAGGACAGGCCTGATGGGGATCTTTCGAGCTGATGACCAATGAAGGTTAAAATCCCCGAGCAGGCCGGGAATCTAACCCGAAACCCTCGAACCAAAGACCGGTTTGCTAACTAGTTAGCGCGGAGCCGGAAACTTGTCAGATGGTGCACGTTGTACCCACGTCGTTATAAGGAATTGCCCCAGTTTCACGGTGAATCCTTTTCACAAAGGAAGTGTAATTTACCAGAAAAGTTGCTTTCAACTAAGAAACAGACATGTTTGGCTTGTAAAAATCCTCACGGCACACATTACTATGGATTTTAGTAACAGTTGGTTATCAATGAATAGGCAGATATCAACGATGATCGTTTCATTGGGCCATACGTTCTTCTCTTCTTAACTCCTCTCGATTTTCACTATGAGGCCACAGACAGAATCTTAGACTATTTATGTGACGTCTGTGGAGTTGAAATATGGATCTTCTTACACGAGTTCTACCTGAAGAACAAGAGATTCAGCAACAAAAATATATTTTGAGTGAATGTTTGCGGGTGACTAAAAAACTTAATTTGATCCAGTGTTTCTTGTACGTTTCCTAGCATGTTTTCTTGATCAAAACTTAATATATTGGGTCCCCTCTAAAACCCCTAGAAGTGTTCTGTAGGAATTTGTATATTTCATGGTAAGTTACTACATGCAATCTAAGGTCTTTCATATATTTAATACGTTTGCCAATTAAACACAGGAAGGGATAATTAATCTCCCTTTTTCTCCATCATATAAGTGAATATATAATTGAGTAGTTAACAACCTACATATTTTACATTAGCATACAATATGATATATTTAATAAAAATCATGAAATGTGAACCAAAGGCTAAGTGTCATGTTTAATTTTGTAACTGATATGGTAGTTGGAGCCCATTATTGGTGGTTATAAATAACGTGTGTACATAAATATGTATATTTTTCAGGTTCATCTGCAGATATCATCGGTGTCCGTAGGCTGTCCGTCAGAATACAGAGAAAAGTACATTAAATGCAAGATTGCCCATGTTCCTCCTCTGGCAGTAGCTATATCAATAATTGTTGCAATGGTTGTATTGGTATTAATTCTGATTGTACTTCTCTATGTACGAAGACACAAACATGATCGTCGCTCTTACAAACCAAATTTGCCTCATCGAGTAAGTATACCGCAGGATTTTTATGTATAACAGGTAACGTTACCTGGTTCCATGTGCTGATGTGCTTGGAAATACGACAAGAGATTTCTGACCCTATTTGCGGTAATGTCTTCCCAGGAACAATAAAGAGGTAGGAATAATCCATCATGCAAAAGGCTTGCACAAAAGACTGTTACGAATAGAGGACTTACTGTTTTATTGACCTTATGTAATCAATATACCTCAGATTTGTAGGTGGTAATAGGTTAGAATGCGAAGTAATTTGGTTTGTAGGAAGTGTCACGCAACACGTTGTACCACAGTGTACGAAGAATAGCATAATTCTAGGAGTTCTATAGGCTGTACCCCTCATATCTATGCAAATCTCATAGCATAACCGTTGTACAGTGTAGGGTATACTTGTTACTGGCTTAGGTAAGTTTTCATTCTAACCTATCAGTACCTAAAAATCTGGACTCTAGTAATCAAGAATGACCCAATGAGTACACACACAATTATACTCGACAATGAATTACAACACTTCACTAATTATTGGCTACTTACAACAGTCTCTTGCCTTAACGGAAAGGTTTCCAATTCTAACTTGGGTTCGCACGTACCACAGCAGCTCCGGTGCAGTCAGGTGCAAACCCACGTCCTTTGGCTGCAACAACGTTCGACGGCTGTACACTTGTCTCGACTCCAGACAAGACGATATCTCGTACAATCAACTCACGTGACGCTCCACACACTGGACTACTCAATACGTATCACTCGAGAAGTTAACAACACAAATCAACACCAACAACTACCCCTGTTCGAGGAGAGCCCGCTTGTATATACCTGGTGATGACGTACTAGTATCTTCCGGGTGCCGTCAGAATATGAGTGTTTTAGTTTCGCCTTGCAGACATTTCACCGAGAGACCAGACGAAACTAAGGTCGTCACGTCGTGTCTGCAGAACGGCTGGTAGCTCCCCACCCTGACTCATTCATCCGTTCCAGGGAATATCGAAGGGGGCTTCAAGAGGGCTGATCGTAGCAAGATCACATATAATTTTTTTGATTTATTATCCATCTACACTTTCTCTATATCACGATTAGCCAAATGACAAAGAAAACACTCCGAAAGCCGTAAAAGTAGATAGTGGAACGTAAAGCCACTAATATTAACCAAGAATACTTTCAATATATACGTAGATAAATTCTAAACAATTAAGTCAACAACAACAACCGTAACATAAATTACTGATGTAATGACGATATCCATCATGACTATTCTCCAATTCCAAACTTGCGGTAGAACTCTGTGAACAGAGCAGGAATAGTGCCTGGTGCACCCATCAGTTCAACAATACGAAGAAAATTGGCTACGTAGCTTGGGTCACGTATTTGTGAGCTTGTATTAGGGAGATTGTAGGTTCGATAAGACAGCAACAGAACTCAACATCAACAACTACTCCTGTTCGAAGCGAGTCTGCTTTTATATACCTGGTGATGAAGTTCAAGTATCTTCTGGGCGCGGCAAGAATACGAGTGTCGGCAGCCCTGAAGATGGTTTACAGTGGTTTCCCATGTTTATACCAGGCAAATGGTGGGGCTGTAGAGCAACAAGGTCACTTCCTTCTCCACTCTATCCCTGTCGTCTCCTGTCGTCGCCATAAGACCTGTCCGTGTCGGTGCGACGCAAAACAAATAGCCAAAAAGTACTCTTATTATAAAAAGTGTGCATTTCCTGTTCCCCTTCGGATAAGTTACTTTTTATCGGAAAAATATATTAATGATCTATTATTGAGTCTTAAGGAATATACAAAGGTGCTTCGAAAAATAATGTAACAAGTGCTCGTACGGAATGAACTTTATTTTACAGGCAGATATAATGATACACAGAAATAGGGCACTGATACACATTACTATTCAACATAGTTACCATTATTTCACAAGCACTCATCCCAACGGTGGACCAATGGATGGACTTTGCGTCCAGTCCCTGAAGCCACATGGGGACAGCATGCCGAACGGCCGTATCGTCTTTGAATCGGTTACCACCCCGGTGCTTCTTCAACAGTCCGAAAACGTGGAAATCACTACTCGTCATATTGAGGCTGTGGAGAGGATGGTCAAATGCATATTTCTTTTATCTCCTGTAAAATAAAATTTCTGGATGCGATCCTTTGTTACCTCATTTCTTGAAGCTACCTTGTACTGTGTATACCAAAGGCAGCCCGAATCACATCAACGAACGTTGCGACGGCTCCCTTTGAGAAAGGAGTTTATTACTCCTTTAAAAGCTTTTGCTTCCATTTTACCCTTCTACCAAGGATAGATCAAAATAAAATATTTCTCCCACAAAATAACCTTATATTTTAAAATAGTTGCATTGTATCCATTAGATTGTAATGAGCTTATAAATATAAATTGCTTTGTACACGCTAATAAAAATTAAAGTGTTAGCAAATCACTCTACTGTTGTACCTAGAGACTAACGGTGTGCACAAAACTAAATTAAAAGCTTTTTCGGGGATCCGATTTATTAGAAGCCGTGCGTTTTCATTATCGACTTGTTAATAATGAGAATGTGAATAAGTTTTCCAGTCGGTGACATAACTGTGGAGACTCATAAGAGAAAAAATATATTGTTCCACCTTTCAGTACACTTTTATAAACATTTTTATGTTATTGATACATAATGGAAAGACATTTACTTCACCAGTCCATGTTTCAGTTCTCTTGAACCATCATCAGCTGGCTGATCGTTCAATTGACAAAAGACTTTCTAAAAAATTACTAGAATAATGATGCATAAATGAATGATGTGTTATGAAAAATTAAAACGTTAAAAATCAGCGCGACGATTAAAAAATCCACTTGTTATGTTTTAAGTAAAAAATACAAATATTTCATTATTATAAAATATTGTTTTCATGATGGGGCGATTGTAAATCCTCTTATTGTGATTTTGTTTTTAATACACACGGTTGGCTGATGACCTAACAGACCTAATAATCTAGTGACAAGCACGAAGTGAGTGTGCACACAGGATGGATCTCACTAAATGGGACCTAAAGACTTGGTAACTCCTTCAGAATATAAATACAACGATTCAAGCTCACGAATGGTCGTTCTGTATTTGACATTCCACAAAAGCTCCGTCCTATGTCAACAACAAAAGGCGTTCCTAACAACAAAATTGTTCATCGGCCCACTTTAACAATCGAGCGTCGGCAATCCCTTTTTAATTTAATAAGCCTGTAGTAAAATAACTCCACTTTTATTCAAGCAACAACGTAGTGTGCATTAAAAACAATAATCTCAATAAGATGATTTATAATCGCGTCATAAAAAGAATATTTTATAAAAATGAAGTATATATTAAATATTTAGACACATTACAAGTGTATTTTCAACTGTCACGCTTATATTTAACGTTTTCATTTTAATAATACGTCATTCATTTATGTACCTATCATTATTCTAGTAAAGTTTAGAATGTCTTTCGTCAATTTAACGTTCAGCCAGCTGTTGATGGTTCAAGAGAACTTAAACATATACTGGTGAAATAAATGCCTTTCCATATGTATCAATATTGTAAATTTGTTTGTAAAAGTATATTGAAAGGTGCAACAATAAAAAAATTATCTTATGAATATTTGGAAGTCAATTCGAAAAAAATCATCATGAGGTTTATTATGTGTAATAACTGCAGAGGATAAACCAGAATGTCAACTCATGTCACAAGTTTGTCTACAGGACAATGGAGAGCATTTCCAGAACTTGCTGCAATATGGTAAGCTTTCTATTTTTAATAAATTAATTTATAGCAGTACATGGTATTTTATAAGACGGTTGATTACTGTGCCGATGCCACCTGACACTCACTTTTACCGCCACTCGGCTAGCAAGAAGGACGGAGATGAGTGTCTTGACGATTCATTCAGTACCAAATGCATATTCAGTAGTAGTTAGAAATTGAAAAACATTAATATGTCCTCCTAATGTAGCCTGTTTTCTAGCTCCAAATGGCAATTCTCTACTCCGTTAAGTTCTTTGGAACAACAAAATTTTACAACCAACCATGCCGTTATTATAGTTTTAATTCATAAATGCAATTCTTAATTTGTGAGTTACGATACTATGCTAGTATTACAGCATAAGCTCTGTAAATATACAATCATTGTTTGACAAAAGGGTATAAAATTTTAATTTATTAGACATAAATATAGCCCATGCAATTTAAATAACTCAGCCCTAACAAGTTTAAGATTTACTGTAGTACCGTACTTAACAACTACACCGTTAAGTTCTTTGAAGGGATTGGCATACCAGATGAATCACCTGGGGCTACGACAGGGAATATTTCCGGAACGAATTTTGCACATAATGTGCTGTTTTCATATAATGGACGTACAGACAGAGTCTAAGAGATTTAGCACGTGTAGAGCTTTCAACGATGATCAGAAAGTGTTCTTTTTAGCACGAATTTAATGTTTTCAAAATGGAATAATACATTTTAAAAAGTAGCTAACGTTAGAATCATAATAATATTATTTACATCATCCTACTGCTCTTAATGAAATATCATCATTTGTATATTTCACTGTTGCCTGTCATTTGAACTGTCGCTACCAAGCGTAACAGCGTTTACGTTTTGTTTTTCTATATGCGGATTTCTTTGAGACTTCCTAGTCAATGCTGTGTGGTATAACATAAAGTAACTCGTGCTGGTTATTCCAAAGATAGTGCTACAAGTGCTGAAGAAATCTGATATCATCCTGGTGTATGGAGAATGTAGAAAAAATGCCACACTTTCTCGGGATGTGTACGATCACATATATACAGAGAGACGTCAACCAACTCGAAGACTATTTGCGAAACTCTTTAATCAACGAATGGAAACTGGATATGACACACTTCAAAAAATCCTTGGAAAGCCAGTGACTGGAAGAGAAGGTCAAATTAATATTCTTGTAGCTGTGGCCGTAGATTCGAACATTAGCCCCAGAAATATCGCAAGAGGAAATCGCTTTAGTCAGGCAAGTGTGCTACGTAATCTGAATCGCCATAAGTCCAATGCTTATCATGTCTCTCTCCACAAGGACTACTTGCAAACGAGTTCTAGAGACGTGTCACTTGTTGTGAATGTGTATTAAGACACAATACATCGAGTAAGTAATATAAATTGTTTACTAGCGGAACAAACTTTATGGAGAAGGCGAACTAGAAACATGCACTATTGCCCTGTAAACAACGGTATTTGGCTTCTCCAAGAGGAACTTAAACGCAAGGAATGTAAGCGTGTGGAACAAAATTGTGGACCATTATCTCATAGGTCATTTATCATAGATAGATCACTAAAATCCCAAAAACATGTCACTTTCCTAAAACATAAACTGTCACCGATTTTAAAGGACAGTCCATTGCAGACGAAAAGGAACATGTGATATCAATATGATGGATGTCCAGCTGATGGTACAAGACGTAGTACAAATTTTCTTGACCAAATGTTTTTAGATCAGTGGACTGGGATATGATGGCCTGTATGCTGGTCGGGCTGAGACCTTCATTTGCAACACCTAAGTTTTATGTGTGTGAGGAAAAATGTAAAGGAAGTTGTCTACACGGAAATACAGTACCTTAAAAGTAGGACGATATAAAACGCGTATTGGAGTACCCAGTATTGCCTTTTCTTCTGAAATGCTATATCATGTATAGTCGCTCAAGAGAAGAATGAGCGCATAGTATTGTATGTTCCTCGCATTTGCTATTTTACCTTATCAGACTTCATATTAATTATTATCAAAATATATTTCCCGTGTAGATTCAAACCCTGTGGATATCCAGAACACACATTATATTTAGAGCAGGGTTCACCAGTTGGCGGGATCTGATCTGGATCCGTACCGGTCAAACAAACAATTTAAAAGGTACAATTTTAATAACTTGAGGGTCTTTATATTAGCGATAGATCAGTCGAATTGGCAGTACTGCATATGAGCGCGCGCCGGCTTGCAGTTGTTCCCAAATAGCAGTTGTTATTGAAGGTGGTAGGAGTATGAGATTCTGTTCTGAATTGTTAGTGAGAACGTTTATTTTGTGGTTTGTGGAAATAAGTGGATTGTAGGAAATAAGCTGCGAAAAGAAGAAATGTAGATTGTGAAAATAGACAGTTTTTCCTCCGAATTACCTGATTTATATTGCTTTATGTTGCCTAGTCACCGTGGAGTTTTACCTGTGTGTTTGATTTTTTAACGAAACCGTTGCAAGAACCCAAAACTTTAAAAAAATTGAAATCAAACAAGACGGTATCCTTAGGAAAACAAAAGAAGATGCCTTGCTTTCCAACCATTCTACAGCTACATATGTTATGAGTCGATATGTCACGCAACAGGAAAAGCACGATGAAGCTTCTCTACACATTTGATGCATACTGGGAAACATAAAAAGCATTTTACTGATGCAGACATAGTTAAGGAGTATATGATTGGCATTCAAAACAAAAGCGGTGTTACTGATATTCTGCCCAAACACAAGAAACACTCACGCATTAGTCCAACAAAATGGAAAAACACTAAAAAATGCCCTTTTAAGTCACGCCATATTATGCTTTTGCGGTAATAGAGTCCTATTATAATATAGAAAACGCCCAGATACTAGTTTTTTGTGCGTTACTTAATATTGTAAACATTGCTAACTGTGATAGTACTGTATTAGAAAAAACACAGGGGAAGACCTGTAAGAAGCTGTCATTGAAGTGAAAAAATCTTATGAACTACATGCATACAAATTATTATCGATTGCAAATAATGTTGATGCTGCTATGGTAAGTTATAATAAAGGATTAGTTCAAGGACTGAAAAACACCAATACACAGTTGTTATCGTATCGCTCTATCATGTATCATCCATCAAAGAGTTTTGTATTGCAAACTACGTTCTGAATTCCAGAGAGTGATGCAGAATGTTGGAAACATATTCGCACTACATTACACTCAGCCATCGTTGGTTCAGATCATTTCTTGATAATATCAAGTGCTGAATACGATGGTTTATTGTTGCATAACCATGCATGATGGTTAAGATAAAGGTGCTGTGCTGAAGGGGTTTTACACACTTTGGCCCGAAATAAAGGAACTTATATCTACATCCATACATCCGTCGGCACGAATTCACATTGAATTTCTTGATTGCAAAACCCACGTAGCAACAATTCCCTTCTTAAAAGAAAGCTTTGCATACATGAACGTACTGAACAAGAAGTTGCAAAGAGAAGCACCCTACAGCTAAGGTCATTGGGTTCCAAGAAGATGCAGCTTTGAAATATATTCAACCATGTACCTTCACTCTTACCTATGAAAAATTATGGTTCAAATACGTGCCTGCAAATAAATATACAAAACTACATAAGATGGTATTAATATTAAGTACTCTTTTTAATTCAAAATACTGTACACTCATGAGCCTGCATTTTGAAAAATGAACTTTATAAAGAACAAATTCAGATAGATCACGACCAACTTAATCACTTAAAAGACTTGCTGAAAATAGCTTGCAGTAACTTAGATCCATATTTCAGAAACATTGTTACATCTATAAAATGTTAGTTTTCATACGGAATGATGGATGGTTAAATTGTTAATATTATTTGTATGTGACATTTGCACACAGTGCCAGTAACTCTCTACTTTCTGTATCTTTCTGTAGTAATTAAAATGTTTTTTTTTAATTTTGTATAATGTATACACAGATATCTGGTGTTCTAATGTTTATATCCACTTATTACAGATGGCTTTAAGGAGTCTGATAACAGTATTTGTCGTGTATTCTTTACGGAAAAATGTTTTAACACATTTCTCTCTGTTAAACAATACTGTAACCGTAAAAGTTTGTTTTGAAGGCTAGCTGAACACAAGACTCGGCACAGGGATGACCGGTCCTTATCTGACTTGTTACAGAGGAGAGGGAAGTAAGATAACTATAATGGAATGCTCATTTCTTTTAGAAAAGTTTATTCATAAAATAAAGTCAGAGTTTTAACATCACCTCAGCACATCTGTTACAGTGAGTACTTCTCCTGGGGTTGAACTGGTCCTTGTACATTGCTGGGTCGCAATGTTTGCTCACGGTGCCACCATCTTCCGAGCCGGTCTCGAATATCTGGAAGGTCTCGAATATCTCGGAGGTCTGGATGGTCTAGGAGCACTCGTGGTCTTGGTTGTAACGTGGCACTGGGTATGAAATGGATTCAAAGTAATTGATCTGCACAAATGAGTTTATGGTCAGTAGCGTTCTTTAACGAGCCACAAGCTGCACTCAGTTGTCTTCACAGAGGGATTTCACTAATTAATTAGCAGAACACAGTCATTACTGATGGAGTATTTTAGTATTCAATGTAAAGTTAATCACTTTCGTTCAAATACGAACATCAAATTATATTAGCGTAACATCGCATTGGTGAGAGAATGTAAATTCCAGTCACACTGTCCTCGTAAATGGTAAAACTGCTCCACTGTTCACACTTCAACTAAGGCGCAGTTTCTAACACCACACACGCGACACTGAAAATATTCTAAGTCTTGTAGTGCGTAATACGCGGACTTAAACTTTCGGAGAGGGTCGAACTGACGACTTACACAATGACCGCAGAATACCCAACAGCCTGCCGTCCGATCTCGGCTGTGGTACCAAGTGAACTGGCTTGACAAGCGAAATGCCTGCCTTTTTATTCAGTATCCCCAAGAAATTGTAATGCCTAATATCTTCCGTAAATTTCAACAGATCTCTTTGAAACCTGGGATTCATGATTATAAAACATAAGCTACACGGTGATGTAGTTCATTTCATCATATCTTAATTCATTCAGAGGAAACTAATGATGGAAGGGAATCGAACATTCCGTCGTCTGACGTTATACAAACTTGACCAAGTTCTCCAGTTCATGACCTATCACTTCCCCGCTGCTCTCAGCTGACATGCTCGCAGGGAAAGCGTGCTCGGCGGGTAGCATAACTCCACACACATCGGGGACTTTAACTAAGAGCCGTGTTACGGGTATAATACAGTACATTCGTTAAAAGAATTCCTTTATAGCTTCGTATTTTTTGTGACTGCGGACCTCCACTTCATAGAGTACGGAACTTTGAAAGTGGATCTCCACGAAATCTAATCGGTGACGCCGTGATATATAGGTCAAATTGTTCCTAAGAAAAATGTACCTACGAAGAACTTATTCATTACCGTGTGATCATATGTTTTAAGCGACTGTACAAAAATACTGGCGTTTAAGACTCATATTTTAGCAAACAGCCATCATTTTGATCAAAAACTGGTGTATATACACAGCGGAGGTAGGCATACATACCCTAGTAATGACCGTTAAAATGCTAGAGAATACTCAAAAACAATGTTGTGATTCTAATCTTGCGTTTCTCTATCATCAACTGACATTGCTTCATTTGGGAAATATGAACTACGTGCTAAAAACCCACTTTGGAGCTCTATATGTGCTACATTTGAAGGGTGTCTGTTCAAAAGTTGATATTTCCACTCCATAAAAATCAGTATTTCGTCCACATGCATTACAGTACTTGATTATTACCGATTGCCAATGCAGACCAGGAAGGTGTAATTCCTTAAAAAGTGTGCCAAACCCGATCATGGGTACGTTCCATGTGCTCGTTTTTAAGTTTCTTGCGATTTTCTCACAATAGCGCCTTTTGAACAGACACTCCCCATTTGTGAATTCCAGTCTGTAACTCCATTCTGTGGAAACAGCGCATCAGTAGCAAATCGCGTTTCAGAAAATGTCCCGATTGCTATAATTCAAATAACGCTCATTGGATCGTTTATTGTGAATACATATTCAGAATTGTAACGTTTATTGTGTATTAAGCATTCTTTCTAAAAAAAACCTTATGTACAGAATTCGACAGTATATTAGGATTTTTAAATAAAACTGACAAATTGCAGTAACTATCGTGGCTGTAATATTCACGTTGAAAAATCTCCATTGCTTAAGCCTGTTTTGCCGTTATATTTCACACATTTTGCCTTTCAGAATTATTGGTTGTTGTGAATTTCAATACATAGATTAAAGCCAGAAAATGTTTCCTCAAGTATCTCCAATTCGCAATTCGCTAATATTCACACAAATATTTGGTGTTCTAATTTTTATATCCGCTTATTACAGATAGTTTTGCTGTATTTTCTGTGTATTCTCTAATTTAAAATGTTTGAAATCCTTTTATTCATTCATGACACTCTTATTTTAAACGACCGAAGTTGTGATAAGTCATTATTTTGTTTCAGAAATGGCGTGATGCGCGATATTGTCAAACTGGTCACGACTTATCCACTGACTTCCAGTGCACTGAAGATGAACTTGATAATCATCGTCATGGTGGAGTAGGAGAAGATGGTGTTGTTCTCACTAAAAATACAGTGCCTAATAATGAACAGAGTAATATTTTGAATGATGTTGAATCTATAGACCAAGAAGAGTTTTCAGTAGTTATCCATGATAACAAGATAGGAGGAATTGAAACAGACAGTGAATCTCAATTTGAAGACACTAAAATTTAAAATTTTCTACAAGAACTCTTAACACAAAGGCTCAATCAGAAATCAACAATAATCACTCGGAACTCATTTTTTAATCTAACATAGTAGTGTGTTTAGAGTTAATTCAAAATTAAAAGATTTAGACTGTAATTTCGATAAGTAAGCATTTTAATTAATTCGTGATATTTTGCTTCCAAGGGGAATATTTGGTAACATTCTGATATGGTATGTGCTTGCATAGAGGCAGATATTATGCATCACTGAACGGAATTGTCTTTGCCACACAACGTTCAAATTAACGGCATGCTTCTCTTAACAGAATGATTGTACTTCGGTTCTTGAACTTTTAAAGAATAGGTCTGTGTTACTGAAGTCTTAAAACATGTATACTCTTAATTTCCTTGCGTGGCTCACTGATAGTACTACATGAGTAGGCATTGGGGCATTTGAACTTTCCATATAAATTATCAAAGTGGGAGTTATCTTCCATTATAAAGTATTTAACTAAAGAATACTGTCTTAGATCTCAAATGCCTACCACTTGATAATGTCGTTCCTAGGAGAAACGAGTGCAAAATTAAGATTATTACGAACTTGCTTATCTTGGTAATATTACTTTGTATGTCTTCTGGAGAACTTCATAAGAAACTTTTCAGCATCTGTAATAGCATGAACATAGATATACAAATCTCTTCTAAGATACTAATTTGATGACTTCAATCTGCCACTACTCAAACTGTGGCCGTTGATACTAAATTAGAGTGCAAGGTTAGAAAACAAGACTTTCAGCTATGTATTTGTAAAATTACAACTAATTTTCCTATGCTGTAAATGTTTCCTTGGTTTCTTTCCCTGCTTTACATAGATCTAGTTTAATAGTAGAGAGTTTCCATGTAAAAATGTTTTCTAAGTTTTTTAAATAAATAGTATTTTTGATTGTTTATATATTACAAGAGCACATGATGACTGTAGAAGAAAATTCTATTGAGATTATTGACAATATATTTTCCGACGATATTGCCACCAGTGACCTGCTCTATACTGCTTGTAAGCCTCTACGGATGAGGTACAGTTATTTTCCTGGATGAATTGAAATAAATACTTCCCATTTTTTGCAAATACCCAGTTCATTTTTTCACCATCAAACAGTGTAGATGAAAACGAAAGAAGTGAAAGTAGGTAAGGGAAATCTTATATGGAATGAAGAGATTAATTCATTTCCGTAAAATTAGACTGCGAGCAATTATTTATTTTGTTGTTTGGCATCCAATGTCCGCTAACCGTTTGAACAGAGAAACCATATTGGCATATTAATTAATTTATCTTAGGTATATTAATGTCCGACTCGTTGGCTGAATAGTCAACGTACTGGCCTTCAATTCAGAGGGTCCCGGGTTCGATTCCCGGCCGGGTCGGGGATTTTAACCTTCATTGGTTGATTCCAGTGGCCCGGCGGCTGGGTGTTTGTGCTGTCCCCAACATCCCTGCAACTCACACACCACACATAACACTATCCCCCACCACAATGACACGCAGTTACCTACACATGGCAGATGCCGCCCACCCTCATCGGAGGGTCTGCCTTACAAGGGCTGCACTCGGCTAGAAATAGCCACACGAAATTATTATAGGTATATTAATATCCTTAGATGTATATTATGCCATTGTCATATACTAAGTCGCTTGTCTTCTTCCATGGACAACGGTATCATATATTCTGCTGACGTAAAGACAAGAGACAACTGCAAATATAACTTCTTAAAGGGTACAAACACCAAAACCATCCTCCAGTGATATTGAAGAAAAACACTACCAAATGTTCCAGGAAATATATTTTAAGAATGGTAGGAGGGCAGGTATGTAGTTAAAATGGTTCATGCAGCTCACCTCATTAGCAGTGCCCACCGATGAACACCTCGGAGTAAGAACACGAGATTTACTTTTTTCTAAGTAAATTAATGAATCGTAAATAACATTGCAATATATTTTACCGTCGTTTAATTTGATCATCCGCCTAAATTTGTCACTTCTGAACCGACTGAGAAGCCGATGTTATAAGACTATATGCTGTAGACTCGTCAATCAACGAGGACAGCACAACCTTATTAGTAAGAATTATGTTTCTTGATTGAGTATCTGCCACTCAAGAGACCAGTGACATTGTTTCTACTGTATTCTAGACCATCTATTAACATGTTTTGGCTGAATATTTTCGTCTTTCTCAATTCGTTTACCGTCCAGGGTTGGTTTTTCCCTCGGACTGAGCGAGGAATCCTACCTCTACCGCCTTAAGGGCAGTGTCCTGGAGAGTGAGAATTTGGGTTGGGTGGGTACGACTGACGAGGGGGACCAGTACCTCGCCGAGACGGCCTCATCTGCTATGCTGAACAGGGCCCTTGTGGGGAGATGGAAATAATGGAGGGAAGGGGCAAGAAACGGCGAGGAAGCGGTCGTGGCCTTAAATTAGGTACCATCCCGACATTTGCCTAGAGGAGAAGTGGGAAACAACTTCTAGGATGGTTGAGGTGAGAATCGAAGCCCCCTCTACTCAGATGACCCCCTGAGGCCGAATGGATCCCGTTCTAGCCCTCGTACCGCTTTTCAAATTTTGTGGCAGAGCCGGGAATCGAACCCGGGCCTCCAGCGGTGGTAGCCAATCACACTACTACACCACAGAGGCGGACTTGAATATTTTCCTTGTAGTATATTGTACTGTTTACGCCCACTTCCGTCACCTGGTACATCCTGATAGTCTGGTAGCCCAATTGTCTGCAAACTTCCAGGTGAAGTGAATCTACGTTTTCCTTTGTTTAATTATTTTAAAAGAAAGGTTGAAGCGTTCAGTTGGAAAGTCATGATGTCCAAAAGAGAAGAAATTATTTCTGAGACCAAGTAAAATATAGATTTTTATATCAATCTCACTCAAGATTTGTCGAAATAAAATTACTGTACAGATATCACTTCCATGCATTTTTTTTAAAAAAAGGGAGAATTAATACGAAGTCAATGATTCCTATGAAATACATTCTTACGGATTACGTTACAAGTTGTACGCCCACGATACAATTCTCCGAGCGCCCGGCTCCTTGCGTGAATGCTCGGCACAGTGGCTTTCCTTTCGTGACCAGGTCGCGAATTTAAATTATAAGTGATTCCCATGGCTAGGGGCCCGGGTGATTGTATTGCCCCCACCGAGCTCGATAGCTGCAGTCGCTTAAGTGCGGGCAGTATCCAGTATTCGGGAGATAGTAGGTTCGAACCCCACTGTCGGCAGCCCTGAAAATGGTTTTCTGTGGTTTCCCATTTTCACACCAGGCAAATGCTGGGGCTGTACCTTAATTAAGGCCACAGCCGCTTCCTTCCCACTCCTAGCCCTTTCCTGTCCCATCGTCGCCATAAGACCTATCTGTGTCGGTGCGACGTAAAGCAAGTAGCAAAAAAAAATGTATTGCCTCTAACATACCTGCCACTTGCACACCACACACAACACTATCTTCTACCACATTAACACGTAGTTTCCCACACACGGTAGATGCCACCCAACCTCGTCGGAGGATCTGCCTGACAAACAAAAACTGCACCTGGTTAGCAATTGCCACACAAGTTTTTATTACCACTATGAGTAACATGTATTGCATAACTACCGTAGTTTTAAAAATATATTAGCAGCGGGGTGGTGAGCGGTGGTCCTTGAACCAGGTGAAGTAGAGAAATGATAGGCATATCTCACGCGAAGACCCCGACAAGCATGAAAGCTAGCTAAACTAAAAATTATACGAGTTCAAAACTTTTAAATTGATGCTGGTATTCATAACTTAGAAACTACATTTCTTTCCTCATCTTTACATTATCTTATCTACAAAAATGTCCTACTCCATGGATAAATGGTTGGCGTGCTGGTCTTTGGTCCAGAGGCTCCCGGGTTCGATTCCCGGCCGGGCCGGGGATTTTAACCTTAATTGGTTGATGACTTGGGGGGCTGTGTGTGTGTTTGCCGTCTTAATCGTTAGAATTCATCAGAGGTAGGGCTCCATCCTCATAGACGGGCAGGTCGCTTATACCGACGTGCTACTCTAGTGGGGAAAAATCACTCTGTTTCATCGGGATTATGATGACTCAGGCCTGAAACCCCTCAGCGTTAGGTAATTTATAACTGTGGAAGAAACAGAATTTTGAAATTTCAAATATAATGTAGAATGTAATTTTGAAATAAGAAACATTAAATTGTGTTATATAGGAGTCAAGACCCTCGATGTTTGCAGAGGGTCTTGGTCCTTAATACCCTTTAAAGCAAGTCCGTACCATCAAAGTTGGACTGGGCTAAATCGATGCCAATCTTGGTCATCTTCAAAAGTTGCTGCTTCATAGTAGGGACTTGTAGCTCGATATGAATTTCAATATTGGATTTGCACCCTGGGGAGTAGGTCATTCGGCGAAATAGTTTATTTTGAAATGTCTGCAGACGACGGAGCGGTGTCTGTGGAATATAGCACCAGGCCTCACATCCATAAAGTACAATGGTCCTGATACAAGTCAGATAGAGTGTGTGCTTCATGGAATCGTTAAGCTGTTTACTATACAGCAGAGGACGGAGAGCCGCCGCTCTGACTTGTGCACGCGCTGTAATGCCTGGTCTAGGTTTCACTTCCATATCCGTGACATGTCCAGAGTGAGGCAAAGGTATTTGACTTTTCCTCCTATGGTAACTCACTTTTTCTAATTTTAAGATGACCAAGATTCAGTCTCCTGTTCATGAAAAGAATCGTTTGGGATTTTTCGGGTTGATTGTAATTTTGTTGATAACGCACCATTTCCAAAAGGTATTAATCCAGGTTTGTATTTTTGAAGCTGCATCGTGTAGTCTTCGCTCTGCGGTATAAATTGCGATGTCATCTGCAAATTTTGAATTTCATCTCCTGGCATCAATGGGATATCGTTCACATATAAGGCGTAAAATTTTGGCGACAGGATCCCACCCTGGGGCATCCCCGCAAGAAGGTGCCGAGGAGTAGATTGCTCACCTTCGCGCGTTACGATCAATTTCCTATTGTGGAGATACAACTGAATAATTTTGATCAAACAATGTGGAATGCGATATAATTCCACCAGTTTAACAAAATGTTGTCGTGCTAGATGGTATCAAAAGCCTTCTCCAAGTCATAAGAAGACCGCAGGCACTCTCCGCCTTAAGTTGAACGACCTCGTAACATAGTGGACGAGGCGTAGAACAGCTAGAGCAGAACAACTTTTGGCCCGGAAACCAAACTTTTTTTTTTTTTGCTATTGGTTTTACGTCGCACAGACACAGATATGTCTTATGGCGACGATGGGACAGGAAAGGGCTACGAGTGGGAAGGAAGCGGCCATGGCCTTAATTAAAGTACAGCCTCAGCATTTGCCTGGTGTGAAAATGGGAAACCACGGAAAACCATCTTCAGGGCTGCCGACAGTGGGGTTCGAACCTACTATCTCCCGAATAATGGATACTGGCCGCACTTAAGCGACTGCAGCTATCGAGCTCGGTGGAAACCAAACTGCTCCGGTCTCAGTATATTACGGGAAGCAAGGTGACTGTTGAATTTATGAGAATAAGTCTCTCAAAAATGTTACTGAGGTACAAAAGGAGGCTGATAGGGCTGTGGTTCTGCAGAAATAATCTGTCTTTCCACGTCTTTGGCTGCCTTTCAAGCAGCGGGGAAGTAACCAAGTTTGAGACAGGCAGTGAAGATAGTAGCCAGGAAAATTATCGCCCTAAAAGAAAGGGATTTAATTTCCCTGGAGGTGACCCTATCACGCCCCGAGAATTATTCTCATTTAGCCCCGTAATGATCTTGCGCACCTCAGCAGGACAAATGTCAGTTCCCACGACATTTGTTTTTGACTAAAAGCTGTGGCCTTTCGGACTGCCAGTCGTTCAGTGACGTTATCGTAAGGCGTATCGTGGGTTCGACTCTGAATCTCGATCGAATCAGTGAAGACTTTATAATAAGGGGAAAACAAGACCCCTGCAGCCGTAAAGGGAAAACCAGAGTTTTTTCACCAAACCTCACGATCCGACTCATTTTCAGAGAGTGTGAGACAAATAATTTTCTATTTTTTAGTCTTATGTTCCAGCAGTCTAGCGCGGACGATCTTCACTAGTTTATATTCAGCCTGGTCGGCTGGGTCACCATACAGTTGCCACCTCTTCCTCTAACGATTTTTTATCTTAAGTAGATCCAAAAGGATGTCAAGGAGGCCATCCTCCTGTGATTGATTTGTAGTCGAGAGTGAATTTCGTGCAGCTAGTTGGATGTTCCTCCTGGCATTGAGAATCTTTGAATTAAGATGCTCAAGAGTCTTATCCAAATCATCCCTGCTACGTATCTCAAGTAGTTCTCATGTTTTATGTATGTGGGGCCTAAACTTACGTTAATCCAGTTTGAGTTCGAAGTTCGGACGAAATGGCTCCTGTAAAGTGCGCCCAGGCAAGATTGAAATTTATGGGATTATGGTCAGAGTTAAGTTCATATGGTACTTCAAAATCAAGTACTCTGTTATAAAATTTAGATTCAGACACATCGATGACGTCTGGTAGTCCAGTTGCAGGGTATACACTGTAATTGGCTCTGTAGAAGCACACACCAAGACGTCATTTTCTCTCATGTATTGCTCTAATACTTTCCCCTTGGGATTAGACATCCTAGAGTTACAGGCTGGGTGCTTGGCATTGAGAACCCCTGCTACTATGGTAGGCACACGGGCGAATTTGTTTAAAAGAGCGCCTATTTCGGCTAAATTAAGGCGCAATGAAGGCGGTCAGTACGCTACAAAGAAACGATAATAAAAATTGCGATCTTGAATTTCAACACAGAGGGTTTCAAGTATGGAATGGGGGAGAGGGTCCAGCACGTGATGAGTTAGGCTAGACCTTATCAGCATGGCCAAACTCCCACTCGTTGTTCCGGTCCTAACCTTTCCGTAAATAGTCATAATTTAATCCGAAAGGGCATATGTTCCTTAACCATGTTTCATCCAGCAACATGACATCTATATTATGGTCATAAATAAAAGCTTCAAGGTCATATTTCTCACCGATAACACTCTGAAAATTCTAAGCACTTAAGTTAAATCCATGCCGTCTAAGGTTCTGAAAAATACTTAAAACAGCATATGTCAGAACCGATATCTCGTCAATTGCCGAAATACACTGACGTATTCGAATAGCAGTATGAGGAGATGTTTGGAAAAGTTGATCTGCCTAAACAGAAAAGCGAACATCCTCGCCAGGATGACGGATGTTCGCCCTCACAGTTCACGCACTTCGCTGCCGCCTGAGGATTAAGCTGCCAAGCGGCAGCTAGGTGGTTCTCGCCACACTTCTCTCATCTAAGTGGTAGGTGACAGTAATTTGCCGTGTGGCAGAGCCATTGGCATTTTGTGCACTGGGATGGCCTCTCCATTCCTCGGTATGCTTCAACAGTCACCTTGACTCCACACAAGTAGCGCAGGGAGTA
The DNA here is from genome assembly GCF_040414725.1 of Anabrus simplex. NCBI lineage: Eukaryota > Metazoa > Arthropoda > Insecta > Orthoptera > Tettigoniidae > Anabrus > Anabrus simplex. Next base: position 202,067,258 of record NC_090266.1, on the reverse strand, counting down.
TATCGTTCTTGAAAACTATTCATTCGGACGCTGATAACACTTAGCGGTACAACCTGTTTCGAAGCCGAGTCACGGCGAGTGAATTGGTATATATCATTAGGCCAGTAGCCAAGTTCTATCAGCTCCTCTTTAACCCAGTCAACTCCGACTGTTGACAGTATGTTTCTGATAATCACCTTGAGCCAGGGTGTATCCCCCACCCCGCGATAGAAATTTTACCAAAATAAACAGAAACTGACAAAAAACAATAAACTAAATAGACATTCAGAGACATTATTGTAGAACCAGCAAATATGTTGAATATATTTTCTAAGAAGCCTCTAAAGTTAGATTTTAGATTGTGGACTGAACTTACCATTCGCCACAAAACTGTTGACTTTGATTGTATTGATCTTGTTCTGTATTTTAATGTAAGATTTTGTAGTGTACTGCAATTTAAATATCAACATAATTCACTTGTATCAGTGTCCTTATAATGATAAGTCTTGCATTCACGGACCACTCACGCACAAGCACCTTCATTGTGTTCTATCATCAAATTGTAACTCCCCACGCCCCATCAGCCGATCCTCGCTACGCTTGAGCAAACGTTGAATAGGTGGCTGGTAAGTTATGATGATGAGATTTACTATCCTGGAAGTATTTAGCCAGAAGCTGATAATCAGCATCGTTGTCAACATGAAAATTGATGGCATCTTTTGTGTTTAAGACCCTGAATTTCCCAATACAGCGTTTCTTCAAATAGCGATAATGCTGTTGTTAGCACTGTTTATCATATTCTACAATGGGTGGTAGTGATTTCTTTTTCGGTTGAATGGGGTCTAAATCCATGCCCTCGTTTCCCCCCATCAGGAGCGGTCACCTTGGCAGTCCCAGCCCCGTTAGACAGAGACGGTTCTGGCGTGGACTGGGATGTACTAAGACAGCGGTTAGATTCAGCCTCTCTATTGATTGGCGACTGGACAGAATCAAAAGCCTCTGGCGCATTGCTACCACTGGTAGGTAAGACCAAAAATGGTTCAAAATTTTTGAGAGGTATGAAGACCTGTTTAATTCCTGAAATGGGGGAGCGACGATTAAGGTTCATTTTAACCGTACGTTTGGTTTGTGAATTACCTCTAGCTGCTGAAAGCCACGGAAAATGGAGGCGATGTGGGGTGGCAAATTACTTGAGAATTGCCTCCTGTTGTTCCAATGTTACCCCACCAGGTACAAGTTGGATGAGACTGCCAGTAGGCATTGGGTGTGTGGATGTTGTGGGTTGCTGATATGAGCCAGTTGATCCCTGATGGCTGGTGGGGTTCCCACCACCTGGTGGGGGCTCCGTCATGGTCCGTATGCTTTCTACTTCGGCGTGTGTATATCCAGTTCGTGACGAAAAACACAGTCACAACACAGACGAAGACGAACAGTCACAGAAAAAATAGTTTATACACCATCTATTGTTCAGAAACAATCAATATATGCACACTTCTCAGTAATCAATTTGTGTATGGCCAGTGGTTCCTTCTTCGCCGGTGTAATTCACGGGCACAATGGTCTCTCCACACATAGCGAGAAGCGAGCCTGTATGTTTCTTCCTTCTGCGGTAACCAGTAGATTTGACATGCGAAATGGATTTCCCCACGCAGCGCATGCGCATAATGATAATAAGTTCTGTCCTTGAGCTGACAGCATGCGGATAACAAAGTAACGCAAGCACTGATATTAGCGACTGGTTGTTCTCCTTACGGATGCACTGAGTCGGGAAGACAGTGCAGTGACATTCCCTCAAAGCGGAAGGAGTGCTGACGTGCAAGGAGCAGACGTGGAGCACGTGCCAGCGAGAGTGATGACCGTTCACAGAAAGAGGACATTGTCACCTATGGCGAGGAGTGACCTGTGATAAAATGATTGACACCTGATGTTGAATCGAAGGCCGGTACCGGTAGAACACTGACAGTGGTAAAAAGCAGTAGTAGAATTACGGATCTAAATGAAAAGAAACAAGGACAAAATCTGAAAGACATTAGGGCCAAGAAGTGGGATCCCGTAGATTCAAGGGAAACAAACGGAGTAGTATGGCAACACGGGCTCTAAAACAAACAACCGTCAACATTTTTTGTGCTGAGTCAGCATCCGAGGTCATTGACCCCTATTGGTGGGGTTAAGGGGGTAGGTTATTGACCCCTAGAATAGTAGTGGGGCAATGCCGATTCGCGGATTTTGCATAAGAGAGCAAACCTAACCTCACAGACGCCATTTTGGAGGTGCCTAACGTCAGTTTTACGGCCAGTTGCCGTTCCCGACGCAGATTATGCATAAGACAGTGAGCCTAACATCACAGTCGCCACCTTGGAGGGGCCTAACCTCAGTTTTACGGGCAGATTCCCTTCCAGACGCCAACAGTCGATATCTTGGAGGTGCCTAAACTTACTTTTATGGCCAGTTGCCCCTCCCGACGCCAACAGACGCCATCTTAGAGGGGCCTAACCTCACTTTTACAGCTAAGTGCCTTCCCGACGCCATCGTGAGTAGTAGGGCAATGGGGACACTCGCCACGCTATCTTAAGTGGTTGGGAAATGTGGATTCACGTAAGAGAACAAGCCTAACCTCATGGAGGAGCCTAATCTCACTCTTACGGCCAGATGCCCTTCCCGCGCCATCTTGAGTAGTAGGGACGTGGGGATTCTCGCGACGCCATCTTGAGTAGCAGGGCAATGTAGATTCGCGTAAGAGAGCTAGCCTAACCTCATGGAGAGGCCTAACCTCACTTTTACGATTAGATGCCCTTCCCAGCGCTACCTTGAGTAGTAGGACAATGGGGATTCGTGGGATTTTCCAACGCCATGTTGAGTAGTAGTACAAATAGGGGATTCGCATAAGAGAGCATGCCTAACCTCATGAATGGGGCCTAACAACACAGGGCCTAGTTTTACGGTCAGATCCCCATCCCGACGCCATTTTGGTAGGGCATAACTACACAGGGCCCAGTTTTGTGGTCAGATGACATTCTTGTCGCCATTTTGATTCTCCCAACACAGGAGGAACACATGGTCTAACCTAGTTTTATGTCCAGATGCCCTTCCTGACGTCATCTTGGAGAGGTCTAACTATACATGGCCCAGTTTTACGGTCCGATGCCCTTCCCGACGCAATTTCGGAGAGGCCGAACTACACAAGGCACAGTTTTACACCATAACCTTCCCATCGCAATTTTCAAGCTACCACCAGAGGGGGCACATATAGCATAACCTAGTTATATGGCCAGATGCCCTTCCCGACATCATCTTGTAGGGCACTATCTACAGAGTCATTATCTTTGGCGTAGTTTTACGGACATATGCTCCTCCTGACGCCATCTTGGAGGGGGCCTAACTACACAGGCCTTAGAGGGCCAGTTTTATGGTCAGATGTCCTTCCAGTCGTCATTTCGATGGGGCCTAACTATACACTCGCCAGCTTGGGTTCAGTTTAACAGTGAGATGCCCCACCCGTAGCCATTTTTAGGGGTCTAACTAGACCGTCGCCATATGTGATTTTAATAGAGGTCAGCCAAAAGTTTATGTCTCCATCCGATAGACTACTTAGTTGTGCACCTGTTATCGAGTGGTCTGCTAATGGCTTTACGTCTGCATCCACCGGGCGAGTTGGCCGTGCGGATAGGAGCTCGCAGCTGTGAGCTTGCATCCGGGATATAGTGGGTTCGAACCCCACTGTCGACAGCCCTAAAGATGGTTTCCCGTGGTTTCCCATTTTCACACCAGGAAAATGCTGGGGCTGTACCTTAATTAAGGCCACGGCCGCTTCCTTCCCATTCCTAGGCCTTTCCTATCCCATCGTCACCATAAGACTTATCTGTGTCGGTGCGACGTAAAACTAATGGCAAAAGAAGTCTCCATCCGAGGAACAAATAACGTCAGGTTCCTGCCATATCCTTGCGTACGAGAGCAACCCTAACCTCACAGAAGCTTTTTGAAGGGGCCTATCCTAACAGACAATATTTTGGTGCGGTCTGGCCAAGTTTTACTCCTTTTAAAGATTTACGTCTCCATCCGACGGACAAATAACGTGACGTTACAGCGTGAGTGATTTTAAAAGCGGTCAGCTCATGGTTTTACGTCCCCATCCGACAGTAACGAACAAGTCTTTACATGCATAACCATGACGACGTGATCTTATGCTCAAGGCTTTACGCTCCCCATCCGACAGACTGTCTCCGACGGGACTGAGAACGTGCCATATTAAGATCATTCTGTTTTAACCTGCAGCGATGACGTCCACATGGTTATGAAATTTTAGACTTGTTCGTTATCAAGGTCACTCCCTAGTAAACTCAACCCTTTATAGATGGTTTTAATGTGCATTTTTCTTTATTCTCTGAGATACTGTGATAGAGAGTTGAGCGCTTTATTGCATCATGACAAGAACATTAATAGTTGATGTGCAAGTCTTCAAAGTAAACGGCAAGATATTTGTGTTCAAGGGGTGGCTGTGGTGGACTGCACTGTGTTATGGGCGCCAAAACTCGTCAGTTTAGTATTTAGCCTACCTTTCCCTACCTGTTTGCAAACAGATGAAGGGAAAAAGCAGACTCAATGGATTGAAAAATATTAGGTCTGCAGGGGAAGAGAAAAGAATACCTTATCGCTTTCTATCTTTGATCAAGAACGCTCATTTTCAAGAGCAGATCTTCTTTTTTAAAGGGTTCTGAAAAGAAGGAATGGTCTCGTGTGTATCTACCATCAAATTGCGAAATTATCGACATGAATGAATTAGGATGACCATTATTTGAAACACTTTACAAGGAGCGTAGTGGAGAAATAATTAAACAGTCTTTACGGCATGTGTGCATGCTCTTTGATTGGTTGTGTTGCAGAGCATGTCGGGAGATGTTCAACATATGTAAATTGCAGTGACGAAATGACGTCAGTGTGTTAGAAACATTTGTAGAGTAAAGACAATGTCATTTCTATCTGATACTAAGTGTAACGCAGTTGAAAAGGCAATCTTAAAAGTTTTATGAATGCAAAAAGAAACTAAACACTTTTACTGGAGAAGAGTTAAATGCATTACCAAAGGCATTTTTGTTAATGTAGCTGCGAATAATGTAAAGAAGAGGACTCAAGATCCTGCTTTTTCAGAGCTTCAAACGTGTAGTTTACATCATGAACAAGTGAGTTTAGCTAGGAGACCTTCAGTGAGACAGTGTCGTACATGTCAACTCATTAAACTGTATCACGGACCTAAAACTAACGAGCTGTCTTCGCTTGTAAACTCTTTTCATGGCTGTGAAAAGAGTAAACAAGTTGTCGCAGAAAAGGTGAAGAAACGTGCTGGGTGAAAGGTGAGGGAGCATACTGGGCATGGACTCATTAATAATGTAATTGATCTTCTTCCCTTTGAGCTTCATCTTCCTAGTTACCAGTACTGAGGCCCTGGAACTCGACTTGACGTCCGCATGGCACGTGGTGATCCTGGTATTAATATGTTAGATGCTGCCTTCAAAGAGCATGACATTGCTTATCGTCAAAACAAACATGAACTAAGACGTGTAGCTGATAAAAATCTGCTTCGTAATGCTATGCAGCGTGTGTCGTCACCTAATCCTTCAGTTGCTGAAAAGATAGCAGCACTTGTCGTCGCCAGTGCAATGAAAGGATAATTGTCACTAGGTAGTGGCATTAAACAACGAAGACAGTAAAATAATCTATGTAAGAAAGGACAGAACAGATTTACTCGAAGAAAAATGTATGTATTTAAAAATAAATACGAATTGTGAAACATATTGCAGGTGCCATTTTAATTTTTTTAATGAAAATCCTACCCTACAGCTCGTCCTAAATTAACAAGTAGTAATATTGTTGACTTGCATGTTTAATCTTGTCTTATGACATAGAAGAAAGGAGAGGTAGAAGTTCGATAATAAAAATAATAATAACAAAATAAAAATAAAAACTCAAGGTTTTAAACTACATCCTCTTTATTAATCCATGAACTGAAGTTTTTATTTAAACCAAGCCATTTGACATACAGTTTATTTACAAAACGACGAATAACACGTTAGATTAAATAGTTATTAAGATATTTTGTTTTCTGCAGTTCTTCGATATAGATTCCTCCTTCAATAGGCTTTCCTCTGAGATCGCGAAATGAATATGTAACTGGATTAGTAAACTTAACACTCCTTATTTGAAAATTCTGTGCTCCACTTAGAGGTGTATGCTTTTGCAAAGATAGACTTGTGTTTGCTGATGCGAACGATATCACCCTTTTTAAGCTATGCCGGCGCGGATCAACCTTTTGATTACAAGATGAATAGCGTATAAGCGTGGTGTATTCTTTGTAACAAGACGTGGATTTGACCCGGTAGTGCGATTAGGTGTATCGTTGTAGGTAGACACGGGTCTAGGTAGCAGTTCGATCCAACGATATGAATCTAGAGCTCTAAATTCTCGCCACATCATTGTTTCAAGTTTACGATTAAACCGTTCTACAACACTTGCCTTGAGATTAATGTACGTAGAGTAGCGATGAATGTCGAGTAACTTGAGGTAAGAAGAAAAATCCTTGTTTAAAACTCTACCTTGATCGGGTTGAAGAAGCCTTGGGCAGCGTTTCGGTTGTTCAACAATATGTTTAATTGTGTTTTTGACTTGAGCTGCTGTCTTAGAACTCACAGGTAGTGCAAAAGAAAACCCTGAGTACACATCGATGACAGTAAGTAGATACTTATACCCCTTATTGCTAGAGGTATATGGAATCATTTCTACTAAGTCTGCTAGCAAGAGATCATATTTTCCGCCTGTAATAACGCGTCTGCGACAGTAGGTGCGACGTGCTGGTTTATGTAACTCATGTGGAATGCTTATCTTTACAGGCGAGGTCTCATCTTGATAAGCCATTACTGAAAAATACCCGCATGTCGTAATTCTCTCTCTCTTTTTCTAGAATTTCTGATTCGTGACCTGTGTGACCAGCATCTTGCGATGTTCTTAGAAGTTGTAATCGTTCAATGAGTAAGTTAGCGGCATTCCAATATCTTACGTGTACATACGGCAACAAAGGGTTGTAGATAACATTAAGACCACGTGCAGTTGGTTGACGTGACGGAAACAGCTTAGAAATGAACTTTCGATACTTGTGACTCTTATTTGCATATTCAGCTTATGTGCTCTGTGTGAACCTAGTTGCGTTTTCAAAAATAAATCAGTGTCTTCTTGAATACGTTTAAGCTCTTTAAATTTCCGTCGTGTTGCGTCAGTAGCAAACAGTATTGCTTTATATTTTTAAGATCATCCTGTAAAATTATATCCTTGTTAGGTATTAATGAGAAAAGAAGTTCTAAGAGAACTTTAGTAGGTTTATAGGGAACACCTTTTACGATGAGTCTGTTTTATTAATCTTAACATTTGCATTACCTATCCAGCAACAGTCGTCATCATAGCGAATACCGTAGGTTGTGTCAGTTTGTCCTGTAAAGAGTTTTCTGCGTAAGGAAAAAAGATAGATCCATAGGTATTTCGAATAAAAGTCTTAAACTGATTACGAAACTCTGACGTGATCATAACCTCAGACAAAGAAGGTAGAAATTGTGTTGATGTAGTAGGTGTTTCAGCAATAACATTTGTAGTTAAAAACTTAACACGCTTAGATGGTGAAGTATCGTTAAGTCCTTCTTCCTCATCCTCTTCTTCCTCATTTTCTTCTTTATCCCTATCCTGCTTCTCCTCTTCCTCAACCTACTTCTCTTTTTCTTTACGCTTTTCTTGTTCAGGCTTCTCTTCTTCTTCTTCTTCTTCTTCTTCTTCTTCTTCTTCTTCTTCATGCTTTTCCTGTTCATGCTTATCTTTAACATATGATGTTTGCATAGAACAAATTTTGTAGTACACTGCAGCAATGAGGTAGAATTTAAAATGTTTTTCTGTAGTGAACCTAGATGCGTTTTCAAAAATATATCAGTGTCTTCTTGAATACGTTTAAGCTCTTTAAATTTCTGTAGAATATTGTTTCGACTACGGATTATATGTTTTTTAATCTCTTTGCTGGATGTTGAAATAATGGTGGTTTTGGAACAAGTGGTGACTTTAACTCTATGTTAATGCATATAAAATGATCAAAACCAATGCGATATCGTCCATAATGTACATCACTTTCTGTATCAATAACTAGAAATCCGTAACGATGCGATGAACAGCATGTAGCATACATTCGTTTAAAGTTATTGAATGTCATATCAGTGTCAATATGATCATCATGCACATGCTGCATGTTGCGCTCATCTTGCCGCAAAAGCACAATAATATTTGCGTTGTCGCGTATCAACTGCTTAGGCACACGAGAATAGGTTTGACATAAATAGATGCAATCTATACATTTATGTCGCCCCATACTAAAGTATGCACGAATAACGTTTTGCTATTCTGTTACGACATCGTCAATGATCATAAGAGAATTGGGAAGCACATCATCCGGTAATGGTACTTGCTCATGTGATTTAAATTGAGAATATTTCAATCTATATTCAACCAGATCGTACATTACAATTTGTAGAATAGTATATAGCGGTTGATAGAGTGACTTAGAGAAAATATAAATATTCTCGAAGCGTATGCCATTTAAAGTGGTAATGAGTGTAGGTAAAAATGTCTCTTTCCACGTCCCGATGGGCCAGATATAATACATCGACTAGTAAAAGGAAACAACGTTCCGTGACGTCTTTTTGCACTTGTACTAGAACTAGGTAAGAGATGTTGCTTTATAATCTTCATGGTAACTGAATAATAAAGCAGCCAATAGTAATATATATATCAAACGAAATAACAAGTAACTGTCAGTTCACAATTGGCTCTTCACGAGTAAAGTCGTGTAGAGAATGGTGAAACAACGATATCCGAACGAAACAAAGAAGAAAACCAAAACTGTTGGATGAAAAGTTGTTGTAAAGGCTGCACAAAAAGCTATCCGGGGTGAATACAATCCGCGTGTAGCTATTACTAAGGCACTACGCGCAGCAAAAGCGAGAATTCCTCCGAAGTGCAGAGGAATGTTTTGTAAACGTGCACGAATTATCCATGTATCGAAACGAGGAGGATTTCTTCCTGCGCTGTTTGCTGGACTAGCAGCTTTACGGTCTCTGCTGGGTGGTGCTAGTGCTGTAGCATGAACTGTTAAGATTGTAGAAGAAGCGAAGCAACAGTTGAAATAGAGTGAACGTCATAACATGACAATGAAGGCAATTGCATTACGAGGCAAAGGCGTAAACACGAAGCTAACACCATAAAAAGAAGTGCTTTGCATCTACATATCTCCAAAAAACGACTACTGAATGAACGGCCACATCGAGCTCTAACCCACGAAGAAGTTTTTACGTTTGCTAAACAACTAGGAATTCGTTATTTTCGAGGTGTGTATATGCGCGATCAACTCCCAGCATGAACACGTGAACGTGAGAGTGCTGTAATTAACTTAGACAACAATCGCGGACTTCGAACTCATTATGTCGCCTATGTGAAACGTAAATCTAAAGTATGGTATTTCGATAGCTATGGATACTTACCCCCTCTATTCGAGCTCATGCGTTATTTCGGAAGCAGTGCAGACGTTGTGTACAATAAAATAGTGTGCAAAAATTCACCACACGCACGTGCAGGCGATTATGTCTTATGTTCTTATATCAAACCCAGACAGTAGACAAAGAGCAAGACTGTGCACGTGATGACTAACGGTGAAAGAACGTTTGCTGTATGCGGAGAAGGACCTAAAACAACGGTCTAATTTAATCCACCGATCGAACTTGGTTATCAGCCACATAAACTTGGACTTGTGTTATTTGAAAGCTATAATAAAATCTATTATGTGAGTGATGGCGTAAACAAGTTCTATTACGATGAGTAGGTGCTAACGCTGCCATCAGGCTGTTATTCAGTAGACAATATTCATTACTAAATTGAAAGTACGTTAATTGAACAGTTTACAGAAGAGAGTTTTAGTAATCGTAATTACAAGTTCTCAATTACTGTAAACAAAATCACACAAATGTGTTATTGAGTCACCATTTAAGATTGACTTCAAATCACAACATGTTTCAATTGGACCATTGCTTGGATTTTCACCAAGAGAGCTCATCCCGAACGTACGTTACGAGTCTGATCAACCTATAACACTCTTCGATTAACATAATGTAAACATTAACTGGAATATTATTACGGACTTGAATAGTAGTCAAAAACCTTCACGTCCTGCACGACTTTATTATTACAGAGGAAAGTGGTTATACTATTTGTGAGAAACCTTCAGTAGTTCTTTATCATCCTGTGTCTGTAAAACACATTAGTAACATCACTCTTAGGCTTGTAAATAAACATAATCAGCTTATTAATTTAGATCGGCACACGTACGTGGCTTACAAACTTCATTTAAAACCTGTATGAAAAACATCTATAAAACACGATGTACATTCCGAAGACATACTACATGTTTGCGAAGACTCAAAAAGTTAACAGATGCCCATAAGCAGATACTCCAAGATTTAGGTTATACTCTACTATATCAAAATGGAAGAAATACTAGACATTATGAACACAGTAGAAACTCATGAAGGTGTAGTACGAAGTGAGCTTCATTCTTATCAACCTTTTACGTTTGGACTGAATAACAATTATAGAATTCGCTTTATCATTAACCAACAAGATGTATACACCGTACCACACGAAAGCTAACTCTTTATTGAAGGACGACTAGATGGAAGTCGACCAAGCACATCTCAACTAAACAACTATGGTCTAGCTTTTCTCTTTTCTGAAACGCGATATGAAGTAAATAATGTGGAAATAGATAGATCAAAGAATGTTGGTATAACAAGTGCAATGAAACTCTACCTTGTTTTAGTGATGAAGAAAGTAATATTTTACAGTTGGCATGATGGTGTCCAAAAGCTACTAACAACTGGATGATCAATGAGGACGGAACTTTTACAAATATGTTATCATTGAAACACATTCTTGACTTCGCAGAAGACTTTAGACGTATTGTAATCAAAGAAAAACAAGAGCTAATTCTTATCCGTGTTCGAAGTCATTACAATTCTCTTAAAGCAACAGAAACACCAGTAGACTCGAAAATTACACTTATCGTATACTGTGGAGGATTCCACATATAACATTATCTGATCTAGAAAAACTTCAATTGCTCAAGATTGTAGAAAATGATACACAATTACCTACACGTTTTCGAAATTTAGAGCTGCATAAATATCCTGTGTTACCACCTACAAACAAGCATATCTGGGCTGTTAAAATGTCACGTTTTGCTGAAAAGCCTTTGTATATTACTGTTGGTTTTCAAACTTATCTTAAATTCAACCAAGAAAAAGATAGCTCACGGTTTGAGCACTGTAAATTAAGAAATATTAGGCTATATCTCAACGGAATTACGTATCCATACGAAAACATGGAGATTAATTTTGAGAAAAATAAATTTCGGTCGCTCTATGACATGTTTTGTAAATTTCAATCATCGGATTATCACAAAGATCGTCCGCTATTTTCGCCTGAAGAATTTAAAAATAAAGCACTAATTGTAGTTATAGACTTATCTTATCATGAAGAATCTATAAAAGAATCTCCTGTCGACATTCGTTTAGAATTTGAAACATGTGAAAGTATTCCTGCTAACACAACAGCCTATAGTCTTATTATTCATATGAGTGATGCTACTTACCATCCGCTAACGAATATTGTTACAAGATTATAAATAAAATTAGCCCTTTTAATGAACATTGGTGTGTGCTTCTACATCGTACACTATGGAACAGAAAGAAGAAAAATACTACACGATTACAATCTTCTTGATAACAAACAAATCTGTGAATGTGCATGCAGTTCGCCTACTAGTGTAACTAATACGTAACATCTTATTATCTTACACAGGTAAGTGAGGCTATTAGGATGTTCTACTGTATGAACATAGAACAGTATATCAGATGCCAAAACATCTGATTCAATGTTTACCACCATGATTTGTATCTACGTACGCTGCTCATTTCGTAAATGCTTTATAGGACATCCTTCCTCTCCACAGTAAGATGTCAATTGGTGTAGCTTTATCTAGACCTTGCCGACGTCACTACAAGCATCGAGGAAAAAATATTTGGGATGATTGGGACGGACCTAATCCGAAGATTGTAAACTGTACACAGTGTATGGATGAACTGTTCCCCTTCATTATAGTACCTGATAATTCAGAAAGAAACATTTTTGCTAGGGGCTTTACGTCGCACCGACACAGATAGGTCTTATGGCGACGATGGGATAGGAAAGGCCTAGGAGTTGGAAGGAAGCGGCCGTGGCCTTAATTAAGGTACAGCCCCAGCATTTTCCTGGTGTGAAAATGGGAAACCGCGGAAAACCATCTTCAGGGCTGCCGATAGTGGGATTCGAACCTACTATCTCCCGGATGCAAGCTCACAGCCGCGCGCCTCTACGCGCACGGCCAACTCGCCCGGTCAGAAAGAAACAAAACACATGAATAACAACAAGGTAAGAACTGCATTAAATTCTTTCGTAAAACATAACATACATAGCATTATATGTAAAAGATAATTCCATAAACAATAAATGTGTTTGTTTAATTTAAATGTTGCAGGGGGCAATACAGTTTTGGAAGCATGCTACCTCTTCGCAGTAAGCTGTTAAGGAGTACAGCAACCTTGTCGACAGCATAACCAAGACTGTCATATAACCAGTCTGTTTAATTTTGTAAATAATTACACAATAAGTATTTCATTAAATTAAAAATGTTATACTTATTGCATTCCCTTTGCCTCCTTACACCTATCGAAAATATTCACACTCATACTGTCTATAAAGGCTTGAGTTTACTAGAGAGTGACCTTGATAACGAACAAGTCTAAACATGCATAACCATGTCGACGTCATCGCTGAAGGTTAAAACAGAATGATCTTTGTATGGCACGTGCTCAGTCCCGTCGGAGACAGTCTGTCGAATGGGGGGCGTAAAGCCTTGAGCTCAGGATCACGTCGTCATGGTTATGCATGTTTAGACTTGTTCCTTACAGTCGGATGGAGACGTAAAGCCATGAGCTGACCTCTTTTAAAATCACTCACGCTGTAACGTCGCGTTATTTGTCCTTCGGATGGGGACGTAAACCTTTAAGCAGAGTAAAACTGGGCCCAACCCCACCAAAGTGTTGTCTGTGAGGATAGGCCCCTTCAAATTGAAGTCTGTGTGGTTAGGCTTGCTCTGGTACGCAAGGATATGACTGTGACCTCACATTATTTGTCCGCCGGATTGAGACATAAAGCCATAAGGAGACCACTCGATAACATAGGTGCACAACTAAGTAGTTTGTCGGATGGACCGTAAAACTAGGCCCTGTGTAGTTAGACCCCTCCAAGATGACGTCGGGAAGGGCGTCTTGCCGTAAAACTAGGTTAGGCCATATGTGCCCCTCTGGTGGGAGAATCAAAATGGCTACGGGAAGGTCATCTGACCGTAAAACTGATCCCTGTGTAGTTAGGCCCTCCAAAATGGCGTCTGAAAGGGAATCTGACCTTAAAACTAGGCCCTGTGTAGTTAGGCCCCATCCATGAGGTTAGGCATGCTCTCTTATGTGAATCCCCATTGTCCTACTACTCAAGATGGCGTCGGAAAATTCCGCTAAACCCCATTGCCCTACTACACAACATGGCCCCGGGAAGGACATCTAACAGTAAAAGTGAGGTTAGGCCCCTCCATGAGGTTAGGCTTGCTCTCTTACGTGAATCCACATTGCCCTAATACTCAAGATGGCGTCACGAAAAACCCCATTGCCCTACTACTGAAGATGGTGCCTGGAAGAGCATCTGGCCGCAAAAATGAGGTAAAGCAAATCCATGAGGTTAGGCTTGCTTTCTTACGCGAATCCACATTGCCCAACTACTTAAGATGGCGTTGCGAGTATTCGCATTACCTTACTGCTCGAGATAGCGTCGGGGAGGGCATCTAGCTCTTAAAGTGAAGTTAGGCCCCTCCAAGATGGCGACTGTTGGCGTCGGGAAGGGCAACTGGCAGTAAAAATAATGTTAGGCCCATCCAAGATGGCGACTGTTGGCGTCTAGAAGGGCATCTGCCCGTAAAACTGAGGTTAGGCCCCTCCAAGGTGGCGACTATGATGTTAGGCTCACTGTCTTATGCATAATCTGCGTCGGGAAGGCAACTGGCCCTAAAAGTGAGGTTAGGCCCCTCCAAAATGGCGTCTGTGAGGTTAGGCTTGCTCTCTTATACAAAATCCGCGAATCGGCATTGCCCCACTACTATATTATGTGTCAATGACCTCCCCCCTTATCCCCACTACTATTGGTCGATGACCTCGGGTGCTGACTCAGCACAGAAAATGCTAACTGTTTTTTTAGAACCCGTGTTGCTATACTACTAAGTGGGAAGGAAAGGTGGTATGGGGTAAGTATAACTCTCCTCATGGAAGTATAGTTCAAACTGATAAGATTATAAACACAGCGAGTAAAACAGGTAGGCTGAAAGGTAAGAGGAAAGCGAAGTAACTAGAGTGAAGTGTTAGCTTTGTTAACATAGGTTTATTAAGTAAACTGGGGCATGATGCAGTGCCTGAGCTTGTTGATAAGTTTGAGATATTTGTCTTTTTAGAAACATGGCTAGCCGAAGGGAGGACAATAGCGAGGAAAGGGTATGCTACGAGAAGTGTGATGCAAAGAAAGAAATATTCACGAGGCAGAAACCAGGGAGGAACATCACTTCTAATAAAGGAGGAAATTAATAATCAGTTCGAAGAACTATCTAACGACTTGGAGGGTGTAGATTGGATAAAAATCGAACTGGGTAGCGTATAATAATCCGCAAGGGCCACCACGTACAAATATAATTTTTTGAGGATCTAAAAGAAGGAATTAATTAGAGGTATATTTGAAGAAGAAAGAATTACCGGGCGAGTTGACCGTGCGGCTAGGGGCGCGCAGCTGTGAGCTTGCAACCTGGAGATAGTGGGTTCGAACCACACTGTTGGCAGCCCTGAAGATGGTTTTCTGTGGTCTCCCATTTTCACATCAGGCAAATGCTGGGGCTGTACCTTTATTACGGCCACGGCCCATTTCCTTCCCACTCCTAGCCCTTTTCTATCCCATCGTCGCCATAAGACCTATCTCTGTCCATGCGACGTAAAGCAAAATAGCAACAACAAGAAGCGAGAATTATTATAATGGGAGATTGGAGTGCATGGATCGGAAAGTCAATCGAAACACATAGTAAAGAGAGGTGGGTCTAACGATAAAAAACGAGATATGTATGGCAGGAAAACTGTTGGAAATATGTGCAACAGAAAGTGTGTATATCTTGAATGGATGGTGGCGGGAAGATGAAATGGGAAATCTGACATATATTACAACTCATGGGTGTAGTGCAAGTAATTTGGTTGTGTGCACAAGATATATTCTAGAAATGGAATATAAAATAGCGGTTAGGCTGTGGGCCCTAATCTCATCATTCCCGGTACTTATAACGTTACAATTATATGAGGATGGGCAGGAGGAGATACATATTATTAGAAATAAAAAAGTTAATATAATGAATAGACATAAGTGGTGCGGAAGCATTTTTAAACATAGAGTCATATTTAAAAGGAGAATAATTTCAAGTAATTAAGAGTGGATGAGAGGTGTCATTAATAAGTAATCATGTGGACCTGGTGGTAGAATTGTTTGAGACAACATCTAAAACCAGAGCTCACGTGAAAAGAAATCAGACCGAGAGAGTTGGTCATGCGGTTAGGGGCACGCAGCTATGAGCTTGCATCTGTGAGGTAGTAGGTTCGAACCCCACTGTCGGATGCCCTGAAGATAATTTTCCGTGGTTACCTATTTTCACACCAGGCAAATTCAGGGGCTGTACCTTAAATAAGGCCACGGCCGCTTCCTTCCCATTCCTAGGCCTTTCCTATCCCAACGTCGCCATAAGACGATGTCTGTGCGACGTAAAGCAAATTGTAAACAAATGTAAAAAATCAGAGTAAAATTAGAGATAAGGGGAAAGGATGGTATGATGAATTGTGTAAAATTAAGAAACTGGAAGTGATTAAAGCCCTGAAGTCCTTCAAGAAAGAGAGAGAGCCGGTGGTACGAGCGAATCTTTGCAAGTTAAGAAAGGAATACATAGAGCTATTAGTAGAACAGAAGAGTATCTGGCAGCAGGAGCAGACTAAATTAATAAATACTTACTATTGTAAAAGTAACCACTGTGATAATATATGCAATAGAATTAATAAAATAAGTAGTAGTGTATAAGATGTATGAGACAGGATAAGTGCTGTCCGATAATCGGCAGAATGTTGTTATACCTAATCCCAAGAAAGCCGGTACTGACAAGTGTGAAAACTACCGCACCATTAGTTTAGTATCTCACGCCTGCAAAATTTTAACACGTATTATTTACAGAAGAATGGAAAGACAAGTTGAAACTGAGTTGGGAGAAGATCAATTTGGCTTCAGGAACACGTGAAGCAATCCTGGCTTTACGTCTGATCTTAGAGGATCGAATTAAGAAGGACAAGCCCGCATACGTGGCATTCGTAGATCTTGAAAAGACATACGATAATGTTGATTGGACCAAGCTATTTGAGATTCTGAAGGTGTTAGGGATCAGGTACCGAGAACGAAGAATTATCTACAATCTGTATAAAAATCAGTCTGCAGTAAAAAGAATCGAGGGCTTTGAAAATGAAGCAGCAATCCAGAAAGGAGTGAGGCAAGGTTTCAGTTTTCGCCTCCCCTTCTTTTCAATGTCTATGTAGAACAGGCAGTAAAGGAAATCAAAGAGTAATTTTGGAAGGGAATCAAAATCCAAGGAGAGGAAATCAAAACTCTGAGATTTACTGATGATATTGTTATGTTTTCTGACACTGTAGAAGATATGGATAAATTGCTGAATGGTATGGGCAGAGTCTTAGAGAAGGAATACAAGATGAAAATAAATAAGTATAAAACAAAAGTAATGGAGTACAGTCGAGCGAAGTCATGTGATGCAGGAAATATTAGATTAGGAAGTGAAGTCTTAAAGGAAGTAGATGAATATTGTTACTTGTGTAGTAAAATAACTAACGATGGCAGAAGTATGTATATTTGTATAGCCGCAATCTTGTAGAATTAGATAGCTGCCAATGCCATACGGCCTAAGTAGGAATCGAACCGTTGATATTTGTGTCTACCGCAACCGTGCCTCCAGATCGCACATTTCTAATAGTAAATTCATAGATCAACTCCTCCTTGCGCAAATAGTTAAGATGGAGAACATCGCGAGGGCCGGGCATGATGACAAAGCAATTTTGAAAACAAACGGAAAAATCAAAAAATTCCAGCAACTGAGACAATTGTTAGAGTTCGAAAATAAGGCAATGTTTAGCCGTCAAAAGGGGCTAAATTGAGACCCATTCAACCACGCTCTGCTACCACTTGCTCCGAGGTATCTGTGGAACAGCAGAGGTGAAAGAAGGTGCGGGGGTGAACAGGTCTCAGAATACGAAATTAAAGTTAACTTAAAATTTAACAAGGTTATATTTTCTTAGCAAAATCAAGAAATAACAAGAATGGCACGTACAGAGTAGCAAGGTAACAAATGTACAATTACAGTATTCACAGGATTTGGGCTTCGAGCCCCGGACTCACAATTCTTGAGCAATTAGCCCAACTTTACCCAAAAAAACAAGATTCGACAAAGGGGCAGAAGACCCCAATCATGTTCAGAAGCACTTGCTCCCAATTACAAGGTAAAGCCTCCTCGAGGCACCCAAAATCAATTTCAAAAGAGTGATCCGCTCTCAAAGTTTAAGCCTAACAAAGGCCACACCAAACTCAACTTTCAAGCTGTCCTCCAAGGACATAGACACAGGGGTAAAAGATACCCAACCCACTGAGGCCTATTAAGTGAAGAAACAGAAATATTACATGGTCTCGACAATACCAATTTGAGAGGAGGCGAAGCTGCACTCCTAATACATTTTGTTTAAAACCTACTTGGCACTAGGCCGTTAATGCAAGGGCTAATCCCATACTAAGGAGGTGACTTATATGAGAAGACAATTTACATTACGCTAGACAGGAAGAAACGGTTGAGAAAATAAGTTCACCTCGAAGCAAAATGAGTGGGAGCTCGAGAGGGTTAAGCACTTTCTATCCCAATTTGTAGTTAAAACAGAAAGAATAGATACCGAGTGTCTTTACATTTTAAAGGAAAGTTACATGGAAAAGGCTTCGGACCTGCCCCGAGAGTTAAACTGCTGAGCTAGCAAGAAAAGAAGTTATTAAAAGGCCATTACCTTGTGGTTGAACTGCTGCCCGAAGAAAGAGGCGCTTCCCGCCCCCTGCTACGTACTTTACACATTGAAAGATGTTACTGAAGTGGCGCGGAGACCCGAAAATCAGCAGTTTATATACTCTCGCGGAAAGTTCGAGACGTTTCAAGAATCAGAACACCCTCCCACAAGAATTTTATTGGCTAGAGTTAAGCAACATATCCAAGTTGAAGAAGATACACCTGATTGGTCATAAATTAATTAAAGAAATTCGGGATTGGTAAATTCAAACCAAGGGGAAAGAAAGGGTTAATATTGCCAACTTAAAAAATGACTGAAAGAAATTTAACAAAGAACAAACTTATGAACCCAAAATTTCTTCAAAAACATAGTTCTTTCACTTCACACTAGGGTGCATAATTGTATTTCTTCAGTAGTGCCATCTGGAAGAGAATGTCCACACTTCTTACTACAGGCAAAACAAAAATACATCGAAAACGACCCAGTTCAGAAACTTCAAAATTTACAAGTAGTGACATCTTCTGAGAAACTTGAAAATTTACGCAGTAGATAAAGTTCAGACTTCCTCCAGTAGAGGAGTTTCAACTGGCGCAAAGTTTGAATTAGCGGGTACCACCCGGTACATTTTTAATGAAGATTCTAAATACCAATTTTTTACATCTGTATACTTTCAAAGTTTTGAGATATAGATACACTCATTTTAAAAATTCACCCCCCCCCTTTCACCCTCCCATTAATTGGATTTTCCAAAAACAAAAAAAATACGTGTTTCTTTATTTTTAAAAGAGATCAAAAGTACCAATTTTCAGGTCTGTAATATCTTCAGTTTTGAGATATAAAAACCGGTGTCCTGATTAAAGGCGTTCAACCCCTTTTTCACTCTTTTCACCCCTCCTATTGGGATTTTCCGAAAACGAAAAATGCGTGTTTCCTTATTTTTAAAGAAGATTCTAAACACCAATTTTTACATCTGTAAACTTTTAAAGTTTTGAGAAATAGATACACTCATTTTAAAAATTCATCCCCCTTTTTCACCTCCTTAGCGACAGAATATCCAAAAATCCTCTCTTAGTGAGCACTTACATCTTAATATGAATGTATCCCAAAATTTCATTTCTTTATGTCCAGTAGTTTTGACTCGGCGATGACGAATCAGTCAGGCAGTCAGGACAAGTTATTTTATATATATATAGACTAGCAATTACCCGCGGCTTCGCTCGCGTTGATTTCGTAATTTGATCAGAGTAATCGTTCCTCAGCATTTTACTAAGAGACAATCTGAAAAGTCCTAAAGTATAAAAACTCACCCAAAAATTCTTTGTAAACCTTGTTTGTGGTATTACCTTTTGGTGCTAAGACGATCATGCGAGAAACAGCCTCCTCTCAAGTAAAAAAATGAATACATGTCTGTATATTTTAAAGGAGATTCCAAATACCTATTCCCACATCTGTAAAACCCATCTAAGTGTATTTTCCGAAAACAAAAAAAATGTTTCCTTATTTTTAAAGGAACTTCCAAATATCAATTTTCACGCCTGTAACATTTTCAGTCTTTAAGGTATGAGGATCCTCATAAAAAATAATTCAACTATTTTTCACTACTTTTCAACCCCTGTTGAGTGCCCTCTCAGAAAACAGAAAGGTATAGGTTCCTGTATTTTTAAAGGACTTCCCAAATACGAAGTTCTTTGTCTCTAGCATGTTAAGTTTTTGACATATAATGTAAAACGAAATGGCGTACGGCTTTTAGTGCCGGGAGATCCCAGGACGGGTTCGGCTCGCCAGGTGCAGGACATTTGATTTGGGACCCGTAGACGACCTGCGCGTCGTGATGAGGCTGAAATGATGATGAAGACAGCATTTATACCCAGCTCCCGTGCCAGGAAAATTAACCAATGACCAGCACGCTAACCATTTAGTGAAATCGGGAGGTTGTGGGTTCGGATCCCACTGGTGTCCGGCTGGCCATTTTTGTTCTGTACTTAACATCTCTTCAACACGTACTACATGTACGTAACACGACCTAATACGTTGAAAGTCTGTTTCGATTACAATGCGGTCGTGAAAATTCAATATTCAAGGAATACGTGTTTCCTTATTTTTAAAGGAGATGCCAAATACCAATTTTTCTGTCTGCAACATTTTAAGTTTTTGTGATATACTGTAGATACGCTAATTTTAAAAATTAACCCCCATTTTCAGTTCCCTTAAGTGTCTCTTTCCGAAAAACATTATGTTTCTTTACATTTACAGGAAATTCCAAACACCAGTTTTCAAATCTGTAATATGTTACGTGTCTGAGATAATTTGCAGATATAGTCTTCTTAAAAATTCACTCCGTTTGTCACTCCTGTTCACCCCCTATTCATCAGATTATCCAAAAACACAAAAATACGTGTTTCTTTATTATCAAGGGAGATTCCAAATTTTTAATTTTCATGTCTGTAACATCTTCAGTTTTTGAGATATAAGTCTCCTCATAAAAGGTGTTCAACTAATTTTCCCCCTTTTTCATCCCCCTTAAAGTTTTGAGATATGGATACGCTCATTTTAAAATTTAACCCCCGTTTTCACCCCGTTAGCGACGGAATATCCAAAAATCCTCTCTTAGCGAGCACCTACATCTTAATATGAATGTATCTCCAAAATTTCATTTCTTTATGACCAGTAGTTTTGGCTCGGTGATGATGAATCAGTCAGTCAGTCAGGACAAGTTATTTTATATATATAGATATATGCTCATTTTAAATATTTACCCCCTTTAACACTTCCCCTTAAGTAGATTTTCAAAAAGCAAATTATGCGTGTTCCTTTACTTTTATAGGAGATTCCAAATATCAGTTTTTACGTCTGTAACATGTTACTTTTTGAGATATATTCATTTTAAGAATTCCCCCCAATTTTCACTCCTCTTCACCACCCCTTAAGTAGATTTTCCAAGAACAAAAAATATGTGTTTCTTTGTTTTTAAAGGAGGTCCAAATACCAAATTTCATGACTATAACATCTTCCGTTTTTGAGATATAAGTATCCACATAAAAGGTATTCAACCCCTTTTACACGTTTTTTCATCCCCCCTATAACAGGATTTTCCGAAAACAAAACATACGTTTATTTTTAAAGCAGATTCCAGATACCAATTTTCATGCCTTTAAACTGTTCAGTTCTCGATATATAGATACACTCATTTTAAAATTCACCCCCTCCCCTTTTCAGCCCCATAGCGACGGAATGTCCGAAAATTTTCCCTTAGTGAGCACCTACATTGCAATATGAATGTATTCGCAAAATCAAATTTCTTTATGTCCAGTAGTTTTGGCTCGGCGATGATAAACCAGTCAGTCAGTCAGGACAAGTTATTTTATATACACTGTATAGATTAAACCAACTCCTGCATTTCCCTTGTTTTATTTTGTGTTGATAATTCTGTAGTCGCCTGACCAAAAATCCTGCTATTCCTGCCAATGTACTTCACTTATAACAACTTCGTCTAACTTTAGTCTTCAGATTCTCTAACCTACCACAACTATTCAAACTTCTAACATTCCACGCTGTGACTCACAGAATGTCAGTATCCATCTTCCTGATGATCGCCCCCTCTCGTGTAGTCCCCAGCCGGAGATCCGAATGGGGGACTATTTTACCTCCCACTGGCGTAGCCAAGGTGGGGCCCAGGGGGCCTCCCCCCCCCCCCCAAATGTTTCCTGAAACTAGAGCGAGGATCGGCCGTTGTTTTACGTACGGTACGAACAACTTAAAATCTTTTAGAAATGTTAAATTAACGTAGCGACAAAGAATCTACTAGCAAGGCTCAGTAGGGCCATACATAATTCTCCATATTTGTACTGCTTGAATGAAAGGAAAACACTTAGGATTGTGATGCGCGAGGATATTGCCCTGTAGAGGCCTCAGTATTGGGAATGTAACCGTGTGTTGACAAATGTCAAGAGATGGTGAAATGGGCCGGAACGTGACCGCCGAGATAACGGGGGCCACAGCCAGAAACAGTTTCAAGCTTACAACATCGTACCAGCTTTTGCACCTCGGTTTCAGGAAACAGCAATGTCCTAGCGATCCTGAGGTTGTACCATGGTTGAGAGATGTGCTGTGTTTAAGTTGCAGTGTTGGGAAGACTGTGACAGAATTGTGAGCTGCACGTTAGTTCCTTATTTTGTGCCATATAAGTAACTTTTTTGAAGATGGGCCGTTTTGTCACTAAGAAGACAAAACTATGTGCATCCTCGGTAAGTTATGAAAAAGTTTTTTAATCTAACAGTAGCAAGGCAGATCGCGGATGCATGCCTAAGTTCTATAGCTAGACCTATATATTTTGTCGAATGCCCGGGGACTGATTGGAACCTCAAAAGGCACCATCAAAAGTGCGGGTAACTATTTTGAAATTAGCGGGCGTGATAACTCAGTTCCAATGGTTCTGTCTTCTCATCAAGACGGCCGAGGCTTGAATCGCAATCGATGCATGAAGCATTTTTAAAATGGGAAGTCAGGTTCTATTGATTCGGATTCTACTTAAACCACTAGATCCCATCCCTTACCTTTCTTCAGTACTTTTGAGCCATAACCACATGATTGGTGGTGGTGTATTTTGAGTATTCTTCGAGCTTACGTTGTACCTTAAATGGTGAGTGGATACAGTGGCGTACACACAAAATATTTTCAGTGGGTGCAGTATAAGTCCAGGCCAGTAGCGTGGATACAACGTTTCCATAGAAGGGGTTGTGTAGAGAGTTTTTTTAATTTTTAGTTCGAATTTGCTTTACGTTACACCGTAGGTCTTATGGCTAGGAGTGGAAAGGAAGTGGCCGTGGCCTTAATTAACGTACAGTCCCAGCATTTGCCTGGTGTGAAAGTGGGGAAAACACGAAAAACCATCTTTAGGGCTGCCAAAAGTGTGGTTCGAACCCACTATCTTCCGGATGCAAGCACACAGCTGTTCGCCCTTAACGCACGCCCAACTCGCCCGGTGGATATTAAAAGAAAACCGGTCCTACCGAGTGCGGTGACCGATCTTCAGTAGATATTGAAGGTTTTGATTGTTACCATGTACAATCATAGCTTCTATACTCTTAACATAAACCGGCTGCATTATTGAACTGTTCGTAAAATTGATAATATCGTTCTTCGTTTGTGAGGAAGTAGAATCTTCATTTAATTTGTCTTCTTAAAAAAACACTTTGGTACTACGCCCTGTGAAGGTTGTAGATATTTCGATTACGGGAGACTCAAGGCCAATTTTACTGCACCCACAAACAAGGCTGTATCTTCCCCATCCCATGCCTTTCTTAACTCTGTCAGTGCCGGGAATGGAATGCAGGATACCTTAAGTCAAATTCTAAAACGAGGAGACCTAAAAGTAACCAGCCGGCCCCGCGGAGTAGGGGTAGCGTGCCAGCCTCTTACTGGAGGCCCGGGTTCGATTCATGGCCAGGTCAGGGATTTTTACCTGGATGTGAGAGCTGGTTCGAGGTCCACTCAGCCCACGTGCTTATAATTGAGGAGCTATCTGACAGTGAGGTGGCGACTCCGGTCTAGAAAGCCAAGAATAACAGCGGAGAGGATTCGTCGTGCTGACGACACGACTCCTCGTAATGGCCCTTCGGGGCTGTTACGCCATGGATTTGGGTTTGGAAAAGTGAACAGAGAAGGAAGCGACACCTTCCAGCTAGTTCTTCCGTCCGGTCTCGTGCATTTACGACAGTTGGAAAACGTACGCCTTAATAAATGCGCATCATAAGACGTAAAAATACTAACTGCATCTGTTTATAACAATAATCAGAAACGCCTCCTTTTCATGTGGCTCAGTTGGTTGAGTCGCTGTCCTTCTGAGTCCGAGTTCGAAGGTTCAAATCCCGGCTTGGGTCCGTGGCCCTCAAAACGGTGTTGAAATGGCAACAGCTCCATATCGTTGGTTTCTGGCACGTTAATAAAAATCATACATACAAATATTAGCGACACAAAACTGTAACTTTATACTACTATATTCTGTATCCCAGGCTTGCAAGGTAAACTAATTAACAATTTGCTTTACGTCACACCGACACAGATAGGTCTTATGGCGACGGTGGGATAGAAAAGGCCTAGGAGTAGGAAGGAAGCGGTCGTAGCGTTAATTGAGGTACAGCCACAGAATTTGCTTGGTGTGAAAATGGGAAACCGCAGGAAACCATTTTCAGGGCTGGCAACAGTGGGATCCGAATCCACTATCTCCCGGATGCAAGCTCACAGCTGCGCGGCCCTACCGCGAGGGAAACTAATAGGACAAGGTAAACCTTACCTAGCATATGTTGTGACGTGTATTTTTCTTTAGAAACTACCACTATATATATATACATACCCATACCCCTTACATTCTATATTTATTTATTTATTTATTCATTTATTTATTTATTTATTTATTTATTTATTTATTTATTTATTTATTTATTCATTTATTTATTTATTTAATTATTAGTGCCTTTTTTACAGTGGTGAACGTGCGGTTGGATAGGCGGGATTTTACATTGTTCGAGCTGCTCAGTAATTTCCGCGACTGAAATACACTGCTGTTTGTAGAAAGTGAAACAACAAGATCGAGACCTGTGATCACAATGCAATTTATTCCACATATTAGGGACATGACAAGACACAAATAATTACAATTACAGAACTCTACATGCACGGTGACCGTGGAAATTCAGTACGGCGTAGCGCCACCACGCGCTGCAATCAGAGCCGCTAGACGTCGTGGCATGCAATCAAAGAGCACCTGAATATGCTGCTGGGAAATACTCTGCCATTCGGTATGTAGGCGAGGCCATAAATCATCAACAGTGGCTGCAGAAGGACCTGAACGAACAAGGTGCCGACCGACCATATCCCAGACATGTTCAATGGGTGACATATCTGGCGAACGGGCAGGTCAGGGAAGCAGTGGTATCCATCGTTATTCGAAGAAGGCTTGCACATTCCTCGCCATATGCGGCCGAGCATTGTCCTGCTGGAATATGACGTCTGGAACGGCCTTCAGGCAGGGCAGTGCCTCGGGCTGTAAAATCTCCCTGATGTAGCGGTAGCTGTTCAGATTGCCCTCAAGACGTAAGAGGCGAGATCGCATGTTATAGGCAATTGCGCCCTAAGCCATCACACTTGGTGTTTGTCTGCTATGCCGCTCAACAATGCAGTCTGCCGATGGCGTTCACCGCGGCCGCGTCTAACGCGTATGCGGCCATCACTGTAGCACAAGGTGAAGCGGGACTCTTCCGAAAACACTGCATTTTGCCACTCAGCACGCCAGTGTCGGTGTTCACGTGCGCATTGCAATCTACGGCGTTGGTGGTCGCTGGTCAATGGAAGCTGCCGCAATGGCATGCGTGCCACCAGTCAGGCCCTCGAAAGACGGCGTCGAACCGTCGATGCAGACATCCCCACACCCGTTGCAGTGCTCCAACGTCGAGCCAACACCGTGGACGAAACTGTCCTGTCCGTTATGGCCAAGCGGACAAGATAGCGGTTATCTCGTGCTGTGGTCACATTGTGTCCTCCAGTACCCTGTCGGCGCTATGTACGGCCCTCTTCTCTCCACTGGTTCCACATACGCCTCACCGTTGAAGCAGCGTACCCTGTACGAGCCGCAATATCACAGAGTGACAGACCCATCTCCCGGAGTCCTATCATTCTGCCCTGTTCGAACGCACTCACATGCTGATATTCCCTCCTGCGATGTGGGCGAGGCATAGTGGCACTTAGGTGCACGTTTCCACTTCACATGACGGCTCCGCAATGCCTGAGCGTTGAGTAACACTGCCCTGGCCGGTGACACACAGGACCTGGGCCTACGTGCACGCCATCTCTCTGCAATTTAAATCACTTATTATGGTTCCACTGTTTCAGACCATTGCTTCTGGGTGTTTCACTTTCCACAAACAGCAGTGTATGATTGCCTGAGATTTTGTGGAGTTTAGCATAAGAGAATTTCGTTGTACATATATACTGAGAGGTCGGAGGTCATTGAAATATTTTCTTGCAGTGTCGATATATTTGAAGATAGTCAGCATAGAGGTGGTGTGTGTCGCAGATAGTATTCATTGATATTGTACCGTGTTGGCGTGGTAAATAAGTAAATAAATAAGTACAGAAACTTGTAGCGTCCTATTTCTAAGATTTATTAGCTACGCACTAAACGACACAACTTGCAGTGTCGATATATTTGAAGATAGTCAGCATAGAGGTGGTGTGTGTCGCAGATAGTATTCATTGATATTGTACCGTGTTGGCGTGGTAAATAAGTAAATAAATAAGTACAGAAACTTGTAGCGTCCTATTTCTAAGATTTATTAGCTACGCACTAAACGACACAAGACTACACACAACTTTTGCTCATAACACACACTTATACACACGATAGCCGAGCTTACAACTTACACAAGTACACGGTTACACACTTACACGGTTCGCGCTCTCTCTTTTAGTTTCTCATGTTCCATCTACAATGACACACACACAGAGTCATCGATTATATACACTACACTCTCTCAGCCACTCAGTCACACTCGTTAGCGCTGTCACGGTCCACAGCCTACACGTCAGTCACGCAGGTCGGGATAGTGTCCGCTGTTCACTCAGTCCGTCGAACTCCGCTCGCAGTCTGCACACGTCGGCACCCAGTGTTCCCTTCGCGCTGCTCCTGAAATCCCAAGGTTCTTCTTCAGCAGCCGGCCCAAAGAGACTCACACACACACGACGTCAGGGAAACAGGAACGAGTCCTCGGCTCCAACAGGCAGATATTTCATCAGGCTGACATCTCAGCCCAGGCTATCACTGACTGCGCTCTTCGCTAACTCACACCAGTGAACTCAATCTCGCTCTCACCCACTCACTCACTCACTAATTAACTCCGTCTCACTGACTGCAGGCAGGTCGTTCCTCTCTTATATACCTGCGCTGGCCCTTCTAGAATAGTCCGGATGCTCGATGGATCCAGGAACCTCGCGAAATGAAGGACTCCAGATTAATCGTGGAGTCATTTCCATACTCCTCTGCTACGGTGCCGCGGGCGGAAGCGAGTGGGGCTGGCCTAGCACTTAAGTGGTGCTCGTGATTGGCACGGTTGAAGCAAGGGGATGGGCTGAATACGGTGACGGGCCGGGACCATAGCAAGTTGGCATGGTGGACGCTATAACCATTACATTGCCCCCTCCTTAAGGCTGCTCGTCCCGAGCTGCTCTACGATACGCTGTAATACGGTTTGTTCGGTTGGCCACCACTTTCCCATGGGAGATCCGCTGGGTCCGGTCGACGGTGTCCTCGTTCCCGTTGATAACGATCAGCAAGTCCTCGCGTGGCAGCCGGAACTTCGGTGGTTTTCACTTCGTCCACAGCCGCGTCTACTTTCAGGGCTTGAGCGCCTTCGTAGTCCTTTGGTGTGATGCCCGGGACTGGTATGCTCGTCCCAGATTTAGCCCTGCTGGATTTCCTCTTCTTCCGGGGTACGGAATTTGATGTTCGTACCGGCACACAGCTTCGTGCCGGAACAAGTGTCTTGGTCGCGTGGCACCCTCGTTCGTTGGTCATCGGTTCATCTTCCATTGGTGCTCCGTCTCCTGGTAGGGGTCCCTCCAGCCGTGCCGTTGCAATCGCTGCCTCTGTCTCATGGGCCATCGTCAGAGCCTCTTTGTAATTCTGTTTCTTGCCGATTTGGGAATTTAAATGAGACTATGGAGTGGGTATGTGGGAAACAGGGAGTGAAATTTCTAGATCCTAATTGGTGGGTAGGAGATAGGGATCTGCGCTCAGATGGCCTTCACTTAAACAGCAGTGGTACGTATAAGTTAGGAAATTTGTTTGGAAGGGTAATAGGGAGGTACATTCAGGGAAACGGGGTGGCCTAGGGAGCGGTGATAAGGGAACAGGAACTGGAAATCAAGTAGGGATGACATAAAATTGTTAGTGTTGAACTGTAGAAGTATTGTAAAGAAAGGAATAGAATTGAGTAATTTAATACATATATATTTACCAGATATTGTGATAGGAGTTGAATCATGGCTGAGAAATGATATAATGGATGCAGAAATTTTCTCACGGAACTGGAGTGTGTATCGTAGAGATACAGTAGGATAGGAATGGTGGGAGGGAGAGTATTCATTCTGGTGAAAGAAGAATTTGTAAGCTACGAAAAAGTTAAATATGACTCACATGAAATTCTAGGTGTAAGGCTCATTTCTAAAGATAATAGGGAACTTGATATATTCGGAGTGTACAGACCGGAAAAGGGTAGCATTGACACGGATTCAGAATTATTTGGTAAGATAATCAACTATGTAGGAAACGACAAGGAAAGAAATGTGATTGTAGCGAGAGATCTGAATTTACCAGATGTCAATTGGGAAGGTAATGCGAATGACAGTAAGCATGACCAACAAATGGCAAATAAGTTAATATGGGAAGGACAGCTGATTCAGAAAGTGATAGAACCAACCAGAGGGAAATATAGCCTGGATGTGGTGCTGATAAATCCAGATGAGCTCTATAGAGAAACTGAAGTAATAGATGGTATTAGTGATCATGAAGTAGTTTTGTTGTAGTTAAAAATAAATGTGATAGAAAGGAAGGTCTTAAAAGTAGGACTGTTAGGCAGTACCATATGGCTGATAAAGCAGGCATGAGGCAGTTTCTAAAATGTAACTATGATCGGTGGAAAACGATAAATAAGAATGTAAACAGACTCTGGGATGGGTTTAAAGAAATTGTTGAGGAATGCGAAAACAGGTTTGTACCTTTAAGGGAGTAAGGAATGGTAAAGACCCACCTTATTATAATAGAGAAATAAAGAGACTAAGAAGGAGGTGCAGACTGGAAAGAAATAGAGTTAGAAATGGCTGTGGAAGTAAGGAGAAATTGAAGGAACTTACTAGAAAATTGAATCTAGCAAAGAAGGCAGCTAAGAATAACATGATGGCAAGCATAATTGGCAGTCATACAAATTTTAGTGAAAAATGGAACGGTATATATAGGTATTTTAAGGTAGAAACAGGTTCCAAGAAGGACATTCCAGGAATAGTTATTGAACAAGGGGAGTGTGTATGTGAGGATCTTCAAAAGGCAGAAGTATTCAGTCAGCAGTATGTAAAGATTGTTGTTTACAAGGATAATGTCGAGATAGAGGAGGAGACTAATACTAAAGAAGTATTAAAATTTACATATGATAACAATGACATTTACAGTAAGATACAAAAGTTGAAAACTAGAAGAGCAGCTGGAATTGATAAGGTTTCAGGGGATATACTAAAGACAATGGGTTGGGATATAGTAGCATATCTGAAGTACTTATTTGATTATTGTTTGGTCGGAGGAGCTATACCAGATTAATGGAGAGTTGCTATAGTAGCCCCTGTATATAAAGGAAAGGGTGATAGACATAAAGCTGAAAATTACAGGCCAGTAAGTTTGACATGCATTGTATGTCAGCTTCGGGAATGCATTCTTTCTGAATATATTAGACATGTTTGTGAAACTAATAACTGGTTCGACAGAAGGCAGTTTGGTTTTAGGAAAGGTTATTCCACTGAAGCTCAACTTGTAGGATTCCAGCAAGATATAGCAGATAACTCGGATTCAGGAGGTTAAATGGACTGTATCGCGATTGACTTGTCTAAAGCATTTGATAGGGTGGATCATGGGAGACTACTGGAAAAAATGAATGCAATTGGACTAGACAAAAGAGTGACTGAATGGGTTGCTATATTTCTAGAAAATAGATCTCAGAGAATTAGAGTAGGTGAAGCTTTATCTGACCCTGTAATAATTAAGAGGGGAATTCCTCAAGGCAGTATTATCGGACCTTTATGTTTTCTTATATATGTAAATATATGAGTAAAGGAGTGGAATCAGAAGTAAGGCTTTTTGGGGATGATGTTATTCTCTATAGAGTAATAAATAAGTTACAAGATTGTGAGCAACTCCAACGTGACCTCGAAAATGTTGTGAGATGGACAGCAGGCAATGGTATATTGATAAACGGGGTTAAAAGTCAGGTTGTGAGTTTCACAAATAGGAAAAGACCTCTCAGTTTTAATTACTGCGTTGATGGGGTGAAAGTTCATTTTGGGGATCAGTGTAGGTATCTAGGTGTTAATATAAGAAAAGATCTTCATTGGGGTAATCACATAAATAGGATTGTAAATAAAGGGTACAGATCTCTGCACATGGTTATGAGGGTGTTTAGGGATTGTAGTAAGGATGTAATGGAGAGGGCATATAAGTCCCTGGTAAGACCCCAACTACAGTATGGGCCGATGACCTTCGATGTTAGGCCCCTTTAAACAACAAGCATCATCATCAAGCAAGCAACTAGAGTATGGTTCCAGTGTTTGGGACCCTCACCAGGATTACCTGATTCAAGAACTGGAAAAAATCCAAAGAAAAGCAGCTCGATTTGTTCTGGGTGATTTCCGACAAAAGTGTAGCGTTACAAAAATGTTGCAATGTTTGGGCTGGGAAGAATTGAGAGAAAGAGGGAGAGCTGCTCGACTAAGTGGTATGTTCCGAGCTGTCAGTGGAGAGATGGCGTGGAATGACATTAGTAGACGAATAAGTTTGAGTGGCGTTTATAAAAATAGGAAAGATCACAATATGAAGATAAAGTTGGAATTCAAGAGGACAAACTGGGGCGAATATGCATTTATATGAAGGGGAGTTAGGGATTGGAAAAATTTACCAAGGGAGATGTTCAATAAATTTCCAATTTCCTTGAAATCATTTAGGAAAAGGCTAGGAAAACAACAGATAGGGAATCTGCCACCTGGGCGACTGCCCTAAATGCAGATCAGTATAGCATTGATTGATTGATCGTCCTCCCTGGACGGATGTCAGTGCCACGTTGTTTATCACAGGCGTCAGCCGCCTCGTGCTTGGTGTCACCTCCGGATAACTCTTCCACAATTACGTCAGCTAGTCGCTCGATATCGGCTTCGAATTCCCGCAGCGTTATATCTGTGCGCTGAGTCCCCTCCTGCAGCTGGACTCGATAGGTGGCTCCCGGTTGCTGGACACCGCAGCGCACGTCGAGCACTCCCACAACCTCCTCGTAGGTCGAACTTGGCTGGGTGCTGCGTTGTACTGTCATCTTCTGTACACGTAGTCCGGCGATCGGATATTCGGCACTCTTCTTAGATGTCGATCCGGTCTCGAACTGGGTCCGGCATGTTCTCTTGGAAGTAATCCCGTCGTCCCGTGGAGTTTCCAACTTCACGATGGCGGAGCCGCCGTCGCTGCTAACAGGATTCATCCGCATCTCCACAGCCATCGTTTTCGCACGCAGGGCACTCACTCCCACCGCTGAGCCTCGAACTCCGGACTCCACAAAAGTGAGCACCTCTTCGGACCGCTTCTCGTCCAGTTCGTTGTCGTCCCGCACTTCGTCATTGTCGACCTCGGTTTCGAGAGAGCGCACTTCGTCTCCTGACTTTAACTGCTCACTCTTGCGTTCATTTAAGTCTGTTTTGAGTTGGTCCGGGTTAGATGTCCGTTTAGATCTCAGTTCACTAACGAGTTCGCCATAACCAGATAACATTTTATTTTCAAGTTCAATAAACTTGCTTAGAAAAATCTGGAGCTGTTCGGAATTCATTTCACTCGAAGAAATTTCTGCCGACTACAAAATAAGCTACCAGGTACGCGATACTGACACCAGTTTTAACGTAAGAGGTTATCCACTAGTTTATCACACTTGTCCATTCCACTCCTGACGCCAGTTGTAACGTGTTGTCGGGGTAAATAAGTAAATAAATTAGTACAGAATCTGGTAGCGTCCTATTTCTAAGATTTATTAGCTACGCACTAAACTACACAAGACTACACACAACGTTTGCTCATAACACACACTTACACACACTATAGCCGAGCTTACAACTTACACAAGTACACGGTTACACACTTACACGGTTCGCGCTCTCTCTCTTAGTTTCTCATGTTCCATCTACAATGACACACACACAGAGTCATCGATTATATACACTACACTCTCTCAACCACTCAGTCACACTCGTTAGCGCTGTCACGGTCCACAGCCTACACGTCAGTCACGAAGGTCGGGATAGTGTCCGCTATTCACTCAGTCCGTCGAACTCCGCTCGCAGTCTGCACACGTCGGCACCCAGTGTTCCCTTCGCGCTGCTCCTGAACACCCAAGTTCTTCTTCAGCAGCCGGCCCCAAGGGACTCACACACACGACGTCAGGGAAACAGGAACGAGTCCTCGACTCCAACAGGCAGATATTTCATCAGGCTGACATCTCAGCCCAGGCTATCACTGACTTCGCTCTTCGCTAACTCACACCAGTGAACTCAATCTCGCTCTCACCCACTCACTCACTCACTAATTAACTCCGTCTCACTGACTGCAGGCAGATCGTTCCTCTCTTATATACCTGCGCTGGCCCTTCTAGAATAGTCCGGATGCTCGATGGATCCAGGAACTCGCGAAATGGAAGACTCCAGATTAATCGTGGAGTCATTTCCATACTCCTCTGCTACGGGGCCGCGGGCGGAAGCGAGTGGGGCTGGCCTAGCACTTAAGTGGTGCTCGTGATTGGCACGGTTGAAGTAGGGAGATGGGCTGAATACGGTGACGAGCCGGGCCCATAGCAAGTTGGCATGACGGACGCTATAACCATTACAATATGGGCCCTGGAACACTGCCCTGTGGGGAACCACTAAGTTTCATTTTTCATTTAGAGGTTTTGTCGTTTTCTGTAACTCGCTGTTGACGGTTACTCAAATAAGAGCTAAGAAACTTAAGCGTATTAAGAGCATTTTTATTTAGGTATTCCAGAACTTGCTCGTATACTAAACGTTCAAAGGCTTTAGAAGGCGCAGGGAGTATGGACACAGGGCGATAGTCAGAGAGTGATTGTTGGTTTAAACTCTTACGTACCGGTATAATATTGACTGTTTTCCGGACGGTAGGGAAAGTTCCGTTTGGTAAAGAGTAGTTCAGTATGTGCGTCAGTATAGGCAGGACAGCGCCCATAATGTTATGTATAAAAGTAATAGGAAAATCATCTACACCTGTAGCCTTTGATTAATTGAACACAAAGACTTATTTAACCTGATTTTCTGTGAACCTGTGAAATTTGAATGGTGGATTGGCTGGAGGGGAGGGCGGTGAGTCGGTGCAGTTAATTGGGGTAGGTTGAATATTTATTCTACTAAAGCAATCGTTCAATTCGTCAAGTGGAATGTCAGGAGTTGTCCGTCTCTGTTGATGTTTTCCTATTCCCAGAGCTCTAAGTTGGTCCCATGCGCGATACGAATTTAAGTTGTTAGCTAAATTCCGGAAATATGTACATTTTTTATTCCTGATTAACTGCTTTGTGCGATTCCTTAAGATGCGGTAAGATTCGAAGTCTGTGTCATCTAGGGTTTGTTTATAATGTCCAAATAACGAATCACGGTGGGCCATCATTCTCTTGTTTTCATCATCTAGCCATGGACAAGAAGGGGAAGAAATCTTTATTCGACGTGTGTGTGTATTTCTTTGCCACATTAATTGTATAAAATATCACTTCTTTATAGCTTATCACATGACCATTATTATAATGGAATTACCGTATTTATTCTAAACCAGAATATTGCATCTTTACCCAAACTGTTTATTCTTGCATTCATTTCACGTGTACTCCGAATATATGAAATGCTGCTGTTGGAATAGGAGTAACAGAGGTTGGCGTGGTAGGGGAAGGGGATGCCGTCCAACGAGTCCAGACATCCCAGGAGTTTTAACTAATGTACTTTTATTAAGCATTTTATAAATAATGTATATTACTGTTAGCTTCCGGAGTCCGAGTCATTGGCTGAATGATCAGTGTTGAGGCCTTCATTTCAGAGGGTCCCGGGTTCGATTTCCGTCCGGGTCGGTGATTTTAATCGGGTCTGACTAATTCTTCTGGCTCGGGGACTGGGTATTTGTCCCAACACCTTCCTCTTCATATTCAGACAACATACTACACTATCAGCCACCGAAGAAACACACAACGGTGATTACATCCCTCCATATAGGGTTGGCGTCGGGAAAAGCATCCGGCCTAAACAGGGCCAAATCCATATGTGCGACACAGTTCGCACCATCGACCCCACAGATTGGGAAAAGCGGAAGAAAAAGAAGAAGAAGATTACTCTTAGCTTCCTGAATCCGCACGAATCCACCACTCTTACTTGGATCCAAGGACACTCATTTCTATTTTTAGGCATTCTATACCACCTAAACTCTGGAAGTTTGGACCCCTATCAAAATAAAATTCTAGATGAAGAACTACCTTACGACTACCCCCTCCCCCACCCAAAATGAAATCCTGGCTACGCCACTGTTACCTCCGGAATATTTTACCCGGGAGGAAGCCATCATCAGTACATCATTCATACAGAGAGAGCTGCATGTCCTCGGAATTAGTTTCGGCTTAGTTTCCCGTTGCTTTCAGCCGTGTAGCAGTGTCAACACAGCTAAGCAGTGTTGAGTAGTCTATTATTACAAGGTCATATCAGTCATTCATCTAGACTGCCGCCCTTGCAACTTCCGAAATGCTGCTACACCCTTTTCGATGAACCATTCGTTAGTCTGGTCTCTCAACAGATACCCATCCGAAATGGTTGCACCTGCGGCTCGGCTATCGGCTTCACTGGGACGCGCAAGCCTCCCCAGCGCGGCAAGGTCACATAGTTCGCATGGGAGGTAAAAATGATATGGAGTAAGGCTTTTAGTGCCGGGAGTGACCGAAGACAAGTTCGTAGGCGACTTGCGCGTCGTGATGAGGATGAAATGATGATGAAGATGACAAATACACCTAACCCCAGTGCCAGCGAAATTAACCAATTATGGTTAAAATTCCCGACCCTGCCGGGAATCGAACCCGGGACCCCAGTGACCAAAGGCCAGCTAACCATTTAGCCATGGAGCCGGACGCATGGGAGGTGAATTATATTAATTTGTTTTTACTATCAAGGAGCCAGTCCTGTGCCCCATCTTTCAAAAATATTATATGAATATCCGTAATTGTACCAACGCCCCCTGTTGGGATTTCCCAGTCCTTAGCATATTCAGTATTATTGAATGAAAACCTGTTTTCCAGTCATTGACCGGGTCAGGGATGGAATGAATTAAGCAGATATAGGCTATTAGTACAATGGGGTCGCCACTCCCAAAGTGATTTATTAATGACTGATAGATGTTATAAAATGAGAATGGAGAGTGTTGCTGGAATGAAAGATGACAGGGAAAACCGGAGTACCCGGAGAAAAGCCTGTCCCGCCTCCGCTTTGTCCAGCACAAATCTCACATGGAGTGACCGGGATTTGAACCACGGTATCCAGCGGTGAGAGGCCGACGCGCTGCCGTCTGAGCCACGGAGGCTCTTCAGTATTATTATTACATACAATGACATTACCGAGCTCGACAACTGCATTCGCTAAAGTCCGGCCAGTATTCGGGAGATAGTGGGTTCAAATCCCACTGTCGTCAGCCCTGAAGATGGTATTCCGTCGTTTCCCATTTTCACACCAGTCAAATGCTGGGGCTGTACCTTACTTAAGGCCACGGCCGCTTCCTACCCACTCCTAGCCCTTTTCCGTCCCACCGTCACCATAAGACCTATCTGTGTCTTTGCGACGTAAAGCGAATTGTAAAAATTGTAGGCATAAGTCAACATGAAGATGTTCAATACTTCATTTAATCGGTGAATAACTGATAAAAGTTAGTAGTAGCCTACATGTTTCATCCAAATGTTGGACATCTTCAGCAACTATATACGGTATTATAAAAGAATAAAATATTTCAATGAAAACATGTTCTTCTTCTTAATCCTTTACCCTCCAGGGTTGTTTTTTTTTTCCTCGGACTAAGCGAGGAATCACCTCTACCGCATCAAGGGCAGTGTCGTGGAGCGTGAAACTTGGGGTCGGGGATACAACCGGGGAGGAGGGCCAGTACCTCGCCTAGGCGGCCTCACCTGCTATGCGGAACAGGTGCCTTGTGGGGGGATGGAAAGATAGAAAGGGATAGAGAAAGATCAATCAATCAATACTGATCTGCATTTAGGGCAGTCGCCCAGATGGCAGATTCCCTATCTATTGTTTTCCTAGCCTTTTCTTAAATGATTTCAAAGAAATTGGAAATTTATTGAACATCTCCCCAATTTGTCCTCTTGAATTCCAACTTTATCATCATATTGTGATCATTCCTACTTTTAACACTCCAGCGGTCGCGCAGATCACAATAGTGATCCAGCCGTTTAGTTTTTTCCGCTCCTGTTTTTTGGTATGACTGTTGACCTTGAACATCTGTGTAGTCTTCTCACTCAGTAGTCTTCTAACATTGACTGATGGTTGTTGTGTTATAAAGCAATTCATTCTTGTGGATCACAACCGTGATCCGTGCGACCACTAGCGTGACTACTTTTGACTTTTGTTTTCTTATTCATCATCATCATCATTATCTGTTTACCCTCAAGGTTCGGTTTTTCCCTCGGACTTAGCGAGGGATCCCACCTCTACCGCCTCAAGGGCAGTGTCCTGGAGCTTCAGACTCTTGGTCGGGGGATACAACTGGGGAGTATGACCAGTACCTCGCCCAGGCGGCCTCACCTGCTATGCAGAACAGATGGAAGGGATAGGCAAGGAAGAGGGAAGGAAGCGGCCGTGGCCTTAAGTTAGGTACCATCCCGGCATTCGCCTGGAGGAGAAGTGGGAAACCACGGAAAACCACTTCCAGGATGGCTGAGGTGGGAATCGAACCCACCTCTACTCAGTTGACCTCCCGAGGCTGAGTGGACCCCGTTCCAGCCCTCGTACCACTTTTCAAATTTCGTGGCAGAGCCGAGAATCGAACCCGGGCCTCCGGGGGTGGCAGCTAATCACGCTAACCACTACACCACAGAGGCGGACTTGTTTTCTTATTACGGTGTCTAATCTCAGTTAATGTGCATATGTCTACTCCGTTTTATGAGTTTATATTAATTGTTGGTACATAAGTACAAAATGTATGACTATGAGAATATAAATCGATGGCTGAATGAACCAGACAGTGAGGTACCTTGTGGAGGGAGTAAGTGAGACAAATCAAAATGCCCGGTAATTTTTCAGGGATTGTTCATAAATGCATGCATAATTATATTGTACAGAAAATAAAGTACTTTTCACAATACATAAACATATTCATTGAATAAACAGCATAGAATAATTTTATATATTACAAGGAAAGTTCGGATCACAATTGTGATCCGCGAGACCACTGACGTGACTTTTCTTCGCGCGACCACTGGATTGTTAAAGACGCCACTCAAACTTATTCGTCTACTATTAACGTCATTCCACGCCATCTCTCCGCTGACAGCTCGGAACATACCACTTAATCGAGCAGCTCGTCTTCTTTCTCCCAATTCTTCCCAGCTCAAACATTGCAACATTTTTGTAACGCTCTTTTGTCGGAAATCACCCAGAACAAATCGAGCTGCTTTTCTTTGGATTTTTTCCAGTTCTTGAATCCAATAAACCTGGTATTATTATTCTTTTGTGAAGCTATTTCTAGCCGAGTGCAGCCCTTGTAAGGCAGACCCTCCGATGAGGGTGGGCGGCATCTGCCATATGTAGGTAACTGCGTGTCATTGTGGTGGAGGATAGTGTTATGTGTGGTGTGTGAGTTGCAGGGATGTTGGGGACAGCACAAACACCCAACCCCCGGGCCACTGGAATTAACCAATGAAGGTTAAAATCCCCGACCCGGCCGGGAATCGAACCCGAGACCCTCTGAACCGAAGGCCAGTACGCTGACCATTCAGAATAATCCTGGTGTGGGTCCCATACACTGGAACCATACTCTACTTGGGGTCTTAACAGTGTCTTATATGCCCTCTCCTTTACATCCTTACTACAACCCCTAAACACCCTCATACTCATAACCATGTGCAGAGATCTGTACCCTTTATTTACAATCCCATTTATGTGATTTGCCCCAATGAAGATCTTTCCTGTCTTTTTTTTTTTTTTTTTTTTTTTTTTTTTTTTTTTTTTTTTTTTTTTTTTTTTACGTCGCACCGACACAGATATGTCTTATGGCGACGATGGGATAGGAAAGGCCTAGGAAGTGGAAGAAAGCGGCCGTGGCCTTATTTAAGGTACAGCCCCGGCATTTGCCTAGTGTGAAAATGGGGAACCACGGAAAACCATCTTCAGGGCTGCCGACAGTGGAGCTCGAACCCACTATCTCCCGATTACTGGATACTGGCCGCACTTACGACTGCAGCTATCGAGCTCGGTTTTCCTTATATTAACACCTAGATACTTACAATGATCCCCAAAAGAAACGTTCACCCTATCAACGCAGTAATTAAAACTGAGAGGACTTCTCTTATTTGTGAAACTCACAACCTTTTAACCCCGTTTATCATCATACCATTGCCTGCAGTCCTTCTCACAGCATTATCGAGGTCATGTTGCAGTTGCTCATAATCTTGTAGCTTATTTATTACCTAGGCCCTACTCTATACAGAATAGCATCATCCGCAAAATGCCTTACTATACATCTGATTCCACTTCTTCACTCATAATCATTTATATACCGTTTATATATGAAAACATAAAGGTCCAATAATACTGCCTTGAGGAATTCCCCTTTTTAAGTATTACAGGGTCAGATAAAACTTTGCCTACGGTACTCTAACTCTCTGAGATCTATTTAAAAAGAGAAGGAAATGGCCGTGGCCCTAAGTTAGGTACCGGTACCATCGTGGCATTTGCCTGGAGGAGAAGTGGGAAACCACCGAAAAACACTTCGAAGGTGGTTGAGGTGGGAATCGAACCCCCTCTATTCAATTAACCTCCCGAGGCTTAGTGGACCCCGTTCGAGTCCTCGTACCACGCTTCAAATTTCGTGGCAGAGCCGGTAATCGAAGCCGGGCCTCCAGGTGTGCAATTAAAACATTACAGGGTTAAATGAGGGAAATCCTAACTCCCCTGTTCGGCATCAAGTACTTGACTCATTAGATACATTGTAGATTAACCAATTATTTTTATGACTAGGCCTAGATAGATAAGTTAATCCTTTCATTGAATTTTGTTTGGTTTGATTAATTTATTCAAACTGTAGCTCTTCAATTCTTTGTTAGTAAGTATTATATATATAGTGGCAATTCTACGACAGTAAATTAAGGTTAATGGTTTATATTGACAAATCATAACATCGTCCCACTGGATGTAGGGTTATGATAACATTCGTTGGTTACTCATCAGCCATCTCCGATATAGCATCGAAAGTCTTATTTTATTTATAATGTTGATTCGTGACACTAGATACCGCCACTGTAAATAAACATTGAAAATGGCAGCGAGTGGTGTTGCTGACAGGGAAGTTGGAAGCGTGGACGATGATGAAGATGAGGATGAAAAGAATATTTCAACAATTCTTCCCTGGGACAGATTTTCTAACTGGATACATTGTATATGCATTGTCACGTTTGATCTAGAACTCGGCCAGGCTATGGAGGTGAGGTTTGTTGCTGTTGACCCATATAGTGTTCACGTCTATCCCCGTTTTATTTAGAAAACTCCCATCTAATTTAGGTACCTGGTACAATATTTCTTACATAATATGTATAAACACGTATTCTTTGTGTTGTCAGCGTTGTCGAATGTATTTTGTCCATTGTTTGATCATACATTGTAGACCTATGTCATCAGTGTGGGAAAAGGACAGTTTTCAGATGGAAGTAGCCCATTGGATTAAGAAACACGATGTGTATAAAGATTTAAGTAACATAATGTTAAGAAAATCCCAGATTCTAGTATAAATGAATACAGAAAGAAATGAAGTTGTTAATATAATTATTCAGGTGCTGAACCCATCCAATTGTTCCATCTGGAGGCGTTTTTTCTGTTACTAAGCAGGAATGCTTCCTGAATTTCATATTTATTAATTTTGTTTATATTGAAAATGATGAAAAATTTGCAGTACCATTTGTGTTGATCGTTATTTTCATTTAGGTTGTTGATTTTCAGAAGCAAAAGAAAGGGGGGAAACAAACCGTAGGAAGTTCAATAACAGAAAGATGTTAACAATTCCACATCTCTCTTTGGGTCTGACCATTTTACAGAATCAAAGTAACCTTCCCTAATATAGTTATGACAAATGTAACTCCTCAATGGAAAGCTTTAAACTGCATCCATCTGGCCGTCCTTAGCATCTGACACGTGGGACAGGAATAATCATAATTTAGTGATATTTACCATCATATGATGTCATATATGGCATGGAATTTGAAATTTATCTTTTTATCAAGAATGTTAGTGCTTTGAGATGTACAGCAGTGTACATGTTTACTTCATATTGTTGTAGGGATTTATGAAATGTGTATCACTTGAGGCTGGTATGAAGAATTTCCATGCTCGTGTTGATGTGGGTTTTCTTGTATTTTCTAGTAAGTTTTTGGCAAATGCAGGTTCGGTGTTATATAAAAAAAGGTATGCAGTGCACATTAGACCACTCATATATCAGTTCGTAATCCCAGGAATTCTCCACGTATGGCTCGAACATTATGAAATACACTCGCACATTCTGTATACCAGTATGTGACCAGTTGTGCAGAAAGAGATCTAAAGTAGGATTTTTCAGTTTTGAGATCTTTGTTGTTCTAAAATTGGCATAAGATACTGAGCATTAATCCCTAATCACTCTTGTTTGGTCATAGAAACCCGAGTGAATTTTCTGTAATCAGTTTTCTTCGATATAAGTTATGGTACAGTATAAAATATTGTCAGTGCTATGTAATTTTATCTGCTGTTGAGTTATTTGTCACAGTGCAGTTGGGATCATTGTTGACAACTTGTTCGTCTGCTATTGTTATGAGATTTGAGCCAACGTGCGTGTGTGTTCTGCTACAAGATGTGCATAGAAATTATTAGAAAATTAGTGAGCGGCTAAACAAATTTCTTACTTTATGTGTAAGTGTTACATTATGGTGCAGCTCCATGGATGAACTGGTTAGCATACTGGCCTTTAGTCGAAGGTTCCTTGGTTCAGTTCCCGCCTGGTTCGGGGATTTGACCTTAATTAGTTATTTTGGTAAAAATGTATACCTTGTCATGCAAGGTTTGTAACATTGTAAAGAAGTAGAAATGATGCAAATCTTACATGTAATTCATTTCAGAGGAGAGTTGTGTTTTTTTTTTTTTTTTTTAGTTGCTTTACATTGCACCAACACAGATAGGTCTTATAGCGACGATGGGACAGGAAAGGCCTAGGAGTGGGAAGGAAGTGGCCGTGGCCTTAATTAAGGTACAGCCTGCCTGGTGTGAAAATGGGAAACCACGGAAAACCATTTTCAGGGCTGCCGACAGTGGGGTTCGAACCTACTATCTCCCGAATACTGGATACTGGCCGCACTTAAGCGACTTCAACTATTGAGCTCGGTAGTTGTGTTCATTGCAATGCCCAGAAACCCACCATCCCACCCCCAGAAGTACATTTACTTTTATAATCTAATGAAGAGTAGCAATCGGCATTCTCCATTGCTGAAGTAGCTACTATAGTTGGGTCCACGAAAGTTGAAGTCTGACGTTTAGCGCCACCGTCGAGAAAAAGTTGACTATCGCTGTTCGAAAATGGTCTATTGCTATGGCAACGATAACAGAGATGCCACATTTAAGAACACTATGACACATGGGTTGGCTTGCTCTCAGTTGCTTTTGTGATATTATTCGGAGTAGTACTGTATTAGCTGCGTTAGTTGTTGCTGATTTATGTACTAATTTAAGTGTTTGTTATTTTCGGTGTTAGTTCTTTTTTTTTATTTTTTTTTTATGTTAGTGGCTAGCTGTACAGTTCTATTCTCTATCTGCCATGTGCATTTGTTGAGGTTATAGTCAGTTAAGTGAATATGAAATCTCAAATCTCAAATTTATCGGCAATGATGTGTTCTGTCTTAAATGCCGGAATTATTAGCACAAGCTTAGGAACGGGTCAAAGTTTATTAAATTGCATTAGGCCAACATAGTTGATTAAATATGCTGTCACCGGGCGA
The DNA here is from genome assembly GCF_040414725.1 of Anabrus simplex. Taxonomy (NCBI): domain Eukaryota; kingdom Metazoa; phylum Arthropoda; class Insecta; order Orthoptera; family Tettigoniidae; genus Anabrus; species Anabrus simplex. The sequence goes on along the minus strand of NC_090266.1, from coordinate 202,024,885 downwards.
GTTGATCGTGCGGTTAGGGGCGCGCGGCTGTGAGCTTACATCCGGGAGATAGTGGGTTCGAATCCCACTGTCGACATCCCTGAATATGGTTTTCCTTGGTTTCCCATTTTCACACCAGGCTGTACCTTACTTAAGGCCATGGCCGCTTCCTTCCAACTCCTAGGCCTTTCCTATACCATCATTGTCATAAGACCTATCTGTGTCGATGCGACGTAAAGCCACTAGCAAAAAAAAAAATGCAGCCTGTGTGAAAGAGTGATATGCCGCAGATTGAAGTAACTATGACAACACAGCGTACTTCGTAGTTACTGCTGTTGCCACTGAAATGTCAGACTTCAACTTTCGTGGGCCTAACTATAGCATTGCTATTGGTTAACGTAAAATGTGTTGGGACGTCATTCCCAGGAAGGATGAAAATTAAATTCTGTTATCAACACCCGCAGAATAAAAGCACAAGTAAACAGAACCTGTAAAGGAGCATACTGTCTGCACGGCAAGAAAAAAGGTAATTTAGAAGGTGTAGCCTATCTGTTCACATCCAGGCCAGTCTCTGTCATGAGAACAGTGGCCCCTCTGGGGCCACACTCCTTTCGAAAGGTTTAACACCTATCTGTATCGGTGTGACTGTGGCACATACTGTCTGCATGACAAGAAAAAAAGGTAATGTAGTAGCTGTTACCTATCTTTGTATGTGCAGGCCAATCTGCTTATCTGAGTAGACAAGTTGGGAGCCATATGCACCACCCGATCACGTCGTCCACGAGAAGGCCGCAAGAAGGAGACAAACGACAGTCACTGTGAGCGTAGATGTTTGCGATACAGTGGTACTAATGTTGCGTATCATGGGATAAGATATAGCCTAGTTATAATGTTATTTCCTCCAGCTCGGGACTGGGTGTTTGTCTCACCTCAGCATTAGATTTCATTGCATTTATTGCCCCACTGTCACAAGTGGGCAGTTCTCCTATGTCCGGCTCCATGGCTAAATGGTTAGCGTGCTGGCCTTTGGTCACAGGGGTCCCGGGTTCGATTTCTGGCAGGGTCAGGAATTTTAACCATCATTGGTTAATTTCTCTGGCACGGGGGCTGGGTGTATGTGTTGTCTTCATCATAATTTCATCTTCATCACGACTCGCAGGTCACTTACGGGTGTCAAATCAAAAGACCTGCACCTGGCGAGCCAAACAAGTCCTCGAACACTCCCGGCACTAAAAGCCATATGCCATTTCAGTTCTCCCATAGGCGTCAACTCAAAATAACTTCAGCAGGCCTATGCAGAAGTCACATCCCATTATAAAATATATATCGATACCTTAAAGCACACTAGTTCTATGTCCACTTTTGGCAAGTTGTGGGAAATCGCAAAACAAAACTTGAAATTGATATTTCGTTATAATGCATTGTTCCTATATGCTATTACACTGATTTTTTATGAAGCATAATGCATCCTAGCCATAATTCTAAAGAATTTAAGTGAAAATTCTCAATATTTTCATATATTAATGTGTTTTTTGCACTTAAGTCGGGACATAGCACAACTGAGCACTAGCAAGTATACCACTTTTGGACATAGTACTAGCAGTTTTATTATGTCACAAAGGCATAAACAGGATATTCTCAACAAAAACAATATTTTAACTGTAAGGAAAACATTTATGACATTTTAGCACTTTGAATAGAATAAAATGTACAATGGAATATCAAATGTAAAAAAGACACAGAACAGGAAGACCACCACTGGAGTATTCTTGGAACATTCTAATCATCCTTGCCTGCTGTCAGTGCCCATACAGCTTCATCACAGATATCCTTTGCAGAAGGCAAATTGTTGATGAAGCCCTTGTAATCAGATGGGATTACACCATTCTTCACCAGATTTAAAAAAATCTTTCTTTTTCTGAATTGATATGGGCAGCTGAGCACTGTATTTTACTTTCAGAGAAATGTTTGCCCAATCAATTGTGCATGGATCAGTGGCGTATGCTGTTATCAAAACGTGGGCTACCACTAGACCCTGGTTACCCCTTTTTGATAGTTGGCTTAGTGAACGTGAATCCTTCAGCATTTTGAGTTGCAGCCAATAGCCAACAGAGAAGCCTGCTGTATTGTCAAGGCTGCTTCACAAGCTACTGCTCTGGCCTCTCCCACTGCCAATACTCAACACCTGTTCAGTGGAGATGGTAGCCTAAGGTTTAGCAAATAAAAGTCCGGCTTTGTGACTACATGGATAGAATGCTTGCCTTTGGTCCTATAGCCCCTGTTCAGTTTTCAGAATCAACCCCCTCCCACTGTTAATTCCCCTGGCTTGGGGACTGGGTATTTATGATGTCTTCACCATTCATTTTATCCTCATTATGTCACCACCAAGCCTATACAGATGCCATGCACTATGATTATTATGATTATTATTATTATTATTATTATTATTATTATTATTATTATTATTATTATTATTATTATTATTATTATATTAAATAAACCTCTTGAATTTTACAGCAGTCGTACCCATCGTTCACTGGTTAATTAGCTTCCTTGGGAGATCAATGGTGATGTCCGACCCATGATCATGGGTTTGATTCCAACTAACAAAAGAGAACACTAAACCTGAAAGAATGCATTTCATTTTAGCAGATCTACCTATAAACATACATACATACATACATTATCATTATAGACTGTTATGCCTTTCAGCGTTCAGTCTGCAAGCCTCTGAGAATTTACTAAACGTCGCCACAATCCTCGATTTGCAACTAGTGTTGTGGCCTCATTTAGTTCTATACCTCTTATCTTTAAATCGTTAGAAACAGAGTCTAACCATCGTCTTGGTCTCCCTCTACTTCTCTTACCCTCCATAACAGGGTCCATTATTCTCCTAGGTAACCTATCCTCCTCCATTCGCCTCACATGACCCCACCACCGAAGCCGGTTTATGCGTACAGCTTCATCCATCGAGTTCATTCCTAAATTAGCCTTTATCTCCTCATTCCGAGTTCCCTCCTGCCATTGTTCCCACCTGTTTGTACCAGCAATCATTCTTGCTACTTTCATGTCTGTTACTTCTAACTTATGAATAAGATATCCTGAGTCCACCCAGCTTTCGCTCCCATAAAGCAAAGTTGGTCTGAAAACAGACCGATGTAAAGATAGTTTCGTCTGGGAGCTGACTTCCTTCTTACAGAATACTGCTGATCGCAACTGCGAGCTCACTGCATTAGCTTTACTACACCTTGATTCAATCTCACTTACTATATTACCATCCTGGGAAAACACACAACCTAAATACTTGAAATTATCGACCTGTTCTAGCTTTGTATCACCAATCTGACATTCAATTCTGTTGGATTTCTTACCTACTGACATCAATTTAGTCTTCGAGAGGCTAATTTTCATACCATACTCATTGCACCTATTTTCAAGTTCCAAGATATTAGACTGCAGGCTTTCAGCACAGTCTGCCATTAAGACCAAGTCGTCAGCATAGGCCAGGCTGCTTACTACATTTCCACCTAACTGAATCCCTCCCTGTCATTTTATACCTTTCAGCATATGATCCATGTAAACTACAAACAGCAAAGGTGAAAGATTACAGCCTTGTCTAACTCCTGTAAATACCCTGAACCAAGAACTCATTCTACCATCAATTCTCACTGAAGCCCAATTGTCAACATAAATGCCTTTGATTGATTTTAATAATCTACCTATAAAATGAAAACTATATTACTCTTATAACAGCAGCCCTGCAGTGTCTTCCTACAAGGATGCAAAATACAAATACAAATGCAAATACCAGCGCTCTGTTATCTATATAATTAATCCAGAAGTATGAGGTGGGGAAGTGTACACGATGAGTAACTCATGGTTGATAGCAGTGGCGATCTGGCAGAATGAAGCCTAGCACAGTTATCACCCCGGTCCCAGCGCCTATTGGACGTGGGTCGAGGGGAGAGGGACGAGAGTCTGGGCTGCAATGTTAGTTTCCGATGCCTTGCTCTCATAAATACGTGCGACGGTTTTTCTCACTATTTTCAAGTTTTGTAATGGAACAATGTGTCGGTTGCTTTCATTATAATGTGGTTCAGACTTCCATCACTCTCAATATAGGCCTATTGAGATGTGGGCTTCAACGATAGCCTTGGTAGCTCTCAGTATATGCCACTGACATTGATTCACCACAAGCTCGTGGAAATCGTCCTTCACACCATCCTTGAAGTGAATTGTCGAACAATTTTCTTGGAAACGAAACCACTTTACTTGTAACCAATTAACTTCCTCATTCATAGAATCTCTTGTTCGATTCTTCATGACTTGTTTTGTCATCTGTTCTAAGTCGTACACGCTGTTGTAGCTCGATTGAATGTCAGTGTAAGGCCGAGTCTTCTTTCGATTACAAGTTTATACTCGTGTGGAGTATAAATAGTTTTGTGTTTTTGACATTTCTGTATTGCGGCATGAATTGAGTCAACCTCAAGGTAGCTATGGCCACTCTCCATAAATTTCAAGTCTATGGTTTTCAAGTTAGGGTGCATTTTGGTATTCATTGCGTAGAGCAAAGCAGAACCTACATTTTGGTTCCTGCTCTGCCCACCACTTGTATCAGCGTACAGGACCAAATGCTCAACTTCCGGATGCAAGTGCTTAATGTAACTCAGCAGGCAGCTGCCAATTTCTGCACTTCCTTTCCTACCATAGGTCTCATCCCGCAAGTAGCAGGTTCCATTCTTGAATGAATCATAAACTGTAAAGTTAAAAACTGAAAGTTCTTACAGTAAATTTGGCAGTCCCCCGCAAAGGGTATTTGGAGTATCACTTGCAGGTCGAAACTTCCACACACAAACTTTGGATTGTCAGCCGCAGTTTTGGTATCTTCTTCCTTCATTTCTCGTATTTGAAGCTTGCGAGTGATGTGGTCCAAATAGTCCGAATTGGTGGTAGTTGTCTTGGTGCTTTCTGTCTCGGTGCACTTTGAGCATTGATCTTTCTTCAGCTTGAAAATGGCTAAGGGTGGTTCGAACTTATTAAAAATCGCCCGGAATACAGATTCTGACACCTGAGGGCGATTCGCATTCTTGCTGTATAGGTAATGTAAGGTTCGTATGTTTGTGTCCAGTGCCAAGTAGAGACGATTGCTCTTCCTTCTACAGTAGTGAGCAGGAACTTTCGGAAACGAGTTAATGAAGGCATGAACTTGGCGAACAACTCGTTCTGCATTTGGAGCTGGTCTTCCAGCCCTCCGATCTCGCCCTAAGTAGGATCCATGAGGGCTCTTATGCTCCAAAGCCGCATTTACCACACTTCAAAATAGCAAAGGTATTCAGAAAAAATCTTGGACATTCTCGAACTGCATTTCCGGATACATTTGGCAACGTACACTTCCTACTGACTTCTTTATTGAATTCCGAATCAGGTTGCCTTTTTGTCTTCCGTTGAACAGGTTGCTCACTAACAAAGTTGCACAACATATTCTTTTGGCGTTCTTTATTTTCGAAACCATAATATTCGTCGAACAGTGTTTGTTGGTGTTCTCGAGTAATGTTCGTTAGGCATCTGAATCTAAATGCACAGTCATTCAGCTTCAGAGCCTTGGGTGGAATAATTCGGCTATTGAAGTCGCTGTAACTCTTGCCAGCCAGCCGATTTACCTTTTTAACGTTTCCCTTCCAGTTTGCAGGGTCTGAAAAACGTCGTCTTGTCCACTTTGGTGTTTCTGATGCAATATAATTGGCAATACGAATCTCGGAAACTTCCTCTGGAATTCTCATCAAGCACTGCCTCTTTGTTCTTGTTATTTAAGGTTTCTGCAACAGCAAACAATAAATAATAATGGCCATTTGCAAAGACAAATACAGGAGGAGAGAGGTAAACGGGATATATTGGCAAATATTTATACCTGGTATTCGTCATTGTTAATCTTTATGTATTTATAACTCGATCTTACCATCCATTGTATGTTGTGATTCACGATTGTCACTTCCAGCATCCTCTGGCGGTTCATAACCTTCATCTCTTTCTTCGCCTGCACACCTTTCAAGAATTGATATGTTCTAATTGTTGCTCTCATCAAAAACTACTAATTGTTTTTTGGTGGAAATAGTAAGATCATCTTGTTCTATTGCATTTGGGTCGCCTGCAAACAGATTAATTGTATTATTAGAAAAACAGACTGAATCAGAAAAATAAAATTGACATGCTTGATTGACATTTAATGAAAGCCTTACCTGCTTCATCAGTGTGCTGGTTCTGATTTGATATCACTGTGCCGTCAGTGTTTACAATTGCTATGACTTCTATTACCTCGTTACCAGTTACCAGTTCTGCAATGAACTATTAAACACGATAAAACGCAATAAGAACAGTTTTGTGGGACTAGATATGTAGGTACACTATGAGAAACAAAATTAATGATCACCATTAATGTAAGTTGCGACGTTTTATACGTCGACCTCCATAAAATGGTCAGTGTCATACTCTCGTTCCCCTTGTCCTAGTACATCCATAGCAATGGGATTACTTTGAGAGTTAATTTGGACCTTATCAGAGGCATTACTTTCACGTTCCTCTTCTTCCAACTCATCCAACCACCTGCACAATTGATCTGCCTGTGCACTAATTTCTAATCATATGCAAAATAAATACATTAGTACAGCCTTCAGTACAGATATGAGGTTTTGATTGTTTTAATAGATAAAGAATGAGTTTAATAAGATGATAACTTACCGCTGTAGTAGGCTATGTAGTATAACAACTACTCTAAAAGCAGTCTTCACAGTCAATATTGACACCATGTCACTCATTCACGATTAACACCTACAGCTATTATGCGAGCCAGAACAATTACAATATCTCTCACAAACTGCTGTACAGGACCGCCAAAGCAACAAGTACCAAGGCCAGTAATGAATCAAGAACGTGATCTACGTCCATTCTTGTTTCGTGAAGTAAATGCACACGGATACTATGTCCGGACATAGCACAGTTAAGCACGTGAGACCTGACAACAAGGAAGATATCAGAACATAGTACTTGTGTGCGCTTGTAAAGAAGACAGGGGAGGACCTAGTAATTTTAGGTTTCTCGATTTTTCTTGTATTTCTCACTTGGTATGGACGAAGAACCACTGTGCATTGAATGCCGTTTTTCATGACTAATCTGGTGGTACCAATATATCGATATCCCAAGAAAGTGGACATAGCACTTGTGTTCTTTAAGGTATCGATATATAACATTCTGTAATAGTCGGTTGTGTACTGTGTAGTGTATGTATTAAGACAGATGGAAACATCCAGTCCCTAATTGTGAGGAATCCATCATACGAAGTAAACATCTTCGGCCCTGCAAATTATTGAATCCAGAGTCCTTTGAACTGAAAGCCACTGTGCTGCTCATTCAGCCAACAATCAGGTCTTAATGTTGTGTATAAGAATTAATAATTTCACTCATATTATGTCATGAATACACTTATACTTCATCATTTGCAGCTGTGGGTCAGAAAGACCCAATGCAAGTGTTCATATACATTTCTACTGAGCAAGTTGGCCCTGCGGTTAGGAGCGCGCAGTTGTAAGCTTGCATTCGGGAGATAGTGGATTCGAACCCACTGTCGGCAGCCCTGAATATGGTTTTCCATGGTTTCCCATATTCACACCAGACAAATGTTGGGGCTGTACCTTACTTAAGGCCACAGCCACTTCCTTCCCACTCCTAGATCTTTCCAATCCCGTCATCACCATAAGACCTATCTGTGTCGGTGTGACTTGAAGCCAATTGGGCCGGGCTGAGTGGCTCAGACTGTTGAGGTGCTGCCCTACTGACCCCAACTTGGCAGGTTCGATCCTGGCTCAGTCCGGCGGTATTTGAAGGTGCGCAAGTACATCAGCCTCGGTTGGTAGATTTACTGGCACATAAAAGAACTGCGAGACAAAATTCAGGCACCTAGGCGTCTCCGAACACTGTAAAAGTAGTTCTTGGGACGTAAAGCAAATAACATTATTGTTATTAAAGCCAATTGGAGAAAATAAATGTACCTTTCTGCCATGTGAATACTTCAGGGTTAAATAAAAATGAATGCTTCTAGGTGTAATACTTCAGAAGGTATTAGTTATTGACTGTTACCATTAAGAAAAATGTATTTTGAGAAAAGCACAATTACAATTTTTGCTTATTTTCATAGTAAATTAATAAATTTCATTGTTTGTCCTATTGAACCAAGATTACAACTTTTATAATAATTTGGATCCACCTTATTCAATACATAAAAACTGTTGTTTAGATGAAATTAAAACATATATTTCAATCAGAACTAGTTTCGACGGCCGTCTGCGTCATCGTCAGCTGATATAGGTTCTTGGAAAAATTGGCAATCACATAAGTTTATCTACTTAAGCACAGTTTTAAGTTGTTAATATGGTTTTAAATTGTGTTCAATTTGACGTAGATAAACTTATGTGATTGCCAATTTTTCCAAGAACCTATATCAGCTGATGACGCAGATGGCCGTCGAAACTAGTTCTGATTGAAATATATGTTGTAATTTCATCTAAACAACAGTTTTTATGTATTGAATAAGGTGGATCCAAATTATAATAAAAGTTGTACTTTCTTAGTAATTGTACAACATTTTCATGACATCTAGTGGTGAAGAATCAATCTGCTTTGTAACTTAATTTGTTAAGAAGACCCATAGGTAGTGCAAGAAGTCAAAACATAGAAGTGTAATTTGTATACCCCAGGTACTTTCATTCACCTCTGGTGTAAACTTTCCATTGCCGACTTTGGGTCTCTTTCTGTGCAACTGGTCACATATCCTAAAGCATCAATGTTCTCGGTGAATAGACACTTCACGACCACATCTTACAGAAGTACCTTTATAAGAGCCATGTTGGTAAGGGATTAAAACATTAAGCTTTCCTGCCCCCGAAGTTAGTTGCTGTGAGCTGTCATGCAACAAGTGATTGAAATCACTCGACTGAGGTAGTTAATTTACTATAGTGAAAGTAGGTTTCTTTTAAATTCACAGTCATAGGAGATATAGCTATCAATTACAATATTTAATGTCTCCAGTAATTAAAGAATAGGAGCCTTCCCTTTGGTTGTCGTACAGCAGAGTTGTCCACAAAATGCACCAGCTGCATACCGATACCCACGAGTTGCACGGGTCCAACTTTCCCTTCCACACCTCACATTCACTCAGTGTCTGTGATAGGGTGCAAGGTGTATGTTTGATGGTAGCATTTCAACTATGGTGAGTGCTGAAAAGAAAGAGAGAAATGGAGCATCTTCGATCTTCATACAGGATTGGGAGGTGGCTAATTTATTCATTACACATAGCGTAAATGCTAAATGTCTTGTGGCCCACCTATTTTAAATTTTAAAAAACATTTTCTTGAACGACAGGCATTACATTCAAAACCAAATTTAAAAGAAGAATTTTCGACACAGGTCGAGCTTAAGCCCACTCCCAATTTATTTATTGAACATTTTCTATGTCATAGAAAGATGTTCCATATACCCTGTAGTTAGAGCTTATAGAACTATAGTCCAATACCAGGCAGAAAGATAGGTTAAACAACTCTCATACTTTTTTGGGAGTTTCATGGCAAATTCCTTCAGCAAGTGTATCTGAGACGCCATAAGGAGATGGTGAAAATGCTCTCTGTGTTCACTTCTACTTAAATCTGTGAACATTTTATTTTGTCTTTAAAGCTGATCAAGCAAGCATCTATCACAGACTGCAACTTCCATTACTGTGTGCAACTGGAGGTTTCATGGACTCTTGCTCCCGATAAAGAAAGTTTGTAAATAGGAAACATCAACAGTAGATTATGGTATATAACACACATTGTATACATCTGAATGAACACAAAATGTGTGTGAGTGGTTGCATGGTTTGGGTCACATAGTTGTCAGCTTGCATTCAGGAGATAGTGAGTTCGAACCCCACTGTCGGCAACACTGAATATGATTTCCCACTTTCACACTGGGCAAGTGTTGGGGCTGTGCCTTAAAACAAAAGGCCATGGTTGCTTCCTTCCCACTCTTAGCCCTTTTTTCTATTACATTGTCGCCATAAGACCTATCTGTGTTGGTGTAAAGCACAATATTTAAAAAAAAATTGTGAGCACCCACTAAAAGAATTGTTTCTCATACTTAATAATATGTGTATACTTTATGTATGATGCTTTAGGCTCTGGTATTTAGTGCAGCATCCCCTGCAAACCATGTGACCTTGCCGCGGTGGGGAGGCTTGCGTGTCCCAATGAAGCAGATAGCCGAGCCGCAGGTGCAACCATGTCGGATGGGTATCTGTTGAGAGACCAGACTAAGGAATAGTTCATCGAAAGGGGGTAGTAGCCTTTCGGTAGTTGCAAGGACGGCAGTCTAGATGATTGACAGATACAGCCTTGTAATAATACTCAACATGGCTTACCTGTGTTGGTACTGCTACACGGCTGAAAGCAATAGGAAACTACAGCCGTAACTACCTCCCGAGGACATGCAGCTCTCTCTGTATGAATGATGTACTGATGATGGCTTCCTCCCGGGTAAAATATTCCGGAGGTAAACTAGTGCCCCATTCGGATCTCCGGGTGGGGACTACACGAGAGGGGGCGATCATTAAGAAGATGGATACTGAGATTCTGCGTGTCAGAGTGTGGAATGTTAGAAGTTTGAATCGTTGTGGTAGGTTAGAGAATCTGAAAAGGGAGATGGATAGACTAAAGTCAGATGTAGTTGGTATAAGTGAAGTACGTTGGCAGGAAGAACAGGATTTTTGGTCAGGCAACTACCAAATTATCAACACAAAATCAAACAGGGCAAATGCAGGAGTTGGTTTAATAATGAATAAGAAAATAGGGCAGCGGGTAAGCTACTATGACCAGCATAGTGAAAGAATTATTGTCGTCAAGATAGACACCAAACGAATGCCCACCACAATAGTGCAGGTCTATATGCCTACTGGTTCAGCAGATGATGAGGAAATCGAAAGAATATATGAAGAGATAGAAGATTTAATGCAATATGTAAAAGATGACGAGAATCTAATTGTGATGGGAGACTGGAATGTAGTAGTAGGCCAAGGAAGAGAAGGTAATACACTAGGAAAATTTGGATTGGGACAAAGGAATGAAAGAGGAAGTCGGCTGGTTGAATTCTGCACTGATCATAATTTAGTCCTTGCCAATACTTGGTTTAAACACCACAAACGACGGCTGTATACGTGGACGAGACCTGGAAACACTGGAGGGTATCAAATAGACTTTATTATGATTAGGCAGAGATTCAGAAACCAGGTGTTGAATTGCAAAACTTTCCCAGGAGCAGACGTGGACTCTGACCACAACTTGTTGGTCATGAAATGCCATCTGAAGTTGAAGAAATTGAAGAAAGGAAAGAATGCAAAAAGATGGGATCTAGACAAGTTGAAAGAAAAGAGTGTGAGGGATTGTTTCAAGGAACATGTTGCAGAAGGACTAAATGAAAAGGCTGAAGGAAACACTATAGAGGAAGTGTGGAGAGTCATGAAAAATGAAATCAGTAGGGCTGCTGAAGAAATGTTAGGAAGGAAGAAAAGATCAACTAAGAATCAGTGGATAACTCAGGAGATACTAGACCTGATTGATGAACGACAAAAATACAAGAATGCTAGAAATGAAGAGGGCAGAAAAGAATACAAGCGATTAAAGAATCAATTGGATAGAAAGTGCTATCTTGTGTTGGTGCGACGTAAAGCAACTTGTAAAAATTGTCTTTTACAACTAGAAATCAAATGTCCCTTAGTCATATCTTATGTAACATCTTAGAACAATTTTATGTACACAACCCTGATGTAGGCCTTCCTGTACAATGCGAAAATCCCATCTGCAAAACACTGTACCCTCTTATGTTACCACTTCTATAATCATATTTATGAAATGTTACTATATCCACCCCTATAGCTGCCATTGGAGAATTGCATATCTGATTGGTCCAAGAGGTCATTTTATTTTGGGAGAAAAGGGCAATTCACTATTTTGTACAGTCTTGTCACACCAAAATTTATACAAGAAGGCTTTTTTTTTTCTTTTTTTTTTTTTCAGATCATGATGCTTACTATGGCACTGAAAATTATACCCCAGGTGTGATAGTTTACTCCATGTGATTACTTCTGTTAGTGTGTTCAATAACAGCTTAAAAGCAAACCATAAGACTTTAATACACACGCAAATTTTGAAGTGAGGACTTTGGCCTCCTAGTGAACACAAGCTGCACACTTCAAATAGCTGCATGGAATTATGTAGGTTAGATAGCTGACTTCTCAGAGTAGGACAGGTTGAAACTTTCCTTCAGTCATGTCTTTCTTATTTACATTTTGTACTCATGTAGACATTCGTTATGAAGATTTGATTCTCCTGAAGTCTCAGATATCATTATAATGAAGTCATAATAATAAATAAGTAGACATAATAAATCAGGGGTTTCCGAATGGCGGCCCGCAGGCCACATGCAGCCCGCGAGGGCTTTTAAAAAAAATATTTTAACACATTGCGGACCGGTCCCGAGAAAACTTGTGTTTGCCTGGCCGAGCGTTGTGGACCGGTCCCGAGTTATCTCGTGTTAGCAGCAGACTGAAGTTTAGTGCTATCTCTTGAGATATACCGGAACTATTTGGAGGTGAAGGGTGCTAGAACTCTTGTGTATGGTTCTACACAATCGATAGTCGCATTTCTTTTCGATTATTCTTCATATCATAGCTTTTCTTTGCATTTCCTGACAACATGTTTACAAAGTTTGAAGAGCCATACAAGATGGCAGCGCTCAGGGTGTTGGTGTTCTATGCTAAACAAGACATATTTTGCACTTAGTGTAGCCTTTACATAATGGCATAATCAAACCAAAAAAACCAAACCCCATGACGCAACAGCCCCAAAGGGCCATGGCCTACCAAGCGACCACTGCTCAGCCTGAAGGCCTGCAGATTACGGAGGTGTCGTGTGGTCAGCACGACGGATCCTCTCGGCCATTATTCTTGGCTTTCTAGACCGGGGCCGCCAACTCACCATCAGATAGCTCCTCAATTGTAATCACGTAGGCTGAGTGGACCTCGAACCAGCCCTCATCCAGGTAAAAATCCCTGACCTCTCCGGGAATTGAACCTGGGGCCTCTGGGTAAGAGGCAGGCACGCTACCCCTACACTGCGGGGCCGGCATATGATGGCATAATGTGTAAAATCTCATATCAGGAGGGTAAAAGGGAGTGATATTTCTGTTGAGAGGATTTTCTCAACTGCAAACATGATGTGGACTTCTCATGATTGTTATCACAAACTTTCCAATGTCATCTCAGGAATTTACAACAAGCCTTGCTTCAAGACAGGACATATTACAGAAAATCCATTCATTGAAACAATATATGTGATTTTACCAGAGAAATTTATTTCTGTCTTGTAGTAATTTAAATTAATATACTGATAAAATTATAACAGTGAATGGTAATATTACCGGGTGAGTTGGCCGTGCGGTTACAGGCGCGCAGCTGTGAGCTTGCATCCGGGAGATAGTGGGTTCGAATCCCAGTGTTGGCAGCCCTGAGGAAGATTTTCCATGGTTTCCCGTTTTCACCCCACACAAATGCTGGGGCTGTACCTTAATTAAGGCCACGTCCGCTTCCTTCCAACTCCTAGGCCTTTCCTATCCCATTGTCACAATAAAATCTATCTGAGTCGGTGCGACGTAAAGCCACTAGCAAAAAAAAAAAAAAGAATGGTAATATTAGCAAGAACACCGGGCTGAGTAGCTCGGATGGTAGAACGCTGGCCTTCTCAGCCCAACTTGGCAGGTGTGAATCTGGCTCAGTCCAGTGGCATTTGAATTTCAGCCTCATGTTGGTAGATGTAATGGCACGTTAAAGAATTCCTGCGGGACAAACTTCCGGCACCTCAGAGTCTCCAAAATCTGTAAATGTAGTTAGTGGGATGTAAAATTAATAACATTAATACTAGTAAGAACTTCAACAATTGCAGCAGAAACAAAAATAACAAGATTAACAGTACCAGCAATGTAGCTGTCATCCTGTGGACCTAGCAAGTATCCTGGTATTTCAGATAAACAATCTGGTAACCTTAGCATATTGCTTTTTTAAATCAAAGGTGTTGAAATACTGTAATAACAATATGGTGATAAAATTATTATAATCTTCAAATGAAGCCCCCCCCGGAAGAAGGGTCTAAACCACATTTTTCAGCAAGTTGAGTTTTTTGCGGAATAAGGGTCTATATCATCTCAGGTTATTGCATACGAACTATGATAGTCATAACTTTAACAGAAATAGGTCATTTGTCTGTTAAAAAACTTCTTTGCCTGGAAGAAGGGTCTATGCCACTCATTCAAGATGGATGCCAGTGTGTTGAATGTTTCATCCAACGAGTTAAAAAAACTTGAATAAAACCAGAAAACTAAGATAAATATGGATAACTGGAAGGATAATGAACGTAAAAGGAAACGAAATACAACAACGAAAAGCGTTATAAAAGAAGCAAAAACGAGGCCACAACAGGTGAGTGGAATAAGGGTCTATAATAAATGGGTTATGTATGGGTTATGGGTTAAGGAAGGTCCTTAGAATAAATTTGGTCATTGATACATAATGCATTATACAAACCATTCATTTAATTATGATTACGGTAAAATGGTATAGACCGAGCTCGTTAGCTGCAGTCGCTTAAGTGCGGCCAGTATCCAGTAATCGGCAGATAGTGGGTTCGAACCCCACTGTCGGCAGCCCTGAAGATGGTTTTCCGTGGTTTCCCATTTTCACACCAGGCAAATGCTGGGGATGTACCTTCATGAAGGCCACGGCCGCTTTCCTCCCATTTCTAGGCTTTCCTATCCCATCGTCGCCACAAGACCTACCTGTGTCGGTGCGACGTGAAGCAAATAACAAAAAAAAAAGTGTAGGGTTTATCATTATAATAATTTTCTGCTTCTTCGTTGTTTCGGGGCCGTGTGTATGATCCAGAGTTCTGTAACGAGAATCTGTGTGTTCAGCTCACTGACTGTGAAAAGGAGGAGTAGTGTAGAGAATACTATACCATGGACCTTAATGAGCAGTCTTTGTTTCTTGTGAATAAGTGCCTCAAAATCTCTGAACTGAAAAGGAGGTGTAATCAGAGGGTAGATGCCACTTCACGTCGGAAACATTCTTTTGAATACCATGTTCCAGCAAAAGGTAGTGACAGTAGTTCACTGCAGGTATATAAAATAACTTTTTCAGGCAAGTTTAGTCTGTCTGTCCAGAGTTCTGACTTCAGAGACGCGAAATGTTGGTCGAAGACCCTAAATTCAAGGTTACTGAAGGAATGTGACAGAAGTTTTCTGAAGATGACCCCATGTCTGTGTTTATGCGAAGATGCCACAATTTGATTGCTCCTCGGGAAAGATATGCCTTAGTTAAAGGTGTCAAGAACAGACGAAATCAGCCTCTATTCCTGCCTCAAGAATTTAATGCTTTTCCCACACTTATGGAGTTGTGGGTGAGAACTCTGTCGCACATGTGAATCTGGCCTTATTTTAAGGTCAGAGGCCCGTCCTAATGCCAACCCTGTTTAGAGGGATGTAATCGTAATCACTATTGCGTGTTTTTGTGGTGGTTAGGAGTGTAGTATGTTGTCTGAATATGAAGAGAAAAGTGTTGGGACAAAGACAAACACCCAGTCCCTGAGCCAGAAGAATTAATCAGATGCGATTAAAATCCCCAACCCAGCTGGGAATCGAACCTGGGACCCTCTGAACCTGGATGATAAAATTATTGTTATAATAATATTAGCAAGATAGGTGACAATAGCAGCAAAAACAAAAATAACAAGAAGATTAACAATGTAACGGTTGTACTGCGGAGCAGCCAATTTTATTAACATAACCATTGTGGTTTGATTTTATAATGGTCAGTATTGACTACAATCTCTACTCCAATAAATACACCTCTGATAATTAAAAATCAGCCTTGTCAATACTTAAGAGTTATTTAATTAATTATTTGTTATCACCTCATACACAATACATGTTTCGAGGACCTTACTGTCCTCTTCCTCAGCGGTTCTTTCACACTACCAATTATCTCTTACACCTCTTTACTTATTATTACACATCAAGCACCAAAGTTCTAAACATCTCTTAATAGAAATCTAATATGTGTCATAATTAAAATTAAATATACCATAAATATCATAAAAGAACAGTAAAACTACACTATTCTATTACAATATTCTCAAAATGTCATCCTTGTCTATTTTAAAATTAGCATCTCATAAAAAAAATTTCTAAAATCTTCCAATTCAGAGATCACATCATTTAATTGTAGCTGTCTTTTCCACCAGTCCTCGAAAATCCATAGATTTGTAGCTCTTCACTCCAACCTAAACTATAAGAAAGAAAAGTCTGCCTAAAAATCTGTCCCTAATAAAATATTCTAGTTTACTCTTGAGAAATTTCCAATTGACGTACTGAATATGCTGTTATCCATATATAAACATAATTGGCCTTGACCTTAGCATCAGGTAACAAGCCTGTCAGTAGAACACTAATATTTAAGGTTCGGATGTTAAGGAAATGTCATATTTTTTTCCTGAGCTCATTTTACCCAAAATCTGAAAAATAAGTTTGAATGAGGGGTCCATGACCACGTTTAAAGCAATTTAATGTTGCCTATAAATGCATATTTTGGCCATTTTTATTGTTTTGGTCATATTTTGCTCATTTTAGTGATATAAGGTCATAATTGGTTATAATTTCAGCATTTTTGTTGAAACTGAGGCATCATTAACAAGGTACGTGTTATCTGTGTCGAGTTTCAAACACAGGATTTCTGAATAGTGTAGTTCTTCTTCTTCTTGTTTCGATTCACCCAACTAAGGTCCACGTCATTTCAACTGTTTCCCTTGAGCTTTGATGTTGGTCCAGTATTCATTCGTATATGGTGTTGCTCCTTTCGCTCTTCTGTCCATGCCTTTCCAGTTTTCATCTTCAGCTTTGGTAGGAAACTCTGATGTTCTTGGAGTTTTTTCTTAAGTGGGACATGCTCCTGGATATCTTCAAATGAGATCCCAATCTCCTGCAGATCTTTCTGTACCTCACTGAACCATGCCCCCTTTGCCCTTTTCTTTTGGAGGAAAATGTAGTAGATATATTTTTCTTTCTTTTCCCGGAACAGGCAGGTAGCAGGTTTAGAAGACCTGATTCCAAGAAGGCGCTCCTCTACGGACGTCTTTTAGCACATCTTCCTGGACAAGTGAGATTGTGACACTGTACGCGTGAGGTCACGGACCATGACGATAGTGTGTTTCCGCCTTCCAATAGGATGTCACTCCAGTAGATATATTTAGCTCAGAAGCAATTAGCAAATAAGGAAATGCTCAGTTCTTCCTTGCAGGATCGAGTTAAAGCTCCCTTACTCTTTCACTACCAATGGATTCCAACAGATTGGTCACACTTGTGGTACTGCAGTGAGCCCCATCATGCCGAAAGTGAAGTGTAGTGAAGCTGTAATGTTAAGAAAGTATGTGAAAGAGTTCGGTGAAGACACATTCAGTACTGACGGAACAGTTCTTTTTTGTAAAGCGTGTGAAGTTAAGGTAGCGGCTATAAAGCTATTTAACATGCGACAGCACTGCGCTACGGCTAAGCATGAAAGCCGCGCGAATCGAAAGTCCTCTGAACAGAGCAGGCAGGCTCTTTTGCTTGATACAGCAAAATCTTCGTCAACCAAACATTCCGATTTCTCAAAAGACCTGTGCGAAATGTTGGTATCTACCAATATTCCGCTTAACAAAGTTAACAACGAACACTTCTGAAAATTCTTAACTAAATGCACAACACAGTCTATCCCGGACGAGGCAACATTGCGAAAAAATTATTTGCCCTCCTGTTTTGTAGACGCACTTCGAAAAATTAGAAGTAGTGTAGGCAACAGTAGCGTCTGGGTATCCGTTGATGAAACTACGAATGTTTGTGGTAGATATGTTGCGAATGTTATAATTGGCATGCTTCTCGCGGATCGTCCGGGCGATGTATATTTACTTCATTCGGAGGTTCTAGATGCAGCTAACCATTCCACAATTGCAATAATTTTTGACAATGCCATGAAGCTTTTGTGGGATGGTGAAGATGAGCGAGAATGAATCTTGCTGGTACTAACCGATGCTGCACCATACATGGTGAAAGCAGCAAGCGGACTTAAGGTACTTTACCCAAAAATGGTCCATTTAACATGGATTGCACAGAGTTGCTGAAGAAATACGGCTGAATTTTCCTGATGTTGACCGGTTAGTATCAAACGTCAAGAAAATGTTTATTATACAAGGGAAATAAGGAAATTAAAAAGAAAATGTAGAATAGTGAACAGGAAAATCAAAGAGGGTAGGGAGAGTAGAGAAACTAGAAAACAGCTAATGAGGGAACTGAATGGATTGAAAAAGGAAGCTGAAGAGAATTATATGAATGGCATACTTCAAGAGGGTAATGACCACAAAGGGAAATGGAAAAAGCTGTATTCATATATCAGGAATCAAAAAGGAAAAGGAATCCAAATTCCTACAATGGTGGGAGAAGGGGGTGAACACTATTTAACAGATACTGAGAAAGCAAACCTATTTAGTAGGGAATTCAGAGATTCAGTAGATGATTGTCAGGAGTTGGAAACCAAAACAGAAAATAGAGGGGGAGAGACACATAGGGAAACAAGAAGCTTCTCACTTACAATTGAAGATATTTTCAGAGAAATCCAACTGCTTCAGCAAGGAAAAGCAGCAGGAAGTGATCAAACTACTGGGGAGGTATTAAAGACAATGGGGTGGTACATAGTGCCTTATTTAAAATTTCTCTTTGATTATGTCATAAATAATAGTGTAATACCAAAGGAATGGAAGGAATCTATAATAATACCAATTTATAAAGGAAAGGGTGATAAAAGGAAACCAGAGAACTACAGACCAATCAGCCTGACCAGTAAAGTTTGTAAAATACTGGAGAGTTTAATATCAAACTACATCAGAAGAATATGTGATGATAAAAATTGGTTCATGAGGAGCCAGTATGGATTTAGAAAGAAATTTTGTTGTGAGGCACAACTGGTGGGATTTCAGCAGGACATATCAGATCAGTTGGATTCAGGAGGTCAGTTAGATTGCATAGCCATAGATCTTTCCAAAGCCTTTGATAGAGTGGAACATGGAATATTCTTAAAGAAATTGGAGGGAATAGGATTGGACGTAAGGGTTACACGTTGGGTAAAAACATTTCTAAATTCAAGGGTTCAGAAAGTCAAAGTAGGAAATAATGTATCGCAGGAAGAGAAAGTTTGGAAGGGAATTGCACAGGGTAGTATAATCGGTCCGTTACTTTTCTTAATATACGCAAATGATTTAGGGAACAATATAACATCAAAAATAAGATTGTATGCGGATGACATAATTGTTTATAGGGATATAAACAACATTGAGGATTGTTCAGAATTACAAAGGAACCTTGAAAGTATCCAACAATGGGTTGAAGAAAATAATATTAAGGTTAATGGAGGCAAATCTACTGTTACAACTTTTTCAAACAGGAGCTTTAAAACTGAATTTGAATATACTTTGGATGAGGTAGTTGTCCCAAAAGATGGCAAGTGCAAATACTTAGGTGTGAGATTTGAAAGTAATTTGCACTGGAAGGGTCATGTGGGTGACATTGTTGGGAAAGCATACAGATCGTTACATGTCATAATGAGGCTACTTAAAGGATGCAACAGAGAATTAGAAGAAAAAAGTTACTTGAGTATGGTTTGTCCATTATTGGAATATGCAAACAGTGTTTGGGATCCTCACCAAGAATACCTAATAAAAGAAATAGATAGTGTGCAGAGGAAAGCAGCAAGATTTGTAACAGGGGATTTCAGGAGAAAGAGTAGTGTATCTGAAATGTTAAAGGAACTTGGGTGGGAAACTTTAAGTAAGAAAAGGGAGAAAACTAGACTTATAGGATTATATAGAGCCTATACAAGAGAAGAAGTATGGGGAGATATCCGTGAGAGGCTTCAGTTGGAAAATAATTATATCGGTAGGACTGACCACAAATATAAAATTAGAAGGAATTTTAGCAGAAGCGATTGGGGTAAATTTTCATTCATTGGGAAGGGTGTGAAGGAGTGGAACAGTTTACCAGGGGTAGTGTTTGATCCTTTTCCAAAATCTGTACAGATACTCAAGAAGAGAATAAACAGCAACAGAGAAAATAAATGAAGTGTTAGAGGGCATTCGACCAGTGCAGGTTATTGTAAATTTGAAAAAAATGTGTGTGAATAAATTAATTCCATCCCCTGGTCTAAGGAGTTTGGACAGTCAAAGTAGGGGACTGCCTGTAGGGGTGAAGAACAGTGGGGACTTCGAGGGCCCTGGGACCGCTACGGTAGCTGTGAAGGCCCTTCAGGAACTCTGAAAAGTGGTGGCAAAAGGGGCTCTGGTTAAGACGCAGCAGGTCGTTATGCTACTTAGGTTCCAGACTGGGTAAAAAATAATAATAATAATAATAATAATAATAATAAAAAAATAATAAACAAGTAAATAAATGCAATGTAAATTTTAATCTTATACCAGTTGTATAGTATAATTTGAAGTAATTCCACATACTGTATATCAGTTGACTATATTTGTAAGTAGTACAGAGATATTATAAGTAGAATTTTGTAAACAATATAAATTTATTAAGGACTAGCAAGATACCCGTGCTTCGCTACGGTATTTTACTGAAATTTATAATTGAATGCTTATAGTTTTATATATAACACACCGATATTCGCGATCTGACTCGTTTTCTGAGAGATTACGGCAACGTTCCTCCCATTGTTCAATCTTTTCTCCAGCAATCGATTTCGTACTTCCCGGGATAGGTCCAGGTATTCCACCCGGTCAGTTGGGTCCCTAAATCTTTGCCATCTTTTGCTATAATCATTTTGAATGTGGATCAAATCCTTGAGGAGATCCGGCGTGGTGTCGTCTTGGGTGCCTTGGCGGTACTGAACCTCTACTTGGCGGTAAATTACATCTGCTGCCGTTGTCATTGATGACAGTATGACCAGCACCATTGTCGCCCGTAGGCAAGTGCGCAGGACTTCTGGCAATACGAATGACATACTTCCGTGCATTATAGACCTTATTACAGAGGTGAACAATTACACGGTCAATCATATATCTATCGTTTATTTCAAATATGTTTAAATTTTTGTTTATATGCCAGAAGAATCTACTGTAATCTAAGAAGGTTCTCCAAAGGAAAAGATGGCTCTTGAAAACGAACCCAGGAGAGATTAAAAATGATCGGTTTATGATCAGAATAAGTACATTGAAAATCCGCAGCCTGTTTCCAGTCATTCAACCTTGTTAGGAATGGAATGAATAAGCCCTGCCGAAGCCTGTCGCACTCCACTGGAGCAATGATTAAATGAATGAGAAATGAAATGATATTGGAGAGTGTTACTGGAATGAATGATGACAGGGAAAACCAGAATACCCAGAGAAAAACCTGTCCTGCCTCCGCTTTTTCCAGCACAAATCTCACATGGAGTGACCGGGATTTGAACCACGAAACCCAGCGGTGAGAAGCCAGCGCGCTGCCGCCTGAGCCACGGAGGCTCCTTATAAGTACATTAGGAACAGTAAAATCAATTGGTCTCACCTCCGTTTTCACCCCACAGCGGTTAAGTTGATTTACCTCCCCCCCTCCCCCCCCCAAAAAAAAAAAGAAAACGTGTTCCTTTATGGTTAAAGGAGATTCCAAATACCAATGTTCACGTGTGTTACCTTCAGTTTTGAGATATAAGTATTCCCATAAAAGTAATTAACTTTTTTCACTTACTTTCACACTCCCTGTCCCCCCTTAAGTGAATTTTCCAGCAAAAAATACTTGTTTCTTTAATAGTAAAGGATCTTCTAAATACCGATTATCTTCAGTTTTTGAGATATGTGTCCTCATGAAACGAATTCAACTCCTTTTCACACTCGCCCCCAAAAATGATTCTCCCCCCCCCCCCAAAAAAACGCGTCGTTTTATTTTTAAAGATGATATAAATACCAATTTTCATGTCTGTAACAACTTTATTTTTTATTAGATGTAAGTATTCTCATACAATTAATTCAATAAATTTTTCAATTTTTCACCCCCCCCCCCCAACAACCTTCATTGGATTTTCCGAGAATACCTGTTTCTTTACTTTAACAGGAGATTCCAAATACCAATTTTTACGTCTGCAACATTTTACGTTTCTGAGATATACTGTAGATATACTGTAGATATAGTCTTTCTAAAAGTTCACCCCAATTTGTCACTCCTGTCTAACCCCCATTACTTAGATTTTCCGAAAACAAAAAAATTAATGTTTCTGTATTTTTAATGGAGATTCCATATACTAACTGTCTGGTCTGTAATATCTTCAGTTTCTGAGATATAAGTATCCTCATTAAAGACATTCATCCCCTTATTCACACTTTTCACCCCTCCTATTGGGATTTTCCAAAAACAAAAAATACGTGCTCTTTTATTTTTAAAGGAGATTCTAAATATCAATTTTTACATCTGCAAACTTTTGAAGTTTTGAGATATAGATACACTCATTTTTAAAATACACCCCCCTTTCACCCCCCCCCCCTATATGAATTTTCTAAAAACAAAAAATACATGTTTCTTTATTTATAAAGGAGATCCCAAATACCAATTTTCAGGTCTGTAACATCTTCAGTTTCTGAGAAAAAAGGATCCTTATTAAAGGCATTAAACTATTTTGCACCCTTTTTCACCCCTCCGATTGGGATTTTCCAAAAAAAAAAAAATACCTGTTTCTTTATTTTGTAAATAGATTCTAAGTATCAATTTTTACATCTGTAAGCTTTGAAAGTTTTGAGATATAGATACACTCATTTTAAAAATTCATCCCCCTTTCAACCCTCCACTATTTGGATTTTCCAAAAACAAAAAGTACATGTTTCTTTATTTTTAAAGGAGATCCCAAATACCTTTTTTTCAGGTCTGTAATATCTTCAGTTTCTGAGATATAAGTATCCTCATTAAAGGCATTCAACCCCTTTTCACCCCTCCTATTAGGATTTTCTGAAAACAAAAAATACCTGTTTATTTATTTTTAAAGGAGATTCTAAATACCAATTTTTACATCTGTAAACTTTAAAAGTTTTGAGGTATAGATACACTCATTTCAAAAATTCACCCCCTTTTCATCCCCATTAGTTGGGTTTTCCAAAAACAAAAAAATACGTGATTATTTTTAAAGTGGATCCCAAACACCAATTTTCAGGTCTGTAATATTTTCAGTGTCTGAGATATAAGTATCCTCATTAAATGCATTCAACCCCCTTTTCAACACTTTCCACCCCTCCTATTGGGATTTTCCGAAAACAAAAAAATACGTGTTTCTTTATTTTTAAAAGAGATCAAAACCGTAAACCGGGGTTACTTTGTGACTGCAGGGGTTACTTCGTGACAGGTGCGCGCCAAATAATAATTTCATATTTCGCGGGATATGCATCGATGGTCTGTCAATGAACACTATATGTTTTCACACCTCAATAATGCTGCTACCTGTGTATACAATGATAATGTCCTAAGTGTTAGACTGTTGGCAACAGAGAGCCTTTTGGTGTATTGTACTGAGCAAGTAATTTTGTGAATAGCGGGAAACTTTTGTCGGCGACAGAAAACGTTAATGAGGTACACACATCAAAGTTAGTGGAAATCTTAATTTCATGTTTCCTGATGTCCATCTCTTGTTAAGATCTAATTGAGAACTAGTTGAAAATGGTCTGAATAATCTACGTTCTTGTTACAGGAAATGTAGATTTGCCCTGTAGGCCTAAGCCAGGAAGAAGTGCTGAAGCACATGTATAACAGGGCAATGGATGTGGAAGGTGACACTGTGAAACAAGCTGTAAGTAAGTTTCATTGAGCACCTGAATCTCAAAAGAGGTAAGGTAACAAATAATGGCTGAAGAAAGGGGACATGCATAGATGTGCCATCTGGAAGAGGTATGACAGCTTCAGATTTGGACACTGTAGATGAGATTCCTAGCTGTAGTGGCACCGAAGGGAACTGTCCCTCAAAGAACACTAAACACACCTGAAGCGAGAATTCAAGTAAAAATGACAAAGATGACATCTGTACTGCGTCAAAAGACAACTCATTGCATGAAGAAGAATTTAATTCTGACTCTGAAGAACTTCCTATTCGTGAAAATCGTTTCTTGGAATCCGATGATAAGATTGTTGCGACACACGTAACTGTACTGTCCAGGAATCGTCACAAAAGTATACAATCAAGGTGCAGTTGTCAGTGCTATGGAGAGCACCGTGAAGTGGGCGGATATCAAGGTGCAGTTATCAGTGCTATGGATAGCACCGTGAAGTGGGCGGATATCAAGGATGAAATATAGTATGCAGGTGACAAAATATGGTGTAAAATTAGTCCAACCATACAAAGGAGAAAACTTGAAATCTATGACTTTCCAGAACTCACAAAACACAGCGAAAAAGTAAACAGTTTGTAAACTATTCACTCTTGAATCATGCAGTGGTTATATCTGAGGGTTTAAAAAATATACAGTGTGTTGTATCATCATGGTTATGAAAGAAATTCTCCTTTTATATTTAGCCAGAGTCTTAAGTAACGACTTAATGGGGGTAACTTTGTGACATCTGCACCAAACGTGGAAATACAATGGTAAAAAGATGGTGTCACAAAGTAACCCCACCCAACGGGGTAACGTTGTGACAAGTTCTTCTTGAAATATTAAGTGATTAAATGCAAATACAAAAATAAAAATTATTCCAAGACATGAATAAAGGATGGAAGCATACGACAATATAGAAAAACCTTAATATATAATTATATTATTCTGATTATATTGAAGAAATCGTGAAACTGTCACAAAGTTTATGGAAGTACCAATTTTGAGGTCTGTAATATCTTCAGTTTCTGAGATATAAGTACCGGTATCCTGATTAAAGGCATTAAACCCCTTTTTTGCCCTTTTTCACCCGTCCTATGGGGATTTTCTGAAAACAAAAAATACGTGTTTCCTTATTTTTAAAGAAGATTCTAAATACCAATTTTCACATTTGTAAACTTTTAAAGTTTTGAGATATAGATAGTCATTTTAAAATTTCACCCCCCTTTTCACCCCCTTAGGACGGAATATCCAAAAATCCTCCCTTAGCGAGCACCTACATCTTAATATGAATGTTTCCCCAAAACTTCATTTCATTATGTCCAGTAGTTTTGGCTCGGCGATGATGAATCAGTCAGTCAGTCAGGACAAGCTACTTTATATATAGATAGATGAGCTGTGTGTTTAATAGAAAAAATTGTTAGCGTAAATTGTATAATATTGTATTATAGGAAAATTTTCTTCTCTTGTTAATTTAATATTTAGTGCTTGACAATAGTGTATTTTAGTGTACCATTTGCCACCGAGGTAGACACCTCATTTGCAAATAAAGAGATTTTGATTTGATTTTGAAATATTTGTGAAGGCTCCAATGGGGGTGGCAAAATTCAAAGATCACGTGCCTTCGCTTCCTCTTCCTCCTCAGCCAGTGCTCACCCGATGGGGAGCGTGGCTTAATGCAGTAGAATACTACTGTGAACACTACGAAACTGTGCAAGAAATTGTTTCTACTTTTGACAGTAGTGAGACATTGTCAATAAAAATTGCACAGGAAATGTTTTTCAGTGATTTGTCATTACAATTAGTATATATTTCTTCAAATTATAGAGATCTGTCGAAAACTATCTCTCGCCTAGAAACTGCTGATTTAGAATTATGTGAGAGCTTGGGAATAGTATAGGACATGTTATCCAAAGTAGAACAAGCAAGAGGTACAGTGTCAGTTGTGGTGAAGAACAAATTTAGTAAGGTGCTGAGTGCAAATGAAGAATACGCAACAATGTGCAGAATTGGCGCCATTTTAGAGGGTAATCAATCTGGTTTAGGCGAAAACGACCCGCAGCTAAGTAGTAGTGAACTGACTATGTTTAAATACGCTCCTGTGACATCATGTGACATAGAAAGGAGCCTCTCCCAGTACAAAAAAAATACTGAGCAACCTTCGAAGGAAATTTATTTTCGACAGCCTGAGAATGCACATGGTCGTGATGTGCAATGCTGGCAAAGAAGAAGATTAAGAGGTATGTACGATTATGAACTCAATAAACTTCCTGTTAGCCATTGTCTTCTAACTTACGCCGATAGATATAAAGCATGCTTATACTTCGGGGTTTTTTTGTTTTCTTTTAGGAAAACCGAGCAAGAACTGCATCTCAAGGCTATGATACTGAATGAATGTTGAAAATTTTAATGTACTGTAGCTCTCTCTCAGTTTGTATGATAAAATGTTTCTGGTGTATTATTGCTTGATCACGTTTTGGCACTTAAGACGTTTACTGTATGTTAGTGATACTCTACCTATCCCAAAAATTCATGTCATATTTTATAGTTTTTTAGGTCATATTTTATAGTTTTAGGTCATACTTAGCTAGTTTTTAGGGCATATTTGCTTGCATATTTTGTACTTCTTTAGGTCTTAAACTTCCGAACCCTACTAATATTACTACCTTTGTCCTCTATTTGCAAATGGACAGTGATTGTTTTGACATCCAGATCTGAAACTCAATCAAAAATATTAACATCACTCACCTATAATGCAGGATTATGATGAGAATACTTTTATATACTTACTGTCAGACTCACTCTGTCAGTTGTTCTCTTTAAAATTTAGTGCATATACTTGCGCTTGACCTCCGTTGGTTGTCAACTGAATCAAGACAAACATGGACCTGTTCACTTGAAATGCCACGCACGGGGAAGGAGGGTGGGTAGAGGGGAACTTGCGTGCTTCCGGAGGTAGCTGATTTGAATGGTAGGGGAAACCAACTGGGAAAGGGGTGGACGCTCGTGGATACTGATATTATAGACTGTTTATTTCTCCCTTCTCTTCCTCTTTTTGTATCTTCTTGTTAATTTAAGTACTGTAGTATATTCTCCTCGTTCAACATCTCATTTAAATTTATTTCATTTCTTTCCTTCTGTGCTAAATAAATCCATAATTTTTCCATACTACCCATAAGTTTACCTTTCTGCACTGGAGCTGACACATGTCCTAGGATTTTGGGTAAAGAATCTGGGAACCTTAGTGTATGGCTTCTTTGATATTAAAGGTGTTGAAATACTGTAATTAAAAACCGAGTACTGTACGTTTGTTTCTCCACATTTCTTCCATAAATCTATTGTGATGGTATCCTCGGTAAAAGTTATTGAATTTTGTTAAATCATAATGCCACTATATCATCATCCTATTGACTGTAACTTGGTTCATGGTATTTTTATAAAGAAGGGCACAGTTATATTTCTATTGCTTAGCTTCACTTTGTACTATAAAGTTCCTTTGCTAATATTCTGTAAGTTTGACTATAATAATGTTCTCCATGGACTTCAGATATAAACAGAGGTTGAGAGGAACTTACTGATTTATTGTAATCTACAACTAACATCTGTAATATTAAATACATGTAAATAAAATATATGCATGTAGCTGTTTGAAAGGAGAATTATGACAAAGTAGAAAAATAGTAAGATAACCTGACAGCTTTATTATTTTGAATATGTTGTTCTTGTCCAATCACCACAGTTGTAATACTGGGTGTAGGTGACTGGAAAGTTTTTGTAAAACTCAAGCAGACACAAGGGGAGAATAATTGCTTATACTCTCAAATAGTTCTGTTTGGAATAACAACATGTTAGAATTTTATACAAGAAAGTAATATTGGGTATGCGTGTCATCATACCTATATCAAGTGAGACAATGAATAAAATTTATCACTATCACTTCTATTGGAATGTGATTGGTTTTCATAGTGACACATAGCCTGTTTGACTGATATATCTATGGGGCCAGTTAAGGCTAAAGTCTAATAATTATTGCTACTGCCAGAGATTGTCACCATTACAGAGTCTTGCTGTATTTGTTAAATATTTGAAAAATAACATGAAAATGCAAATAAAAATCAAACAGAAATAAAAATTCATTAGCATAAGCAAGGATTCAGATATGAAATCCAGCAGTGTCTCATATATAGTTAAGATGGTTACTGCTTCTTTGAAGATAGAAAAATTGCTGTGATACAAAATAAAAATAAGTTTTAGTATTCCTGTACTGTGCCCCAATATTTTTCATTCAGTAACCTGAGTGTGACAATATTGGTTACTGTAGGGGTTATAATTGTATGATTGAACAGTTCTATATGATTATTTTCATCAGCCACCAAGATTTTACATCATTTTATATACAGTATATAAACTAGTTTTGCAAGTTCTTTTTTTTTAATGAAACTTTCATTAGAATAGCCCTTTATTGCAATAACTGTCTTGGCTAGATTTTTGTTTTCAAAAGTAATAACCATGGCATATGTGAAAACAAAGGTAAATTACACCTGAAATACTTGAGGTCTGGTGAATTACCTGTAAGATAATTGAATATAATTGGATGACTTCTAAACTACTTCTTTGGATCCTCTTGAAATGTGTGTAGTCATGAGGATTGTTCATAATGCATGGTATTCCCATTCCTGTTGTTCCTTTACACCTCTTATACTAATCTGGAATATGTTTAAGTTTGTGAACTAACCAGTTAGAAATTGTTTGTACATAGCCAAATTTTTTCATACTAATTTTACTTCATTCCTTTGGCCATGTACATTACACAAAGAACTTCTTAAAAAATTGCATCCATAGCTGTGGTAATTCAGCAATGTAATATATATTATACATATTAGAGGTAACTGCCATTTTGATAAAATGGTGCTGTGGCCGGCCCTGCGAATATAGTGGTTAGGCACGGTACATGACTGCGATATCCTCAGACCTCATACTGGCTGTGTGGGTTACAAGTGAGCCCAGCATGGGTATGAGATTTTGGTACATTTGATTGTGGCCAGATTGTCGGTGCCATACGTATGGGCTATTCCATCTCCAAAGTCGTGCAGGCAATGGGCCTTCCATGGGCACTGTGTTCAGAGTGAATGATGAGTATGTGGATTCAGGCAATACCACAATAGTCGGGGTCACTGCTATGGAGTATGTGTTGTTGACAGGGGTCACCCTTGACTGACTTGGATAGTAAGAGCAGGTAGGCAGGCCACGGTGCAACAGATTACATGCAAATTAATTGCTGTATAACAAGTGTGAGCACTGGGCAAGTTGGCCATGCGGTTAGGGGCACGCAGCTGTGAGCTTGCATCCGGGATATAGTGGGTTCAAACCCCACTGTCGGCAGCTCTGAAGATGGTTTTCCGTGGTTTCCCATTTTCACACCAGGCACTTGCTGGGAATGTACCTTAATTAAGGCCACGGCCGCTTCCTTCCCATTCCTAGACCTTTCCTCTCCCATCATCGCCATAAGACCTATCTGTTTCAGCGCGACGTAAAGAAAATTGTTTAATTTTTTTTTTTTTTTTTAAATAAATAAGAGTGAGCAGCCATACCCTCCAGGTCCATCTCCTTGCACTGAGGTACAGAAGCCACCATCCCACTTGGGTATCACTGCTCAGCACATGTCACAAGGCCCAAAGATTGACATTAGGACGGAACATTACAGTTGAACTCTGAAAGCATAAAGAAACATCGTCTGGACAAATGAGTCATGTTACCAGTTTGTACATGCCGATGGCAGAGTACAATTGCGTCACCAATCTCTTGAGGCTATGGATTCTCTTGTCAGCAGGCTACAGTTCAGTTCGGAGCTGGTTGTATCATCGCATGGGGACTGTTCACATGGGATGAAACGGGACCGCTTGTACATATGACAACATCCCTCACCGATGAACGATACAGGAACCTGCTGTCAGATGATGCCCACCCATCTGTTTACCTCCAGCACACTGCAGGAGACCTGTACGTACAAGAAGAAAATGCACCATCCAATCGTTCCCAAACTTTGGTTGATTGTTCAATGAACACTCCATGGACATGAGGATGGTTGCCTAATCTCATAGAGCATATGTAGGATGCTGTCGAGAGAGATGTGTGCGCCATTGACCATATTCTGAAAAATCTCTGTGCATTACGGGAGGCTGTGGATTGATCATGGAACAGTACGAATTCCCACGCTTCCAGTCTCTTGCAAAGTCCTTGCCACACCGCATTGCTATGATCACCAGGATGAAAGGGAGTGCTATTAACAACTAGCCAGGTATCTCTAATTCAATTGCTCATCAGTGTACTATTTACATAGTATTACCATATAAAATTCTTCCTTTGAGGTATAATAATTCCTTTTCAAATGGTATCTACCGCTTATTGGTGTTATAATAGTGAACTGTGTTGCCAATTATCATACAAGTGGCTGTGCTGTTTGAGTCACGTAGCTGTGAGCTTGCGTATTCAGGAGATGGTGGGTTTGAATTTCACTGTCAGCAACCCTCTCGGTTTCTCATTTTCACACCAGGCTGTACTTTAATTCAGGACATACGTCACTTCCTTCCCAGTCTTATCCTTTTCCTATTCCATCGTCATCATAAGACCTGTCAATGCAACGTAAAATAAGTAGTAAAAAATTATTAAAAAGAAGTAATACTATTATGGTTCATGTTTGTGAGTTGCTGTAGTCACGTCTTAGTTCGTGAACTGTGGGCAACAGCTAAGTGGCCTAGTAAGGGGTCCTGAGAGTCGGGATACCAGTTGCTATGGAATGGGAGTGGGCATCTCGGATATATTCTGAGTCATGGCCCTCCTTGTGCTCAGGCGGCTAGGACTATACAATTCGCCGGTGGTCCATAACCTGTTAGAGGAGAGATCCTCACTTGGACTATGTGCAAGTAGGGCAGCATCCTGCTTCATGAATTTACCGAGCTCAGAACACATTAAGCAAGCCTTGGACCTATGGGAGTAATGGAGTCCCACTCCCATTTGACAGGCGAGGGACTCCTTGGAAACAACTTGGCGAACGAAAAGGAATTTGATGGGGAGCTATCAATATTAATGGGGCTTATGGAAGAAAGAAAGTAGAACTGGCTGAGTCAGCAAAGAGGATGCATCTGGATGTGCTAGGAGTAAGTGATATTCGGGTAAGGGGAGATAATGAGGAAGAGATAGGAGATTATAAGGTGTACTTGACGGGTGTTAGAAAGGGAAGGGCAGAGTCTGGGGTAGGGCTCTTTATCAGGAATACCATTGCACGCAACATAGTTTCTGTTAGGCACGTAAATGAGCGAATGATGTGGGTAGATTTGTCAATGGGAGGAATTAAGACAAGAATTGTGTCCGTGTATTCACCATGTGAGGGTGCAGATGAGGATGAAGTTGACAAGTTTTATGAAGCATTGAGTGACATCGTGGTCAGGGTCAACAGCAAGGATAGAATAGTGCTAATGGGCGATTTCAATGCGAGAGTTGGAAATAGAACTGAAGGATATCAAAGGGTGATTAGTAAATGTGGGGAAGATATGGAAGCTAATGGGAATGGGAAGTGTTTGCTGGACTTCTGTGCCAGTATGGGTTTAGCTGTTACGAATACATTCTTCAAGCATAAGGCTATTCATTGCTACACATGGGAGGCTAGGGGTACCAGATCCATAATAGACTATATCTTAACAGACTTTGAATTCAGGAAATCTGTTAGGAATGTACGAGTTTTTCGGGGATTTTTCGATGATACAGACCACTATCTGATCTGTAGTGAACTAAGTATCTCTAGGCCTAGGGTAGAGAAAGTGAAATCTGTCTGCAAACTAATAAGAGTAGAAAATCTCCAGGACGAGGAAATTAGACAGAGTTCATGGATATGATTAGTGAGAAGTTTTGAACAGTAGACAGTAAGCAGGTTCAGGATATAGAAAGTGAATGGGTGGCATACAGGGATGCTGTAGTAGAAACAGTAAGGGAATGCCTAGGAACAACTGTGTGTAAAGATGGGAAAAGGCGAACATCTTGGTGGAATGATGAAGTGAGAGCAGCCTGTAAACGTAAAAAGAAGGCTTATCAGAAATGGCTCCAAACAAGGGCCGAGGCAGACAGGGATTGGTACGTAGATGAAAGAAACAGAGCGAAACAAATAGTTGTTGAATCCAAAAAGAAGTCATGGGAAGATTTTGGTAATACCTGGAAAGGCTAGGTCAAGCAGCAGGGAAACCTTTCTGGACAGTAATAAAAAATCTTAGGAAGGGTGGGAAAAAGGAAATGAACAGTGTTTTGAGTAATTCAGGTGAACTCATAATAGACCCCAGGGAATCACTGGAGAAGTGGAGGGAATATTTTGAACATCTTCTCAATGTAAAAGGAAATCATCCTTGTGGTGTTGCAAACAGCCAAGCTCATGGGGAGGAGGAAAATGATGTTGGTGAAATTATGCTTGAGGAAGTGGTAAGGTTAGTACCTAAACTCCATTGTCATAAGGCAGCAGGAATAGATGAAATTAGACCTGAAATGGTGAAGTATAGTGGGAAGGCAGGGATGAAATGGCTTCATAGAGTAGTAAAATTAGCGTGGAGTGTTGGTAAGGTACCTTCAGATTGGACAAAAGCAGTAATTGCACCTATCTACAAGCAAGGAAACAGGAAGGATTGCAACAACTATCGAGGTATCTCATTGATTAGTATACCAGGCAAAGTATTCACTGGCATCCTGGAAGGGAGGGTGCGATCAGTCGTTGAGAGGAAGTTGGATGAAAACCAGTGTGGTTTCAGACCACAGAGAGGCTGCCAGGATCAGATTTTCAGTATGCGCCAGGTAATTGAAAAATGCTACAAGAAAAATAGGGAGTTGTGTTTATGTTTCGTAGATCTAGAGAAAGCATATGACAGGGTACTGAGGGAAAAGATGTTCGCCATACTGGGGGACTATGGAATTAAAGGTAGATTATTAAAATCAATCAAAGGCATTTATGCTGATAATTGGGCTTCAGTGAGAATTGATGGTAGAATGAGTTCTTGGTTCAGGGTACTTACAGGAGTTAGACAAGGCTGTAATCTTTCACCTTTGCTGTTCATAGTTTACATGGATCATCTGCTGAAAGGTATAAAATGGCAGGGAGGGATTCAGTTAGGTGGAAATGTAGTAAGCAATTTGGCCTATGCTGACGACTTGGTCTTAATGGCAGACTGTGCCGAAAGCCTGCAGTCTAATATCTTGGAACTTGAAAATAGGTGCAATGAGTATGGTATGAAAATTAGCCTCTCGAAGACTAAATTGATGTCAGTAGGTAAGAAATTCAACAGAATTGAATGTCAGATTGGTGATACAAAGCTAGAACAGGTCGATAATTTCAAGTATTTAGGTTGTGTGTTCTCCCAGGATGGTAATATAGTAAGTGAGATTGAATCAAGGTGTAGTAAAGCTAATGCAGTGAGCTTGCGGTTGCGATCAGCAGTATTCTGTAAGAAGGAAGTCAGCTCCCAGACGAAACTATCTTTACATCGGTCTGTTTTCAGACCAAATTTGCTTTACGGGAGCGAAAGCTGGGTGGACTCAGGATATCTTATTCATAAGTTAGAAGTAACAGACATGAAAGTAGCAAGAATGATTGCTGGTACAAACAGGTGGGAACAATGGCAGGAGGGTACTCGAAATGAGGAGATAAAGGCTAATTTAGGAATGAACTCGATGGATGAAGCTGTACGCATAAACCGGCTACGGTGGTGGGGTCATGTGAGACGAATGGAGGAGGATAGGTTACCTAGGAGAATAATGGACTCTGTTATGGAGGGTAAGAGAAGTAGAGGGAGACCAAGACGACTATGGTTAGACTCGGTTTCTAACAATTTAAAGATAAGAGGTATAGAACTAAATGAGGCCACAACACTA
This sequence comes from Anabrus simplex, assembly GCF_040414725.1. Classification (NCBI taxonomy): domain Eukaryota; kingdom Metazoa; phylum Arthropoda; class Insecta; order Orthoptera; family Tettigoniidae; genus Anabrus; species Anabrus simplex. The sequence continues at coordinate 201,991,022 of NC_090266.1, read as the reverse complement.
GTTGCAAATCGAGGATTGTGGCGACGTTTAGTAAATTCTCAGTGGCTTGCAGACTGAACACTGAAAGGCATAACAGTCTATAATGATAATTTATGTATGTATGTATGTATACATCTATTATTATTATTATTATTATTATTATTATTATTATTATTATTATTATTATTGAGCACTTTGCCTGAAAGATATCATTAACCTATGAAAATTGTGAACGGTACAACATCTTTGCGACTGCTGATGGTCCTGAGAGACCTCAGAATGCTGGAATTTCAATCTGAAAGGGATTACCTCTCTAATGTTATTCAGTGACAGTCAATAAAATGTGTTGAAAGTGAAGTATTTTTCACACTGGTGGAGAGAAAATTAATATATTTCTAATTCTCATTTAGCAGTACTTTTCCTAGTATTAATCAGTGTAATCTCTTTTGCAGATAATTTATCCTGGACATATAAAATTGTCTGAACAAGAAAAATCAAATATTTGTTACCTCGCCTTTCCGGATTCCAATTCTGGTTGCATGGGGGACACTCAGTTTCATATGCGCATTCGACAGTCACCTGGACGGTATGGCCTACTTCCAGAGCATCAGCTCTACAACCAGAAATGTCCAGTCTATTTGCAAGCTGATCCTGGCTACTATTATGGATATGTTTACTTCCGCCAGGTGAAGGATAAATCTCTTCCACGAGGCTATTTCCAAAAGGTTGAGTAAATGAAAGTTATATTTAGTACAGTTTAAGTATTTTTTTTATGAATAAAGATTTGTATTATTTTGCACTTTATCAATTGTATAAAGTGTTTAATGAAATTTTTAAAACTGGAGTACAGTAATAATCTCAGTTCAGAAATATTCATGACATTTTTTAGTTTAAATCAATCTGGTGAATGAAAACTAGAGGGACAGAGGAGTTTAGAAGGTAAAGATGTTGTAGATCATGTAGGATTGAAAGGGACAAAAATAAAAAATATATTAGTGTGATCAAAATATCTCAACATTACATCTTTATCAATCAGAGAAGCAGAAGAGTTCAGAGTAATGGAAAAATACTGTGTTTGTCATATCTAATCTTCAGAGTAATGAAGTAATTGAGTAAAAGTAATTGAATTGCTTATAACAATTACATTTTTAGTAATTATTACTCATAATGGTTACTTTTCACAAAATGTAATTTTTGCCCGTAATTTACTTCTGAAAAGAAAATTGTAATTGTTACATGTTAGTAACCTTTGCATTCTAGTGATCAATATATATCACATCGAGAGCTTGGCAACTTTGGAACCCCAACATTCGCAAGGCGTCGCACCAAGGGTATATTCCAGGATACAACGCGCACTCGGTCATTTACTTGCAGGTTGTCATGGTTACTAGTTGAGATTTAGATAATTGTGTACTATTTGGTCAAGATGGTAGCAGTGGTGATGATTATTGTTTTAAGGGAAAGTACAGCTGGGCAACCACCTTCTATTAACACTAACACTATTAACACTTGGTATTTGTAGTCTCCTTTAAAAATAAAGAAATATGTTTTTTCTTTGAAAAGTGAAGGTATCGACAAAAGGAAGGGAAAGGCCACGAAAGGTGTGAAAATGCAGGACTCCCTAGGCCTCAAAAACCTAATACTGTTGAGGTCGGGAAAGAATAATAGTTGACCAAGGAAGATCAGATAGAAAAGTTGAAACCGAGGATACTGACACAAGTAAGTGGAAGCAGTGCCAGACTCACCTAACGGAACCATGGTCTTCAACCCATGCACCCAAGGTGAGAGTACTTGGACTAACTTTTAGTCGCCTTTTACGACCGTGGATGTTATTCTACCTTCCCCACCCACAGGAGTTACGTGAAAATCGGTATTTTGAATCTCCTTTAAAAATAAACATGTATTTTTTAAATTTGGAAAAATCCACTTAGGTGGGGGTGGGGGAAGGACTGAAAATTGGGTTGAATTCTGTTCATGGGGATACATATATCTGAAAAACTGAAGATGTTACAGACGTGGATAGATGTATTTGGAATCTCTTTTAAAAATAAAGAATCATAGATAATTTGTTTTCGGAAAATCCACTTAAGGGGAACTGAAAAAGGGGGTGAATTTTTAAAAATTAACATATCTACAGTATATCTCAAAAACTGAACATGTTACAGATGTGAAAACTGGTATTTTTAATCTCTTTTAAAAATAAGGAAATGTGTGTTTTTTTTGTTTTCAGAAAAACCACTTGAGGTGGGGGTTTAAAAGAACTGAAAAGGGGGTTGAATTCTCTTTATTAGGATACTGATATCCCAAAAACCAAAGATGTTACACACGTGAAAAATTGGTATTTGTAGTCTCCTTTAAAAATAAAGAAATATGTTTTTTCTTTTTGGAAAATCCACTTCGGTGGGGATGGAAGAAGGATTGATAAAGGGGTTGATTTATTTTTATTTGTTCTATTTAAAAAACTGAAGATGTTTGAGGTGTGGAAATAGGTATTTGGAATCTCCTTTAAAAATAAAGAAACAGTTTTTTAAATTTATATTTTTGACTTGGGAGAAGACTGTTTCTCACACGTACAGTTCTATGTCGCATGGTCATCTTTTCCCCAAAAGATAACACCACAAACGTGGTTTACAAAGATTTTCTGGGGTAAATGGAACTCAATTTTTGGGTGAATTTTTACAGTTTAGGGATTTTCAGATAATGCCTTAGTATAGAACCGAGGAACGATTACTTTTATCAAATTACAAAATCACGCGAGCAAAGCCATGGGTAACTGCTGGTAGAGAAATAGACTAAGAAGGAGGTGCAGATTGGGAAGAAATAGAGTTAGAAATGGCTGTAGAAGTAAGAAGAAATTGAAGGAACTTATTAGGAAATTGAATCTAGCAAAGATGTCAGCCAAGGATAACATGATGGCAAGCATAATTGGTGGTCATACAAATTTTAGTGAAAAATGGAAGGGTATATATAGGCAATTTAAGGAAGAAACAGGTTCCAAGAAGGATATTCCAGGAATCATTAATGAACAAGGGGAGTGTGTAAGCGAGGATCTTCAAAATGCAGAAGTATTCAGTCAGCAGTATGTAAATATTGTTGGTTACAGGATAATTGCCAGATAGAGGGGGTAACTAATGCTAAAGAAGTATTAAAATTTATATATGATGACAATGACATTTACAATAAGATACAAAAGTTGAAAACTAGAAAAGCAGCTGGAATTGATAAGATTTCTGGGGATATACTAAGGACAATGAGCTGGGATATAGTACCATATCTGAAGTACTTATTTGATTATTGTTTGCTTGGAGGAGCTATACCAAATGAATGGAGAGTTGCTATAGTAGCCCCTGTGTATAAAAGGGTGATAGACATACAGTAAAGCTGAAAATTACTGGCCAGTCGGTTTGACATGCATTGCATTCTAGAAATGCTAAAACAATGCTATAGACGAATGATGTGAAAGTGAGGATGTACACTAAAAAACAGCGTGGTGTTTCAAAATCCACTTGTTAGCTGACTGAATGTTAAATGCACATTCCATTAGAATTTTGTTCTTTGTGGTGCAATGTTTGCATTCCTCTTCTTGTAGTTCTGTTATTGCGAATGGTTTCTCTCATTAGTGACTGAAGGTTCAATACGCTGTCCTCAGCTTTGTGAACAAGAACACATACAAAATAGCTAATATTTTCATAAAACAAGGTCTAAATGTAGCCTTTGGAATGAACAAGACACTGCAAAGACAATCAGCAAATGCAGCCTAAACAGGAAAGACATTTTCTCCAAGTCAGATGTTTATGCACTCAGGTGTCAAGAATGCAACTGCATTGCCACACATACAGGCCAAACAATACATAATTTCCACTAAAGATACAAAGAACACAAAAATGTGGTCAGATACAATCTGCATTTAGCCTTCTATGAGCACATATATAACAAATCACACTGTTTCATGGACATCAGCACAGATCTAAAAATTTTACACATTAAAAAAATAAAAGCAAATCTTTGAATATTGAAGAAGCAATCAGAATTTACATCACAAAAGAGCTAACTGAATCAACTTCAATGATCATACACATTTTTAAAATCCTTCCCCCTCTTTGTCCTATTAATTAACTTTTGAACAACATTTTACGCACCGGGTGAGTTGGCTGTGTGGTTAGGAGCATGAAGCTGTGAGCTTGCACCCGGGAGATAGTGGGTTCGAACCCCATTGTCGGCAGCCCTGAAGATGGTTGTCTGTGGTTTCCCATTTTCACACCAGGCAAATGCTGGGGCTGTACATGAATTAGGACCATGGCCACTTCCTTTACCACTCCTAGCCCTTTCCTATCCCACCGTCACCATAAGACCTATCTGTGTCAGTGTGACGTAAAGCAACTTGTAAAAAAGAACACACGTTTTATGCATTTTGCATTAGCGCTTAACCCACTTTGGTTGGCGTATAATGGAGTCATACTGTCGGTCGATGTGTGGGTGCAGCGCTCACTCCCAGTTTATTATGTTTTCGGTATGGTTTTGTTATTGTGTTGTTTATTGGAGGTAGAACTTTAATTTTAACTTTATAATATACTAGCAAGATACCCGTGCTTTGCTACGGTATTATACTGAAATTTATAATTGGATGCTTATTGTTTTATATAAAATCCGCCGAAATTCGCAATCTGACAAGTTTTCTGAGAGAAACCGCCAAAATTCGCGATCTGACTCGTTTTCTAATAGATTATGGCAAGTTTCCTCCCATTTTTAAATCTTTCTTTCCTGCAATTGATTTCATACTTCCCGGGCTAGGTCCAGGTATTCCACCCGGTCAGTTGGGTCCCTAAATCTCTGCCATTTTTTATATGGATGAAATCCTTCAGATCCGGCGTGATGTCGTCTTGGGTGCCTTGGCGATACTGAACCCGCGGCCGGACTGCATTCTTAGTCATTACCCGTCCAGGATCCGTTTCCTGCGCGGTCCGCACATTTGACGACGGTCCAGAACATTATTGCAGATGTTCTGGACCCCACAGCAAGATGCAAGACCGCTACTTGGCAGTAAATTCCATCTGCTGCCATTGTCATTGTTGACAATGTGACCAGCACTATTATCGCGCGTAGGCAAGTGTGCGGGATTTCTGGCGTTACGAATGACATACTTCCATGCATTATTGACCTTATTATAGAGGTGAACAATTTGACGGTCAATCTCATTTCTGTCGTTTATTTCAAATGTGTTCAAATTTGTATTTATATGCCACGAGAATCTACTGTAATCTAAGAACGTTCTCCGGAGGAAAAGACGGGTGTTGAAAACGAACCCAGGAAAGATTAAAAAGGATCAGTTTATGATCAGAATTAGTACATCGAAAATCTACAGGCTGTTTCCAGTCATTCGATAGGGTCAGGAATGGAATGAATAAAGCCCCATCTAGTGGTGACAATAGGAATTTTGCCGGCTGCCGAAGCACTCCTGTGGGGCAATGATCGATGAATGACAAATGAAATTAAATATTGGACAGTGTTGCTCGAATTAATGATGACAGGGAAAACCGGAGTATCCGGAGAAAAACCTGTCCCGCCTCCATTTGGTCCAGCATGAATGTCACATGGAGTGACCGGGATTTGAACCACGGAACCCAGCTGTGAGAGGTCGGCGCGCTGCCGCCTGAGCAACGGGGGCTCCTTATAAGTACATTATGAACAGTAAAATCAATTGGTCTCACCTCCCTTTACACCCCACCGCCGTTAAGTTTTCAACTCCTTTTCAATCCCGCCCCCCAAGATGGTTTCCCCCCCAAAACGCGTTTTTCTTTGTTTTAAAGGAGATCCAAATACCAATTTTCACGTCTGTGACAACTTTAGTTTTTATTGGTTGTAGGTATTCTCACACAATTAAGTCAATTAATTTTTAAATTCTTTCACCTACCCCTCCCCCCACTCTCTTCATTGGATTTTCCGAGAATACGTGTTTCTTTACTTTTAAAGCAGATTCCAAATATCAAATTTCACGTCTGTAACATCTTCATTTTTGAGATATCAGTAGCCTAATTAAATAAATTCAATACCATTTTCAGTCACCTTTACCCCCCGCTCCACCCAAGTGGTATTTCCGAAAACTAAAAATACACGTTTCTTTTTTTTAATACAGATAAAAAATACCATTTTTCACTTCTGTAACATGTTACGTTTTTTTTGAGATATACTGTAGAAATTCTCATTTTAAAATTTCACCCCCTTTTTAGTTCCCCTTAAGTGGAGTTTCCAAAAACAAATCACCTGTTTCTTTACATTTACAGGTGATTCCAAATACCACCTTTTACGTCTGTAACATTTTACGTTTCTCAGATATTCTGTAGATATAGTCTTTCAAAAAATTCACCCCAATTTGTCACTCCTGTCTAACCGCCATTAATTGGATTTTCCAAAAACAAAAAAATACGTGTTTCTTTATCTTTAAAGGAGATCCCACATACAAATTTTCAGTTCTGTAATATCTTCAGTTTCTGAGATATATGTTTCCTCATTAAAGGCATTCAACCCACTATTCACAATTTTACACCCCTCCTATTGGGATTTACAGAAACAAATAAATACGTGTTCCTTTATTTTTAAAGTGATTCTAAATACCAATTTTTACATCTGTAAACTTTTAATGTTTTAAGATATAGACACACTCATTTTAAAAATTCATCCCCCCCCCCCTTTTCACCGCCCATTATTTGGATTTTCCAAAAACGAAAAAATAGCTATTTCTTTATTTTTAAAGTAGATCCCAAATACCAATTTTCAGGTCTGTAATATCTTCAGGTTCTAAAATATAAGTAGCCTCATTAAAGGCATTCAACCCGTTTTTCACCCTTTTCCACTCTTCCTATTGGGATTTTCCAAAAACAAAAAAATACATGTTTCTTTATTTTTAAAGGAGATTCTAAATACCAATTTTTACATCTATAAACTTTAAAAGTTTTGAGACATAGATACACTCATTTTAAAAATTCATCCCCTTTTCACACACACACACACACCTCCCTCCCATTAATTGGATTTACTAAAAACAAAAAAATACGTTTTTCTTTATTTTTAAAGCAGACACCAAACACCAATTTTCAGGTCTATAATATATTCAGGTTCTGAAATATAAGTAGCCTCATTAAAGGCATTAACCAATTATTCACCCTTTTCCACCCTTCCTATTGGGATTTTCCGAAAACAAAAAATATGTGTTTCTTTATTTTTAAAGGAGATTCTAAAAACCAATTTTTATATCTATGCACTGTAAAAGTTTTGAGATATAGGTGCACTCATTTCAAAAATTCACCCCCTTTTCATCCCCATTAGTTGGGTTTTCCAAAAACCAAAAAATACATGATTATTTTTAAAGGGGATCCCAAACACCAATTTTCAGGTCTGTAATATCTTCAGTTTCTGAGATATAAGTATCCTGATTAAAGGCTTTCAACCCCTTTTTCACCCCCTTTAACTCCTCCTATTGGGATTTTCCAAAAACAAAAAAATATGTGTCTTTATTTTTAATGAAGATTCTCAATACCATCTGTAAACTTTAAAAGTTTTGAGATATAGATGCACTCATTTTAAGAATTCACCCCCTTTTCACCCTCCCATTAATTGGATTTTCAAAAAACAAAAAAATACATATTTCATTATTTTTAAAATTGAACAAAAGTACCAATTTTCAGGTCTGTAATATCTTCAGTTTCTGAAGTATAAGTACCGGTATCCTGATTAAAGGCATTCAGCCCCTTTTTCACCCCTCCTATTGGGATATTCTGAAAACAAAAAAATATGTGTTTCCTTGGTTTTAAGGAAGATTCTAAATACCAACTTTTACATCTGTAAACGTTTAAAGTTTTGAGATATAGATACACTAATTTTAAAATTTCACCCCCCTTTTCACCCCCTTAGTGACGGAATATCCAAAAATCCTCTCTTAGCGAGCACCTACTATGAATATATCCCCCAAAATTTTATTTCTTTATGTCCAGTAGTTTTGGCTTGGCGATGATGAATCAGTCAGTCAGTCAGGACTAGTTATTTTATACTAGCAAGATACCCGTGCTTCGCTACGGTATTATACTGAAATTTATAATTGAATTCTTATTGTTTTAGATATATAATCTGCCAAAATTCGCGATCTGACTCGTTTTTTGCGAGAATCCACCAAAATTCCCGATCCGACTCGTTTTCTATTAGATTACGGCACGTTTCCTCCCATTTTTCAATCTTCCTTTCCAGCAATCGATTTCGTACTTCCCGGGCTAGGCTCAGGTATTCCTCCTGGTCAGTTGGGTCCGTAAATCTTTGCCATCTCTTCCTATAATCATTTTTAATATGGATAAAATCCTTCAGAAGATACGGCGTGGTGTCATATTGGGTGCCTTGGCGGCACTGAACCCGCGGCTGGACTGCATTCTTAGTCATTACCCATCCAGGAGCCGTTTCTAGCGCGGTCGCACATTTGACGACGGTTCGGAACATTATTATTATTATTATTATTATTATTATTATTATTATTATTATTATTATTATTATTATTATGTGTTGCTGGAATGAATGATGACAGGGAAAACGGGAGTATCCGGAGAAAAACCTGTCCCGCCTCCGTTTTGTCCAGCACGAATGTCACATGGAGTGACCGGGATTTGAACCACGGAACCCAGCTGTGAGAGGCCGGCGCGCTGCCGCCTGAGCAACGGAGGATCCTTATAAGTACATTAAGGACAGTAAAATCAGTTGGTCTCACCTCCTTTTACACCCCAATGCCGTTAAGTTTATTTACAGCCAATCCCCCCCACAAAAAAATTTGAAAGAAGGCGTGTTTCTTTAAGTTTAAAGGAGATTCCAAACACCAATGTTCACGTCTATTACCTCCAGTTTTGAGATATATGTATCCCCATAAAAATGATTCACTTTTTTCACTTCATTTCACACTGCTCCCCCCTCCCCCTAAGTGAATTTTCCCGCAAAAAATACTTGTTTGTTTAATAGTAAAGGATCTTCTAAATACCAATTATCGCGACTCTAACTTCTTCAGTTTTTGATTTATGTGTCCACATGAAAGGAATTCAACTCCTTTACACTCCTGCCCCCAAAAATGGTTTCCCACCAAAACACGTTTTTCTTTGTTTTTAAAGGAGATCCAAATATGAATTTTCACGTCTGTAACAACTTTAGTTTTTATTAGATGTATGTATTCTCATACAATTAAGTCAATTAATTTTTCCATTCTTTCACCCCCCCCACTTCATTGGATTTTCCGAGAACACGTGTTTCTTTACTTTTAAAGCAGATTGAAAATATCAAATTTCACGTCTGTAACATCTTCATTTTTGATATATCAGTAGCCTAATTAAAAGAATTCAACACCGTTTTCAGTCACTTTTACGCCCCCCTCCACCCAAGTGATATTTCCGAAAACTAAAAATACACGTTTCTTTATGTTTAATAGAGATAAAAAATACCATTTTTCACTTCTGTAACATGTTAAGTTTTTTAGATATACTGTAAAAATTCTCATTTTAAAAATTCACCCCTTTGGAGTTCCCCTTAAGTGGAGTTTCCAAAAACAAATCGCCTATGTTTCTTTACATTTACAGGAGATTCCAAACACCCACTTTTTACGTCTGTAACATTTTACGTTTCCAAGATATTCTGTAGATAGTCTTTCAAAAAATTCACCCCAATTTGTCACTCCTGTTTAACCGCCATTAATTGGATTTTCCAAAAACTAAAAAAAATACGTGTTTCTCTATTTTTAAAGGAGATCCCTTATACAAATTTTCAGTTCTGTAATATCTTCCGTTTCTGAGATATATGTATCCTCATTAAAAGCATTCAACCCATTTTTCACCCTTTTACACCCCTCCTATTGGATTTACAGGAAACAAAAAAATACGCGTTTCTTTACTTTTAGAGGAGATTCTAACTACCAATTGTTACATCTGTAAATTTTAAAGTTTTAAGATGTAGACACACTCATAAAAAAAAATCACCCCCCTTTTCACCCCCCAATATTTGGATTTTCCAAAAACGAAAAAAATATGTGTTGCTTTACTTTTAAAGTAGATCCCAAATACCAATTTTCAGGTCTGTAATATCTTCAGGTTCTGAAATATAAGTAGCCTCATTAAAGGCATTCAACCCATTATTCACCCTTTTACAGCCTTCCTATTGGGATTTTCCGAAAACAAAAAAATACGTGTTTCTTTATTTTTAAAGGAGATTCTAAATACCAATTTTCACATCTGTAAACTTTTAAAATTTTCATATGTAGATACACTCATTTTAAAAATTCACACCCCTTTTCACCCCCCACCCCCAATTACTTGGATTTTCCAAAAACGAAAAATACCTGTTTCTTTATTATTTTTAAGTAGATCTCAAATACCAATTTTCAGGTCTGTAATATCTTCAGGTTCTGAAATATAATTAGCCTCATTAAAGGTATTTAACATATTTTCACCCTTTTCCACCCTTCCTATTGGGATTTTCCGAAAAGAAAAATATATGTGTTTCTTTATTTTTAAAGGAGATTCTAAGTACTAATTTTTACATTTATAAACTTTAAAAGTTTCGTGATATATATATATATATAGATACACTAATTTTAGAAATTCACCCTCTTCTCACCCCCCATTAATTGGATTTTCCAAAAACAAAAAAATACATGGTTCTTTATTATTAAAGGAGATACAAAACACCAATTTTCAGGTCTGTGATATCTTCAGTTTCTGAGATATAAGTATCCTCATTAAATGCATTCAACCCCTTTTTCACCCCCTTTCCTCCTTTCCTATTAGGATTTTCCGAAAACAAAAAAAATACGTGTTTCTTTATTTTTAATGAAGAGTCTAAATACCAATTTTTACATTTGTAAACTTTAAAAGTTTTGAGATATAGATACACTCATTTTAAAATTTCACCCCCCTTTTCACCCCCTTAGCGACGGAATATCCAAAAATCCTCTCTTAGCGAGCACCTACATCTTAATATGAATGTATATCCAATATTTCATTTCATTATGTCCAGTAGTTTTGGCTCGGCGATGATGAATCAGTCGGTCAGTCAGTCAGGACAAGCTATTTTATATATATAGATATATATATGGATGATACAGTACAATGATTTCTTCTTATATAGTAGGAAATACTCAATTATCTCTAAAAGATTACATAACAAAATTCAAAATAATGCATTTGGTTATATGAGGGAACTGTCACTCTAACACACATTTCCTTCACTGTCTCTACATAGTGCACACTACAAAACAAGGCTGAACTAGAGGCTGGAATCACTATGGAGACTCATTCCCTTTTTTTTTTTTTTTTTTTTTTTTTTTTTTTTTTTTTTTTTTTTTTTTTTTTTGGCAGGGGTGACAAAGCATTACAGAGTATTAACTGCAGTTTGGTACCTCACATTTTTCACACCTTGAGATAGTTTTACGGTTAATTATTTTAAGGCTGGTGTCTGGTTTGAACTGACTGAGAAGTTATTCGTTCCTAAGTCCAAGGCACTCCTGTATCCTGCATGAATGCATGAATGCTATGTGTTAATGCCCTTGCAGCCATACTCTGGCAAAAGTTTATAGTGATTCCATCTCCTCCATTTCTTATCATCCACCTTATTCCATAAAGTAAGGTTATCTATAGCACGTATGAGGACTAATAATGGAATCATCTGGGATAATGGGATCAAGTTCGGTAAGAAGAAAGTCATCTCCCAAAGTCTCACTGTTACCATCTTGATCAATATTATATGGCTTATCAAGTAAGTCAACATTCACGTCGTTTTTGCTCTCTTCCAACAACTCCCTGATGACGTCTCTATCCATGGTTGAAATATACTTTCGACATCAAGATGTAAAATGAATCGAGGAATAAAATACCAGTGTGAATAAAAACTTTGGTCACACCGCTGGTTGACATGTGAGCATGGGGCTCACTCTCATGCCGCTGAAGTAATAATGGTATCACAGCTCCAACTGAAGGCCATGCTGCCTATTATTGCTGTCTCTGTGCCATTCCTAACACTATTTTTGGAAGCTAAAGGAATGCCCAAAGTGCTCAGTTAATTTGTACACAAAGGAGGAGGAAATAAATTTGAGAGTGAGTGGTGCGTTCACACGCCGACCAATGGCAGGTTAATGAATCCCACAGGAAGCTACTCTGACTTAAATGTCTGGAATGTGGGTTAGATTATTCTTATCTGTAGTAATTTCGTTTTTTTTATAGGTTATTATTTATCACTGAAAATAATGTCCTACAAAATGCTTTTTAATTCAAATCCATACTTTTATTTCATCAAAATCATTAACTTGCATTTACTCCTTAATACACAAAAATACATTAAAATATGCAGAAGAAACATTCCCTACCCTCTCCAATGTGCAGAATCATTGCTTCCCTAACTCTTCTACTTCTCCACTTCTTAGCTACCAGGACTGGGGGGGCATGGACACTGACTGCTGTCCAAACGCAGTTCCTGAAGGTATCAGACGATGGATGAACTGCTTAGACAAGTACATAAACATCTCTTTTAATGAGGTGACAGTTGAGGACAGTAGAGCTCCCTCATGTCGGACTCAAACCATTCTTTTTCTACAGTATTTACAATATTTACAAAAATATCTTCATCAACATTGACCAAAGAACAAACCCCAATGGTAATGAAAATAAGGAAGGATTTTCATTAATGATTGTTTTATTTATTCCTATTTCCCTTTGCCACATACTTTTTAGAATATAAAAAATGTAGCAGTTCTTCCCGGTGAAATCCATTCCTTGTTCAATAATTTAACAATTGTGTAGAATTCTTTCTCTCTTTCTACTTTTTCTTTATATTCTCTTCCTAGATATTTTACTCTTAAATGCCTCAATCTCCCTACAAATTCAATAGATGTGTCTCTTCCATTATTTCCCCACAAAGTAAACAACGGTTCTCTTCATGCTTCTCTCTCTGACCCTTATTCTTATATAGTCCCATTAGCCACCACCACCACGCCGTGCTAGATAGAGCGACCAACCCTTTAATTTTACTTCACCTTATTTGTTGATTCCACATGCCATTTAATGTTACTATAATACCTACGTAATCTACAGTGGAAGTCCGTTACAGCGAGAATTCACAATGGAGAAAAATTTACTCGCTATAGCGTATTGTTGTTATATCGGATTTTTCATAAAAGACGGGAAAACCCCACACGCATTAAAACCGGTATGTAACGGCAACCCGTTTGTTCAAAACTTACGGACCGGGCGAGTTGGCCATGCGGTTAGCAGCACGCAGCTGTGAGCTTGCATCCGGGAGATAGTGGGATCGAACCCCACTGTCGGCAGCCCTGAAGGTGGTTTTCCGTGGTTTCCCATTTTCACACCAGGCAAGTGCCGGGGCTGTACCTTAATTAAGGCCAGGGCCGCTTCCTTCCCATTCCTAAGCCTTTCCTATACCATCGTCGCCATAAGACCTATCTGTGTCGGTGCAATGTAAAGCAAATAGCAAAACTTACGTTTTCACAGATTTCCATACTAAGTTATTTTTCTAACTCCGAGACAACATGAATAGGCCTACCTATATTCAATTTAATTCTGAAAAATTGGAGTAGTATCACTCCAGTGGCTTCTGTGGCAAACGTTACAGTTTTCTTATTCAAATAAAGTCACCTAACCTAACTTAACCTCATATGTATCATGAAAACATATTTTAAGCACCAGTAGAGTAATGCTGCCGGGCTGAGTGGCTCAGACGGTTAAGGCGCTGGCCTTCTAACCCCAACTTGGCAGGTTCGATCCTGGCTCAGTCCGGTGGTATTTGAAGGTGCTCAAATACGACAGCCCCGTGTCGGTAGATTTACTGGCACGTAAAAGAACTCCTGCGGGACTAAATTCCGGCACCTCGGCGTCTCCGAAGACCTTAAAAAGTAGTTAGTGGGACGTAAAACAAATAACATTATTATTATTATTATTAGAGTAATGCTAACCTTTTCACTATAAATTACTCGGGAATAGCCTTTCCAAAATTTAACCAGACTCAAGAAAATACAGTAAAACTATATGATGCGTTCCTCATTAAGACAATCTCTCGCTTAGCATGTCGCAAATTTGAAGTCCCGATTCACGTCGTATTGAATGTATTTTAAATTACCTCATTAATCTTGTCACAAATTTTCATTATTACGGCTCAGTACGATCACATTTTATCCCAGCCCTGAATTTATTTTTGTCTACCCTTGTGAAAGGAATGTGATTTGCAACACCCTTGCCACAGGAGCCAGGATGAGGAAAGTTTCGCAAAAAACGGAAATGGCCTTGAATTCCAGAACTTTTGGGAGTAAATTATAGCTTTGGGAAGCAAGCCATCAGCCTCAGGAAAGTTCAGTTTTGCTCTCCAATTTTCATTGATATTGCTGAATAATCCAGTAAGCCTGTTTGTGCTTGTATTTGGCATTCCATTCAGAATCTAAGAATCAAAGAATTATTTAGCCACCTAATCGATACCTTTATTTACCTTTGGCAATTTTATAAAATCCTTAATAGTACATTTTTCGACTGCTTTGTAGTCATCATCAGCTACATTCACGTATGCTTAGGTGTAAATAAGGTAAAAGTATGCACAATATATGTTCTCATATTAGGCTTGATATTTTCACATGGGAAACTAAAAATTTTTGTCTATTGGGAGAGGATGAAGGATGTGAGTGTGTGTGTGTGTGTGGGGGGGGGGGAGAAGAATGCTTACTTAACAAGTGATTAATAACTTGTCCTTAACTAAAATATTGTTAAAAAGTTTTTTCGTCCAATAAGAAGATAAAAACATCTTTTAAGTCTCATTTTTAGCTTCTGTTCGGGAGCGTATTTGAAAAACCGATGATTAACTTTTTACCAACTAATTACTTGAGATGAAATTAAAGTATAATTAAAACTTATTCTGAACTAAAATACTAATAGAAACATATATCAGCTTCCAGTTGAGGAGTTAAAATCTTCTTTTGTAAGTCCCATTCATGTTTGTGCTCGAAAGCATATGGAAGAAGCTGGTTAACTTGTTATTTTATTGCCAAAGGTGGATTCTTACAATGCTCTTGCAGCTATGTTCGGACATGCTTAGATGTTATTTGTCCATAAACCAGATAATTGGGCAGAAAATAGGTAAAAAACCATTAAAAAGGTTTTTTCCGAAAGTTTTAGCATTTAGAATTAGGCTATCTCTTAGGAAAAAAAGGGGGATGGTATTTTGAAAAGTCCTAACTTACCCCAGCCTGTGTTCTCCGTCCTCGATCTGGTATGGTAGCGATGTGTTGTAGCCTGCTTGCTAGCATGGTTTGGTGGAGAGAGGGGAGGCAAAGGCGTGTCGTCACCTGTTGTTGTTTCTCAGGAGGAGGGAGGTGCTAACTGTGACTTAGAGATGTACTCATTAGTGTTATTTGCAAAGCTCGTTTGCTTCCTTTCTAATAGTTCCATATATCTAAGTATATATTCATATAAGAGGGTTTCTTTGTTCATTCGTATTGTTTAAATTCTGATCCTTATTCGTTAACATATCAAGAAGGATGTGAATGTTTTCTGAATTATTCATAAGTCTTCCCTTGTTTATCCTGTTAATAATTTCAAGGTCCTGTTTAATGTTGGTGAATTTATGTCCTGTTTCCTTCACGTGAGCTCCCATTGCTGAGAACCTTTAACGGGACTTCGAAGGCTCTGTTATTGAAATTGTAGTATGCGAACTTCTTCTGTGTATCGGGATGCAAAGAATTGTTTTTAATCGTGGTTGGTGTGAAGGTGGGTTTCCTATGTATTCCAAAATAGAAATGGTTTTCTTTCTGAGTTGTATTGATATCTAGAAAGTTGAGGGGACCATCATTTTCTTCTTCCACTGTAAACTTCATATTTGGGTCCAAAGTATTCAAGATCTTTAGAACATTCTGACTATTGTTGAATTTCTCATTTATTATAGCATATGAATCATCACCATAACGTAAGTTATTTTGAACCAAACACTCCTTGATCTCACTTAGTTCCATTTTTACATCAGTCTTCATGTCTTGCATTTCCTTGTTTTGGGCCATTAGTAGTTCCTTCATAACTTCCTTCAGCTTCTCAATATCCTACCAAGACAGGCCAGGGCCGGGTTCAACTCCACACTACCAATCACCAATAGTAACATCACAACAAATGATGTTAACACAAGTTGTATAAAGTCACAGGGACTGTTGACATTTCGAATGAATATCGTTTTAATCCTACAATGCCACCTCCCTGTAGCACACTTGTATTGTTCGGTCAACACTCCCATTCTTCTGCGTATGTACTCTTGTCACACACTCAGCACTACACGTCCGTTCACCTCTCTGGTTGGATTACAAAGGCTTTGGATGTCCCCAAGAGGGACGAAACATGTACCTGTAACTTCGCTTTAAGAATAAAAACTTTTGTAAGTATTGTAAAGGTGGAACTTTTAATGTTGATATCTTAAAAACTGTGCTGAGAAGTTGTTACTTGTTATGCTCTATATTCCTATTATTTTGAATAGGATTTGTGTTTCGCTGGTCCAACATTTTCAGACACAATATTTCATGACTGTGAGCAACCCATTTTGAGCATTTACATATGCTCTAACATCTGTATGTGATGAAATTACCCTGAATAACTTCACTAACTTTCACAGCCCTGCTCATTCATGTCTCCATACAAATGGGAATGTCCACTGAATGTGATTCCACAAGATTTTAAAAATTCAGTTATTTTATTTTGTACATCATGGGAATTCACCTTCAGTGATCTTAGTGTTATACCTCCATAATCAGTTAATAGTGGCTGCTTGTTGCATATTGTCCATTCCAGTTGGCAGCCCTCATCCGATCCCAGTCTTCCTCATATTTGCCAACATGACTCAGTAACCCTCTTATGAAGATTTCCTCACTTGTAGAATCTTTATCTGTTGAGATGCAGTCAATCCCAAGCGAAGTCTCGATCTCTTGTCTAGTAATCTATCTCCCCATAAACCAAGTCTTATTCGTGACACGTCCCGTCCATCCGGTCGGTCATTCATAGTCTTCACCCACTGTTGAGATACATTCTTCTGTCATATTGCACTACTAAGTCCTGTCATCTTGTTCTTAAACTTTGCCTTAGCTACAATAGGCAGTCCATGCACCTCTCTCATTAAGGAGTCTACTGACACTTTTCTTGTAAGAGAGGTAACTTATTTGTATTGAAAAGGTGGACCCTTTAAGTTACCTCTCTTACGTTCTCAGTTCAATACAGATATAAGATGGAATTCTTAAATTTAAATGACACTTTCCTTGTGTGGTCATTAGGTCCTACTACATCCCCATGACAACTATGAGGGGTGTTCAGATGAAAAGGTATGAAACGTCATAAAAACCGAACTGGTTGAATTTTGAGTACACTGCTTTGGGGTTTAGTGCAACATCCAGGGAAGCAAATGTAGAGTCCGGTGTGGTGTTGTACATTGCGCGGGCGTGCTCACATGATGCAGGAGAGAAGCAGTTGTGTGTTCCGTCCAATTGACACGGCAGTGAGTGAGAGAAGCAGGCAGTTGTGTGTTCCATCCAATTGACATGGCAGTGAGTGAGAGAAGCAGGCAGTTGTGTGCTCCATCCAATTGACATGGCAGTGAGTGAGAGAAGCAAGCAGTTGTGAGGACATCACGGCGTTCACATTGAACAGTTCGACGATTGAGGAGCAGTGAGATGTTATCCAATTTCTGACTGCGGAAGGGGTTAAACCGGCCAATATTCATCGCCGGATGGTGGCTGTATACGGGGCAGACTGTGTGTTCGACAAGTCAGTGAGAAAGTGGAGTGCCCGTTTTCGTGAATGCCGGGAGTTTGAGTGATAACCCGAGAACAGGCCAGGCAAACACGGTAATCATTGCCAAACTCCTCAACAAGGTGAACGACCTGGTGAGAAGTGATCGGCGTGTCACAGTGCAAATGTTGCGCATGATGGTTGGGGCCATCGTTGGAACAGTGTGAACAATTGTGCACGACAGGTTGGGTTACTGGAAGGTGTACGCGCATTAGGTTCCAAAGATGCTCATCAAACCACAAAAGGAACTGCATATTGAGCTAGCACTGTAACACCTATTCCGGTATCATGAAGATCCCTCCTTCCTGGAGCAGATCGTCGCTGGTAACAAGAGCTTGTACCATCACTTCGAGCCAGAGACAAAGCGGGTCAGCATGCAATGGAAGCGTGTTTTGTCACCTCCCCCTAAAAATTCAAATCTGTACCCTCAGCAGGCAAGGTGATGCTTACCGTCTTTTTCGACATCTGAGATCCGATACTCATCGAATTCCTCGAGCACGTAAAAACTATTAACAGTGACGTGTACTGTGAGATTTTCCATAACATACGCAAGTCCATCAAGAGCAAACTGCCTGGGCTGCTCATGGAGGGAGTGATTGTGCTCCACGATAACGCTCGCCCACATGTCTCCAAGGTCACACAAAATGTACTGGCCAAGTTTAAGTGCAAGCAGCTTGAGCATCCACGCAACATCCTGGACATGTTGCCTTGCGACTTCCATCTGTTTGGTCCGCTAAAAATCATCTCAAAGGGAGGCACTTCCACTCGGACACCGAACTGAAGAACACCGTGAAGGACTGGCTCATGTCACAGCCACAGGAATTCTGGGAGCAGGGAATCCTTCTACTCATGAAACAGTGGGATAGTTGTGCTGAGGCCTATGGTAATTTTGAATAAATACGTTGATTATACCCACAGAGTCGTTTCGTACCTTTTCATTTGAACACCCCTCATATCTTCCACTCTTTCAGCCTGCTGGGGTCATTTGATCAGAATTTATTCCTAAACTTTCTTTACCTGTCCTGGGTATTACTAACAGCATCTTTTTAATATGTGTTAATGGATATATAAATAATTCTTTATTACAGAAACTGGCCCTGAAGGGGCTTGTTTAGACAAAGTATAGTGAAGTGAATGTATTACGGCACATAAAGGTTTTTCAGGAGGAGGACCAGCTCTCTTATTGGTGCCTCAGCAGTTATTGATTGGAAGCTCTCCTTTAATTGAAATTTCTTCCAGATCAGTTCATCTTTGCTGCCTTGACTCAGTGACCCTCTCATGATGATTTGATTACTTGTAAAAATCGGTGTTGGTAGAGTTCCTCTTGTACCCACTAATAAACAGTAAAGGGTGCCCCTTTTTTTTTTTTCTTTCTATACATCGCACTGATGTTATGGAAATGATGGGATGGGAAAGGGCTAGGATTGGGAAAGAAGCAGCCATGGCCTTAACTAATGTTCAGCCTCAGCTTCAAACCCACTATCTCCCGAATGCAAGTTAATAACTACGTGACACGAACAAACCGTGCAGCCACCTGCTCTGTAGATGACTTTTTTTTTTTTTTTTTAGGTCATGGATGAGTAAGTTCTTGTCTTGTGGTTGCTGTTCGCTTAATGGTACCCATATTGTAGGGTCGAAAATGAATACATGGTTTCTTGCTTATCAGTTGCTAGATTATCAGTTTGTTTTGTTCTTCCTCTTAATGCCAGGCAATGAATTTCCGCATAAAGCTCCCAGCGTTCATAAGGGAAAGTAGTGGCATTATGGCTTCATATTACTGGAGCTATTTCTGCAATTATTTTTATGCTTTCAATTAACTCTTGACTGCAGGTGATTGCCATAATATGCATGTATCATATATACTGTATATATATATATTATAATTAACTTTTCCTCTTTCATAATGTTCTTGTTATTTTTTTTTCTTTTTTTATTTTTTTTCTTTTTTTTCTTTTTTTCTTTTTTTTTTCTAGTTGCTTTACGTCGCACCGACTCAGATAGGTCTTATGGCGACGATGGGACAGGGAAGGGCTAGGAGTGCGAAGGAAGCGGCCGTGGCCTTAATTAAGGTACAGCCCCAGCATTTGCCTGGTGTGAAAATGGGAAACCACGGAAAACCATTTTCAGGGCTGCTGACAGTGGGGTTCGAACCTACTATCTCCCGAATACTGGATACTGACCGCACTTAAGCGACTGCAGCTATCGAGCTCGGTGTTCTTGTTATCAAGAACCAGTGGGAGATAGTTTTATATATCCTATTAGAGTTTTCTAATTCTAATTTTAATACATTAGTAGATACATTCAAACATACCTGTAATGGACAGAAATTGAAAATTTGCTCTATTTTGTACTTTATGAATTGTTCCTGAAAGATGTTACATTTGTGTTGCTCGTGTCAATTGCAGAACAATACTATCCTGCAATAATATGTCAGTTTTGTTTAGTGCTCACTTATTGTGATTATATTAGGAATACCATTTTAATGTACATTATGACAAACTAAGAAATTACTTGAGAAAATAATATTTCCTGTGAAACAGATTGTTACTCTCTTCCTTCAGTTAGTTAATAACTTCAAGTACTAACCTGTAAATTCTATTATCGGATACCTTAAGATGTATTTTATTGGCTTGAAGAAGTATCTGGAGTGTAACATGTGTAGTACAGTTGATTTGATGAATGTTAATGGGAAGATATATGCATATTCATTCTTTTCTTATCATCACTTTTCATGCTAATGGAGTCCACAACACAATAAGGGGAGACCTCCTTGGCACTTTGTGCAGTATAAATTAAATATTTTCTCTGGTCTGCCATCTTTGTTGCTACTGATAGCAAATTATTTCAGGTTACATCTGGAAGTTTCTCCATTAGTGCTGCTGAAGGATTTGGATTGTTTGGATGCTGTGTGAGAATTGGAGGATTCACTGACATCTATTCCTCTTCTAAAGGTTCAGGAATGACTGCTGTGAATTTAAGTCTTGTCAATTTTTGGTCAGTGGAATTTTTGCTATAAATTTAATTATATGGACACTATCCACACAAATTTTTAAAACACTACTTTACAGAAGCTGTTCTGTTCTTATTCAGGTAGGTGTAGAACATCTTATCTGTTCCATCCACCTGCCACTCCTCCCCTGAATTAACCTTTTCATGCATAATTGTTGGTTTCATTTTCTCCTTGGGTTTCTTGTGGCTTGCCTTTGTGGTTGTCTTGTTGGATTTTTTTTTTTTTTTTTTTGCATTGGTGTGGATAGATGAAACATTTGTGTGTCCTGTTTGCTTTTTCTCTCTTTACCTAACTAGCAGGACTTCATATTTCCTGAAATATCTGACCTTTCAACAGCACTTCAATTTTTGTTCTGAACATGACAATTGGGTGGTAAGCTTATTTTCATTACTCAGCAAAAAATAAATAAATGTACAAATATCCTTCTTGTTCTGAGTCAGAGTACCAGTGAAGTACAGTGAACTAAGTGCTGATCCAGGCTGGTAGAGCAGAGCAACTTGCATCACTATGATATTGCCGGGCTGAGTGGCTCAGACGGTTGAGGCGCTGGCCTTCTGACCCCAACTTGACTGGTTTGATCCTGGCTCAGTTCGGTGGTATTTGAAGGTGCTCAAATACGCCAGCCTCGTGTCGGTAGACTTACTGGCATGTAAAAGGACTCCTGCAGGACAAAATTCCAGCACCTCCGGTGTCTCCGAAAACCATAAAAGTAGTTAGTAGGTCGTAAAGCCAGTATTATTATTATTATTATTATTATTATTATTATTATTATTATTATTATTCACTATGATACCACTTCATTAGGTGGTTATATTGTTTTAGGTCAGTTGTGTTACAACCATGTTTGTTATTCCATTTTCCTGAACGTCACAATTGTCAAGATTGGATGTTTGTTGCATGAAGGCTAAGGATTTCCAGACAATTCTGGGTGATTTTGTAAAAATTGTTCATGTAGCACAAGAAGATTGAAATAAAAATGTACCCAGTATATCATACTTTTTATGACCTGGCAGGATTAATTATTTTCCATGAACTTTGAGAATGCCGAAACCCAGGGAATCCGTTTTCAGAAAGCATCATAGGGATACCGTGTAGTTGAAGTAGGTCCATTGTAGAACTATGCTGTTTTCGTTGTATTCATTTCTCTAATGATGCCATGGCTGATTATTTCATTTAATTCATTATGAGCCTTCAGTTATTTACTCTACATCTGAGGTTGAATTGATTTACAAGTATAGACTTTCAAGTAATGTTTCTGGGTTATTTGCCAAAGTTATATTATAGAAGTATGGCTTGCATCATCAATTTTCATCCATTCTGTACTGTGAGTCTAAATAGTTTGGTGTGGGTGTAGGGTAACCAGGTGTCTTGCATTTTCCGGACATGTTCTTCATTTTGATTTTATGTTGGGGAATCCAGAAGGTACCAAAATGTCCTAGATTTGAAAATTTCTTGAATTAGTCATTTTTAAAATGAAAATTTA
The DNA here is from genome assembly GCF_040414725.1 of Anabrus simplex. NCBI lineage: Eukaryota > Metazoa > Arthropoda > Insecta > Orthoptera > Tettigoniidae > Anabrus > Anabrus simplex. Next base: position 201,968,722 of record NC_090266.1, on the reverse strand, counting down.
TGTCAAAAAAAATGAAATGGCAAATTTCACTTGTGAAGGGAAATGGACAGTTCTTTCAGAACTGTGGTGCCAGGCTGAGTAGCTCAGGCAGTAGAGTGCTTAGCCCAACTTGGCAAGTTTGATCCTTGCTCAGTCCGGTGATTTATGAAGGTGCTCAGGTACACAAGCCTCATGTTGGTAGATTTACTGGCACATAGAAGAACTCCTACTGGACAAACTTCTGGCACCTTGGCGCCTCTAAAAATCCTGAAAATGTAGCTTCTTCTTCTTCTCCTTCAGAAGTACAGAGCGACAAATTTTGAGTAATATTCTGAATTCCTGAAGATTGTAGAGTATTTATTCTCAGCACTAGGCCATGATGCTAATGAATAGAGGTTGTTTCTTTAACATCTGCCTAATGGATTGATTCTTGTAATAAATTAAAAAATGAATCAGTGAATGGTTTGTTATTTGTAACAAAGTTTGAATCATTTTGAACGTGGAGAATTTTATAATTAAAATATAATTATTTGTTGGCAAAAATCACATCAGCAGGTAAGTTTATGACTGCCATTGCCACATAGTGGTAAGAAAAATCAATGTTTTTAATAGTATGATCAGTTTCATTTTAAAATGTATTTTCTTCAAAAATCCATCCTAGAACAAATCAGCAACTCATTTAATGATCTGCAATGTGGTAAAATTTGTCTGTTTTTTTTCCTGGATAAAGTGTGTTACATTTTGGTTAAATGTCCATTTGAGAAGTGGCCATCTGGTGGTCATCCATGTGGGTGGTACTCTAGAGTTTGTATATTTTGTGAGGACATTCTGGTTAAGTTGAGAACTTTGTTCAGATTTCCATACATTTTTAGCATAAGCTGCTACAATATGTGTGTGTATTGTTTTTCTGTGTCCTAAAAAACAGATTCAGACTCAACACACCAGCTCATTATCATAATAACAGCTGATCTTGTTCTCACAGAAACTTGCTCATATTTTCTCTTTATTCACTGTTACTTAGGCAGTAGTTCTTGTTTTGATCAAGTGGTTAATGGGAAGTATTTTGTAACCTCCTAAACAGGAGATGAGTGGTTCAGCTCCATATCACTATCAGTCTTTACACTAGAGGGAAGCTGCTCATGGAGATGTTTAAATTTTTTATTTATTTATACTGGAAGGTAGGAGAATAGACAAGAGCTGCTACCAGAGACCAAACATTGCTCCCTCTAGTCAGAAGTCTACACTATTAACACATCGGGTGCCCTTCACCCCATGCACAGCCCTGTTCCCGGCCACTTTCTAACTACCTCTAAGCCGGAGTGCATGCATTCAAATAAACTGTCAGAACTTCACTAGCTTTTGAAGGACTACTGTGTATTTTTCTAGTGTCCTTCCTAAATAGTTGTTGAAATGCAGGGTATTTCATGAAATCTATTTCGACTCATATTTTCGGAAATATGGGTTTTTTTATTAGGGGATCGGTTGGCCAGTAATCTTTCAGACATGATTTCTTCACCTGCCCAATCAATATACACAGAGCAGTATTATTTTTATTTCTCTGCTAGTGATATTAGTCCACTTTAGTGTTTTTGGGGATACGTTATGTGAATGTGAATTCTGCTCATAGTATAAGTTTGTCTGTTCAGCTACATACTGAAAAAATCCTCACCAAACATAAGTCCTGCTACTTGTCCTATGTTTCCAGATTCATTAGCCATACCTTTATACCAGGAGCACCTTCGAAATCCTCTAGCCTAGGTTCACTGTTGTCCAATACCCAGTTGTCAGAAAACACTACATTATTTACAATATTTAGAATATTTACACCTGTAACACAATTATCAGACTCATTCTGAGCTACGTGAGTTCCACACCTTGAAGATAAGACTATATCCTCGTCATCACTTGCAACATTTCCGTTAGAAGATATTTCATCATCGAACTCTAAATATTCAGCATCACTTAGATATTCGGAGCCTGTATCAGCACATAATTTGCGAATAATTTCATCTTTGTCTAAACACGTGCGATCCCTGGGCGCTACCATCTTGCATGGCTCTTCGAACTTTGTAAACATGTTGTCAAGAAATGCAAAGAAAATCTATGATATGAAAAATACTCGAAAAGAAATGTGACTATCGATTGTGTAGAAACATACATAACAGTTCTATCACCCTTGACCTCCAAATAGTTCCCGTATATCTCAAAATATAGCACTAAAGTTCAGTCTGCTGGGTCTTCTGCTAACATGAGATAACTCGGGACCGGTCCGCAACGCTCGGCTAGGCAAGCATGAGTTTTCTCGGGACCGGTCCGCATTATGTTAACCAGTAGATGATTTCTCTTTCCTGGCCAGTGTAATTTTCAGATCCCTCTACCATTCAGCATGTGCGGCACATCATCAACTGACATCTGACTCATCTTGTTAAATCCTCCTGGAATGCATCTCTCATTTAATTCACAGGTGGAGGAGGCATAGAACAGTGTATTACAGAGTAATATATGTATGACATCTGTATGATCAATCATGTTGTTGTTTGAGTCATCAGTCCATAGACTGGTTTGATGCAGCCCGCCATGCCACCCTATCATGTGCTAACCTTTTCATTTCTACGTAACTATTGCATCCTACATCTGCTCTAATCTGCTTGTCATATTCATACCTTGGTCTACCCCTACCGTTCTTACCACCTACACTTCCTTCAAAAACCAACTGAACAAGTCCTGGGTGTCTTAAGATGTGTCCTATCATTCCATCTCTTCTTCTCGTCAAATTTAGCCAAATCGATCTCCTCTCACCAATTCGATTCGGTATCTCTTCTTTCATGATTCGATCTATCCACCTCACCTTCAGCATTCTTCTGTAACACCACATTTCTAAAGCTTCTATTCTCTTTCTTTCTGAGCTAGTTATCGTCCATATTTCACTTCCATACAATGCCACACTCCACACGAAAGTCTTCAAAAACATCTTTCTAATTCTTATATCAATGTTTGAAGTGAGCAAATTTCTTTTCTTAAGAGAGCTCTTCCTTGCGTGTGCTAGTCTGCATTTTATGTCCTCCTTACTTCTGCCATCATTATTTATTTTACTACCCAAGTAACAATATTCATCTACTTCCTTTAAGATTTCATTTCCTAATCTAATATTTCCTACATCACCTGCCTTCGTTCGACTGCACTCCATTACTTTTGTTTTGGACTTATTTATTTTCATCTTGTACTCCTTACCCAAGACTTCAACCATACCATTCAGCAACTTCTCGAGATCTTCTGCAGTCTCAGATAAAATAACAATATCATCGGCAAATCTCAAGGTTTTGATTTCCTCTCCGTGGACTGTGATTCCCTTTCCAAATTTCTCTTTTATTTCCTTTACTGTGTGTTCTGTGTAAACATCGAAAAGGAGAGGGGACAACTGCAGCCTTGCCTCACTCCTTTCCGGATTGCTGGTTCTTTTTCAAAGCCTTCGATTCTTATCACTGCAGACTGATTTTATACAGATTGTAGATAATTCTTCGTTCTCGGTATCTGATCCCTATCATCTTCAGAATCATAAATAGCTTGGTCCAATCAACATTATCGAATGCCTTTTCTAGATCTACGAATGCCATGTACGTGGGCTTGTCCTTCTTGATTCGATCCTCTTAAGATCAGGCGTAGTGTCAGGATTGCTTCACGTGTTCCTACATTTCTTCTGAAGCCAAACCGATCTTCTCCCAACTCAGCTTCAACTTGTTTTTCCATTCTTCTGTAAATAATACGTGTTAAAATTTTGCAGGCATGAGATACTAAACTAATGGTGCGGTAGTTTTCACACCTGTCATCACCGGCTTTCTTGGGAATAGGTATAACAACATTCTTCTGAAAATCGGATGGAACTTCTCCTGTCTCATACATCTTGCACACTAAATGAAATAACCTTGCCATGCTGGTTTCTCCTAAGGCAGTCAGTAATTCAGAAGGAATGTCATCAATTCAAGGTGCCTTGTTCCTATTGAGGTCACTCACAGCTCTGTCAAACTGACCTCAAAATTGGGTCTCCCATTTCATCAGCATCAACAGCCTCTTCATGTTCCAGAACCAAATTATCTACATCTTTACCTTGACACAACTGATGGATATGCTCCTGCCATCTTTCTGCTTTGTCTTCTTTCCCTAGAAGTAGCTTTCCATCTGAGCTCTTAATATTCATACACCTAGGTTCCTTTCTCCAAAGGTTTCCTTGATTTTCCTGTATGCAGCATCTACCTTTCCCAGGACCATACAGCCTTCGACATCCTTGCACTTCTCCTTCAGCCATTCTTCCTTAGCTACCTTGCACTTTCTATCCACTAGATTCTTTATTCGCCTGTATTCTTTTCTGCCCTCTTCATTTCTAGCATTCTTGTATTTTCGTCGTTCATCAATCATCATGCCGTCTTTCTCCTGCCTCATCAAGAATGTGGACACCACTTATTCCCCATCAAACATTCGCCATGAATTTCACCAACGAAGAGTCGCAGTTCAAGTGGTTCTCCGCCTCCAAGATGGTCTATCTGGTCAACCCTCCCCAGATATTTTGGTCTTCTTCAGCAGCCCTACTGACTTCATTTTTCATGACTCTCCACACTTCCTGTATAGTGTTTCCTTCAGTCTTTTCATTTAGTCCTTGTGCAACATGTTCCTTGAAACAATCCCTCACACTCTTTTCTTTCAACTTGTCTAGATCCCATCTTTTTGCATTCTTTCCTTTCTTCAATTTCTTCAACTTCAGATGGAATTTCCTGACCAACAAGTTGTGGTCAGAGTCCACGTCTGCTCCTGGGAAAGTTTTGCAATCCAACACCTGGTTTCTGAATCTCTGCTTAATCATAATGAAGTCTATTTGATACCTTCCAGTGTCTCCAGGTCTCGTCCACATATACAGCCATCTTTTGTGGTGTTTGAACCAAGTATTGGCAAGGACTAAATTATGATCAGTGCAGAATTCAACCAGCCGACTTCCTGACTGGTCTCTCGTGTAGTCCCCACCCGGAAATCCGAATGGGGGACTAGTTTACCTCCGGAATATTTTACCCGGGAGGAAGCCATCATCAGTACATCATTCATACAGAGAGAGCTGCATGTCCTCAGGAGTTAGTTACGGCTGTAGTTTCCCGTTGCTTTCAGCCGTGTAGCAGTATCAACACAGCTAAGCCATGTTGAGTACTATTACAAGGCCGTATCAGTCAATCATCTAGACTGCCGCCCTTGCAACTACCGAAAGGCTGCTACCCCCCTTTCGATGAACCATTCGTTAGTCTGGTCTCTCAACAGATACCCATCCGATATGGTTGCATCTGCGGCTCGGCTATCTGCATCATTGGGACACGCAAGCCTCCCCACCACGGCAAGGTCACATGGTTCGCAGCATGCAAAAGTACGGGCAAATGAAGATGTCCACCAAAAGAACATGTTACTGTTGGCACACCATGTACTTTAGAGCTTAAGCACACATTGATCTCTTTATGTGACTGTTTACTATATGGCACCTCTATTGCCTCTAATTGCAATTGTATTTTTATCTGTGTATGCATTATGTGCAGTGTCTCTGTGTGACCACATTAAAATAATCCATACATGGGAGAATTGTTTTCCCTTTACGTTCTTCATTTGAATTACTTTCTCTCTCTCTCTATCAGCTACTGCTGTGTGACTCAGTCAGTTCAAGGTACACAGATGAACGAAAGTGTTTTGACCAGCATCTGTCATGAGTGCCTGTTAAACCAGCCCATTTCTAGAACAGAAGTGTATAGAAAAGTAAACTGGTTTCACATACTCCACTCTGCTGTACTGAAAGCTGGAATTATGGGTGGGAAGAAAGGCTTGTATGGTTTTGATGGTCAAATTGTTATGGCCAGGTGACTTCAAGCATTTCCAGTTCAGCTTGGCTTGATTCTGTTCTTACCAGCAGTGGTGCTACAATGGAAAAATATCAGACCTTCAGCAAGGCTATGGGACCCAATATTCAGTGATGCTAGATGAGAATGGAACCTTTCTCATTTACAATGGTAGGATCATACCTTCAGGACAACAATTTATTTTAAACTTCACTTATGCATGTGGAGGACCCTTAGGACAATATACGTCACAGGCAGTATGTTACATCTCTCAAGTTCTTTTGAAAAAATCAAGGTAGAAGTTTCATGAGATTAATAATCTTTTTAAAGTTAAATTTACTTTTAAAGAATTTAAATCACATGTTTTTCTTTGTATTCTGTAATATCTGACATTAGTTTTGTAATGAATAAGCCGGTATGAGAAAAGCTCGGTCAGTAGAGCGCTGGCCTTCTGAGCCCAACTCTGCAGGTTCTATCTGGGGTCAATCCAGTGGTATCTGAAGATGCTGAAATACATCAGCTGTGTGTTTGTAGATTTAATGGTACATAAAGGAACTCCTGCGGGACACACTTCTGGCACCTTGTCTTCTCCAAAAACCATAAAAGGCCCTAACGTGACATAAAAACCAATAACGCATTATTCTTCTTCTTGTCCGTTTCACCCACTTTGGGGTACGATAGATCAATCAGTGGTTAATGAGTCATGTTTTCCTGTCCTCCCAGAACTTGTTCATCCTTTCAGTTCAGAAATTCTATATAGTCGTTTGGGCTTTACCTTGTCCTGAAACCTGAAACCTCTTTATTTTGTCTTTGGTTATTTTCTTCGCGGATCCATCTACAAGCATCTCTTCTGTAATTTGGAACTCTCATAGGTCCTTCTCAGTTTCCTCAAACCAGTTTGGCTTGGTTTTCTTGTTGTGGAAATAGTCGATGATTCTTTTAGTTATCCTTTTTGGGTCCATTCTCTGGATGTGGCTATAGAAGTCACTTCTCCTTTTCCTTATTGTGTCAGAAATCCTTTCTGTTTTCCTATGCAGGGTATCATTGCTGATGTGTGAAAGTTGTAATTATGGAATTTGGGCCCTAGAATTTTTCTTAGTATTTTCCTTTCCTTGATCTCATGCTTTTCCATTGGACCCTATGTAGTTGTAGGCAGTGTTTCTGCAGCATAAAGGGCTTCAGGCTTGACTACTGTCTTATAATGTCTGACCTTGGAATTCCAGGAGATGGATTTTTTTTGTTATAGGTGTCTTTCGTAAGCTGGAAGGCTGTATCTATTTTGGTTCATCGAGATTCCATTGCTTTCTTCTCAAGCCATTCCAAGTGATCCATTCACCAAGGTATTTGAAATCCCTGACAATTTCTATTTTTTGTTCCCCCACTTTCAAATATTTTGGAGGATTCTTATTGTTGGTTATTATTTTAGTATTTCCAAAAGGCAATTTTGAGACCTATCTTCTCTGTTTGCTTCAGCAGTTCGAAGGACTGTTCCTTGGCTTCCTTCCAAATCTCGGCTAGTAAGGCCATGTCGTCTGCGAACGCTAAACATTTGATCTTGATACCCTTGTTTACCGATCCCAAGTGAATTCCACCACTGGTCGTCTTATCCCATTCTCTGACTACCTTCTCCAGGGCACAATTGAACAGTATGGGGGCAGTTTGTCACTCTGTCGGACACCAGTTTTGATCTCAAAAGGAGCCGACAATTCTCCCATGAATTTGACTGTGGAAAATGTATTAGTGAGAGTTTTCCTAATGAGGTTTGTTGTTTTGTTGTCTAGACCGAATTCTTTGAGTACAGAAAGGAGACTTTCCCAGTCTAGTGAGTCATACGCCTTTTGGAAGTCAATAAAGGTGATGGCGTATGTTTTTGCCCTAGATTTCTGGTATGTTGTAAGATTTTTAAGATTCAAGATTTGTTCTGGACAGGATCTCCCCTTTCTGAATCCCGCTTGATATTCTCCCAATTGGTGATTTAACTGTGGTTCTGTTCTATTAAGTAAGGCCTTTGAGAATATCTTATATGTAACTAGCTGATGTACCCATGCTTCGCTACAGGATTCTCAGAAAGACTGACTTTGTAGTTTTCCTAACTGAAGTCAACATAGGTCATTACAAAAACGTCAGTAGGAATGTAGCGATTAAAAGCAATGATATCATATAAAATACTCAATCAAATGAAAAACCGCACATTTTCTCACTTTTAATGTCAGTACTACGGTCTCAATATAACAGTCCAAAGTTCCAGAACTGGAATGACCAGGCTGCAGACTGCCGTGAACACTCCTCTGCCATTATTCCGATAAATATGCACACTGCTCATTTCAATCAGTGCCTCAGAGCAGGGATTGAATAGCTCAAATGCTATGATGAACCAGTGTGTTACGTACCAGCAGTATCAGGAAATGTATGAACCAGAGGAATGGCATGCTAAAGAAGAAAGTTATCTAACTCCCCAGCTATTTCCCGCCAATATTCAGGCAGGCTGTTACACTCGGTACAACCGGGCGAGTTAGCCGTGTGGTTAGGAGCACGCAGCTGTGAGCTTGCATCCGGGAGAAAGTGGGTTCGAACCCCACTGTTGGCAGCCCTGAAGATGTTATTCCGTCGTTTCCCATTTTCACACCAGGCAAATGCTGGGGCTGTGCCTTAATTAAGGCCAAGGCTGCTTCTTTCACACTCCTAGCCCTTTTCTATCCCAAGACCTATCTGTGTCGGTGCGATGTAAAGCAGTTTTTTTAAAATACTCGGTACGCAGCAGTATTCCTATCTATCGAAGAAGAGTGGCAACAGAAGACACAAAGCACATCACAACAGACAACGGTCAATATAATGTGGGGGTTTTTTTGCTTTATGTCGCACCGACACAGATAGGTCTTATGGCGACGATGGGATAGGAAAGGCCTAGGAATGGGAAGGAAGTGGCCGTGGCCTTAATTAAGGTACAGCCCCAGCATTTGCCTGGTGTGAAAATGGGAAACCACAGAAAACCATCTTCAGAGCTGCCGACAGTGGGATTCGAACCCACTATCTCCCAATTACCGGATACTGGCCGCACTTAAGCGACAATGTAATGTTATTGTTGATCAATGTTATGAGCTTTTTATATTGTAGGCCTTCACATTTTGTTTTCTTTTGACTCTGTGATATTAGGGCACCTTATAAAAATATTTATAGCATAGACTGTAGTTCCTTATTCTCCGATTTTACATACCGGTTTTCATTAAATTCTGTTTACCCATTTTCTCATGACTCGGCGCTGATGTGGACTTAGTAACAAAAATTCAAATTCATGAGTATATTTGTGATCATAACCGGTACGGTAACAATGTATAACACATAAATTATAGGAAATTTAATACTATATAACTTTGGTTGTGTAGTATTTATCGATACGAACACTAATAACATAAATATTTGAGGACTAAATTTGAGGCATTCCCCTAAACTACCATTTCACTCAGCGTGAATAAAATTATTTATGGCGTAGATTATATCGACTTATTACCCGACTTCGCATACCGATTTTCATTAAGATACGACTACTAATAACAAACATTTGAAAATTAAATTTTAGGCATTCCCCTAAACAACCATTTCACTCAGCATGAATACAATTATTTATGGCGTAGATTATATCAACTTATTACCCCGACTTTGTATACCGATTTTCATTAAATTCTCTTCAGCCGTTTTCTCGTGATGCGTGTACATACATACATACATATAGACGGACAGAAATTACGGAAAATTAAAAAGTGCATTTTCTTGTTACTGTGGACATGACTGATACAGAAATACCATCCTTTTTAAATTCTGAGCAATGAACAGAAAAAACTCTTATTTTATATATATAGATATCCAAAAGTGATATGCCTCTATAGTTGTTGGGGTTCATTTTATCCCCCTTCTTGTGGATTGGGTGGATAAGGGCCATCTTACATTCTTCTGGAATCCTTTCTTTGACCCAGATTTCTTCAAAAACTTGTTGTAGGGATTCTATTGCTTCCTTCTTGGCATTCTTCCAAAGTTCAGCTGTGATCTGGTTTTCTCCCGATGCTTTGTTGTTTTTAAGGCTCAAAATGATCTTTTCTAGTTCCTCGAAGGTTGGCAGCTGTGAGTTGGGATTGGTATTTGTTGGAATGTTAAATGTAATTTTTTCGAGTGACGTTTCACTGTTGAGGACATTTTCAAAGTAGTCAGTTGGTATCCTGCAGTTATCTGTGTTATGTGCTATATTTCCATTCTTGACCCCTAACTGTAGACTCGGTAGCTTGTACTTCGTTGTTCTCTGTTTAAAGGTTTTGTAGAAACTTCTTGTCTTGTTTTTAGTAAAGTCCTCATCTATTTGAAAAAGCATCTGGTTTTCGCAGGCCTTTTTAATTTTTTGATATTTTTATTGACTATCTTCTGATATTCAAGAATTTTTGTCGATTGCTTTCCATTCGTTGTGACTGCCATTTGTGCCATGCTTCCTTCCTTTGTTTCCGACCACCAAGCATGTTTTTTGACTTTTGTTATAGGGGCTAATTGTTCAGCTTTTGATAATAAGTTCCGTTTTATTTGATCCCAATCTTATTTGTGTATATCCTTTGTTGCGAGATGGTATTCTTTTGAATTTAAGATTTTCTCCGGGTCATATCGTTTACTTGTGTGTTTAAGGACCTTGTCTCTTCTTCTGGGGATGATTTTGATCTTTATCTTATGACATGTAATGGTCTGAGACTAAATTAACTCCCCTGAGGACTTTGACATTCTGTATCTCCCTATTGAACTTCCATCTAATAGCCACATGGTCCAGTTGAAATTCACCCAAATTAGGGTTTGGTGAGATCCACGTTTTTTGTTTTCTAGGAAGCTTTTTAAAAGTTATGGATTTCAGTATCATACCATGGGCTTGGCACAATTCTGTAAGTCCCGACACCATTTTGATTGGTCCTGTTATATGCTGGGTATTTCCCGACTACATGTCGATACTTTCTCTCCTTCCCTATCTGGGCGTTGATGTCTCCCATTAGTATGATGTTGTGTTTTTCAGGTACTCTTTGTATGACATCATCCAACTGATCCCAAAAGAGTTCCACTTTCTCCTTGTTCTTTCTGTTGTCCTCTTTTATGGGGGCATGGGCATTCATGATAGTGTATATTCTATTGGTAGATTTGAAAACCAAAGTTGATAGTCTTTCACATTGGGACTCAAACTGCACTTCTTGTTTATTATGAAGCCAGTTCCTAGTTGTGGCATGGTTTTCATGACTCTTTGACCAATTTTCCCTTGTATATCTTGAACCCTTTCAGAGTCGAACTTGTTTTCATCTATATATCTGGTCTCCTGAACTGCTGTTATGATAATTCGATGATTTCTGAGAGTGTCTGTAAGGTGCTTTAACCTTCCAGTTTTAAGAAGAGAGTTAGAATTGAAGGTGGCTATGAAATTCGGGTATTTGCATTTGATTTTGTTTGAGGTTTGTGTAACGCTGCTTACTCTCCAGAATCTGAATATCTGCTTGTGCACAACGGTGCACCTGAGATAATTTGTTTCACATTACACTTTCCCATGAATGATAAACATGAGTTCGGGGTAACTACTTGAGTCACCAGTTTACAACCAAGGTTGTGAGCCCTGGAGGTTTCTTCCAGTCGCCCCTAACCTGGGGTACAGACGCTGGCTTAAGGCTGTCCAATCTGGGAACAGATGCCTGGGGAATTTTATGTTCAACCAAGATTCAATTCTGCCCTCTCTGCTGTTGGAAGATTCTTCCCTTCATCTGCCATTGAGACCGTTGACCGGTTTTCACCTAGTAACCCTAGGCAAGGTTAGCCCCTTCCGTCGTCTCCACCATACCGAAGGTCATTTTCTCTGCCGCACATGCCGTTGAGAACTTCACCCATAACCCAGGCTAAGGGCCCTCCATATTTATGACCCTTGCAGAGAGGGTGTCCCAGTATTTTCAAGCCCCCAGGAATTGGGCTACCAGTTGATCTGCTGGTTGTATTGGGTATTTCAACCAGCCCTACATACTGTAGGGGCCCGCTATCCGCCACCTGGGGACGCACTCTGTAGGGGTCGGGTTCCCCTGGTTACTTTCGGAAGTTAACCTCACCCACAAAGACTGAGGTTATTTGCAGAGTAACATATTATTATTATTATTATTATTATTATTATTATTATTATTATTAATATTAATAATAATAGTGGAAAATTATGCACAATATAACTCAAATTTCTTGTTTTTGCAACTGTTTTCTTATATATTAAAAAATCTAAATTACCTTTTATGCAACAAATAATGGTAAAAGACTGTGCTTATGCTGATATCAATTGCTGGAAGTACTTGGAACAACACATTTCGTTGGATGATATTCGTAATACAAACAAATAAAACATAAATTACAATGACATACACTGCATTTATGAAATGCAGTTGTCATCAGCCCCCTCAATTCCCCCCTCTCTCTCTCTCTTGCTCTCTCTGGATTTATATTCAAGGAAACTTCTCTGTTGTCAGATAATTTTGATTCGGACAATAATTGATGATGTAAAATCAAACTGATTTTGATAGCATCTTTGTGAGATGAAATTTCTCGTCCAATTTCAATAAATATGAATTGTTTTCAGTTGTTTGATAAAACTTTTAAACGTATCTATAAAAATAAAGATCATGTGGTTGACAAAGAGGTGTACATTTAGGACGAATAACTTTAACTGTACATATGCTTATAAACTGCAGTCTATCATATGTAATTTTCCATTGTTATTATTATTATTATTATTATTATTATTATTATTATTATTATTATTATTATTATTATTATTATTATTATTATTATTATTATAAAACTAATGTTAACAAATCTGATTTAATTAAAAGAGTAATTGTTCACCCATTGAAAATATTCTTGAAAAACTTGAGGTGCAGTGTATGCGTGTGCAGTATATTGTCGTGTCGTAAGGGTGCTTTGTACATGTGCAAAGTTTTAAACAAATCATTGTCCTGAAGGTTTGACCCTCCCTTTATTAGATCAAGCTAAGAAAAGAGCTATTGTTCAAATTTCCCATCATTTTATTAATGATGCAGGAAAATCTTTATCACAGTGCACAATTCATTGATCCCTAATGCATCTGGGACTGCGTGTCTGCAGGGCAGCTTGGATACCCATATTAATCCCTGACCGTTTGCAATGATCCATTTTAACTTGATTCATGAACATTGGAATTAGACCTTGAGTCAGTATACAGTAAGGAGATCACCTAGTGTGATGAATTCCACTTACTCCTTGTGTAAAATGGATGATGAAGCATATATCTTTTGTTCATTGCAAAAAGTGATGTCATAAATAAGCACTGAGGGAAGGGAAGAAGCTTGTAGAGGTAGTTTTAGGAAACATTTTGTTGGATCACTGAGGGCTAATATTTTTGTGGAAGGTTTTACATACCCAGAAATTTGTGGGAACAGTCTTCTATGATGCAAGTGCCATCTCTTATCAGAACAGTTCACTGTGCAAATTATGTGACAATACTGTGAAGAAAGAACATGAGTTGGTCTGCATCCTTGCATTCATATAATATCAACTGAATGGAGAATGCATGGTATGTTTAGGACTAATAAGTTCACCTATGCCAAAGCCACCTTCATAATATTCAGCAGTTCAAGGAACTACTCACATTATTTTGGCCTTAGATCTCCATCAGTATATCGAGCTGAGTAGATTAGGTAGTGGAATTTGTTTTGGCTCATGAGTGTAAAAAGATTTTTTGTCATATGGTTAAGGCATTAACGTATAAGGTGTGTTTTGTTGTAATAACATCTCTTCTATTTTGTACTATTTTTTATTTCTGTGCTTATATATCTGTGTCTGTTCTCCCCCTCCCCATATGCTTTCATCTCTTACATGTGGTTTGAAATGTGTTTATAGTAGTTCTATACAGGGAAAGTAGACTAAAAATGGCAACTCTTGTATTTTTGGACATACATAATTCCAGAATGTTCTTCACATTCTGCAGGGGAAAGGTATGGAGATCATGTTGTCTACACAGATTACTGAGCAATGTTAAACATAATTTTTGATAGCAATACAAAGAGTGTAGTTTAAATTCACTGCCAGGTTGTTACGAATGAAACAGATATTTTCAGGACCGGTATGGGCCAGTTAACTGTCCTTTTACTATGGAACAGATCATAAAATGAAGTGATCTTTTAATCTACAGTAGGCTTGCTCACACTGGGCTCTTTGTCCCGCGGACACACAGCATATAAGTGGCCGGCCGGGTGTATTTCAGCCACAATGATGATGTGGCTATGTAACAGGCTGTGAAGGTCAATGCCAGGCAAAGATCTGCCAGTCACTCTCGATCACTGGAGTGCTACCCAAGTTTGAAATGGAGGTTGAAAATAATTATAAAGAGAGGGCCTCGCTGAATCTGACTGCAGAGAGCCACTGGGAAGAACAGTTTTCTTTCCTAGCATTGGACCATGCAAACTGCTTATTATATGGGCAGTTTTTTATATTGAAAAGGTATACTGTAGATGCCACCACAAAACAAAACAAACAAAAAAAAAAAAAACATGCTCATTCGGATGAGACTTGTAGGGGATGATGGAATGAAGGTGGTTGAAGTTAGGTTTTAAATAGTATTTTCAGAAACTCAATGAACAGTGAAAGTCACAATGCACTAGAACACTGCGCAAAATCAAGCATAAAAACTTAGGTTTTAAATAGTATTTTCAGAAACTCAATGAACAGTGAAAGTCACAATGCACTAGAACACTGCGCAAAATCAAGCATAAAAACTTTTTGAATTCTGTCATTCCTATCCAGAAAATTGTAAATCGTATTTGCAAGCTCCAACTCTGAATCTTTGAGTACCTATTTTTTTTTTTTTAATGAGCAGATGGTGTCGTATAAGTTCCTCATAGATACCTTTATTTCCTTCAGAAAGAAATGAACGTATAGACATGTTTGTTTTGGGTATGCACAGGGGTTTTTATCTACAAGGGAGGTGAATTATACTTTGATAATAATAAAAATTAAGGAACATACAATACCATATGCTCATTCTCTTTTTGAGTGACTGTACATAGTAACAAAAACTCTAACTTGCTGCCAGCTTTCATTGTATGTGTAAAGACAGGAAAATAAAAACATGTCTGTTAATATCGAGTGCAATATAAACCAAACACGAATATTTGAAAAAGTTTTTCTTCATTGTGCTTTACTCTAATGAACATTTTATTGAAAATGGTGCAAGGAAAGCTTTGTAGTCACTATCAAACATCAGTCCTTTGTCCTACCGAATGTATTTGCTCTCTCGCTTGACTGTAACGTACACTTGGTACGTAAGCTGCCCGCAGTGACATCAAGCAAGCCCAGCCGCACCAGGCTAGTCTCAATGGGTGTCCAGCTGAACTGCTCTGATCTGCGGTTATCTAGACTACATTGTCATGAGATACTTCAAACTTTCCCTCTTCAGATGGAGACCAGTGTGGCAATGTAAATGGTTATTATGAATGAATTGTGACCAAAATGCCTTGTATTCTTTTGTTGTTTTTTTGCTCGATTCAATTTATATTGGTGAGTTGCCATTTTCTGCCTGTTTTTCTTGCATATTTCTGTTAATAACTTCCACCTTTGTCGATTCATTATTTTTTTACATGTGCATAGTGTTTACATTTTATTTATTTTCTTTTACAGAGTGTTGTCATCGTGTCACGCCTTCCATTTGTTAGCCTATTTACTGAAGTCAGCTCTCTAATTGCTCCAGAATTCTTTGACAATGGTGAACCCAGCATAGAGGCTGCATGTCATGACATTGACCAGTGGGCAAGTCCTGTTCCTGGAGAAACAGTCAATCTTCCTCTCCTAGGAAATGTTCTCCAGGTACCAAATTAAGCTTCAGTTTTTAGGACACTTATTCAGTAGAAGTTGTAATTTAAATCTGACACACATTTATTGAACGTATCCTTTTCTGCTCTAATTATGTAATCTTTGTGTCACCTGTATTTAGTAGTCAGTAAATGATGATAATGCTTTATTATCGTAACATGCCACTGTGATTAAAAATATAGAGAACTTTCCTTGACTAATTAAATTTTACCTTTGACCAGAAATTGACAAGCACAGTGAAACCCAGTAGTAACCCTTTGATACACTATATAACTTGTAGTACAACATTGCATATTTGTCGTGGAGGTTCAGTTTTCTTTCATGTTATTTCTCCTTTTAGGCTCACATACCCAGCCAGAGTAATAAAGTTGGTTTGTCAGTTATCACAGGCACACCATCAGTGCCTTGTCCACCATCATTACAGTTACCACTCCCAACAGTTCTACGCTCAGTCCACGAAGTGAATATGTTCCAGTGTTTTGCACCTGTTATTTCTCATATGCACCTTTTATGGGAACTTGTTCTTACTGCAGAGCCTATTGTTGTGATGGCGTCATCTCCGACCACTTGCTCAGAAATGGTTCAGGCTTTAGTAAGGTGAGTGAACAGTATTCTTAATTATAACAGAATAGCAATGACTGATTTGAAATCTCGGAGGAGGACTATTTTCAAAGAAATTTGTTGATTGACAACCAAGTATCTTTCAGTTGCCAAGCTTAGTGATAGAGTCAGTTAGTCATTGCCTTCCATTTCACAGGTAGTAGGTTCACTTCTAAGGTCAGTGGCTTTTAAGGGTGTTTAAGTGTGTCAATGCCGCATCGTTAGGCTCTGGTATGTTAAAGAACTCCTCTGGGACAAAATTCCAACACTCCAGGAACTGTTCGCCATTAGAAGAGACACCAGCTGAACATTGTGTCATATCGTGGTCGCCACAACATTTACATAATTTGATTGCCCACCCGAATTAATTGTATATATATGTATCATGTAATTTTATTCATTATTAACGTCCATCATCACCATTTAAGTCATTGGTACGTAAGAACGAGAAATAATTTTTAATTCTAATATATTAGAATATTTCGTTGTAATGTCAAGACAGTTGATGTAGATATTGATTCCCATAGGGAACCTAAAATATTTGTCCCGAATGAGTAAATTTATAATACCAATATAATCATCCGTTATTGGACATTATAAATTTTCCAGCTAACTCACTCTTGGTTGCCCGCGTTTCGCCCTCGTGTGCTAAGTTAGGCTCGTCAGTTGGGACTTAGCACACCACCCAAGACGCAAGGCCAGTGCATATCGTGGAGGCCACTGCATAGACTACTTGAAGCCACCAGGAGTGCCAATGCACTATGAGAGCTATGTCTCATTTTCAAAAATTGATGCCTGCCTGGCCATCAAATGATGTAGATATTGATTCCCATAGGGAACCTAAAATATTTGTCCCGAATGAGTAAATTTATAATACCAATATAATGGTCCGTTATTGGACATTATAAATTTTCCAGCTAACTCATTCTTGGTTGCCTGCGTTTCGCCCTCGTGTGCTAAGTTAGGCTCGTCAGTTGGGACTTAGCACACCACCCAAGACGCAAGGCCAGTGCATATCGTGGAGGCCACTGCATAGACTACTTGAAGCCACCAGGAGTGCCAATGCACTATGAGAGCTATGTCTCATTTTCAAAAATTGATGCCTGCCTGGCCATCAAATGATGTAGATATTGATTCCCATAGGGAACCTAAAATATTTGTCCCGAATGAGTAAATTTATAATACCAATATAATGGTCCGTTATTGGCCATTATAAATTTTCCAGCTAACTCATTC
Source organism: Anabrus simplex (assembly GCF_040414725.1). Lineage (NCBI taxonomy): Eukaryota > Metazoa > Arthropoda > Insecta > Orthoptera > Tettigoniidae > Anabrus > Anabrus simplex. Next base: position 201,951,161 of record NC_090266.1, on the reverse strand, counting down.
TTGGTTGCCTGCGTTTCGCCCTCGTGTGCTAAGTTAGGCTCGTCAGTTGGGACTTAGCACACCACCCAAGATGCAAGGCCAGTGCATATCGTGGAGGCCACTGCATAGCCTACTTGAAGCCACCAGCAGTGCCAATGCTCTATGAGAGCTATGTCTCATTTTCAAAAATTGATGCCTGCCTGGCCATCAAATGATGTAGATATTGATTCCCATAGGGAACCTAAAATATTTGTCCCGAATGAGTAAATTTATAATACCAATATAATAGTCCGTTATTGGACATTATAAATTTTCCAGCTAACTCATTCTTGGTTGCCTGCGTTTCGCCCTCGTGTGCTAAGTTAGGCTCGTCAGTTGGGACTTAGCACACCACCCAAGACGCAAGGCCAGTGCATATCGTGGAGGCCACTGCATAGACTACTTGAAGCCACCAGGAGTGCCAATGCACTATGAGAGCTATGTCTCATTTTCAAAAATTGATGCCTGCCTGGCCATCAAATGATGTAGATATTGATTCCCATAGGGAACCTAAAATATTTGTCCCGAATGAGTAAATTTATAATACCAATATAATGGTCCGTTATTGGACATTATAAATTTTCCAGCTAACTCATTCTTGGTTGCCTGCGTTTCGCCCTCGTGTGCTAAGTTAGGCTCGTCAGTTGGGACTTAGCACACCACCCAAGACGCAAGGCCAGTGCATATCGTGGAGGCCACTGCATAGACTACTTGAAGCCACCAGCAGTGCCAATGCACTATGAGAGCTATGTCTCATTTTCAAAAATTGATGCCTGCCTGGCCATCAAATGATGTAGATATTGATTCCCATAGGGAACCTAAAATATTTGTCCTGAATGAGTAAATTTATAATACCAATATAATAGTCCGTTATTGGACATTATAAATTTTCCAGCTAACTCATTCTTGGTTGCCTGCGTTTCGCCCTCGTGTGCTAAGTTAGGCTCGTCAGTTGGGACTTAGCACACTACCCAAGATGCAAGGCCAGTGCATATCGTGGAGGCCACTGCATAGACTACTTGAAGCCACCAGGAGTGCCAATGCACTATGAGAGCTATGTCTCATTTTCAAAAATTGATGCCTGCCTGGCCATCAAATGATGTAGATATTGATTCCCATAGGGAACCTAAAATATTTGTCCCGAATGAGTAAATTTATAATACCAATATAATGGTCCGTAATTGGACATTATAAATTTTCCAGCTAACTCATTCTTGGTTGCCTGCGTTTCGCCCTCGTGTGCTAAGTTAGGCTCGTCATTTGGGACTTAGCACACCACCCAAGACGCAAGGCCAGTGCATATCGTGGAGGCCACTGCATAGACTACTTGAAGCCACCAGGAGTGCCAATGCACTATGAGAGCTATGTCTCATTTTCAAAAATTGATGCCTGCCTGGCCACACGAGGGCGAAACGCAGGCAACCAAGAATGAGTTAGCTGGAAAATTTATAATGTCCAATAACGGACCATTATATTGGTATTATAAATTTACTCATTCGGGACAAATATTTTAGGTTCCCTATGGGAATCAATATCTACATCATTTGATGGGAGAAACAAGATCCTGGTTCATGGTGTACCATAACGGTATGAAAGACCTCAACGAGTTCCAAAATAAATTTAAAGAAAAATACTGGAGCGAGACAATTCAGAGTCGTGAGAGGGAAAAGAGTCGTTTTTGGCAAGTTTAGGGCGAATGAGGGGGTATCCATGACGGAATACTTCTTGTCTCACGTCATGATATGCCAGAATTTAGCTGGGATAGCGACGGATACTGACGTAGTAAGGCTACTACTCAGGCATTTTCCTGAACGAGTGAGAACTGCGGCAGTGATGCAGAAAACTAGCACTATTCAGGAGATGGAACAGCTCCTCACTAAATTTGACGGGTTGGGAAATATGGAGAGTGGAAACGGGAACGCGTAAAACTATGCCCCGCAGTATGAGCGCAGGGAAAACTGTAGGCAGCCGAACTACGAAAATAGAAATCAAGGTAACCCTAGGAGTAACGGGAACCAAGAACGAGCGGATCAGCAAGCAGGTAACCGACAGGCAGATAGGAATGTGAGCATTAGCGGGACGAATGGTCAGGGCGAAGTAAGACATTTAAACTAAGTACGGGCTGTAATTCAGGGTCTGTATTTCAGCCGTATCCACCGATAACCCAAAGTTGTGTTATGAAGTTATCGTATGACCTAGATGTAAGAGATGATTTAATGTTTAAGCCACAGCAGGAATATATTAATAAACAGGAGCAAGTGGTTATTCCCATTGTTAAGTTAGAAATATGGGGGGGCGGGTGTTCAGGCACTTATTGACTTAGGTAGTCGGAGGTCATGCGTTAGTTATGAGTGTTATATGAGTTTTGTACAACGAGGTATTTATGTGGGGGAAATGCCAGTTAAGAGTACTGCTGTTGGCAAGAAGTCCAAACAAGTATGTACGCAGATGGCATTACCTATAAGTATTGCTGGTTCTATTATTTTTCAGATATGTTTAGCTATTCCGCATCTTGTGTTTAATATCATCTTGGGATATGACTGGCTGACGTAACACTCAGCACAGTTACATTACAAAGAAGCTGTGGTTAACTTAACATGGAACAAGGCTCATATTAAAGTCAATTTTGAGGGTGACATTCAGGGGAGACAGGGTGATTGTGCCATGGGGTGTGTTGTCAGGGTTTCACAAGATATCGAGGAAGCTAGAGAGAGCTTCAGGGAAAAAGAAATTAGTGAGAGCTTCGTTCTGTGTCATGTGTTGTTCGATAAGGGTCAAAAGGACGCATTATGGGAAGCTGTGAGCAAGAGTTGCTTTGAGGAAGGACGGCAAGACGAGTTGTTGGCAGTGTTGCTTGAACACGTCAATGTATTTTCTGTGAAACCTGGCCGAACTCATGTGTATGAGCATTCTTTTTCTGTACTGGATAGTAGTCGTTTTAGTAGACCGACGTATGGCATTCCACACAAGTTTTCCAAAGCAGTAGACGAGCAAATACAAAGTATGCTATCAGATGGTGTGATAGAGCCATCAAGTAGTCAGAACTCTAATCCTCTTATTATTGTCCCTAAATATGATGATTGTGTTAGGCTATGCATCGACGTGCGCAAAATGAATGAGAGAATATGGGGGGATCAGTTAAAGTCTCAGACGATTGAGGAGCTCATTCAGAGTTTTTATGGGAAAAGCTGGTTCTCTACAGTTGATCTCAGGAGTAGTTTCTGGCAGATACATTGAGAAAGAAAGATATGCATCTCACTGCTTTCAGTCATAGGTATGATTTATACCAGTTCACTCGAGTACCATATGGCACCAAAACCTCCTCCTCGGCGTTGATTAGAGCGTTAAATATTGCTTTAGATAAGGACACTGGTGAGTTTGCAACCTTGTAATAGGCTCCAGCACATTTGAAGAGCACTTAGACCATTTGGAGAGGGTTTTTGTGAAGCTCGAACGCACTGGATTTACTCTTAAACTCTCCAAATGTGTCTTTGTCAGGTGTGTGGTCACATTTTTGGGACACCGTGTGTCTGCAGCGGGAGTAACGCCTGAGAGTACGAGAATTAAGAAAATCTTGAATACCAGTACCCCAAGAAATATCAAGGGACTTAGGTCGTACATTGGGGTATGCAATTTTTTAGACGGTTCGTACTGAGATACGCATATTTACTTGAGCCATTCAGGGAACTCTTGAAAATCGGCAGTAAATGGAAATGGACTAAAAATCATGATATTGCATTAAGGGAGCTGAAAGAAGGATTTAGGAAGGCTGTTGTACTCAAGTACCCTACAGAGAATGAGAAATTTGTCTTAATCACTGATTCATCGCTGTGTGGATTGGCAGGAGCTCTATGTCAAGAAGACAAAGATGGAAATTTAGGAATTATATCCTTAGCGTCTGGTATGTTAAAGAACTCCTCTGGGACAAAATTCCAACACTCCAGGAACTGTTCGCCATTAGAAGAGACACCAGCTGAACATTGTGTAATATCGTGGTCGCCACAACATTTACATAATTTGATTGCCCACCCGAATTAATTGTATATATATATGTATCATGTAATTTTATTCATTATTAATGTCCATCATCACCATTTAAGTCATTGGTACGTAAGAACGAGAAATAATTGTTAATTGTAATATATAAGAATATTTCGTTGTAATGTCAAGACAGGTCTTGCGCTAACAGGCTACTTGGTGTCTCGCAATAGTCCAGGAAAGTTAATTTTGGACGGTTCTTGGAAACGTATGCAACAGCAAGAGGAAGATACATAATTTCGTTGTTGGGACGCTAAATCACCCCATATCACGTGCTCCTATCAGGAGGGCTTTTTCTGTCAAGGACAGATACTACATTTATATATCGACAGGATGGCGACGTAAATCAGCTCTCATTGGAACGAGATGTCATGTGACATCGAGGGAGGAAGTGGGAATGCGAAGAGGATTTATATAGGTCTACACTGCGTGGTGAGGATCATTCTGCATCCAGCTTTCCTGAGTCTCCATTCTCAGGTATTCCACGGTCTTCTAATGAGTCACTCCTAACTGAATGCATCGCTGATGATGTGCTTACACTCAATATTTCTTATCTGCTCTGTGAGACTCAGATTATTTAGAAAGACAAATTCGTATAATATAGAAGGACTGGATGTTTTCAGTCCTCTCTATTCAATTAATTCCGATGTGGAATTTCACATTGTAAGGCTGGTACTATGTTTTTGGTACTTTAGCACAATAGGGAGTTATAGATTCGGGGTGAAATCCATTCCATGAAGCAGATGCCAAGGATGATGCTGTTGGAAGAGGGACGACAACGATCAACCACGGAAGCTCTGGTGAGCATGAGTTAGCCCTGTTATCGCAAGTCCATGCGTGTAGTATTGGATAGTAATCTCAGTCAGTAATTTTGAATTTTGAAAAAAAAACTTGTTTTTACGTAATTTTACCTTTTTTTGGAATAAAACTTTTTTCTTTGTACATCGTTCAATAATTTCCTTTTTAGTAGGTCCCCTATGTTTTTCCACATAGTATTTAATGGTTAGTATCCTTATACCTCAGGACCGGGATACTCATTAAATTAAGTTTAGCATTTTTTAGATCAAAATTCGGTTTCAAATTACATTTAATTTCGAAGCCTGGCGCCCAGCTTGCAATTGTTGTTAATTATCTATATCGTGACTCGTGGGTATGTTAATTACGATCGCCATCGAGGAGCAAGGTCATAACGACAATTTATCTTGTCAGAATTTAGTTTGTTCTGGTGTTTGACCCGTTATAATTGAACTGAACATTAATGTTGTTGGTGGTATTGCTATTATTATTATTGTTGTTGTTGATGTTGTTATTATTATTATTATTATTATTATTATTATTGTTATTCAGTTGAAAGACAGTTCGGATGCGCTTGTGAATGGTCGGCTGTGGAAAGTTCTCTTACATTATCGTAGTTATAAAGTAGTTAAAACTTATTGAAATAGTTAAATTTTGTGTGTGTGTGATTCCTTTAGTGCTAATTATAAATTGGTGTTTAGTGCTTGTTGGTAGAAATTGGAAGTAGTGATATTTATTTGAATTTTATATCAAGTAGTTCAGTTGGTTTTCAGTAGATTACGTTTTCTAGGTTAAGTCGGCTAGCTAGGTATACTTTGTTTCAAATTTAGGTTTGGGAAATAATATAGGTAATAATATTAACTTTTTTTTTTTTTTTCTTACATTTAAATATCTGTAGGTTCGTTAGTATAATACTTACAAAGACAGATTATAATAAGGAGTTCTAACTTCTGCAACTTTTACATTCGAGCAGACAATAGACACTGTATTTCATATAGATATCCGCTCAAACTATCATGAAGGTAATAACTTATTCAATTAAATAACATGATACGCCAGTAAACTTCGATTTAAAAAAGAAGAGTACATTGTATTTCATTGTTGAATTACTCAACACTCTTTGGATTGTTGACAATTCTTTGCTGCATTCCGATGAGATCAAAAAATAGAGGGTAGCTGAGTAAACAATAATACAAGAATCAGCTGATTAATGTATTCCAATAATTTGTAGTTCGAAGTCCCCAGCATACTGCGTACTTTGCATCTTCGATTATTCATTGAGTAAAAGTTAATAATCAAATTCCTATATCCCAATAATTGCAATTCAAGTCCCCAGCGTAGATTTGACAAAAGTTTCTTAGAGAAATTATTGTAGTCAACCTCTTGTTTTTCAACATTTAAGGACACTTTTATTCTCCATCCCGTGTAGTAGGAAAAATAATAGTAATCCACCAGCAGTAAAAATAACATAACCACATTTCAGTTAAGAACTGTAGTGTAGATACGGTGCATTGTTTACGGTAGCCCTCTTGCTCTTCAGCATTTAACCAATGGCAATTTTAATTTCTTTTAGAGCATAGTAGATAAAATAGTACTAATAATATCTGTGTACGCGTTTAGCTTTGTTGGTAATCTTTTGAGTAGTTCTTGTGAATTTCAAACATTAATTGTAATTTCCATTTCTGTTTGTGCTTAGTAATAGCCTGTTGTTGTTAGGATACGTCTGAGCATAGTTTAAAATTATTGTGGTGTACTGTTGTATCTTATTAGAAATAAGTGTGTTTATTCTATTACAGTGAAATATTTGTGTAGTATAGTATCTGTAGTAACTCTCTTACTAGAATTCTGTTGTAGTAATTAGGGTAGACATAACTGCAGTTTAGAATTGTGTAATTCTTGTGTATTCCTTTCGGTTATCAGTAATTAACAGATGTTTTCATCCTGTTAAGGTGTTGTAGGATAAAATTTAGTACAAATAAGTAGTATTGTAGTGTAGTAGTAGCCTACATTAATGACCTTATTGTCGTGCGATCTTTGTGTGCTATCCTAGACAATATCTCTTTCCTTTCATTTTTATTTTAAACAGAATAAATGATTTTATTTTTCTGTTTCTTTTCATTATTCCATAAAGAATGGCTAAGGAGTGCAAATGTAGGAACTGTGGGTGTGGCCAGACATTAAGGAGTATGAGGGAGGAGTTGGAGAGTTTGAGGGAGATAATTAGGATTTTCTCAGAGGACAGGAAGGAAAGTAGGCCTCCCTCAAACAATGTAGAGGATACAGTAGGAATAAAAGAGGGATGTGAAGGAAAGGGGGGTATTTTACAAGACAGATGGCCTAATGTTTTAAGGGGAAGGAGATTGCAGGCTAAGGGCTCTGTTCAGGATCAGAATTGAGGACAGGTGTCTGTAAGAAATCGTTACGAGTCACTGCGGGTAGAACAGAGGGAAAATGAGGAACAGGGAACTGTTGCTGAGAAGTGTGAAAGTAGGGGGAAAGGAAAAGGTACAAAAGGGAAATGTAGAACAGAGGATAGGAAAAGACAGGTGGAACAGGGTCATGGGCAGGAGAAAAGGGAGGACGAAGTAGCTTCTGCAGCAGTGAGGAAAGATAGGGCTAACCTGGAAGGAAGGGAATCAAATGAGGTGGGTAGGGTTGAGGTTTTGGTCATGGGGGATTCCATTGTGGGGAAAGTTGGTAGGTGGTAGTTTCAGTGTGCTGTCTGAGGGAGATTGAAATTCTGGCCTCAGAATAGGAATGGGACCAAATCCACATCAGAATTTTTTGAAAGAAATTTCCATACGAGTCAAAAAATAAGCTATATCTGGTAGAAGGAATCTGAAGCTTCTGAGAAAGCCTGTCGTATGGCAAAAATCAGCACTTCATGACCACCATATTGATGGCTTAATTCTTACGAATATTCCTTTTTAAAAAAAGACACGCACAGTTACATGGCGAGAAGCAAGTCTGAGCGAGGCTCAGTTATGAACCAGCTATAGACAGTTTCTCCAAATTTGATGAGAATTTTGGCAAAAAGTGTTGAACTATTTTATTGTAAATAGTGTGTATGTATTTTGTCTTTAGTTATTCTCAACAGTTCATAAAGGACATGGGTTCATCCATTTTTAAATTACTAGACAGCAACAAAGAGCTTTGTATTTTGTTACAAGACGTTATGGCTGGCATGTCATATTTCAAGAATTGTTTCAAATTTTAACATTGAATATTTAAAAATTTCTTTTGCAAGATGTGAGGACAATTTTGTGTAAATAATGTAAATATTTGATCTTTAGTGTATTCTCAGATAGTTCTTAAAGGACATGGGTTCTTCCATTTTCAGTTACTAGACAGCAACAATGAGCTTTGTAATCTACTACGAGACGTTATGGCTGACGAAGTCTCAAATGACACGAAACATGTTCCAGGCTATGTTTAATATGCTTTTATATTAAATAGTTTTCACTTGTAAAGTGTCTGGCTCCATGGCTAAATGGTTAGCGTGCTGGCCTTTGGTCACAGGGGTCCTGGGTTCGATTCCCGGCAGGGTCGGGAATTTATACCATAATTGGTTAACTTCACTGGCACGGGGGCTGGGTGTATGTGTCGTCTTCATCATCATTTCATCCTCATCACAACGCACAAGTCGCCTACGGGCGTCAAATCAAAAGACCTTCATCTGGCGAGCCGAACTTGTCCTCGGGCACTCCCGGCACTAAAAGCCATACGCCATTTCATTTACCTGTAAAGTGAGGTGTATTGATTGGGTGGACCAATGAACCTAACATTGTTTCTTATTTTAAGTGGTATGTTCCAAGCTGTCAGTGGAGAGATGACGTGTAATGATATTAGTAGACAAATAAGTTTGAGTGGTGTCTTTAAAAGTAGGAGAGATCACAATATGAAGATAAAGCTGGAATTCAAAATGACAAATTGGGGCAAATATTTGTTTATAGGAAGGTGAGTTAGGGATTGGAATAACTTACCAAGGGAGATGTTCAATAAATTTCCAATTTCTTTGCGATCATTTAAGAAAAGACTAGGAAAACAACAGATAAGGAATCTGCCACCTGGGTGACTGCCCTAAATGCAGATTGATTGATTGATTGATTGATTGATTGATTGATTGATTGATTGATTGATTGATTGATTGGTTGATTGATTGATTGATCTATTCATATTAATGTAGATAGTTTCTATATTTCTGTTGCCCTTCTTCATGTAATTCTAGATCATATGATATATGTGATTTGTGTGAGTAAAAGACTTTGAACTTCAACAAACATATCAGTGCATTGTTTTACAGCCTGAGCAGTTTAGATGACTACAATGCAGCTTATTATTTCATTGTAGTTCTCACAGATGATAAAATGGCACAGTTAATAATCTATTGTACTCCATTCTGTAATTCAGATTTGAATTTGAAACAAATTTCTCCTTGAATTCTAGTTAGAAGACCTGGTTGTGTAGCTCACTTAGGAGAGCAGTGGCTTTCTGAGCCGAAGATGTCAAATTTGATACAAACTCTGTCTGGTGGTTTTTGAAGGTGCTCAAATGCACTAGCCTCATGTTGGTAGATTTATTGGCATTTAGAAGATCTCCTGTTGGATTAGTTTCCTGCAACATATCATCTACATGTAGTTAGTGAGAAGTAAAGAACTTGTAAGATTGTTATTATTATTATTCCATCGTACTATCATCCAACCTCTTGCACTGTACGGTTGCTGACTAGGCGTCATGGAGACTAAGATACTGAGATGGACAGCTTGCATCACTAAACTGGATCGCATATCCAGTGAATCCATCAGCGAGAGATTTGGTGTTGCACCAATTCAAAACAAAATGCTTGAGGCTTCTACAATGGTTTGAACATGAGTTAAAGAAAGGGGCTGGCACTATCGCAAAGATGGGTTACATGTTAGGGATCACCTGTAGGATACCAAAAGGACGACTAAAACAGCGATGGGCCAAGATTCTTCACAGAGATCTGAAGAGATCTTATTTTAAGTGGTATGTTCCAAGCTGTCATTGGAGAGATGACGTGTAATGACATTAGTAGACAAATAAGTCTACTAATTATGTCTCCACCCTGAGATGGTCCAGGACATTACTAATGGAGACAATGAATCCATGTAGCAGACCCCGCCACAACGAGGGACAAACGCTGAAGAAAGGGAAGATGATTATGATACAGGTACATTAACTATACCCTGTCTCAGATAACCTGGGAGTCAACAATAACAACTCTGGCCACATGTGCATTACAGCAGAGATGCTAACTCTGCCTTTACAAATGACGCACCACAAATTATGATTTTTTGTTGATTTTTAAATGTAAGTATATGAAGTATTGAAAATGATACACAAAGAATGCCATTACAACTTGAATTCTCAGAATATTTCTGTTCAGATTTCTCAGTAATCATTTATATCCCTGCCCTTTTCTGTCCCTCGTTTGAGAATATTTCAAGTTTCCACGCACCGAACGCAGGGTGTGCTTCCGGTATCTGAAAAACAATCGCCTGTGAAGTGGTATACAGTATCTTGCGGAGTTGTTGTCTTTGTTCATGTCATGATCATCCTTCCATGCAAGTATTTGAGTTCCTTTGTTCTTGTAGTGGCTAAATGTTCTTCTCAGGGAGTGGACACAGGGGAGGTATCAGTGAGGAAGTGTCATGAAAGGACTTTTATTAGGAATCCACCTAATCAACACTATATAACACTGTGCACAAAATCTTATCCTATCTCATAAGAAATAGTACCAGTCTCGGTCACATATGTAAAGTGACTTAAAAACTAAACATAGCACACATAAACAACAATATAAACTTATAAACTATGAAGTGATATGAGTCACTGAGGGTACGCTGTGTATCAAAAATATTGAAGGACCCAGAAATTGTCAGATGTCAATGTAAATTCGTCTTCATATACGTACGCACCATCGGCGGGTATATAAATTATTTGAGTTGCAATTCTCTCGACAGGTATAACGGTCACCAGAGTGCATTAGTGTTGTTCATGTTTAGTGTTGCTACCAGGCATGGTAGGATATATAAGGGGTGAACAACGTAAGATATTGATTGATCACTAGGAATGACACGGAGATGCTCCATTCTCATGTGAGACAGCGTTATCAGCACCTAACAGAGTTTGAAAAGGGCCTCATTGTAGGTCTCCATTTGGCTGGCTAGTCGAATCGTGCAATATCCAGATTTGTGGAACATTTGGATGTGACAGTGGCCCAATGTTGGACTGCATGGGAACATGAGGGCAGGCATACTCGTCGTCAAGGTTCTGGTGGACCACTTCTGACCACCAAAAGGAGGATCGCCGTATTGTACACCAAGCACATCGTAACCCCTTCACATCTCCGCCTGCCATCCGAGGACAAATAATGGACCCCCTGCAACATTCTTTGTCCTCCTGCACCATTGTCAGAGACTAGCAGCAGCCGCACTAGGGAATTACAGTCCTATGCATAGGCTGCCGTTAACACTACAACACAAGCGGCTGCGTTTGGAGTGGTGCCAGGACCAAAAAGCGTGGACTGCTGATGAATGGCGTCGCATTGTATTCAGCGATGAATCGCAGTTCTGCACCTGTGCAGAGGTCCCATTCTTCCAATGTTTTGGAGAGGCACAGCGTTGTTACTCCTGCCATCATGGTGTGGGGAGCCATCAGATATGACTTCAGGTCACGGCTGGTAGTGATTGAGGGAACTCTGACAGCACAACTGTATGTCACAGACATCCTGCATCCTCGTGTTACCTCTCATGCGACAGTATCACAGTGCCATTTTTCAACAGGACAATGCTTGTCCACACACGGCACATGTCTCTATGATCTGTCTTTGTGATGTTGAGGTTTTCACATGGCCAGCAAGATCGCCAGATCCGTCCCGGATAGAACACGTGGGACCAGCTCGGATGGAAACTCTGTCCCAGTGCCATTATCCAGGATATCAAGGATAAGTTACAACAGTTGTTTGCCTGCTTGCCTCAGGAGAGGATACAATGGCTTTATGACACCCTTCCCAACTGAATCAGTGCATGCAACCTGGCTAGAGGGGGTGCAACGTCATACTGATAAGTGGGCTTGTATTGCCAAGTTCTTTGAAAATTTGACTTGATTCTGTAATCACTGAAATAACATCACATACCCTCTCAACATGTGAAGTTTCATTTTGTTTCCTTCTCCCCTTCTGGGTGCTTCAGTTTTTTTGTCAGGCAGTATAGATCAGCAGAAGGAAGATGGAGATGAGAGGAGTGTTACAGAGGAGGTGTGAGGCAAGGGGAAAGGGAAATGTAAAGTAGGGCATAGGAAGAGGGAGGTGGAACAAGGTAGTGAGAGGGTGAGAAGGGAGGAGGAGATTGATTCTACAGGTGTCAGAGAATGCGGACAACAGAAAGCATGCCAGCAAATGGTGAAAAAGTTAATATAGGAAGGACAGCTGAATCAGATGAAACCAACTAGAGGTTAAAATATTCTAGTCATGGTGCTGATAAAAGCAGATGAACTCTATAGAGAAACTGAAGTGATAGGTGGTATAAGTGATCATGAAGCTGTTTTTGTCATAGCTAAAAATAAATTTCATAGAAAGGAATGTTGTAAAAGTAGGACTATTAGGAAATAACATATGGTTGATAAGAGATCATGGGGGAATTTTTAAAAAGCAATTATGAATATGGAATATGGTGAATAAAAATGTAAACAGTCTATGGGATGAGTTTAAAGCAGTTTATTGAGGAGTGTGAAAACAGGTATGTACCTTGAAAAGTTGTAAGAAATGGTAAGGACTCATTATATTAGGATAGGTTGAAGGAACTTACTAGGAAATTGAATTTAGCCAATACTGGCACACAAAAGAACTCCTGCAGGAAAAAATTCTGGCCCCTCAATGTCTCCAAAAACCATAAAAATAGTTAATGGGATGTAAAAACAATAACATTATTATTGAAGTTACTATCTGTGTCTCACAAGAAGTCGCAGCATCTTGTAGGTACGGCACGAGTAACAGATACACTAAGCTACAAACATTAGTCGTGATAAACAGTGCGAGCTCTCTGAAAGAGATGCGTGTTAATTATTAAACTGTTCATTATGCAATACTTACAGTAAATGTGTAACTAAAGCGCAATTGTACTACCAATTTGAAACTTAACAGCATCACCTTAGTTCACTGAATCACCATGGACGGGACCGATGTTTCTTGTCAGGCCTTGAGACTTGAGATTGGTGCATGCTTACCCCGCATGCACGCGACTTCTCGTCAGACGACCATAGTAGCCAAAGTGTCAGCTAAGGATAACACGATGACAGACATACTGTAATTGGCAGCCATATGAATATTAGAGAGTAATAGAAACATATGTATAGGTATGCTACAGCAGAAATAGATTCCACGTGGGATATTCCAGGGATTATTAACGAACAAGGAATGTGTACAGTATATGTGAGGTCTTGTAGGCAGAAGTATTTAGTCAGCAGTATGTAAAGATAATTGGATATAAAGATAACGCACAGATACAGGGGGTAGCTAATACTGGTGAATTTCTGAAATTTACCTATGGTAATAAAAATATTTACAAAAAGATACAAAAGTTCAAAGCTAGAAAAGCTGCCAGGATTAATAAGATTTCTGGGGGTTTATTAAATGCAATGCATTGGGATATAGTGCCATATCTGAAATACTTATTTGATTACTGTTGCATAAAGGAGCGATACCAAATGAATGGAGAGTTGTAGTAGTAGCCCCAGTGTACAAGAGAAAGGGTGATAAACATAAAGCTGATCATTACAGCCCAGTCAGTTTGACATTTGTTTTTTGTAAGCTCTGGGAAAGCATTCTTTCTGAATATATTAGACCTCTTTTGCAAAACTTCTGGCTGATTTGTTAGAAAGCAGTTTGGGTTTCAGAAAGGTTATTCCACTGAGGCTCAACCTTGTAAGATTCCAGCAAGATATTTCAGATTCAGGACGTCAAATGAACTGGATCGCAATTGATCTTTTGACCTGTCCAAAGCTTTTGATAGGGTGGATCATGGGAGATTACTGACAAAAGTCAGGACTATTGGACTAGGTAAAAGAGTGGTTGAATGGGTGGCTAAATTTCTAGACCGAGCTCTCGATAGCTGCAGTCGCTTAAGTGCGGCCAGTATCCATTATTTGAGAGATAGTGGGTTCGAACCCCGCTGTCGGCAGCCCTGAAGATGGTTTTTTGTTTCCCATTTTTAACCAGGCAAATGCCGGGGCTGTACCTTAATTAAGGCCACGGCCGCTTCCTTCCCAGTCCTAGCCCTTTCCTGTCCCATCGTAGCTGTAAGACCTATCTGTGTCGGTGCGACGTAAAGTCAATAGCAAAAAAAAAATTTCTAGAAAATAGAACTCACAGAATTAGAGTAGGTGAAGCGTTACCTGATCCTGTAATGATTAAGAAGATGGTGGTGGGAGGGGGGTCCCATGGGGCAGTATTATTGGACCTTTATGTTATCTTACATATACGCTGCCAGAAAAAAATACATGCAACAAAGGACTGTGATCAGTGGCACCAAGGTATAATATGTGCATACTGAGGGGTTGTGTTAGTGATTCATTTGTCATGGACTTTGGCGATTAGATGGCGTTCAGGAGGCCTGTCCGTGTGCACTCTGTTTTGACTCTGCAGGCAATAACTGTGCTGAGGTTAGAGGTGAACAATGTTTGCAATATTCATTCTAGGGTACAACCAAGCTCCGCTGACGAGTACATGCTCCTGTTGAACAACTGTAGCCATTTGAACGGGGTTGCATTGTGAGCCTGTAGAGAGCTGGATGGACGTATCGACAGATTGTTTCACATTTTACATGTTCGGCACAGTATTTGACTGGTGTGTCGCTGTTTTCAGCAATGGTCTGTGGAACATTCCCACTGCTGTAGATCAGACTCGGACGTCTGTATTGTACAGCTGCATGTTAAGATCGACGCATTTGCAAGCAGCAGTGGCTAACCAAACATCATCCAGGAACAAAATCCAGTCACATGTCGCACCTGCTGTGTCTCCAAGGACCATTGGAAAGCAGGATTATGATCATGTGTGCCTCTGACCAGGCTACCACTGACACCACGACACCACTAAGCACTGCTACTCTGGTGCCGTGAAAGAGTCTACTGGAGAGGGGAATGGTGCTCTGTCGTCTTCAGTGATGAGAGTAGGTTCTGTCCGTATGCAAGAGATGGACGTACACATGTACAGCACAAACGTGGTGAGTGGCCTATTCTAAAGTGCATTCGCCCATGACACCACTCAGGCTTCATGGTATGGAGGGCCATCAGTTACAACTCGCAATCACAGTTGGTGTTTCTGCAGGGTAATGTAACCAGTGCCTGCTACATTGCACAGGTTGTTGTCCCCGTGCTACTGCCATTTCCTTGACAGGAAGGTAATGTGCTTTTTCAGCAGGACAGTGCACGTCAATATACAGATGCTGTGACGCAATGTGCTCTGTGTGGTGTACAACATCTGCCCTGGGCAGCAAGATCACTGGATCTCACGCCAATTGAACATACATGATGATTATAAGTTATAAATTTAATTTTTGTTCCATATTGAAGTGCAGTTATAAGAAATAAATTGACAGCAGTGTCCATCTTTTCAATACAGTACATCAAATAAATAATATTACATTAGTCTTGGGACTAGTTTCAGCCACTTAGTGGCCATTTTCAGCCAAAATAAAAATTAAACAGGTCATGTGATAACTAAAACATATATATGTAAGATAAAGACAGTGTTGAAGAATAATTATAACATATAACAAAAAAAATTATGGTTGTGATCGTATTGTCATAATGATGTCTTTTAAGTTGAGTTAGGGCCTCAGGCAATGAAGTGAATGTGGAAATGATAGCCAGAATTAGGAATGGATAAACGAACAGAAAATAAAGAAATTAACACGTTCACTGCGTATTAGCAGAGCGTGACATACCCGCCAACCTGAGCAAAATATTTGTGTGGGACTCTTTAAAAGTTGTAATTATCGAAGTTTTGTACGTTTTCTATCAAACTTGTGGACTTATCCCACTCACGCGCCTGGTGCGTGACCCGCACGGTGGTTGAAATCGAGAAGTAATACTGGTCACCAGACGGATAACGCGCCACGCGCGTTGGTAGATTACTGTGCACTATTTACCGTGAATAGGAAACAAATGCATAAAGTATGTTACAGACATAAATATATTCATATTTACACATCTCTATTACAGAATTTGACAAACAAAAATGAAATACTTTGGCTAATTGGGTAGATCTCGTGATGTTGAAGGAACCACATTGTTGGCCATCAGAAAAAAATATAAATAAAATGATAACATAAGCATCACTACGCAGTCAAAAATGATTACTGCACGTTCCTTCAAGTTACTTATAAATGTGATGAGGAATAAATGACAATTAGAAGTTCTTTCGTGTTATACACATATATGATGCAAGAATAAATGACAATTACAAGTTCAGTTCTTTTACTGAACATATTGCAGTAGTGGAATTTATTTATTTCAAAAGTGGAACCACTCGTAATTCTCCTGAAGAATTAATAAACAGAAAATGCAGTGTCTTAGCTCGCATTGAAGTGGTCTTGCTGCTTAAAGATCCCATAAATGAATGATGACGTATGACGACAAGTCTGGAGAGGAAATACACGGGAAACGGAATACGCATGCGCAAATAAGGCTACGGATGAATCTGCTAGTAGACTAGACTTACACGATGTGCGGGATGACATTTGAGCCTTTCTTACCATGCGGGAAACCTGTGATTTAAATTTCCTAGCAACCGTCCCATGATGTGCTAGGTGCATGCTCCGCACTTGCTTATAAAGTAGCATCACGCACCCAGCGCATGATCTGCATTGAACGTGTTAAAAAAGAAAACTTATTTATGAGACTCATTTCTAGAATGAAATATACAGTACATCTTTTTTTTTTTTGCTAAGGGCTTTACGTCGCACTGACACAGATAGGTCTTACGGCGACGAACTGTACATCTAATGTCTGATGTAGAACAAAACATTGACATGCTAGAGGAGGCAGACAGGCCTTGGAAACAAATGAGTGGATAGGGAACAGAACACTAAAATACTGTAGGACGCAGGCAATGGAAACAAAGGGAAAGGATGGGAGGGGGGATAAGGGGGGAGGAGAGAAGGGGTGTCATAAGGTAGGGATGAAGGATCCGGAAAGAATGCTGCGGAGAGGGGAATTTAAACAGATTATAAAAGAAAGAATTCCTTTTATCTGAGACATGATAGAAATTAAAAGGTCAAATAAAATGTTTGATTTCTCTGAAATTTTATTTATATTGAAGTTAGGATTGAAAAACTGTTCCAAAGCGAAACAACAAGAAATGCGCCCAGCAGAAATTTTTCTGTCGTCCCTGGCATTCCGACGATTCATTATGACCAGCTTGTTAGAGAAGTATGGAACTCCTCCTTGCCATGTTAACGTGCGTGCACCGGTGATTGAAGCCATGCGGGGAAAGCTACAATGGTCATCTTCTGGTGGACGATCAGCCCCGAGGATGTTGCGTCTACAAAAGTAAAACTGTCCGAGCATGCCAAAGATGTGATGTTGCCTTATACCCATATTGTTTTGCAGAATTCCACAAGAAGTAAAGTGCACTGTGTAAACAAGAACATATTTTTAGCTTAGTAGTTTTATTAATTTTGACTGATTCAGTTTTCATGTAAGACAAGAACGTGTAAGACTGACTAGGAAACTCGACTCGCAGTCTATTTATCTACACATTTTTTAATAATAACTCTGTAGTAAGTTTGTCATTTTTTAATAATATTGAGTCATAAAATACACCGGTTGTTCTTCTTTTATCATTAAAAATATACCGCGATGAAACCAAACACAAAAATAGCTAAAGCCGATGTTGGAGATATGCCCCTGGGGTCCGTGCTCAGCGGTCGTTTACGACCCATGCTATAATTTTCGAACAACAACAAAAAATTTAAAACATTTTTCGGGATGTTTTGGACATAAATAAAATGATTCCAGTAGTCAAAACTGTTGTATACAAGGAACTTGGTATACAGTGACACAACATAAAGTTTATTGTCTCAATGGTTTGATACAATATATATAAGAAATAAAACTGAATTCTTCTTGAAACTTGTTTGAATGCACACAGTTAATGTTGAAATTAAATCTTAAATTGAATGTCTGTTGCGTATGTACAATTATACAATATGAGAGTTCCATATACACTTAGTTCTATCTTGAGGAGATAGTCTGTTTCACTAATAAATTGTCCTGATAGTCGAAAACTATCTTCTGTGAAATTACAAGCGTAACTTGTAGAGAGAGGCAGAATGCTGGTACTAGGTTTATACTTGCAAGGAACTTGCATTAATTTATTCAAATAGCAGAATGCTAAGGTGGACGTCGGAGCACTGATGAGGACTAAAGGGAGTAGCAGAATGCTATACTCGGGGCTCAACGTGGCTACGGGGATCAGGATAATGAGGCAATGTTCAGAGGTGACACCTCACGGCCAGCAATTTGTCCACCTGTTCAAAACATGTTTTTAAGAGGAATGCCTCTGTGTCTGACTTGCGGTGTGGTCTGGTCGTCGAACATTGGGGTAGTCCTGGAGAGGCTCGGAACGAAGCTCCTTATATATCGCTGGCTGACGTCATCGGTGAGCGTGCCAGGCGCAGTGAGGACACCTCGTAGCTGCTAGAAACTTTGGTGCTGCGGCGGGTTGCGGAGCTTGTAGGCACAGAGCTTGCGATGCGGAGGACACACAACAAAAACCATAAAATTTATTTTTAAAATCTTGGGCATAAATGGGTTGATCTACTGTGTTGATGGAGTGGCAGTACCTCATGGGGATCACTGTAAGTACGTATGTATTAATATAAGGAGTGATCTTCATTTGAGTAATAACATTAACATGGTTGTAAAGAAAGGTTACAGAGCTCTTCACAAGGTTATGGCTGTATATAATAGTCATCGTAAGGATGTAAAGGAGAGGGCATGT
Organism: Anabrus simplex; assembly: GCF_040414725.1. NCBI lineage: Eukaryota > Metazoa > Arthropoda > Insecta > Orthoptera > Tettigoniidae > Anabrus > Anabrus simplex. Next base: position 201,932,287 of record NC_090266.1, on the reverse strand, counting down.
AAATCTCTGGTAAGACCCGAATTAGAGTATGGTTCCAGTGTATGGGATCCACACCAGGACTATTTGATATGCGAACTGGAAAAGATTCAAAGGAAAGCAGCACAATTTATTTTTGGTGATTTCCAACAAAAGTGTAGGGTTACGAAAATGTTGCAACCTTTGTTCTGGGCAGATTTGGGTGTAAAGAGACGAGTTGCTTGACTAAATGGTACGTCAGTGGAGAGATGACATTTGTAGACAAATAAGCTTGAGTGGAGCTCTTAAAAGTAGGAAGGATCGCAGTATGACGATTAAGTTCGAATTCAAAAGGGCAAATTGTGGCAAATAGGACAAGGAGTAAGGGATTGGAATAATTTATCAAGGGAAATGTTTGATGAATTTCCAAGTTATTTGAAAACATTTAAGAAAATTCTAGGGAATCAGTTAATAGGGAATCTGTCACATGGGCAACAGCCCTAAATGCAGATCATTGATTGATGGATAATGGAGTGGTATGGAACATTGTCCATTATTATTATTATTATTATTACCATTATTATTATTATTATTATATATATATAATTCGCTGGGGCCATCAAGGACCACGTTAAATCTTGTTGCATTTGACACTGAACTTGGCCTTCTTTAGAGCCCAAATTTCCCTCATTCTTTGTGAGTGGGCCTGCTTACGCTCCTCTGTCCAAGGGGCACCGTGTCTTCTCTTCGGTTGCTCGTCTCGGTTTAGCCCGTTCGTCAATATTTTCTTGCAGAAGAGATCTCTGTTAAGGGCGTCTTCAGCTGAGATATTTAGCATTTGCAGGTCTTCTTTGGTATTTCTAAACCAGGGAATTGTGGTTTTGGAGTTTGAATAAAAAAAGTGAAAGATTTCTTTAGTTAACTTTCTTCCGTCCACTCTTTTCAGATGACCGTAAAATCGTGCCCGTCTTTTTCTGATTGTGTCGGTAATTTTCTCTATTTTGCTGTAGACTTCCTTGTTGGATCTCTTTTGATGGATTCCATTTCTGTACTTTGATCCCAAGATTCCTCTCACAATTTTGCGTTCTCTTTTCTCCAGTTCTTCAAGGAGTCCTTTGTTGGCATTTAGAGACAGGGTTTCGGCTGCATATAGAACTACTGGCTTCAGAACTGTTTCATAGTGACATATCTTGGTGTTTTGGGAAAGGCATTTTTTGTTGTAGATTGTGCGGGATGTTTGGTATGCTATTTCCAGTTTGCGTACTCGCTCCTGAAGTGCTTCTTTGTCCAGTCCATTTTTCATGATGTTCTCACCCAGGTATTTGAATTTGTTTACTCGGGTGATGTCCCCGTATTTTGTATGGAGTTTTGGTGGAGCCTCTTTGATGTTAGTCATTACTTCTGTTTTCTCAAATGATATCTGCAAACCAGTTTGTTCGGCAATTTCCTTTAAAATTTCAATTTGAGCTCTAGCGGTTTCTATGTCGTTTGAGAGAACAGCAATATCATCGGCAAATGCTAAGCAGTCTGTTGCGATCCCCTTGGATTTGGTTCCTATTCTCAATGGACTGTAGTTGGTTTCCTGTAATCTCACCCGCCAGGTTCTGATGATCTTTTCATGAACACAGTTGAAGAGTATCAGGGATAGCCCATCACCTTGTCGGACTCCTGTTTTGATGTCAAAGGAGTGCGAGAGACATCCGTGGAACTTCACCTTGGATTTTGTATCGGTCAGGGTGGCTCTAATTAATGCCAGCAGTTTCAAATCAACTCCAAATTCATTTAAGATGTTTAGCAGGACTTCCCGGTCAATGGAGTCGTACGCTTTCTTAAAGTCCACAAAGACAGACACATACTGCTTGGACCTTAGTGTACAATATCGGATGATCGTTTTGAGATTTTGGATCTGTTCAGCTGTTGAGCGACCTTTTCTGAACCCTCCTTGGTATTCACCTATTTGATGTTCGACTTGTGCTTCCAAACGCTCCAGGATGGCAAGTGATAGAATTTTGTAAGTCACGGGTAGCAAAGATATTCCTCTGTAGTTGTTGATGTTCTTCATGCTGCCTTTTTTGTGTAATGGATGGATCAAAGCTATTTTCCAATCTTCGGGTAGGGTCTCCTTACAAGTAATCAATTTTAACAATTATAAATAAGTGTACAGTAATTATAAATTGTGTTCTATTTTTCCAACATTTGTATATACTACGTAGAACTACTATCGAACTCAATATCATATAGACTTTGATTACTTTCATTTTTATACTGTGCATATGATGGCCTCATTTTAATATTAAGAAACCACTAGCGTATTTTACTATGTGTAACTAGTCTGTTGTTATTTCGTTTAGGATAGGACTTTGTACGTGTTTTTTAATGTATTCCTTCTTACATAGTATGTTCATAATTTCCAACCAGACGTCTGGTTTAATTTTGAGGTGCTTTGATATGACTGATGATGCCCCACATGGAGGGCGAAACATGTCTCCATTTTAACGATGTTTAACTAAAAATGTTAACATCCTGTAATGTATTGAATAGGTTGGAGTCCAATAAATTCTCTTATATTATTATTAGGGTCTCCTTGTTCCAAATTTCTTCTATTTGCTTTTGCAAGATATCAAGTGATTCCTCTGGGGCATATTTCCATAGTTCTGCTACTACTGAGTCTTCCCCCGGCGCTTTGTTATTTTTGAGACGGGCAATGTGGCGCTTGATTTCATCTCTGTCGGGTGGTCTGGAATCTGGGTACCTGAGTAAGGGTTCCTTGGTCTCAATGGCGCTTTGCGGTTTAGAGCAATTAAGTAAATTTTTGAAGTAATTGCCAGAATGCTGCAATTTTCTTCATTTGACGTCGCCAGTGTGCCGTCCTTTCGCTCAAAGCATAGAGATGGTGGTTTATAGCCAGTGAGTTTGCGTTTGAAGGCTCTGTAGTACTCTCTGCTTTCATTCTTCCTAAAGTTTTGTTCTATCTTTTCAATGAGAAATTTTTCGTATTTACGTTTCTCAGTTCTGAACACCCTAGCTGCTTGGGCACGTTGGGTTTTGTAGGTTTCCCAATCATTTTCTGATTTCGTAGAGTAGTACCTTTTCCACGTATTGAGTCTTTCGTGGTGGAGGACTGATTCGCAGGTACCATTCCACCAGGCATGCTTTTTGCTTCTTTTGATTTCTGCGAGGTCTTTGGTGGCCTCAACAAGGAGACTTTTGGCGTTGTTAAAGTCACAGTCATTTGGTCTAGCCTTCTCCTGGAACTCCTCGACCCTTTGCCGAAGTTTATCATTGTCGAAGCGTGTGATCTGGTTGTCTTCCTTGTGTTTGCGGGAATTGGTTTGAATTTGATAAGAGACATATAATGATCTGAGGCCACATTGACGTCTTTCTTCACCTTGACATTCATAATCTCAGGGCTGTTTCTCCTGGAGATTGCAACATGATCAATTTGGAACTCTCCGAGAGCTTGGACGGGAGAACGCCAAGTCATTTGCTTTCTGGGTAGATGGCGAAAGTGGGTCGACATGACCTGCAGGTTGTGATTTTCGCAAATGGACACCAGTCTTTTGCCGTTGGGATTGGTTCTTTTGTGAGCAGGGCAATTTCCTATAACTTTCTTGTACTTCTGTTCACGACCTAGTTGGGCATTGAAGTTACCCAAAAGAAGCTTGACATGGTGTTTGGGGATTTTGTTTAATTTTTCATCCAGTAGGTCCCAGAAATTATCAACTTCGTCTGGATCAGACTTATTCTTATCGTTTGTAGGAGCATGTGCGTTAACTAGGGCGTAGGTTTTGTTCGCGCATTTAATTGTGAGTATAGACAATCTGTCATTCACAGGTTCGAAATTTGCAACCGATTTAAGGATCTTGGTTCTAACAGCAAACGCGGTTCCAAGCATCACAGCTCCATTGAGGATTCCTCTTTGCGCTTTGCTCTTGAAAAATCGGTAGCCTTCAGATTCAAAAATCTCTTCATCTGGGTACCTTGTTTCCTGTCTCTTGCATGATGTCGAGTCTCCCCCAGAATCCGAACGAGACTCGTGCGCCGTGGCGTTCACGACAAGGGATTTATCCGAAGATTTACCCCCTGGGGTATGTTTCTTGAAATGTTGTGCCATCATGCTTTTTGACTTGACTTTGCTTTGGAGGGGTACCCATCCTTTTACAACTAGGGTTGTTAGCCCTAGAGGTTGCCTCAAGATGTTTTCTGGCTTCTGGTCATTTACCAGTCTTTGCCGTAACCCTGGCAAGGGACCATTTTTTTTTTTTCACGGTGGTATTTTATTTCCCTACTACCCTCTGACTCTGCTGGCGGCAGAGCCAGCGAGCTTCCCCAATTCCAATGGAACGTGCCCGATGGAGGTAACCGGTAAATCCCCACACAGGCATTATTTTTATTTTTTTTATTTTTTTTTACTTTTTTTTTTTTGCGTCACACCGACACAGATAGGTCTTACGGCAACGATGGGACAGGAAAGGGCTAGGAAAGGAAAGGAAGCGGCCGTGGCCTTAATTAAGGTACAGCCCCAGCATTTTTATTATTATTATTATTATTATTATTATTATTATTATTATTATTATTATTATTATTATTATTATTATTATTATTATCCATACATGCATACATACATACATCTTCATTATAGATTTTTATGCTTTTGAGCATTCAGTCTGCAAGCCTCTCTGAATTTACTAAATGCCACCACAATCCTCTATATGTAACTCGCTCTGTGGCTTCGTTTAGTTTTTTACTTCTGATCTCTAATTCATTAGATACTGAGTCTAACCCTCTTCGTCTTGGTCTCCCTTTACGTCTGTTAAAATCCATGGTCGAGTCCATTATTCTCCTGGGTAACCTATTCTCCTCCATTCACCTCATTTGTCCCCGCCACCAAAGCTGGTTAATGTGTACCGCTTCGTCAGTCAAGTGCATTCCTAACTGGGCCTTTACCTCCTCATTCCAAGTATTCTCCTGCCATTGCTCCCACCTATTTGTACCAGCAATCATTCTCGCTTCTTTCATGTCAGTTACTTCTAAATTATGAATATGATATCCTGAGTCCACCCAGCTGTCACTCCATTGGGGAATACACATCCTAAATACTTGAACTACCTCTTCCAGCTTTGTATTCCCAATCTGACATTCTGTTATCTTAGGTACCATTTTCACACTAGGTAAATGCTAGGGCTGAACCTTAATTAAGGCCACGGCCACTTTCTTTCCACTCCAAGCTCTTTCCTATCCCATTGTCGCCAAATGACCTGCCTGTGTCGCTATGACGTAAAACACATTGTAAAAAAATGAAAATATTATCTTAGGTTTCTTACTGTCATCACTTTAATCTTGAAAAATCTCATTTTCATTGCGCTTATTTTGAAGTTCCAAGATATTAGACTGTAGACTTTCAACAAAATTTGCCATTAAGACCAAGTCAAGGGCTTAGGCCAACCTGCTGCTTCATTTTCCTCCTAATTGAATCCCTCCTTGCCACTTTATACATTTCAGTTATCCATGTAAAATATAAACAACAGATGTGAAAGATTAGAGCCTTGTCTAACCCCTGTAAGTACCTTGAACAAGGAACTCATTCTACATTCGATTTTCACTGCAGCCCAATTGTCAACATAAATGCCTTTGATTGCTTTTAATAATCTACCTTTAATCCCATAGTCCCCCAATACAACTAACACCTTTTCTCCTGCGTACTCTGCCATGTGCCTTCTCTAGATTACGAAACATAACTGTCTATTCCTATTGAAGCTTTTTTCATTTATCTGGCACATACTGCAAATCTAATCCTGACAGCCCCTCTATGTTCTGAAACCACACTAGTTTTCATCCAACTTCACTGATCACACCCTCCCTTCTAAAATGCCAGTGAACACCTTGCCTGGTGTACTGATCAATGAAATATGTCTGTAATTGTTGCAGTCCTTGCTGTTCCATTATAGATACACTATGTGATCAAAAGTATTCGGACACCTGGCTGAACATGATGTACAAGTTCGTGGCACCCTCCATTGGTAATGCTGGAATTCAATATGGTGTTGGCCCACCTTTAGCCTTGATGACAGCTTCCACTCTCGCAGGCACACGTTCAATCAGGTGCTGGAAAGTTGCTTGGGGAATGTCAGCCCACTCTTCACGGAGTGCTGCACTGAGGAGAGGTAGTGATGTCAGTCGGTGAGGCCTGGCACCAAGTTGGCGTTCCAAAACATCCCAAAGGTGTTCTGTAAAATTCAGGTCGGGACTCTGTGCAGGCCAGTCCATTACAGGGATGTTATTGTCGTGTAACCACTCTGCCACAGGCCGTGCATTACGAACAGGTGCTCAATGGTGTTGAAAGATGCAGTCGCCATCCCCGAAGTGCTCTTCATTACCGGGAACCAAGAAGGTGCTTAAAACAACAAGGGGTGCAAGGCCCCTCCATGAAAAGCACAAACACACCATAACACCATCGCCTCCGAATTTTACTGTTGGCACTACACACGCTGACAGATGAGGTTCACCGGGCATTCGCCATACCTACACCCTGCCATCGAATCGTCACATTGTGTACCGTGATTCGTCACTCCGCACAATGTTTTTCCACTGTTCAATCGTCCTATGTTTACGCTCCTTACACCAAGCGAGGCGTCGTTTGGCATTGACCTGCGTGTTGGGTGGCTTATGGGCAGCCACTCGACTATGAAATCCAAGTTTTCTCACCTCCCGCTGAACTGTCATAGTACTTGGAGTGGATCCTGATGCAGTTTGGAATTCCTGTATGATGGTCTGGATAGATGCCTGCCTACTACACTTGACGACCCTCTTCAACTGTCGCCGATCTCTGTCAGTCAACAGACGAGGTCGGCCTGTATGCTTTCGTGCTATACGTGTCTCTTTACGTTTCCACTTCACTATCACATCAGAAACAGTGGACCTAGGGATGTTTAAGAGTGTGTAAATCTCGCGTACAGACTTCTGACACAAGTGACACCCAATCATCTGACCACGTTCGAAGTCCGTGAGTTCTGCGGAGCGCCCCATTCTACTCTCTCACGATGTCTAACGCCTACTGAGGTCGCTGAAATGGATTACCTGACAGTAGGTGGCAGCACAATGCATCTAAGATGAAAAACGTATTTTTGGGGGGATGGCCGGATACTTTTGATCACATAGTGTAGGTGCAATTACTGCTTTTGTCCGATCATAAGGTATCATGAAGCCATTTCATCTTTGCCTTGCAGAATGTGTTTAATCCCATACTAGCACAGAAGTCCAGTAAATGCTTTCCATTCCTATTAGCTTGCACATCTCTTCCATGTATACCCATCACCTTTTTGTATCCTTCATTTCTATTTCCAACTCTCGCATTCAAATCTCGCAGTAGCACTATCTTATCCTTGCTGTTGACCTTTACTACGATGTCATTCGGTGTTTCATAAAACTTATCAACTTCATCCTCATCTGCATCCTCACATGGTGAATAGACTGAGATAATTCTCGTCTTAATTCCCCCAACAGCTATATCCACCCACATCATTCGCTCATTTACATGCCTAACAGAAACTATGTTGCATGCAATAGTATTCTTGATGAACAGTCCTGCCCTTCCCTTTTTAACACCTGTTAAGAATACTGTACTTTATAATTTCCTGTGTCTTCTTTGTTATCTCTCATTACCCAAATATCAGTAACTTCTCACACATCCAGATGCATCCTCTTTGCTCACTCAGGTAGTTCTACTTTCTTTCTTTCTTTCTTTCTTTCTTTCACTAACACAATTAATATTGATAGCTCCCCATCGAATTCCATTTTGTGCATTTTGTTTGTGAAATTGTTTCCAACAAGTTCCTTGCCTGTCAAATGGATGTGGAACTCCATTAGTTCCATAGGTCCGAAGGTTGCATAAAATGTTCTGAGATTGGTAAATTCTGCGAAGCAGGATGCTACCCTACTTACACAGAGTCCCAAGTGAGTATCCCTCCTTTAACAGGTTAGGGACCATGGTAGGTTGTATAGTTCTAGCTGCCTGAGCACAAGGAGAACCATGTCTCAGAATATGTCCGAGATGCCCACTCCTGTTCCATAGCAACTGGTATCCTGACTCTCAGGGCCACTTACAAGGCCACTCAGCCATAACCCATAGTTCACAAACTAGGGCGTAACTACAGTAACCTACACCACGAACAATACCATTATTGTTTGTTTGTTTGTTTGTTTGTTTGTTTGTTTGTTTGTTTGTTTGTTTGTTTGTTTGTTTGTTTGTTTGTTTGTTTGTTTGTTTGTTTGTCAGGCAAATTCCTTAAAAAGAGTGTGGTCAAACTATTTCTGTTATGTGACATTGTTCATTTCTTGATGGTAGTTGCTCAAAAGGAGATGGACATAAAAATTAACTTGCAGCTACAGATATTTAAATCTTAAAAAATTTATATAATTCTACAACTGTACTAAACACTATTCATTTCTGAAAACATGAACTTGGAAAGTTGCAGTAGAAAAAAGAATTAAACAAAATACTACTGAAGCAACCGAATGCTATGCATATCACACAACTGAAAAAGCGTGGTACACTGTTGAGGCAGTTGACAACAGTGGGAATGTTATTTCATTTAAATTCGATATAATGCAACCCATCAATGCAAATGACACCATGTGATTGGCTGGTTTCAGCAAATTGGTAATTCCCCTGATTACTGCTAAACAGCAGCCTCCAAACGTCAAGTTGGAAGTAAGGCATGCCATACTATATACAGTGGCGGTCAAAATAATAGAGCCACCTCTATTGACGGGATTAAGAACTAGGATATCTATTAGTTCGCAAAACCTCCACGAGTGCTGTGTTGTCAGTCCCTTTTAGACATCACAGAAGTCACAGAAGACGTCGCTGCTATCTGTAGTCGTGCAAAAGGAAGCGTTTGAGCTAGACGTGCGAAAGAGGCATAAAGGTAAGAATCTTATGGGTCAAAATAATAGAGCCGTTTTACAGAAGTCCCGTTCAAATTTATTTTTTGCAGTTGTTTTGGGGGCTAGCGATATTATTTGTCAACAAACCTACACTCAATATTATTTTGTATGTAAATTGACGTTTGGTTTTGTTTACGTTCTTCTAGATGGGCAGAGCAAAGCATACAAGTGATGATGAGCGTATAGTAATGTTCCGGATGTTCAAAAGTGGGATGTCCATGAACCAAATAGCCAAAGATTTACACGTTTTGCAAAAACGAGTCCAGAACGCCATTAGACTGGCAAAACGAACAAAGCCGCAGGTGGAGAACAGGGGGTGACCTCGTGTAACTACTCCTCGCGTAGACAGACTTATCACTGGAGAAGTAAACAAAAAACCATTTTTGTCAAAACCACGACTGAAAGCCATTTTGTTTAGCAACAAAAATGATGTTCAACCACCAACCTCAACGATTCAAAGAGGACTGAGATCCGCAAAATTGAATGGGCGCATTGCGAGACAGAAGCCACATGTTTCGATAGCTAATGTTCGGAAAAGGTTGACCTTCACCCGGAGAAATAAACAAAAACCTAATATTTGGTGGAGGAACATCTTTTGGTCCGATGAATCCAAGTCTAATAGGTTTGCCTCAGACGGAAAAGTCTATGTACGCCGCCCACCAAACCAGGAATTTAATCCCAAGTACACTTTAAAAACTGTGAAATACAGTGGCGGAAGTGTTACGGTATGGGGATGTTTTTCATGGTACGGCATTGGTCCAATACACTGTATCAATGGTATAATGAACGCAGAAATGTACAAAGACATCTTGGCAAATGTGATGCTGCCTTAGGCTAAAGAGGAAATGCTGCTGAAGTGGAAATTTCAGCACGATAACGATCCAAAGCATACTGCAAGGATCATAAGGCAGTTTTTTCAAGATCACCATATGGAAGTATTAGAGTGGCCACCTCAATCCCCTGACACATCACCCATTGAGAATTTATGGGAGATCGTAGACAAAAGAATAGACCGCTCAAAAGCTACATCTTTAGATGAACTTTGGGAAGAAATCCAGAGAGCCTGGTATGCGATCAGCAGCGACGAATGCAGGCGTTTAGTTGACTCTATGGGTAAGAGGTGCAGGGCAATCCTCAAAAATAAGGGTTACCCCACGAAGTACTAATGCACTCCTATGCAAAAACGACTGTTCCTGTAAATTCATAAGACTGATATCAAGTACAAAATATTTGTGTCAATTGGCTCTACTTTTTTGACCCTGTCGTCTGGTATTCTATTGAATATTATTGATTAGTTTGAGTTGTGTTATCTATATAACTGACTGTGGTACAGTGTAACTCTGTTGTAATGGTTACTGTACAACGTAAAATTTTGTTTCCATCATAGTACAAACATGTCTAGTAATAAATTTGCACTTTATTCCAAACCTTTGCCAGGTGTCTCTATTATTTTGACCACCACTGTATCTCAGTCCCTAACATTATACATATGTCTAGTTACCACAAAAGTGGTTGTAAATTCATTGTAAAATTTCCTGAAATGTTGGTTCCAGGTAAACTTGGGTGTCACAAATTTCTCCCAAGTACTTAACCTCATCCAGTATTTTTATTTCTTCTCCATTTAGAAATAGAGCTCCTAATTCCTCTGTTTCTTTTCCTGTTGAAAGGAATGCAATTTTGTGAAAGCTTATTATTGATTCTGTTATTTAGTGCAAGTGCTTGTTCCTTAAAAGTGTTTGTGAATTTTCCTTACACAAGCATAACAGTATTGTCAGAATGGTTAGAAATGTTAATATAGGTTGCTGACAACATTCAGCAGTCAATTTACCTTAGGATTCCACACCAAAAGTTATGACACCCCTCCCTGTGGATGGCAGCCATTCTGTTCTACTTCAGAGCACTGACACTGTTACTGGCTAGCCTACTACTGATTCTCTGTTTCGACTCTACATAACCTTATCTTGTGCTTCCATAGTTGGTTAACATATTAGGCTGTAAGATATAAATTTTCCATTAAAAAGTAAACTCGTATCCTCATCTCGAGGTGGTGCAGCTCTTTTCAGGCACACCCCCAATGGAGGTGAGCTGCATGTACCATTTCAACCACATACCAGCCCTCCTGCCATTCTTAAATTTCTGGCAGTACCGGGAATCGAACCCGGGTCCCCGAGGACGGCAGCTAATAACACTAACCTTTACGCTACGGAGGCAATTTTCCATTGAAAAGGAATAACTAAATTGAAGAATACGCAAAATATTTTGCCCTTCTCTCCTCTCGATCGCTCCCTCTATCCAGACTACCCTGTTATTGTGTTTGTTCCTATCAGTCCTCTTTTCAAGCTTTGTATTGTTGATCTGTAATTGCTACCAAACTTACCTCACATACTGAGCATTTCACACAGATGTACCATGTACAGAGTCTAGTTTCACTCAAGGATGTTAGTGAAGAGTTCCTTAAAAGTACTTTACACCATCTATATTCTTGCAGTTATAAATAATGCACATTTTAATTTATTCTCATATTGTATGTCATTTTTTAAGTTTCTTTTCCTGTTGAATTTGCCCAATTCCCATCTTATTTTTGTTTTCCAGTATGGTGGCACCCTTGATGTTTTGTGCAGATTATCGACCTTACTTCACTATCCATGACAGTGAGTTTAAGGAATATACAACAAAGGCCCATGCACCTCCTCCTGTGATACTTGGAGTTACTAATCCATTTTTTGCAAAGACTCTACAGCATTGGCCTCATATCATACGTATTTGTGATGCACCAAATATTGGTAAGTTATTTGTTCCATTCACCTTCAAGTATAAATGTATACTACATGTTACTCATTTTCAGTATTCATCGGATCATAAAAGTGTGATGTACATTGACCATGAAGGTGGATAATCTAGGGTTATCCAAAAGTGATTGCATGAGTTATTGTTACGTGAATAGACATAAAAACTCTAAGGCCCGGTTTCTTCAATGAATGTTAAGTGTTAACACTGTTGTTAAGGAGACTTAACACACAATTTAACAAAATGGTCGTCTCATCAAGAATTGTTAGCTCTAATAATTGTTATTACTTGTGTTAAATTAACCTAGCAGCACCCCTGTGTTAAACCTCTTAACAGTTGCTAGAAATTCAAAATGGAGGCATGTAGAAGACGTAAGTTTATGAGGACTATTTGTAAACTGAAGAAGGCAAAGGACGACCCATACTAAGAAATAACGACCTTTTAGAGTTGTCAGAAGAAAGATTTCTAATTACCAAAGCCATAATGAACAAGGTACTAGACGATATAGAAAATAGGTTAGAGTTTCCAACAGATTGCAACTTACCACTCTCTGCAGTGCAACAGTTGCTTATAGATTTTACAAGGATGCGTCAGACCCTGCGTCCAATCGATTTCAACTAGCTTAATGTACCTGTTAGGGGAAACTCAACAGTAATTCGTGTAGAAGGGTTTGGGTCAATACCGTACAGTTTCATTTTCGAAAAAAATTAGGACAAATGTCATGAGGCAGGATCCGCTTCGGACCATGCGGAGGGGATAGAACACTAAAATGCGAACACATTTAACTTGAACCTAATAATTTCCGAAAAAATTATGAATTCCCGATTGTAAAGCACCGCGTATATACTTGAAAAGTTGCAAAACAGTCAAGTGTAGCGCTGGCCGAGTGGTCATCGTACTTGTCTACGAACCGCGACGACGAGAGTTCAAGTCCCGCGTTAGCGTACTTTTTTTAAAATACAAATTTAATTATTATTTCAGGGAATGTGAAGGTAAAAATGCGAATAAAAGTAATGATCAAATTGCAGTGGAACTTTATTTCCTACCTCAAATTAATATATCCGCCTCTATGGTGTAGTGGTTAGCGTGATTAGCTGCCAATCCGGGTGTCCGGGTTCGATTCCTGGCTCTGCCACGAAATTTGAAAAGTGGTATGAGGGCTGGAACGGGGTCCACTCAGCCTCGGGAGGTCAACTGAGTAGAGGAGGGTTCGAATCCCATCTCAGCCATCCTCAAAGTGGTTTTCCGTTGTTTCCCAGTTTTCCTCCAGGCAAATGCCGGGATAGTACCTAACTTAAGGCCACGGCCGCTTCCTTCCCTGTCCCATCCAATCTTCCCATCCCTCCACAAGGCCCCTGTTCAACATAGCAGGTGAGGCCGTCTGGGGGGGGGGGGGGGGGTGTACTGATCATTCTCCCCAATTGTATCCCCCGACCCAAAGCCTGAAGCTCCAGGACACTGCCTTTGAGGAGGCGGTAGAGATGGGATCCCTCGCTGAGTCCGAGGGAAAAACCGACCCTGGAGGATAAACAGATTAAGAAGAAATTAATATATATACAGAGAAAGAGATCCAGCAGTAACTGTGAGAACGTTTACACCTATATTAATTTCAGGTAGAAAATAAAGTGTACCGGTACTATAATATTTTTGTTCCAATTTTTAAATAACGTTCCCTGAAACGAGACTCGAACTCACATCTACGACGCTCGCAGACAAGTACGATGACCGCTATGCCACAACTCCTAAGTATACACGCCTTGCATTGGAATCGGGGATTCATCAATTTTTCAGAAGTTATTAGGTTGCGGACCTGACATGTTTAAGTAAAATTTGTTCGCCTTTAGTGTTATATCACCTCCACTTCGTCCGAAGCGGAGGTTTGTAATGACATCTGACCTCGAGACACTTTCCATGTAGGCCTAATTGTAGGGGCAAAAGATCTTCATAGGTCGACGTCCCAAACGAATAGTGTTTTTTTTTTTTTAAGAAAAAAGGCCTAATTGTAGACGACTATGTTCACGAAGGCAAGAAAAGAGTTTGTAGAATTTTACAAAGAATTCCTGCTGCCACTGCTGCATTAACAAGGCACTACATTATTTTCCCCGCAATAAAATAATGCCCGAAAATCATTCAAAACATATCAATTATCACATTTTCCCGGTGATGTAGGAACCTTAGACTGCACTCCTACAAGAATGATATAAATATAACAACATTTGTCTCGCATTTATCATAATAACGCTGTTGTTGTCTCTTACTTGACATGTTTACTTCTTAGCGGTCTCCGCTAACCATAACCTATAATAATGTCAACCATGTGTCTGCGCGACAAAATACTATTTCAACACGCCACTAGGAGCGCTATGTGTAAAGAAACAAAAGACGCTCACTGCCAAACGCGTTCAGAAATCTTACGGAAATGTGTTAATTTGTCTTTAACAATTGTTTCGTAACAAATGTTGGAAATATGTTCGTAAAACAGGGTACTTTTAAACGAAGTGTTAAATTAGGAACAATTGTTAGTTAACATTTGTTAAGCAAAATTTAGCATAGAGTTGAAGAAACCGGGCCTAAAAGTTTTATTGTGTTGCACTGTTGTTTTAAAATTATGTTACTGAGCAGATGTGGCTGTGCAGTTTGCATCATTTGGCTATAAGTTTGCATTTGGGAGATTGTAGGTTTGAGCCCTACCATCGACAGCCCTGAAGATAGTTTTCCTTGGTTTTCCAGTTTTATTCCAAGTAAATAGTGGACCTGAACCTTCATTAATGCTATGGCCACTTCCTTTTCAACCCTGAGGTCTTTTTCTCACTGTCGTCAAAAGCCGTCGGATATTAGTTCAGTGTTAAACAGGTTACAAATGAAATATTAAATTTTGTTTTTCAACCTGCTTAAAATTCAGCCAGTTGGTATAGCTGAACATCACTGATATTTGATAATTTAACCTTCCACTGGTGGGTTATGTGAATACTATAGCCATCACAGTAACACACTGTAATACAATGCAGATAAGGTAAAATTTAATGGTGGACAGCATACATCCAACATAAACTACCATGGTAAATATCCCATATTTATTCATGCAATAAGCTCACCATTTTTGTCCAGTTTTTATAACAAAAATCTGTGGTGCATCTTCTGTGCAAGGAAAAATTTGCAACGAAAGAATTATACGTAATAAATCGTGCACCGTCTTCAGTGTCAAATAATTTATAGCATCAGTAGCAATATAACAGATCAGTAGTGACCACAAATTATGTATTTTTGGTCTTGTTACAAGGGGGTCTCCTCGATAGATTGATTGATAACTAGCATCAGTCAGTTGTGAAACTTATGTAACAAAGGAGATGGCATACTGTACCATTACAGTATATACAGTAACTTATTGCAGTAATTATCAGTAAAACAAAATATTACTAGCATTTTATTGCTACTGTTATCACAGACTTAACCTTATTTGGTATCAATTTCAGCATCACTGCCTTCATCATCAGAGGTTCATTACATACATGCTGTAGAAATAATTGCTATCCTTCGTAGAAAGTGTATTGTGTGGTCAGAACAACTGTGTCTGCAGCCATTGATCTCTGTTTACTAGTTTTATTGCATACAACAACCCATCCAGTTTTAATATTAATAAGATATTTTATGTTGAAAATGAAATTCGTCCTGAAGCAGGGATATTATATGTGGTTTGTTGTTGTTGTTGTTGGATCCATTGATGCTTCGGTCATCAGTCCATAGACTGGTTTGATACAGCTCTCCATGCTACCATTATACTACTAGTAGATCCTTTCAGGCTATTGACTTTTCTTCTGATATGATGAGTTGATGAAGAAATATCTATCTACTAAAAGAGCAATTTTTTTTTGTTATCTTCTGTATGCCTATTCTCAAAATTAATATTTTCATTGAACCCATAGCATAAGTACAAAAAATTAAATGTCACTCATTTAAATTCTGGGATCAGTCCACCACTGTGAATTGTAGGCTCCAACTCGGTTGGATCAGGTTTGATTCCCAGGTCTACCAGGCTCGAGAATGGCTTGAAAAAGTGGAACAGGGTGCATTCAGGCTCAGAGTAACACAGACCAAGTATACAGGGCTGTTGACCCTTGCCACTTACATAAAGCAAGTACGAGGGCTATGCCAAAAGTTTTTAGCAGAGTGTAAGAAAAAATTTTTACTTGCAAAACTACAATTACAACTTTTCAAAATACTCTCCATTAGCACGTATACAATTTTCCATTCTCTGAAACCACTTAGAAAACGTTTCAGTCCAAGCTTCTTTTGGGATGTCACTTAGTGCACTCTCGTACGCTGCAATGGCCTCTTCATCTGACGAAAACCGCTGCCCACGTATTTTTTCCTTGGTCTTAGGGAACAGAAAGAAGTCACATGGGGCCAGGTCGGGTGAATAGGGTGGATGAGGTAACACTCGCACTTTTTCCCCTTTCCAAAAAGTCCATTGTTCTGGCAGCCCTGTGTGCAGATGCATTGTTGTGATGCAGCAGAAGGTGCCCACTCTTGGACTTTGGGTGCTGTGACCTCCAAGTGGCGAGGACTTTGGGAAGACAATCATTCACATACCATTCAGCATTGACAGTACGTGTGTCGGAGGTCACAGAGGTGAGATGCCCCATTTTCGTAAAAAAGAAAAGAAAAAAAAGTTGCCACCATCTTCTTTCCGGTGCTCCGACTTCGTCGAACTTTTGTGGGTGGTTCATCCCCTGGAAAGCACCACACAGAAGACTGTCTCTTCGTTTCAGGGTCATAATGGTGGACCCATGTTTCATCACCTGTGACGATATTGTAGGTGTCTTCGGACTGCCCTCCATTGAATTTTTCTAGCATGAAATGACACCAGTTCACTCTCTCCTGCTTTTGGCTTTCTGTTAGGGAATGTGGCACCCAACGGGCACATCTTTTGGTAAGGCCTAAATAATCATGAACGATGGTCTTCGCTGCTCTTGACCCAATATTTAAGGTCCCTTCAATGTCACAAAATGTAAGATGTGGATCTGCTTTGATCATTTTCCTCACAGCATCAATGCTTTCTTGAGTCACAGCTGTTGCTGGGTGACCGGGACGAGGTTCCTCTTCAATTGACTGCTGACTCCTTGAAAACTCGCAAAACCACTTTTCCAACTCTGGCTCTAGAAGGGGCAGCCTCACTAAAAACGCGCAGCAAAGAAGAGTGGCATTCTTCGGCACTTAATTTCTTTTTATAATCATAAAAAATCATTGCTCGAAAATCGCTGCACAACAGGTCCATCTTGCACCATGTCTGACTCAGCAATGCCTGTGCTTTCTTCCCTCACTGTGGAGGAACTACCGCTAGGAGGTGTTGTGCGCACATGTTCCAAGGTCGAAAAACCTTGCTCTTTCAAATGAAAATAATCCCATTGTCCTCAGAATTATGGTTTATGCGCTGCTAAAAACTTTCGGCATAACCTTTGTAACATATTTATTTTGTTGTGATCTTCATAGTGATTTTCTTTATGAGCTGTTATGCCTTTCAGTGTTCAAATTACAAGTCCTTGAGAATAAATTCAGTGCTTTCATATTTTTCCCAGTAAATAAATAAAAGCTGGAATGTAGTTTTATTCAGGCCATGGTTCCTACATCGGCCTCCTTTCCCATTGCAGTGTTGCCAAACTCCTGTGTGTTAGAGCTTTAAACCACTTATAATAATACAACAGACCTAGGCTCATTCATAATGTGCAATTTCTCATTTGGCTTCTACAAACCTTCACTGTGTGACTAACCTGTATTTTATCCAGATTAACATGAAAGTCAGAAAGCTAGGGGGGAGAATTGAATGTACAAAAGGGATGTAAAAAGAGACTAGAGTGAAGTTCAGAACAAAAGAACACGGGTCAAACCACATTTTTACACAATAATTTTGATAGATGAGCTTTACTTTCCTTGATATTAGTTTTTTTGAGATTCACCTTCAATATTACTTCTTCTGGACCTGTTTGTTCTGAGCTTCCTTCCTAGCTTCATTGGAAAAGAAGAGGCATCCACACGTATTGAGGGGGTCGTTCTTCAAAGATGCAAGAAGTATAGGATATGTTAATGAGAAACGTGGATCAACACAGGAATGGAAGAGACAACTGGAAAGCGTTTTGTAAAAGTGGAGGAAGATAATAGACACAGAACAAATTCTCTTCAAGGCTGTTTTCTTTTTATTGCATCCTTTCTTGTAATGATTCTTCTGTCAACATATATACATCTTCATTATGGACTGTTATGCCTTTCAGTGTTCAATCTGCAAGCCTCTGTGAATTTACTAAATGCCGCCACAATCCTCTATTTGTAACTAGTTCTGTGGCCTCATTTAGTTCTATATCCCTTATCTTTAAATCGTTAGAACTGAGTCTACCGAGCAAGTGTCTGTGCGGTTAGGGTCGCACAGCTGTGAGCTTGCATTCGGGAGATAGTGGGTTCGAACCCCACTGTCGGCAGCCCTGAAGATGGTTTTCCGTGGTTACCCATTTTGACACCAGGCAAATGCTGGGGCTGTACCTTAATGAAGGCCACGGCCGCTACCTTCCCAATCTCCTACCCTTCCGTCGCTGTGTTAGTGCGATGTTAAACTAATCGCAAAAAAAATAAAAAATTACAGAGTCTAACCACCATCGTATTGGTCTCCCTCTACTCCTCATACCCTCCATAACACAGTCCATTAATCTTCTGGGTAACCTATCCTCCTCCTTAATACCTATATAACACACCATACTAATCATTACCCTATGAAACCTTTTCATCCCTGCCTTCCCACTGTATTTCACCATTTCAGGTCTAATTTCATCTATTCCTGCTGCTTTATGACCCTGGAGTTTGTTTACCATCCTTTCCGCTTCATCAAGCGTAATTTCACCAATATCATTGTCTTCCTCCCCATGAGCTCAGTTGTTTGCGACGTCACCAGGAAGAGTTCCTTTTATGTTGAGATGATTTTCAAAATATTTCTTCCACCTGTCCAGTGATTCTCTGGGATCATTTATGAGTTCACCTGCATTACCCAAAACACTATTAATTTCCTTTTTCCCTCCCTTCCTAAGATTCATTATTACTGTCCCGAAAGTTTTCCTTGCTGTTTGACCTAGCCTTTCCAGGTTATTACCAATATCTTCCCACAATTTTTTTTTTTGATTCAGCAACTATTTGCTTTGCTCTGTTTCTTTCATCTACATACAATTCCCTGCCTGCATCAGTCCTTGTTTAGAGCCATTTCTGAAACGCCGTCTTTTTACATTTACAAACTGCTTTCACTTCATCATTCCACCAAAATGTTCACTTTTCCCCATTTGTACACATAGTTATTCATAGGTTGTTGTTTCTACTACAGTATCCCTGTATGCCACTCATTCTCTTTCTGTATCCTGAACCACTGAGTTCGATAGCTGCAGTCGCTTAACTACGGCCAGTATCCATTATTTGGGAGATAGTGGGTTCGAACCCCACTCTCGGCAGCCCTTAAGATGGTTTTCTGTGGTTTCCCATTTTCACACCTTAATTAAGGCCACGGCCAATTCCTTCCCACTCCTATCCCTTACCTGTCCCATTGTCGCCATAAGACTTATCTGTGTTGGTGCGATGTAAAACGACTTGAAAAAAAGAAAAAGAAATCCTGAACCTTCTTACTGTCCATTGTTTGGAACTTTTCGCTAATCATATCTATGTACTTCTAATTTCCTCATTTTGGAGGTTTTCTACCCTTATTCGTCTGCAGACAGATTTCACTTTTTCTATCCTAGGCCTAGAGATACACCAGCAGAAATAGAAAGTGTTACACCATGAAGCACCCCTCCGATATTTATCAAACGTTGTGGAGATATTCATCACATAACAGGTATTAAATGATTCAACTTTCAGTCCATTTGGAACTGTCAGTCATCACCATCATCAGTATGATATATGACACCCATGGGCACGAATACACTCTTGTATTCGGTTTGGCATGGAAGCAAACAGCCTCTGAATGTCATCTTGAGGGATTTCTTGCCATGCCTGAAGCACATGCTGTGTCAGTTCATGAATATGGCTGGCTGGACGCTGGCATGACTGTATACGTTTTCCCATCACATCCAAGACATGATCTATGGGTGACAAATCAGGGAACCGAGACGGCCAGTCAAGGTTCCGTACATTCCTCAAGGCGTTTCTGGTGTGAACTGCAGCATAGGCTCTTACATTATACTGATGTAATATGCCGTTTGGTACCCTCGTCATAAAGGGTATGACAGTAAGGTTTACCATTCCTGCCACATACTGGCAAGCATTTACTCTCCCTTCAACAAGAACTAAATCCATCCTGTTGTCCTATCCTATTGCTCCCCACACCATGATTCCAGAAGTTGGAGAGGTACGCGCCTCAATAACCACTGCTTCCTGTGACCTTTCAGCAGGTCGTCTACGGACATGTTCACATCGATCTGGCTTCCGCAAACAGAAGTGAGACTCATCGCTAAACACCATAGAATGCCACTCAATGTCCCAGTTGACTCTGGCTCTACACCATGCATTTCTCCATTGTCTGTGGTTTGGTGTCAGCATTAAACAACGCATGGCAACTCGAGATCGAACCTTGCTTCCAGTAATTTGTTCCCAACGTTTCGTAGTGACACTCTGCCTGTAACCTCTGCCCGGTTTTGAGCTGTTGTCACCCGTCTGTTCGTCAGAGCCAGCCAATGAATCCTATGATCTTGTCGTGATGTAGCCCTTCTGGAAGGAACCGTGCCTGCTCTTCATACCACACTGTTGTCCTGAGTCCAACTCATCACTACTCGTTCTGCAGTCATTGCTCTACAGCCAACTGTCTGTGCAATTTGTCAGTATGATGCTCCCATATCTCTCATGCCAATCATTTGACCTTTCACACAGTCCAAAATATGGTGCTAAACTGCATGTGCATGTCCTCTAGGCATACTGTGTTGCAATCTCTACCTGAAAATAGACAGTAACGTTAGACACACCCAACAGCCATAATGTACAAGCACTAGCCGCTATCTTTAGAAATGACGTTTTCCTGTACTAACAATTAGTTCTATGAGGATGAAATTTTAATCAGCATATCTCACAGGCATGGAAATACTGGGGTATCAGTTTGGTGGCATTCGGTCAAGGTATGCATGGTGTAACACATTCCATTTCTGCTAGTGTACTTAGCTCACCACAGATCAGATAGTGGTCTGTATCATCAAAATATCCCCAGAAAACCCAAACATTCCTAACAGATTTCATGAATTTGAAGTCGGTTAAGATATAGTCTATTATGGATCTGGTGCCCCAACCCTCCCATGTGTAGTGGTGAACAGCCTTATGCTTGAAGAATGTATTCGTAACTGCTAAACCCATACTAGCACAGAAGTCCAGCTACTGCTTCCCAATCCTGTTAACTTCCATATGTTCCCCACATGTACCTATCACCCTTTCATATCCTTCAGTTCTATTACCAACTCTCACATTGAAAATACCCATTTGCATTATCCTATCCTTGCTGTTGATCCTGACTACAATGTTGCTCAATGATTCATAAAACTTGTCAAATTCATCCTCATCTGTACCCTCACATGGTGAATGTACTGGTACCCTCACATGGTGAATGTACTGAGACAGTTCTCAACTTAATTCCCCCAACTGCCAAATCTACCCACATCATTCACTCATTTACGTGCCTAACAGAAACCATGTTGTATGCAGTAGTATTCCTGATGAACAGCACAACCCTACTCTTTACCCTTCCCTTTTTAACACCGTCAAGTACACTTTATAAACTCCTACCTCTTCCTAGTTGTATCTCCTTACCCAAATATCATTAACTCCGCACGCATCCAGTTGCATCCTCTTGCCTGACTCAGCCAGTTCTACTTTCTTTCTTTCTTCCATAAGCTCCATTAATATTGATAGCTCCCTGTCGAAGTAACCCACCATCATGAACCATCAAGACTGAAGATGTTTTTAGGCATGACACTCCCCCCCCCATTCACTGAGTGTTGAAGCCCATTTTCCCTACTCCCCTGATGCTGATGTAGGCAGAAAAAACAAGCTGATCAAGGTCTGTGAAGAAATAGATCCAGATGAACTGAGTTACGAGGAGTGAGACCCTATATGAAGATGAGATTTTCCTTGTCATTTTGTGTGTTTGTATTTTTCCTTTCCTAATTTGCTATTGCTACCTTTACCTACACTGACCTGTTATTGTGTCTATACCTAGTGTATATACTTTATTCCATTTCCTTATGCCGTAAAATTCCTTAACCTTTAAATCTCTCTGTTTAGTTACAAGGCGTGCTTGTAATAATAATAATAATAATAATAATAATAATAATAATAATAATAATAATAATAATAATAATATTAGTTTTATGTCCCACTAACTACTTTTACAGTTTTCAGAGATAAAGCATGGTTTTCATTGTCAACTTGTTAAGAGAGAGAATGTTTAAAATCATTCCAGTTGGTTGAACAAAATTTATTTTACGTAAATTAATTTAGGACATATTATGAAATGAAGTGAAATATATTATTAAAAGATTATAAAATGTTTACACATTATCATGAAATTATCCTTACATAGTTCTGTTTGTTGACTCTGCTGAACGGAAGCTAAAGCTGGGTCATTGCGAGTAGAAGAGAAAGTGTGATCTCCCCCCTAGTTCATTGGTTCCTCTGCTAGGCAGCTCTTCCTCCAATAAATGAACTTTAGGCTACAAGCCAGTGTAGAATAAAAGATAATTATTGCATGCAAAATATTATGCGGTTGCTTACCATTCCAGAAGTCAGTTATCAGATTGTTTAGATAACTTCCGGATAGACTTTGTGGTCTTAGAAAATTTCATTTCCTTTCTCAGTTGTCTTGTTACAAAATAAAATCGACACTCCATACAATGTAAAATAAATTTAGGAATAATGTCCATAACATGGTCATTACAGTGCACTATTTCTTTTGAAGTAATAGTGATACCATGTAAACTGTCCAAACACACTTAAAATACAGGGTGTAACTAAATATGTGGGAAAGCTCCGAGGATTCGATAGAGGACCTGACAACAAGTAGAACATGTCCTCTAAACATGGTTTACTTGCTTTCGTTTCCGTGTTACAGGCATTCTTTGTGGTGTACATAACACAGACCACTTCACTATGCAGGTTCGTCACTTGTGTTGATAAAGTGTAATTTACTACTTACAGTTCTCTACAGAAGGTGCTCATAATGGCTACCATGAGCTGTAATGCAAGCGTCTATGCGCCGCATCATTGACTGCCTCACTCGTTCCCATATTCTAGGCGTTTGTCGTATCTGCTGACACCCTTGCTCTATTGCACGTTATAAATTTCATATTAGAGCCCGTATTGTCAAAGTATCAACTTGTGAAAATTTAGATTTTATAATTCCACCTTTACAATACTGTAATTGTCTTTATTACAAAGACTACATTAAATTACATTCGTGAAACATGTTTCGTCCTCTTCTAGGACATCTTCAGTCACAAATACAAATACATAACATTAAAAATAAGATGAGGACACATTAAAATAAGTTAATGCAAAGTCTTTGTATCCTGTGACGTGGCGTGATAGCGTCTTGTCAATCTTCAATGTTAAAATGGTGCAGTGTGAACATGATATGAAGCATGAAGTCCAATTAAAATCATATGTTAAAACTGTTGTTCAAAACAACGAATTATCAATTATAAAACACCGTAAGTGGCTATGCAAATAAAATTATGTGCATATTGTACATAAAACAGTGTTGTGGTGATGCCACATTATAATAGATTTCTTGATTAGGAGGTGGAGTTATACTGATGCTAGTTGAACCTGATTGTGTGTTGACAATAGGGGCCTAAAAAAGAAAAAGAAAATATGAATGAACTGAAGAATAAAATGCCGTTAAAATGTGAACTAAGTGCCTATCCAGTCGCTCACCTCCTTGCCTGTCCTACATCGACCACTCCACCTCAAGTGCTAAGGCTAACTGAGTGACGTCCTCGAAGGTCGTTGAGGACTGATTGTGAGGGGAGGTTGAGAAGAGTTTGACGAAAGGGGAGAGGCGTGAGGTGATGTATTACTCACGCGCCTTCGTGAAAAGAATTTATTGATTAACTCCTCGAAAAGTATATTGATATCCTCCGATATCTCATTAAGATTATAAATCGGGTTGCATTTTTTATCAGTATTTATAAAGATGTTTTCTAAAATGTTCAATAGATCTCCTTTCTTACATAAATGGAGAATTTGAAGGTCTTGTTGTATGCCCGTGAATGTATGATTGGTATCGTCCATATGAGAACCGAATGCTGAGAATCTGCCGTACTTTGAAGGTCTTGTTGTATGCCCGTGAATGTATGATTGGTATCGTCCATATGAGAACCGAATGCTGAGAATCTGCCGTACTTTGACGCATTAACATGTTCATTATACCTTATGTTAAAATTGCGGCCTGTCTGTCCAATATAACTGGCGGGACACTGCTGGCACTTTAATTTGTAAACACCTGATTTCTGAAATTTGCTATTGCCGTTATTGATAGTGTGCAGATTGAAGAAAAGATGAGTGTTGTTATTGGTTGTTTTAAAAGAAACTTTCATATTAAGTTTCTTGAAAACATTCGTGATTTTGTATATTTTACTGTGACTATAAGTAAAAAGGGCGTAACTATTTTCTTTCTTTTTGGTATCCTTGGTTAATGTGGAAAATTATTTTTTCTCAATTTTGCTAATAATTTTATCTACAAATTGCCTGTTGAACCCATTTCTTTTTGCTATAAAATAAATAGTATCCAATTCATTTTTACGATCTGCTTCTGAGATGGGTATATTATAAGCTCTATAAATCATACTGTAAAAGGAGGCCCTCTTATGTGCTGCTGGGTGTACGGAATTTTGTTTAATTACATTAAACCTAAGTTTATTAGAGTCATTAATAATTGTAATGTCAAGAAAGTTTAATGCTTTATTATTTTCACTTTCGAAAGAAAATTTAATCTGTGAATCCATATTGTTTAATTGTTCTAATACCTCCTGTCCATTAGTAATGCTATGGTCAATTATTGTAAACGTATCATCTACGTATCTCAACCAGCTTATTATTCCTTTAATGTTGTTAATTTTGCTATTTTCAAGAAAATCCATATAAATTTCTGCCATAAATCCCGAAGCTGGGGCCCCCATAGGAAGACCTTCCTGTTTATATATTTGACCGTTGAAAGTAAAGTAATTAATAGCGACGACGAACTCCAAAATATTAATAAAATCGGCTATCTCTTGCCTTTGGCAAAACATTTCCTCTCTTCACTTTCTGCCATTGGATTAAAATGAAATGATGCTAGGCATATAATATACACAAACAATATTTAAAAATTTACTGTATTATAACTGTGCTATTATTATGCACGCACATGTCCTTAGAGATACTGTTTATGAATAACAGTACAATCATACACATGGACACACAAATACAAACACAAAGTAACCTTCGCTGGTAAGAACTTGGTAGCATAGTGAAAACTGCTGAGGAAAGCTCTCTCTCCCTCTCTCTCTCATCGCACATGATGCGAAAACGGCAACATTATCTTAAGCTTTCCCTCCCTTCTCTTCGCTGGCCCACACTCTTCTGTGGTTAGTCACATGTGATTGGTCAAATTCTGGGTTGTCAAGACAACCTGCTAACACTATTTTCCCACTTCATCCCCATCACAGCTGCAAAACAGGTGTTGAAGCAGCTGTCAATCCCATTCTAGTTCCACTTGGACAATAATACATCTGTTCGGTTATTTAATACATTAGTGAACGTTTCTGTCGGTTCATTGTCTTCAAATCCCTCAGAGTTTCTGTCTAAAAAACTTTTAATGAGCTGGTGTTAGTTTCACTTTGTAAAACGGGCTAGTTTAATGGTAGAAAGACATCCTGAGCAAAGAGGTTAAAAGCAACAAGCGATGCAAGTGCGATATCAGGTATAACTTGAAAACAATATTCTCTCACCCATGGATAACTAACACAACTATCGAGCTTGGATTATTATTATTATTATTATTATTATTATTATTATTATTATTATTCGATCGTGATGATTATTATTATTATTATTATTATTATTATTATTATTATTATTATTATTATTATTCTTTCTTCGTTATGACCAACTAAGGAGCACGATTGAATTTATTTAACTGATGTCGTTGCCTTTTTTTTTTTTTCCTTCCAAAATATCTTCATCTTCTCACTGTGGCTTTTCTTGCGATCTTCTGTCCTGAAAATCTTTTCCAACTTCAAGCAGCCACTTGTTTTTTTTTATTATATACTTTCATTGATAGGGCTAGGTTCAGAATTATTATTCTTTTGGTCAATCTCTGATTACTCAGTCCAGCTCCATGGCTAAATGGTTAGCGTGCTGGCCTTTGGTAACAGGGGTCCCAGGTTCGGTTCCCGGCAGGGTTGGGAATTTTAACCATGATTGGTTAATTTCGCTGACACAGGGACTAGGTGTATGTGTCGTTGTCATCATCATTTCATCCTCATCACGACACGCAGGTCGCCTACGGGAGTCAAATCAAAATACCTGCTCCTGGTGAGCCGAACATGTCCTCGGACACTCCCGGCACTAAAAGCCATACGCCATTTCATTTTTTTCTGATTACTCATTCTGAGAATATGTCCATAAAATTTCAAACTCCTTTTCCTAAATGTGTCTGAGATTTTCGCTGAGTGTTGGTACAGGTCATGAGATTTCCTTATCATCCAAATTCCCCCTGTACAGACTGGTCAAAAAATTTTCCTTAAGATTTTTCTTTCTTGCTTTTCCACATCTTTAATCAACTATATGCCCCCCAATGATCAGTTTTTCAGATGATATAGTGCTTCAGTTTTGATTAGTGTTATAATGTAATTTTGGATTTTGGGATATAGATTTTTTATTATATCTGCTCCAAGTGAGTCTGAATGCTGTTTGTATTTAGGGACCCTTCCTTTGTTTGCTTCACGATTGAGTCCTGAAGGTTGGATGACTTCTCCCAGGTATTTGAATTTAGACACTTGGGATATTTTGCCATATTGTGTTTTCATTGGTTGTCCATCTAGGTATCAAAGGGATCCTTCCGTGTAGTGAGTTTTCTGATACGAGATCTGAAGTCCTGTTCTGGATGCAATTTCATGGAGTTTTTCCAATTGATGCTATCGCTTCCTGTCTGTTATTGGATAACACTGCTAAGTCATCAGTGAAGGCCAAACACTGTAAATTAATTTGGTTTTGACATAATCTGCCAAGGGTTATTCCTTTAACTTCTTTTTCCCAAGTCTTAATCACTTTTTCCAAAACAAGATTAAACAATAAAGGGGACAACCCATCTCCTTGGCAGACTCATGTTTTAACATCAAATGGTTCAGACAATTCCCCTAAGAATTTAACCTTGGAAGTGGTGCATGTTAGTGTTTGTATGATTAATTCTCTTCTTGTTTTCCTGTCTACTTTGAATTCTTCCAGTACACGGAAAAGTGTCGGTCTATCTAGAGAATCATATGCCTTTTTGAAGTCCAGAAAAGTAATCACTGTTTGCCTGCTTTTACGAATTTGTAGGATGGTCTTGAGGTTAAGAATCTGTTCTGCCCTTGACCTGCCTTTCCTGAACCCTGCCTGATATTCTCCAATCAAATGATCTGTTTGTATTTCAAGTCTCTTGAGTAGGAGTTTTGAAAGAATTTTGTAGGTGACTGCTAGAAGGGAAATACCTCTGTAGTTATTTATGTCAGTTTTATCCCCTTTCTTATGTAATGGGTGAATTGTTGTTGTTGTTATTATTATTATTATTATTATTATTATTATTATCATCATCATCATCATCATCATCATCATCATCATCATCATCATCATCATCATATGAATAATGCATATCTAATACTACAGATGCTCACAGAATATGTATAAATATTTTATTTTGTTGCACCTTACTAATATTGATTCCTCTGTTCTCAAATAGCCAGTACACAGAAACATAAATTGAAGAAGGGTGGCAACCTGAAGATGCTAGATTCAAAGCCGGGGGTCTATACTCATTATCGGCCTTTCCTTCATAAAGATAAAGGAATTTTGAAAAAACTTCTGAAAGGTATGCAGATCAAGCGACCTGGAGAAGTTCAGACAGCATTACTTCGAAGGCACCTTCTTGAACTTACACAGAGCTTCATGATCCCATTGGAAAGGTATATGGCAAGCCTTATGCCATTACAGAAGAATATTTCACCATATAAGGTAAGCTCTTTTAATTATTGTTGAGTTCTAAAAATAGATTTTCCAGTACTTTTTTGTCAGTGCACTAACATCTATCAGAATTACATTCCTTAACTGTTCATAGTGCCTACAAACAATTTACAGAAAAATTCTAACTTAATATTTCTTCATTTGTGGCCTACATTTAGTGTGTCTTCCTGTATATATATATTCCCCCCTTCCCCTGTTCCCCCTAAGTCTCCATTCTTCTCTCTCACATATCATCCTCCTCCTCCTCCTCCTCCTCCTCCTCCTCCTCCTCCTTCTTTGCCTTTACGCTGTTCCTGCAGGGTTGGGGCATTTATGGCACTTCACCTTCCTCTCGTCCTCCACCACTCCTCTTCCATCGTTTTGTCCCACTCTAGGCGTCTTCTTCTTCTTGCACTCCTCTTTATTGAATTTGATCCACCTTGTTCTAGGTCTACCTCTCGCTCTTCTTCCCTCGAACTTCATTCTCCATCATCTGTTTTGGTATTCTTTTCTCCTCCACCCTCTTTAAATGTCCAAACCATTTTAGTTTACTCCTATCAATTCTCTCATTTAGGTTTTCCATTCCAACCTCTTTTCTCTCATCTTGATTTCTCAATCTGTCTTTCCAGTCATACTTCTTAGGTATTTCATTACGCTGGCTTGGAGTTCTACTTTCCTCCCCACTTGTCATTGTCTAGATCTCAGCCATATACGTCAGTATGTAATACATTTTGTACGCTAAAGGCACAAACACACTGTTATCACGTTCCTTGAGCTCATGCATAATGTGCCGCAATCTAATCTGTCCAGAAAAATGTGCTATGCCTTTTCCACAATGTAAAAAATGTAGAGTGGTCACACTGCAACTCATGTCACGGCTGTTCATGGTGGCTGACATCATTGTGACATAGAAGTACACTACCACTCATTAATTTCAATACACCCTGGTATTTAAGATTTACAACACAAATCAAATGTTATTTTTCACAAAAGATAATTATATTAACTTACACATATATAATACAATCACAAACATTATATTTTACTTTCATCAAAGTATCCTCCTTTGGATTTAATGACTGCCTCACAAACTCAATCAGTTTTTGTAGGTATCGTGAATCTATATGATTCCACACATCCTTAACAATATTCCAGAGATGTTCCTTGCTGGATATATTAACTTCCCTGATACGTCTGTCCACTTAATCTCAGACAATTTCAATGGGATTACAATCGGGGCTTTGGAGCGGCCATACCTTATATTTCAGTACTTTCTGTTTTTCCTTTGATGCAATGTAGTTCGTACAGTATGCCGACCGATGTTTTGGGTCATTATCCTGTTGTAAAGTGAACTCTTTCCATATTAAGCGCAATCCACTTGGTATTGCATGATACTGGAGTATGCGGTGGTACTGCTTCTGATCCATACATCCTTCTATTCTCACAATGTCGCCAAGTCTATCTCCGCCAAAACATCCACAAACCATAATAGAACCTCCACCTTGTTAAACTGTAGGTAGAACATACTGCTGGGCTACCCTTTCCCCTACAAATCGGTGAACAAATATTCTCCTTTTGGTTCCAAAAATCTTGAACTTCGATTCGTCAGTGAATAACACCTTCATCCACTATTCCGATGTCCAATTACGATGATTTATAGCCCATTCAAGTCTCTTCTGTTTATTCATGGGCCTTAGAAGGGGTTTTCTTGCTGTGACACATCATTTCAAGCCGGCTTCTATCAGTCTCATTTTTACTGTTGCAACGTATCTTGTTGTCGTGTTCATTTCTACCAATTCTGTACGAATTTGGGGCGCTGTTTTGAATCTATTTCTCTTACTGGTAATTCTGATATATTTATCATCGCTTTTAGTTGTCTTACGAGGCCGTCCTGGTCGTGGAATGTCCTTATTGCTGCCTGTTGTCTTCTTGCGGTGAAGGGTGTATTGCACTCCCTCTAAAGACACACTACACCGTTTCACAATTTGGCGAACAGATAAACCTGCTTGCCTAAGTGCTACAATTGCAGCACGTTTTTCTATGGACATCTCTACTCGTGGAGCCATACTAGCGATGTGCACATTTCAACTGTCATGAAGGAACTGACATGCAGGAACCACATGTTATGTATCGTGGTGATGCTTGCCGTTCGCTGCCGATATCACATCACTACAGGGAACAACACAGGTGTACCAAATGCGGCGTCCGTCGGCAAATAGGTAAACAAACATATCCGATAGGTACATAATGTTTATGTACACAACGTTGTTTGTTGGATACTGTTGTATCTTGATGACCACAAACAAAAATCATGACCTGTGTACAACTGTTGTACTATTCCTTTGCTTCCTCAACTGTACCCACGGTATTAGACCTTATCTATAGAGAAGTAGTGGGTGTATTGAAATTAATGAGCGGTAGTGTAGGTGACATCATTCCTCACGCTGAGCGCAATTTTCTGCTCTGGCACATACCTGGAGATGTTTCGTGTGGATGGAAGCAGTTTCCTTAAGCGATATGGAAGCAACGTTACTTGCGTTGGTGTGGATGCATGAGAATCTCTGTAATATATGTTCAGTTAACTATAGAAACCAGTAAATGTGACATGAGACATGGAATGAAATAGGAAAGGAATTAAAGTTCACAGGTGAGGACTTCTTTTTAACTTGAAGTACATTTGAAATCTTTCTGGATATCTGTTAATAGCTCCCTTACAAAATTCAAAATTGTCATGCCCACCCTTTCCTTTGTTTCATGTATCCAGTGTCTTTTGCAGCAGATATTTGTGGCAATAGTAACAGCACAGGCAATCTAAAGCTCATCACAATCCGATGAAGTTAGTATGGTAACTTACCATCATGTGAAGTATACTGTGATCTGTGAGCGTGAATATCTGAATTACCCACCTTGAGCATGTGTGTATGGGTGGGCCGGCACAAGGTTACAGTTGACAGTTGTTATTCATGTTGGCACCACTACAAAAACGAAATGAAGAATGTCACCCGTCAATCAGAATGACCAATCTACTACTTTTTATGTCAGATACAGTTACACATTTTATTCATGTTAATTCGTATTTAATTCTGTACAGTGCTTATAATCTTTTATTTGCTTGCACAAATATCAGCATTTTAAAAAAATATTATAAGGTTTAAGTGAGCCACAAAATAAATATGAACTATTTTCAGTTGATTGTTGTTGGCAATATGGGTAGTATAGTGGTGCCATCTATAACTAGCTTGACTACCGTATTGGAGTGCTGCCGTTTTGTCTGTCGCCACTAGCACGTGGTCAGGTGTGATTTGCGCGTTTATGAAAGTTTTGCTTTCTTTGTGAGATAATTGTGAAATTTTATTTTAACGAGTGCAGTGCAATGTCACGGAAATGACAACATAGTCATGAACCGCGAAGTAATAATCCTTTGCGCCGTGGAGTGGCCCTTAATAGTCAGACATTAAAATTAGTGCGGAGAACTTGTGAGTTTTACGAGAGGGAGGGGAGATTCATACGCTTGTATGGCCGTCTCTCTGTTCCAGCAGATCAAGTTGTGGAATGCACATGTCAAACATTAGGGCTTTCAAAGCGTACTGTTATTCAGACAGGTGTTCGCCTCCAAGAACGGAAGGAAAAAGGGACTGGGAACATAGCAGTAGCAGAAACAGGGCTGATAGTAGGGACTTGTTTCACAGTACTTCAGGAAAGAAACGAATTAAGCTATCTCCTGTAACAGGAATTAATTCTTTCCAGGCTGATGCAATACAAAGACTCGTGTACGATTAATGCTGCTCAAAGTCCCTTCTGTCATTGTTATGCTCAATGCACCTTACCACTCCGTAATAATGGACAAAATCCCTACTTCGAGCACCCGTAAAGAACTGTTAGTGGAATGGCTGCAGTAAAGAGATATCCCAGCACATATTTGTATCACTAAATTAGCGAAGGAACAAGGCCACAAAGTTATTAGATTGCCGCCGTACCACTGTCACTTCAACCTCATTGCGTTGGTATGGTATGGGGTGAAGTAAAACATTTCATGCGCACTAATAACAAGTCCTTCACAATTACTTAAGTGGGAGGACTGTTCTGGGAGACAATACTCTCCCCCTCAAATTGATGCGGCTTTGTGGAGGAAGATAGTTAGCCATGTCGCAACATTCATGAACTCGGCAATGGTATTGCATGGCATCATCAGTGACTGTCAGGAGTTGATGATCTGCCTAGACGACGATGACAATGATAACGAAGGCGATGGTAGTGATGGCAGTGATCTGGAGGGTACCGAGCCTCTACCTGTGTGAATCAGGTATGAAAATAAGGTTTCTGAATTTTCGTAAATTTTATAGATTTTATTTGAAACCTTTTGTGTTAGCACTGGTGTATATTATTCTAATATTTATCGGTGTATTTAAAGTGAGATTCTTGTCATCTGATTTCTTCCGTATTTTCTAAAATCGCGATACTAAGAACTTAGTATATTTATCTCGTATCATTTTGTGTGATGAAATATGTTATTGTAAACTTAATCGGTGTGTTGAAAGTTTGATTTTTGTCAGACAATTTAATTTGTATTGTGTATCATCGCGATGGCATTAAAAGCATTTCTACCATGTTTTTAAAAACTTGCGTGTGTGCAATCAGCTGTTGTTGTGGCGGCAACATCATTTCTTGCACCATTGCAGTGTGACCAACATTGTACGCAACTGTCATGTGCAGGGAATGGATTTATATGTACTAATAATTATTGAAATATGTACATATATATTTAGTTATTTTTATTGAAATATGAAATTATATATGGACTTAAAATAACACATATAACATCAATTTCTATTTAATATCAAAGTTCGAAGAAGCTAAACAAAGTAGATCTACATGCAACATAATGCTGCATACATGCATCATAATGTTGCATTTCTCATTTTAATATATTTGAAGAACACACAATCCTTTATTCTCAATTACCAAAACAATGGATTACAAAATGTTCTTTTAAGTGCTGGAAAGTGAATCTTCTCCTATTATCTCTAAGGACAGATTTATATTGAGTGAAACTGCGTTCAACATTGGAAGAGGTAATGGGGGCATAATTCACTTTCACAATATCTGCTGGGGTTAAATCCAGTGTTAATTTTACACTTAAATCTCCACACAGCATTGCAGAAACCTTTGTCATTTCTTCATATCCAGGGTTCTTTGAAAGTACAGTGGCCATCTTCATGTTTGCTACATCTGCAACTTTACCTGTACCACGATTTAGTTGTTCCACAGTTTTATTCACAATTTCACAACTTTCAGAAAGTAAGAGATACGAGTTTTGGAGCCTTTTCAGTGTTTTTGTGATGCATGAAAAATTATGCTGAATGTAACATAAGTCATTTCTCACACTTGTATCGCAGACAACTGTTTTCGTGGCTTCAAGTGAGGCTGCATCTTCAGAGTCCATGGCATGCAGAACGTTCCGTTTCCGGCCCTTAGCGCCCGACTGTTCATTTAGCCTTCCGGTCCTTAGCGCCCAAAAGCGCCCAGCTGCATTATCTGCATTCGTCTGCGATCTGTGCGGTAGTTTTTTATTTTTCTCATCAGTGAAGTGTTTATAAGGCATTTATGAACACGCAGTGCAATCTATAAGTCTTAGGAAATAAAGGAAGAGAGATAATCTGTCTTGACGTTGCCTAGGCAACGGTCATGAACTTCCGCGAGCGCGGGTCAGCTGTTTCGTTCGTAAACATGGCGGGATTGAATATCGCGTATATTGAAACTGAGTTGAATATGGGCGAAAAACGTGACGCAGAATCCTTGAGTAGGGGTGCATTTTTAATTTTTAATGAGTGAATAATATATAAACGAAGATAATTTTAGTGATAACAGTGATATGAATGAAAACGAATATCGATAAATCGGACCTGAAGGCGATGCCACGGCAATTCAGGTAACACAAATATTACGTTCCGTTACTCCGAATGATTAAATGGATGATGTTGAACCTGCGCATTATTCGGAAAGAGTATTAGGGGAAAGAGATTGTTTTTTACGCATGTTAGGAGGAGAAAAATTATTCAGTGACATAGCCTGTTGCGCATATAACAATGCAGCCTTCAAACAATCGCATTCCGGTAAGATAAAAACAGAATGGAAAGACACTTGCCCAGATAAAATAAAATCTTATATACATGGGCATCATTCCACTTCCAAAATCACGTTATTATTGGTTTTGAGGGATTCAGACAACATGGGAATGTGACAAATGCAGACTGTCTCTGTGTCGAGTATCACGAGGAGGGGGGGGGTGAAAAACACATTATGACTCAATAAACAGAGAAATGGATGTTATGGTATATTTTCTAATGTTATTGAAAATTTGAATTCATTGTGATCAATAGTTTTTACTGTATTTAACTTTTTCTGAAACAATACGGTCTGTTTCAGTTTTTGCTAAATAATAGGTTGAAACCTGGGGATAAGCGGAGTGAAAATGTGGGCGGGAAAGGGTTAATACAGTCTATATATTCAACATAATATTCAACTGCTTGCAACCACGTACCCCAACTAGTTAGAATCGGCTTAGGCGGCAATGGAATCTCTGGGTACATTTCTTTCAAAAGATGAACTCTTCTGTGGGCTCTGAGAAAAACATTTTTCACTGAGTAAATCAATAAATCTACTTTGGGGTAACTGCCTCTTATCACTTCTGCCACACGATGAAAGGCATGTGCTACACATGTTAAATGAGTCATCTTAGGATATACAACACATAATGCTTCTCCGGCTTTTATCATATAAGGTGCGGTATCGCTAATAAAAAGTAACACTTTATTGTACTTAACGCCCTGTGGCCAGGGGATACCCATAGCCTCATTGAACAGTTTTGCTATAGTTTTGTTATCGCACTTTTCTAGAACATCACAGTGTAAGAGAATCCGTTTACAATAATCTACGCTTAACAAACCAATGATTACGTTGCCAATTAGCCTGCCTTCTTTGTCTGTTGTCTCATCAATGGAAACCCAAATTGGACCGTCTTTAATCTCTTGCCTTATCTTCCGAACACTTTCATCATATATGGCTGAACAGTACGTTTTTCTGAACGTTGACTCATCCGGGATGGATCCTTTAGTACATTTCTCAAGGAATTCCCTGAAGCACTGATTATTCAGTTTGAAGAGAGGTATGTCAGCAGAGATGAGGGCACGGCAGAGATCGGTGTTGAACTCGGACGTTACACTGGAAGTTGCCGGTTGTGTCGGAAACAACTGTCTCTGCTTGGAATCTCGTTGTTTGTTAGCCTGGTGTTGACTGGTTGAAACGTGCTGTTGCACAAGGAACTTTTGAGTAGATGTCACTGTACAATGACACAAATTACAAAATAATATCTTACTGTCAGTTGATAAACCATCTTCTTTAAATTCTGATACGTAACTTTTCAATTTTAAACTGGTTGACTGAGCTACTTTAGGCATATTGTAATAACGTTAATGTCTTCTATAAATATCACTATACAACTGCACACACTTAACGTACAAGAACACTATGATCCGTCTTACTGCTAATTCAAACTGCGAATGACTGGTAGTGAACTAGATGGAGTTATGAAGCATCAAAGGGAATGCCAGAATTACGAACTAATCCGGAAACCACTACCACATCGTCGATGAATGAGATTTCCCTAGTTACAGAATTACGTCACAGACACAGTCGATGTTATGTAATGCAGCTTATCAGTGCTGTAAGTGTGATTCAGGTAGTCACGGTACTGACCGGCTGATCTCCACCACTTTCGGGCTCAACCCCTCTCTTTCTTCGCACCGCTTATGAGCTTATTTTATCAGCCCAGACGTGGACAGGTGTGATAATGACCTGCACACCAGTTAAAATATTAATTTTTCGAATATAGATTTTTAATTTATTTCTCCATTATTGAGAGGACTACTTTTTAGTTGAAATATGGACTATATTGATTTTAATGACGAAGAATATGGAACATATGTGCTAAACTCCAAAATGTGGAAAAATATGGAAAATGAATACTCCATTTTTCCACTCCACACGTCATGATTCGTAAAGATAATGCAAAATATAATTAATTTTAGCTTCCTAAAGAGATATGTATTTACATATAAATCCGTTCCCTGCTCATGTGCAACTTTATGCCGGCCCACCTTTAGGCTTCACATCTCTGAATCCAGTTGCGACGTACTCAAGCCAAGACATTAGGGTAATTTTGAATATCCTCTACTGCTTGAAAAGCACAACCCTGGGGGGTCATCCAAAGTATTGACTTCCGTTCTGTATATTTCCTTTTTCATGTCCCCCACCCCCAGACATAAAAGTGTGGAAGAGGTCAAGCAGGTTAAGTGACAGGGTCATGTTGTTCTATCCAAAGACCAGGGAATGCTTGATCCAAATGCTTGTGCACTACCGTTTAGTATTACTCAAACACGCAAGGTTTTTTTGTTGTGACCAATCAAGTTTCTCGGTTGTGAAATCTTATGGCCTGGAAGAGAAATCTAAACCTCTACAAACTCATTGTCACTTTACAAAAGAAAATATTTAAAAATCCTCCTTATCAATACAAATCAACTCATTGTCAGATGAAATATTGTTTGCCACAAATCCTCATGATTCAGCCTCCTTGCTTTATACATTCCAGCTATGTACAGAAGTCCAATAAAGGCCCTTATCCCTATTGTATCTGTGTATATTGCATCCCTAGTAATTGTGTTGTATCCCATCATGCCATTATGAATTTCACAATAGTCTCCAAAATGCTGTCATCAAATTAACACTCCCAGGTTTCTAAAACTCCTTTCCTGTTTTTAGCTATACCCGTAGCACCTGGAAGCCTTGTAACCAAATTTTGTTTTGCCGTTTTCCTCTGATTAGAATAGGTTTTATTTTCAATAACCTTATTGCCTTTCTTTTGAGTGCAAACATGGAATTCCCATTCGTATTCTTCACTAATGCTAGAATCTGTATCACTCTGTTCCATGTTGGAGTTATCTGGCCTCTCTTTTTCTTCTTAAGTGTCTGTGTCAAAACCTTCATTTTCAACATCAAAGCGCTGAACGAATCTATCCTCCCATGACCCTGTGGGACCATCATTATTGTCACTATCACCTGAATCCTGTAAGAAAAGCTGGCGGGCTTTCTTAGCATTGTCCTTATCATTCAAATTGTACTTCTTAGATGCCATTTCTAATCTGCAACAATGAATAGAAAAGCAGTTTGTTGAAGAAAGTTCAAGTAATGAGCCTGCCTTCGAGAATGGAACAAATGTGCTCGCGTTGTATCTATGAGATACAGTACTTTTAACATAATGCAGACCTTAAGGCGAAAAAATATTATGAGGAAACAACTACTATAAAATATATTAAACATATTGTCATTGCGCCTAGAAAAACCGCTGTATGATCATATTTCATCTTAGAACTCTGACCAGAAAGGTTGTCATCTAAGGTTCAGTATTGCATGACCTATGTCAACGAATTTTCACTCTTAAGTGATTCATGTTCTGCGGGTCAGTGTTTCTTCTCTCAACATTGTCACATAACTGTATTTCAAGTTACAATGATGATATGCAGGAATATGAAAAGAATTGTAAGAATAATGAATATTTACTAAAACAGTCACGATGTGTCTCACGGACACAATGATGCTTGGTTGTCACAGCCGCTCATGCATTGGAGGACAACGAGGAAGTGAATGGTGCCACCGTAGAGTTAGGAAGATAGAGGGAGGGAAGTCTCACAGCTTTCAGCACACACTAGTTATTCAAGAAAGAATGAGTCGTGTATCTCTGAGAGCAGGTGCAAGCAGTGGAATGTTAAAGAGACTCTATTTTGATGTGTGCTTGTAAATGGTGTTGTCTGATGGAACTTGTTGTAATCTCAAAATTTTAGAAAACAATATTTTTAGTCCTATTTTGTACAGTATTATGTATAAAAGTAATATTTATAATCATATCATAAATATTGTGAAAATATTCAGAATAAATCAGACTTCAGTACTGTGAGGAAAAGGTTAGCATTGTGTTATACATAGCTAAACAGACTTCTGACTGGATTATGGATTCTATGGAAAACTGGAGGTTCTGTGGTTATGCTTACAATTTCAACAGTCTCATAAATTTTTATCCACACCTTCCTGTTGCTTTTGTGCATGAGCAGTAATGACTTCACGTTGGTAAAACAGTGAGGCTTCGCTGATTTTCCAATTGCTAGGAGTTTTCCGGTTTCCGTCACATTAAAATCGATCAGTAAATCATCAGTGATCTACGTTTAGAATTGTTGCCCAGGTGGCAGATTCCCTGTCAGTTATTTACCTAGCCATTTCTTAAATGATTTCAAAGAACTTAGAAATATATCGAACATTTCCTTTGATAAATTATTCCATTCCCTAATTCCTCTTCCTATAAATTAATATTTACCTCAATTTGTCCTCTAGAATTCCAACTCCATATTATGATCTTTCCTACCTTTTAAAAGCTCCATTCAAGCTTATTCATCTATGAATGCCATTCAGAACTTAAGTTTACCTATTTCTTTTCTTGTAAAGTCAATGAATTTAGCCGGGAAGTATGAGTGTGTACGACGGATCTGTAACTTAGCAATCATATACCGGCAGGACAAGTCCCGCCTGGTGTCAGTAGCACAGCAGCAGTGGCTAGAAATGGCGGCTCTTATTCTTTCTCCTACCGCTAGCGAGGTTCAGTCTGTTATAAGAGTTTCTGCAGAAATTGCGATGGGCCATTCACAACAAGAGGTGTAGAGTGCTCAGTGCTGGTGTCATGCTGATCCATGGCAATGCTCACCCACATACGGCTCGGCGCTCAGCAACTCTTCTGAGGGAGTTCATTTGGGAGGTGTTTGATCAACCACTGTACAGTCCTGATCTTGCTCCGTGATTTTCATCTTTTCTTGCATCTCAAGACATTCCTGTCCTGTCACCATTTTCACACGGAGGA
The DNA here is from genome assembly GCF_040414725.1 of Anabrus simplex. NCBI lineage: Eukaryota > Metazoa > Arthropoda > Insecta > Orthoptera > Tettigoniidae > Anabrus > Anabrus simplex. The sequence continues at coordinate 201,893,394 of NC_090266.1, read as the reverse complement.
AGAGCTGAAGACAAATGTCTCGCACTGATTCCGTTCCCAGGCGGTAGACTTCTACTACATCAGCATACAAAAGTTGATCCCACGATATGACAAGTGTCTCAATTCTGGTGGCGATTATGTTGAAAAATAGCTCCAACATTGCTGTATTGGGTGCCAGTAGTTTTTCGTGTAACTATGTTGTCTTTTTAAAAAAACAAAATAGGGAAACTTAATTTCTGGATGGCCCTCATACTAACGTCATTACACGCCATCTCTCCACTGACAGCTTGGAACATACTACCTAGGCGACCAGCTCGTCTCCTTACTTCCAATTCTTCCCACCCCAGAGTTTGTAACATTTTCATAATACTACTCCTGTGTCGGAAATCATCCATAACAAATCATGCTGTTTTCCTTTGAATCTTTTCCAGTTCTCATGTCAAGTAGTCTTGGTGAGGGTCCCATACACTGGAGCCATACTCTGTGTTGTTGCCAGTGACTTATATATGCCCTCTCTTTTACATCCTTACTACAACCCCTAAATACCCTCATAACTGTGTGAAGAGATCTGTAACCTTAGTTTACATCCTCACTAGCCGGGCTGAGTGATTGGCAGGTTCGATCCTGGCTCAGTCTGGTGGTATTTGAAGGTGCTCAGATACGTTAGTTTCATGTCGGTAGATTTATTGGCACGTAAATGAACTTCTGCGGCACCTCGGCTCTCCGAAAAGCTGAATAAGTAATTAGTAGGACGTAAAGCCAGTAACATTAACAACCTCACTAATGTGATTACCCCAATGAAGATCTTTCCTTATATGAACTAGGTACTTGCAGCAATCACCGTGAGTTACTTTCACAACTCCCAGAATCACTGTAACCATTTCTTTACTTCTTTTTTCCCTGACACAGCTTTAGATGCCAGTGTCTTTCTAGGCAAGCATTTCTAGAAGAAAGCAGTCTCATCAGCATTAAATGCATTAGAAGGACAGTACATCTTTAACAGGGCTGGTGAAACTTTTCTTGACAGTGTTTGTTCTCTGCTTCAATATCTGCAGCACTTGCACAATTCCATTCTGAAGTTCAAATTTTTCCAGCCACTCAGAGCTGGCCTGGAAAGATTGCTAACCAAAGTCTTCAGCAAATTTCACAAACTAAGCTACTGGTGATTAAAAATTTCTCTCTCTCACACTGAATCATAGCTTCTTCGAGCACCAGGAAACTTACTGCCTTAAGTCTCTTCTGCTGTAGTGTAAATCTTGATTTACCAACCATCAGATGAATCTTGTCTGTTTCCTTGAGTATTGCAGGTGGCATGCTAGGAGGAATTCCGTACACAGCTACAATATCACACCATTTTTTCTAACCTTTGTCCACTTTATTTATCATTCAAACTTATTATTTATTTTTTATTACAATTTGCTTTATGTCGCACCGACAAAAATAGGTCTTAGGGCGATGATGGGATAGGAAAGGGCTAGGAGTGGGAAAGAAATTACCGTGGCCTTGATTAAGGTGTGGAAATGGGAAACCACAGAAAACCATCTTCGGGACTGCTTACAGTGCGGCTCGAACCCACTATCTCCCGAATGTAAGCTCACAGTTACACGTCCCTAACTGCACAGCCAACTTGCTTGGTATTCAAATTTTTCACTGTGACTTAGCATTGCTCCATGCTTTACAATTGCAGGACTGTAAGCAGACTATGAGTGACTGGTCAAGAAGGCACTCCAGGTTTTCCTGGTACTGATGTAATACATAGGGATGGCCCATAAAGCCTTACTGTACTTTAAATTCCTGTCTCTGCCGTCTATGGCCAATGCATCAGCGATAGACAGCTAGGCCGCTATGTAAATCTCCCTAGGTCAGCCAGGAAGAAATACTGTAGTAGGCCCTACATATAGGAACAGTAACACATAAACAATAAATGCTGTATTGCACAGTTAATGTTGTACAAAATTTGAGCTACAGAATATTTTCTGCTTCTGGGGATGAAACTTCTGCATTAAGAAATTGGAAAAATTTCTGTAATCCAATATCGGGTAATAGAGAAATACATACATGTGAAGAGTATGACTGACAGACAGACAGACAGGGAATTGAACTTACTTCAAGAGACATAAAAATTTGAGTAATGGAGTTTCAAGACATTCAATTTGAACTGTAAATTTATGAAGAAGTGTCAATCACATAAAAAAATGTGTGTACTATGTATGTCATCCATACTGGTTATATCAAAGTATTTATACTGTTTACTGTATGTATTTAAATGTTACTGAAACTGGTCATAAAATTGTAAATTCAAATTTTCATCAAAATTCATTCACAGTTTAGTTTTGAGTTAGTCCTTTAATATTCTTGGTTGTTAGATTCCACGAACCTACTACTGGCATAGCAGGGGGAGAGGTGATACTCCCACGTGGCGCATCCCAGGTGGCGGATAGGGGGGTCCTAACCGGCTTGCCGGTGGACTTGAGGGAAATAAAATACCTCTCGCGAACCAAACACACTACCCCCTGCGGGTGGGGTCACACATGTAGAATACACTCGCAGTATCCCCTGCCTGTCGTAAGAGGTGACTACAAGGGGCTCTCAACGTGGGAGCGTGGATTGGCAAACACGGGGCCCTTAGCTGAGTCTTGGTATTGCTTCCACTTATTTGTGCCACGCTCCTCACTTTCGTCTATCCTGTCCGACCTCCCTTGGTCAACTCTTGTTCTTTTCGACCCCAATGGTATTAGAGCATTCGAGGCCTAGGAAATCTTTCATTTTCACGCCCTTTGTGGCCCTTGCCTTTCATCGTCCATTACTTCATTTTTCGAAGTGACGGATCCCTTTTTCATCTTTTTTTCTCTCTCTCTCTACCCCCTGTGGGTGGGGGACACAGGCGAATAATACACCCACGGTATCCCCTCCCGGTCGTGAGAGGCAACTAAAAGGGGCGACCTAGGGATGATTGAATTAGAACCATGAAACTACTTTTGATTCGTACCATCACGCAGGGAACACCATGGGTTGCCTGTACTTGCGAGTAGTACCACTATATTAGGTGAGTTGGCCGTGCGTGTAGAGGCGCGCGGCTGTGAGCTTGCATCCGGGAGATAGTAGGTTCGAATCCCACTATCGGCAGCCCTGAAAATGGTTTTCCGTGGTTTCCCATTTTCACACCAGGCAAATGCTGGGGCTGTACCTTAATTAAGGCCACGGCCGCTTCCTTCCAACTCCTAGGCCTTTCCTGTCCCATCGTCGCCATAAGACCTATCTGTGTCGGTGCGATGTAAAGCCCCTAGCAAAAAAAAAAAAAAACAATATTAGGTATGACATAGGTTTGTGATTAGTAGCAGCAAAGAGTGGGTTCTCCTGTGGGTTTCCAGTGCCCGTGCGTCATACCCATGTGAGCAACACCACGGGTCTGGGCGTTGCCTGTGAGTTGTACCACAATATGAGCAACACCATGGGTCTGCGTTGCCTGTGATTAGTACCCACTATGTCAGGAACACCATGGGGAATACCGGCACCCGTGACTAGTACACCTAGGTGAGGAACCTCATCGGTTTGCATTGGCTATGAGTGGCGCCATTGTGTGAGAAACACCATAGGTCCGCGTTACCTGTACAAAGTACAATAACTTGTGAGTAGTACCATCTTGTATGGAACACCATGAGTCTTCGCTACTTTTGATTAGTACCCCAACATGGCAAATACCATGGTTCTACTTTACTCTCGACATGTACCATTCTGAGGGGCCTTAGACTTAGATTTTGGACCCCTTTTGACATCAAGCATCCTCGATTCAGGATTATGCTTTATAAGTGGTCGCTTGGTCAGTTATACTGTTATTTATGGTCTTTTTTTTAGTCGGATCCACTTTTTCTTTTTGTTCATGTCCATCCATTCATTCTTCATGACATTTTTTTTATTTTGGTCAGTGGATGATTTTGAACTTTTTGTTGTCATTTCATTTTGTACCATTAGGGGCCGATGACCTCGATGTTAGGCCCCTTTAAACAACAAGCATCATCATCATCATCGGTTGTTAGATTTGTTAATTGCTCGACCCATAACTGGTACAGTTTGAACTTATGCTTGATATGTATCTCGTGGTTGTTGGTCCTAAGGGAGGAAAAACAAAAAAATTCATCATCACTGTAATCCTGTACCTTTTTGTTCTTCGCAGGCTGCTCCGACACCTAGACCTTTTAACCCTGATGACTTCCTGGCGACATTAGAAACATCTGGTCCTCAACTTACCTCTGGAATCAAAGGAGACTGGGTTGGCTTATATAAACGTTTTTTCCGATCACCAAACTTCAGTGGTTGGTTCAATGCTCGATATCGGGAATTGAGTCAAAAATTGCAAGCTCTTCAGTTAGAGGCATTGTCTGATGCTGTAAGTATCTATTTAGAATATTTCTTATTCTCTTAAAGTATATTTTATGTTCTCTCTCTCTCATACATAGAACATTCTGATTATACATTTCTGTTGCCATATGCTGAACAATACAGTTTACTGTTTGACGTTGTGGCTTGTTAAGCTGAGTTTGTAATTTGATATTTGTCCAATATAATACCTTTGTCATAAATTGTGCCTTACATGTAACAAGATTTAACAGCTTCATTTTAGATAATCCTGTATTGACAGTAAAATCAAGTAGCGAATATTTAAGATTAACTTAAATATTATATTTAAGTGGTCCGCCTATTCAATACATATATAATATATTATATCTAGTACATGTTTTATGGTTCATGTTTGTGGGTTACTGTAGTCACGTCCTAGTTCGTGAACCATGGGCAACGGCTGAGTGGCCTAGTAAGTGGTCCTGAGAGTCGGGATACCAGTTGCTATGGAATGGGAGTGGGCATCTCGGACATATTCTGAGTCGTGGCCCTCCTTGTGCTCAGGCGGCTAGGACTATACAATTCACTGGTGGTCCATAACCCGTTAGAGGAGAGATCCTCACTTGGACTATGTGCAAGTAGGGCAGCATCCTGCTTCATGAATTTACCGAGCTCAGAACACTTTAAGCCCATTTGACAGGCGAGGGACTCCTTGGAAACAACTTGGCGAACAAAATGGAATTCGATGGGGAGCTATCAATATTAATGGGGCTTATGGAAGAAAGAAGGTAGAACTGGCTGAGTCAGCAAAGAGGATGCATCTGGATGTGCTAAGAGTAAGTGATATTCGGGTAAGGGGAGATAATGAGGAAGAGATAGGAGATTATAAAGTGTACATGACGGGTGTTAGAAAGGGAAGGGCAGAGTCTGGGGTAGGGCTCTTTATCAGGAATACCATTGCACGCAACATAGTTTCTGTTAGGCACGTAAATGAGCGAATGATGTGGGTAGATTTGTCAGTGGGAGGAATAAGGACAAGAATTGTGTCCTTGTATTCACCATGTGAGGGTGCAGATGAGGATGAAGTTGACAAGTTTTATGAAGCATTGAGTGACATCGTGGTCAGGGTGAACAGCAAGGATAGAATAGTGCTAATGGGCGATTTCAATGCGAGAGTTGAGAATAGAACTGAAGGATACGAAAGGGTGATTGGTAAATGTGGGGAAGATATAGAAGCTAATGGGAATGGGAAGCGTTTGCTGGACTTCTGTGCTAGTATGGGTTTAGCTGTTACGAATACATTCTTCAAGCATAAGGCTATTCACCGCTACACGTGGGAGGCTAGGGGTACCAGATCCATAATAGACTATATCTTAACAGACTTTGAATTCAGGAAATCTGTTAGGAATGTACGAGTTTTTAGTGGATTTTTCGATGATACAGACCACTATCTGATCTGTAGTGAACTAAGTATCTCTAGGCCTAGGGTAGAGAAAGTGAAATCTGTCTGCAAACGAATAAGGGTAGAAAATCTCCAGGACGAGAAAATTAGACAGAAGTACATGGATATGGTTAGTGAGAAGTTTCGAACACCAGACAGTAAGCAGGTTCAGGATATAGAAAGTGAATGGGTGGCATACAGGGATGCTGTAGTAGAAACAGCAAGGGAATGCCTAGGAACAACTGTGTGTATAGATGCAAAAAAGCGAACATCGTGGTGGAATGACGAAGTGAGAGCAGCCTGTAAACGTAAAAAGAAGGCTTATCAGAAATGGCTCCAAACAAGGGCCGAGGCGGACAGGGCTTTGTACATAGATGAAAGAAACAGAGCGAAACAAATAGTTGTTGAATCCAAAAAGAAGTCATGGGAAGATTTTGGTAATAACCTGGAAAGGCTAGGTCAAGCAGCAGGGAAACCTTTCTGGACAGTAATAAAGAATCTTAGGAAGGGAGGGAAAAAGGAAATGAACAGTGTTTTGAGTAATTCAGGTGAACACATAATAGATCCCAGGGAATCACTGGAGAGGTGGAGGGAATATTTTGAACATCTTCTCAATGTAAAAGGAAATCATCATGGTGGTGTTGCAAACAGCCAAGCTCATGGGAAGGAGAAAAATGATGTTGGTGAAATTATGCTTGAGGAAGTGGAAAGGATAGTAAATAAACTCCACTGTCATAAGGCAGCAGGAATAGATGAAATTAGACCTGAAATGGTGAAGTATAGTGGGAAGGCAGGGATGAAATGGCTTCATAGAGTAGTAAAATTAGCGTGGAGTGTTGGTAAGGTACCTTCAGATTGGACACAAGCAGTAATTGCACCTATCTATAAGCAAGGGAACAGGAAGGATTGCAACAACTATCGAGGTATCTCATTGATTAGTATACCGGGCAAAGTATTCACTGGCATCTTGGAAGGGAGGGTGCGATCAGTCGTTGAGAAGAAGTTGGATGAAAACCAGTGTGGTTTCAGACCACAGAGAGGCTGTCAGGATCAGATTTTCAGTATGCGCCAGGTAATTGAAAAATGCTACGAGAGGAATAGGCAGTTGTGTTCATGTTTCGTAGATCTAGAGAAAGCATATGACAGGGTACCGAGGGGAAAGATGTTCGCCATACTGGGGGACTATGGAATTAAAGGTAGATTATTAAAATCAATCAAAGGCATTTATGTTGACAATTGGGCTTCAGCGAGAATTGATGGTAGAATGAGTTCTTGGTTCAGGGTACTTACAGGAGTTAGACAAGGCTGTAATCTTTCACCTTTGCTGTTCGTAGTTTACATGGATCATCTGCTGAAAGGTATAAAATGGCAGGGAGGGATTCAGTTAGGTGGAAATGTAGTAAGCAGTTTGGCCTATGCTGACGACTTGGTCTTAATGGCAGACTGTGCCGAAAGCCTGCAGTCTAATATCTTGGAACTTGAAAATAGGTGCAATGAGTATGGTATGAAAATAAGCCTCTCGAAGACTAAATTGATGTCAGTAGGTAAGAAATTCAACAGAATTGAATGCCAGATTGGTGATACAAAGCTAGAACAGGTCGATAATTTCAGGTATTTAGGTTGTGTGTTCTCCCAGGATGGTAACATAGTAAGTGAGATTGAATCAAGGTGTAGTAAAGCTAATGCAGTGAGCTCGCAGTTGCGATCAGTAGTATTTTGTAAGAAGGAATTCAGCTCCCAGACGAAACTATCTTTACATCGGTCTGTTTTCAGACCAACTTTGCTTTACGGAAGCGAAAGCTGGGTGGACTCAGGATATCTTATTCATAAGTTAGAAGTAACAGACATGAAAGTAGCAAGAATGATTGCTGGTACAAACAGGTGGGAACAATGGCAGGAGGGTACTCGGAATGAGGAGATAAAGGCTAATTTAGGAATGAACTCGGTGGATGAAGCTGTACGCATAAACCGGCTTCGGTGGTGGGGTCATGTGAGGCGAATGGAGGAGGATAGGTTACCTAGGAGAATAATGGACTCTGTTATGGAGGGTAAGAGAAGTAGAGGGAGACCAAGACGACGATGGTTAGACTCGGTTTCTATCGATTTAAAGATAATAGGTATAGAACTAAATGAGGCCACAACACTAGTTGCAAATCGAGGATTGTGGCGACGTTTAGTAAATTCTCAGAGGCTTGCAGACTGAACGCTGAAAGGCATAACAGTCTATAATGATAATGTATGTATGTATGTATGTATGTATGTATGTATGTATGTATGTATGTATGTATGTATGTATGTATGTATGTATGTATGTATGTAGTACATGTTTCGTCCCCTAGGGGACATCATCAGCTAGTATAAACTACAATAATATATCAGAATACAAAAATGACATTATTAAATTGGAAAGACACATTAAAAACACTTTTGTATGCTAGGACATTTAAAATAAAATATTGGCAAACTTTGTCAAAGTTGCAAGTCATATAATCAATAAAACTGGTTGAATTGTTCATTAAACTCTTGATGATAAAGTTTGTGAGAACTAAGAGTTGTATTCGTAAAATCTTAAAATGATCGTTGTTGTGAATAAAAACTCTTGATTTAAAATATTCATCATAAAAGATATTGACTTTCTCCAAAATTTCAATGAGGTTGAAGGCTGCATTAAATCTTCGATCCAAGTGAATGTGGATATCTTCCCAGATATTGCCCTTCTGTAAGATCTTCATTATGTTCATGTCGTTTTCAGTGGAAGAATAGGAGTGATTGAAATCTTCCATGTGTTCATTCATGGCCGAGATCATTTTGCATTGACATGTTCTCGGTAGCGGATATTAAAATTTTGGCCAGTCTGACCTAAATAGCTTGCCCGTCATTGATTTTATTTCATTCCATAGACCCCCAAATTTAGAAAATTATTAATATTATTAAGACATTCGTGTTGTAGAGTAATCTAGCATTGGTATTATCGGTCTTAAAAAGAAACTTGAAAATATTAGCGACTTGAAAAATTTTGTTACTGTTATATATGAATGTAATATGCAATATCCTTCTTTAGTTCACTACAGATCAGATAGATGTCTATACAGTTGAATAATCCCTGGAATACCTGAACATTCCAAACAGATTTCCTGAATTCAAAGTTTGTTATGATATACGCTGTTACGGATCTGGTATTCCTACCCTTGCATGTGTTGCAGTGAATAGCTTTATGCTTGAAGAATGCATTCATAGTTGCTAATCCCATGTCGATCTTCAGGTCATCTTTCCATAGACTGGTGTGTTGCAGCGCTCCACCCCACCCTGTCTTTGCTAACCTTTTCATTTCTACGTAACTATTGCAGTACATCCTACACTTACTCTAATCTGTTTGTCATATTCATACCTTGGTCTACCCCTGCCGTTTTTACCACCTACACTTCCCTCAAAACACCACAGCACATTTCAAAAGCTTCTATTCTCTTTCTTTCTGAGCTAGTTATCGTCCATGTTTCACTTCCATATAATCCCATGCTCCAGACGAAAGCCTTCGGTAAGATCTTTCTAATTCCTATATCAGTGTTTGAAGTGAGCAAATATCATTTCTTATGCAAGGCCTTCCTTGCTTGTGCTAGTCTGCATTTTATGTCCTCCGTACTTTTGCCATCGTTAGTTATTCTACTACCCAAGTAACTGTATTCATCTACTTCCTTTGAGACTTCGTTTCCTAATCTAATATTTCCTGCATCACCTAACTTCATTCGACTGCACTCCATTACATTTGTTTTGGATTTGTTTATTTTCATCTTGTACTCCTCCTCCAAGACTGTGTACACACCATTCAGCAATTTCTCCATATCTTCTACAGACTCAGATAAAATAACAATGCCATAGGCTAATGTCAGGGTTTTGATATTTGATTTGCTCTCCGTGGATTTGCTAGTGATCGTAGCCGTGTTGAAACTCCGGATACCGTGAGATCTCCAAAGTTAAGCAACATTGGGCGTGGTCAAGATTTGGATGGGTTGCCATTACCTGTGCCGGAACTCCTCCTTGGAGAGCTCGGAATAGACACGTCCACCTTCACAAAGGATCAAGATGAGAATAGACGATGCTAGCTTTCATCTTAGAATATAAACCACTCCCCAGTTTGCACAGTTTGCAAGTGTCCCCTTCCAATATAGAGGGAGCAAACAACCAATGACATGCTCGATTTGACCAGAATCGACTATACATATTCTTAACACGATGGTAGAATGTTTTTACTCCCTCTGACAATTTCCAGAACACTCTGACACTTGCCAGAAACCGTGAATTCCTTCTAACAACATTCCCACGCTCTGCGTTGTTCTCCAGAACACAATAAGCAAGGGTTCTTGCTGGTGCCAGCAAGATGGGAGAATGAAATAGCCATGCCTACTGTAAGGTGCTCAAACCATCTGCATCACCATTTTACGGCGCAGAACCAAGATTCCGTTTTCTTCATAATAATAATAAACAGCAGAACAAAGATCCCTCCATTTACACACGCAACCCCAAAGATAATTTTATACACATATTATAAACTGCAGCACTTCTAACATTTCACTCTCCAACTTGCAGAATGTCAGTATTCGTCTTCCTTATGATTGCCCCCTACCGTGCAGTCTCGACCTGGAGATCCGAATGGAGGACTATTTTACCTCCAGAATATTTTACCCGAGAGGAAGCCATCATCAGTACATTATTGATTCATACAGAGAGAGCTGCATGTCCTTGGCAGTCAGTTACAGCTGTAGTTTCCCGTTGCTTTCAGCCGTGTAGCAGTATCAACATAGCTAAACCATATTAAATATTATTGCAAGGTCAAATCAGTCAAACATCTAGACTGCCGCTCTTGCAACTTCTGAAAGCCTGCTACCCCCACCCTTTTGATGAACCATTCGTTAGCCTGGTCTCTTGACAGGTACACATCCAGTATGGTTGTACCGACCACTTGGCTATCTGCTTCATTGTGATGCGCAAGCCTCGCCACCATGGCAAAGTCACGTGGTTCACAGGGCGGAGCTAATCCAATACTAGCACAGAAGTCCAGTAAACGCTTCCCATTCCTATTAGCTTCCATATCTTCCCCACATTTACCCTTCACCTTCTCATAGCCTTCAGTTCTATTTCCAACTCTTGCATTGAAATCGCCCATTAGGACTATCCTATCCTTGCTGTTGACCCTGACTACAATGTCACACTTTGCTCCATAAAACTTGTTTGCACCCTCACATGATGAATAGACCGAGACAATTCTTGTCCTAATTCATCCAACTGCTAAATCTACCTACATCATTTGCTCATTTATGTGCCTAACAGAAACTATGTTGCATGCCATAGTATTTCTGGGGAACAGTCCTACCCCACACTCTGCTCTTTCCTTTTTAACACCTGTTAATAACACTTTGTAATCTCTTCCTCGTCATCTTCCCTTACCTGAATATCATAGACACCTAACAAATCCAGGCGCATCCTGTTTGTTGACTCAGCCAGTTCTACATTCTTTCTTCCATTAGCCTTAATAACATTCACAGTTCCCTGTCAAATTCCATTTCTCCTGATCATTTTAATTTTATCCTTATTTTGTTTTGTATTCTCAGATCCTGTTATGTGGGATGGCAGATTTAATTATGCGGTCTATGTCTGTCTTACTGCATTCTCTCATGACAAGGTCGTACACAGCATTTTAAATTAAAAGTATAAGCTCACTGGACAAAACATTAGTCACCCCTGGAGAAATCATTATAGCATCATTTAATACCGTGTAACTCTGACTCTGGACTTGATAACAACTGCCTGGATTTGTTTAGGAAGTGATTCCACAAGGTTGTGAAGGTACGTCGCCTCCAGTTTAAGCCACTCGCTGAGGATTTGATTGCGCAGTACCACTAAATTCCAGGGATGCTGATGTCGGTGTTTCACACGCGGTTCCAACATGTCCCACAGATTTTCAATGGGATTCAAGTCAGGTGATTTTGCAGACCAGTCAAGATGTATTAGGGTGAGGGAGTGTTCATAAAACCAGTCACATATGTGTCCAGCTCGATGAACTTTGCTTTTGTTATGATAAATTGGGATATCAATAGCATACTTATGCAGATGTTGATTGAAAGACAACAGCTGATCATCCAGAATATTTAAATAAACATGCTGGTTAATGTTAGTGGTCACCTCAGTGAACGGGCCCAATCCGTGATACTTGAAACACACCCCAAACATCACTGAACCACCTCCGGCTTGAACCTGATCTTGCACACATTCAGGATGAAATGCTTCATTTAGCCTTCACTGCACTCGACGACATGCGTCATTGGAATACAGGCAAAAACATGATTTGTCAGACCACATTACGTTCCGCCAGTCAGTTACTATCCACGTTCGATGATATCTAGCCCATTGAAGGTGCGCAGTTTTATGTGCCTGTGTGAGCATTTGGCCTCTTGTGAGGTGACCGACTCCAAATGTTCTTTGTATGCAGTTCCCGTCGCAGTGTCCTCTAGCTAACAGGTTAGGATGGACCTTCATTCACTGACTGTAGCAATTCTTGTCGGATTTGGAAGCGATTTTGATTCACAAGCCGTGAAGCGCGTCTCCGATCCCTCTCAGTCAGGATATTTTTCCGTCCACAATTCTGACGTCGTGTTTCATGGCCATGTGTAGTACACCACTGCTTGTAGACACATTAAACAATCCACTGCGAAACACCAACAGAACCAGCAAATTCACACACCGTATGGCCATGAGCACGGCCAAACACATTTGCCCCCTTTTTGCTACTCTGTCGCATTCTTACATCTACCGATGTCGCAGACTCTCTGCTTGAAACGTCAATGTCTCACTTGATCTCTGCTGCCTTATGCTCACATAGAGGCAGTGCTTGTGCGGTAGAGCACGGGATTTGTTTGCTTCGCCATCTGTACAGGCTTAATGATCCATCTGTGTGTGCGCTCTAGGGTGACTAATTTTTTGACTGGTGAGCTTAAATGAGTTATTGGAAATATCCCTGTTTTGAAGGTAGTAGTATAAGAGTTTTACAAGATATGTCTGCAGCAACTATGACTCACCCCAATTAGCAATTTAATTCAAGAATGAACATTATTGTACTTTTTGATCCTACATGGTGTTTTTAACCTTCTCAAGATTTACCATTTAAATTTTTTTTCCCTAGTAATTTGTTACACTAACACATTGAAAATGCAAGCTCACAGCCATGTGACCCTAACTGCATGGCCAACTCGGTCAGTATCATTTGACTCAGTGACCAATTGCTTGAATGTCATTTTCAATAGTTCCAGTGTTTAAAATATGAACATTGTATTGCCATTCACACTTTTAATGTTTTATTCATTTCATTTCATAATGCCATTTAACTATAGCTGAAGATGGTGCAGTAAAGGACCAAAACATGTACTATTAGATGATTGTGTAAAGTATTGAAAGATGGATTTTACCAGTATAATTTCTTATATAAGGAAATTTTTATTATACTTTAATTGTAAGTCAATATGGAACACAATATGAAATTTATTGCGTTAGGACATGTCCGAAATAACAAATTTTTTTCCATAGCAACTGGTCTCCAGACTCTTGGGACTGTTTACTAGACCACTCAGCCATTACCTGTGGTTCACGAAGTAGGACGTGACTACAGTAATCTACATCACAAAGCATCATGCAAAAGAATAATGCTTCTACTTATTGTACAAATGCTTGTATTTGAGCATAAAAAGACATATTCTGCATCAAAGTTGGGTGGAACATTGCCCTGATGCACTGATATTGTAATTATATTGCCTATGCCATCACACTGATAAAATTTTATCAGAATTCAATGGTTCTTCCTTGGTTCCCAAATTTTTATTTTCTCCACAGAGGATATGTAACATTTTTGTTTTACATTCTGTATCCAGATAAAAACATATCAGTAAAACTTGAGAAATTTAATTCTCTACTTGCTTAGAGAGGTGCTGCCTAGCCAAGGTGGTAAAGTTCTGCTTGGTTCATCCAAATAGACATGTGTTCCATTCCTTGTCAGCAAGTTTAAAAATTTTAGAAACAAGATTTACACTTTTGGAGTAGCACTCGGCCCTGCGGTTCACTTAGCATTCACGAGAAATATGTGTGTATGTATGTTCAGTCCTCAGCCCTAAGGCTGGTTGGATCCTCAACAGCTCCACCATCAGTTGTCATAGATGGCCTAAGCATCACGAAGAGTTGTACTAGGGAAATGAGGAGTGAGGTAGTTTCCCGTTGCTTTCTTCACCAAGGCAGATGTTGCTATTACATATCAGTCTGCCAAGCCCACTGAAATGCATGCCACAACCGACCCCGTAAGCAACATTTTCACACAATTCATAGCAGGGGCGGGCTGCATAAGGAATGGGGTTACTAGCATCGCTCATACCTCAGTCACTTTCATATTGTCAAAGCCAAAGATAAGACAGAGACAGATCAGTGAAAGTAACAAAATTGCCCTAGCCTATACCAGAAGACATAGTGCACTGTAAACACTAGGTCCTGCCAGCAAAGGCCAGAAATAAGTACTGGGTTAATTTCTGGATGCAAGCAGGGGATACAGGCAGCCACTCTATCCCACTTGGTGCTGAGATCACGGATAGTGGAAGCCTTCACATTTCACTCCTCCAAGGGCCTTCATGGCCTGTATGGAGATAGCCTTGCTTACCTGCTTACTGACGATGATGATGGTGGTGGTGGTGGTGGTGGTGGTGGTGGTGGTGGTGGTGGTGGTGGTTGTTGTTGTTTTAAGGGACAAAACATCAAGATTACCAGCCATTATTGCTTTAGTCTCCACACTATTGACTCTCTCTCTACCGGGCGAGTTGGCCGTGCGTGTAGAGGCGCGCGGCTGTGAGCTTGCATCCGGGAGATAGTAGGTTCGAATCCCACTATCGGCAGCCCTGAAGATGGTTTTCCGTGGTTTCCCATTTTCACACCAGGCAAATGCTGGGGCTGTACCTTAATTAAGGCCATGGCCACTTCCTTCCAACTCCTAGGCCTTTCCTATCCCATCGTCGCCATAAGACCTATCTGTGTCGGTGCGACGTAGAGCCCCTAGCAAAAAAAAACTATTGACTCTACACTCTTTTCCTCAAACTATTTGTGTAGTCTGAGGAATTTTGATCACAGTACTGCATTCCACTAGTGACTTAACATACACAAATTTCACTATAATATATTGTTTGTGATATAATTAATGCTATTACTGTATTTATAAAGCCATATTTTTCTGTTTCTCATGTGATATACTTTTTCCATCCATCTTTCCCTCTTCACCTTTCTCCTTCCCATTCTCTCTCACATTATAAACTACTAACTAAAGTTTTGATACCTTTCCCTCATTTTTTTCTCTACATGTAAATATTATTTTCTCAAAATGCTTATTTGTTATAGGACCTGAAGGTTTGGGTACAAGGAAAACAAGAAGTTGAAGTGGTCGATATGATTCTCCGGATAAGACACAAGTTGGAACAAAGTGAACTGGAAGATTTACCATTACGTGACACTACGAGAGATCAGTTACGGTTACGAATGGCCGATATCATTTGCACTTTGCCTGACGATTTAAAAACAGTGCTTAAAACCAGCTGATGACGTCTTCTCTCGACAGAACCTACTCGTATAGGTATCACTGTCGAGCAAGAACATGACATATTTACAGGTCCTACAACAGATTGGGTGTGTGTACAGTATGATAGTTGTTCTGGTCAAAAAGTTTCTAGTAGAAGAACAGAGAAGTGCAAACTGCGTAAACTGAAATGTTGTTGAAACGTGTGTAAATTAAAGATTGTGCCTTTCTTCCTGTGAAATAACGTTATTGATCAGAAATGAGTATTTATCAGACTTTGCATTATCTTATTATATATGTGAAGATAACAGCAGTAGTCTAAAACGATATTGTTAGGGTTTTAATCCTATAAGTGCTACATGATCCATCACGTGATGACAGACAAAGAGTTACAGTTCTGAGTACCATTTTATCATTGTTGTTATTCGTGCACCGGGCTGAGTGTCTCCGACCCCAACTTGGCAGGTTCGATCCTGGCCCAGTCCGGTAGTATTTGAAGGTGCTCAAATACATCAGCCTCGTGTCGGTAGATTTACTGGCACGTAAAAGAACTCCTGCAGGACTAAATTCCAGCACCTTGGTGTCTCCGAAAACTGTAAAAGTAGTTAGTGGGACGTAAAGCAAATAACATTATTTATTATTATTCATGCCATTTCATAAGTAATATTAACATCGAAGCAGTACTTGCTCCTTTTTATAAACATGAGAAAAGAGAGGATTGCAACAACTATCCAGTTATTTCATTGATCAGTACACCAGGCAAGGAAGTCGCAAGCAATTCAGAAAGGAGGGTATGATGAATGGTGGAGAATAGATTTGATGAAAACTAGTGTGGTTTCAGCCACAGATAGACTGTCAGGAACAGATTTTCAGTATGCGTGAAGTAGTTGAAAAAAATCTGTGAAAGGAATTGACAATTATGTTTGAATTTCATAGACCTAGAAAAGGTATAAGAGAGCACCAAGAGAAAAGATATTAGTCATTCAAGGGGATTACAGGATTAGCGGTAGATTATTACAGGCAATCATAGGGTCAGACTCCTTCACTGAATGTTGAGCATTAAGGCCTTCGTTTCCGAGGTCCCGGGTTTGATTCCCAGTCAAGTCAGGGATTTTAATAGTGTCTGATTAATTCTTCTGGCTTGGGAACTGGGTGTTTGTGTTTGTCCCAACACTCTCTTCTTCATATTGAAACAACGCATCATACTACCAATCATTACAGAAACACACAGTAGTGATTACATCCCTCCACTTAAGATTGGCATTGTAAAGGGCATCCGACCATAAAACAGGGCCAAATCCACATCTGCGACGCAGTATGTACCTGCAACTCCACAGGTGTTGGAAAAGCAGTTCAGGAAGATTATAGGCAATCAAAGGTGTTTATATTGACAATTTTGACAATTGGGCTGTAGTGAGAATTGATGTTAAAATGAGTTCCTGATTCAAAGTAGTTAAGGGGGTTAGATTAAGGCTGTAATACTTCACTGTCATTATTTATAGTATAGATTGGATCACTTACTGAGTGGTATAAAATGACAGGGAGGGATTTAGTTGGGTGGAAATGTAGTAAGCAGTTTGGCCTATGCCGGTGACTTGATCTTAATGGAAGACACGGAAAGCCTGCAATCTAACATCTTGGAGCCTGAAAAAAAGGTGCTGGAATTATGATATGAAAATTAGCACAGATAGGTTTTATGGCGACGATGGGACAGGGAAGGGCTAGGAGTGGGAAGGAAGCAGCCGTGGCCTTAATTAAGGTACAGCCCCAGCATTTGCCTGGTGTGAAAATGGGAAACCACGGAAAACCATTTTCAGGGCTGCCGACAGTGGGGTTCGAACCTACTATCTCCCGAATACTGGATACTGGCTGCACTTAAGCGACTGCAGCTATCGAGCTCGGTTTTCCTTTTGTTTGTTTGTTACAGTTATGTCTACGTTGCACTGACACAAATAGGTCTTATCATGACGATGGGATAGGAAAGAGCTAGGAGTAGGAAGGAAGTGACCAGCATTTGCCTGGTGTGAAAATGGAAAACCATCTTCAGTACTGCAGACAGTGGGGTTCGAACCCACTATCTCCCGAATGCAAGTTGACAGCTACGTGCCCCAAACTGTGTAGCCACCTGCTCAGTAATTAGGATTTCCAAGACTAAAGTAATGTCAGAAGGGAAGGAAACCTAATGGGATTGAACGTCAGGAAGGAAATGCAAAACTGGAACAGGTGGATCATTTTAAGTATCTAGGATGTGTATTCTCCCAGGATGGTAGTATATTAAGTTAAATTGAATCATTGTGCAGCAACACTAATGCTGTAAGTTCACAAGTCTGATCAACGGTATTTTGTAAGGGAGAAATCTTCACCCGAACAAAACTATCTTTACATCAGTCTGTTTTCAGACTAACTTTGCTGTATGGCAGTGAAAGCTGGGTGGACTCAGATGAAGCAACAAACTGGAAAGTAGCGAGAGTGATTACTGGTACAAAGTGGTGAGAACAATGGCAGAAGGATCAGTTAGGAATATATAAATGGCAAAATACTGAAATTTATCTATGATAATAAAGACATTTATAAAAATATACAAAAGTTGAAAGCTAGAAAGGCAGCTGGGGTTGATAAGATTTATGGGGATATATTAAAGGCTATGGGTTGAGATATAGTGCCATATCCGAAATGCTTATTTGATTACTGTTTGCATGAAGGAGCTATACCAAATGAATGGAGAGTTGTAATAGGAGCCCCAGTGTACAAGGGAAAGGGTAACAAACATAATGTGGAAAATTACAGGCCAGTCAGCTTGACACGTGTAGTTTGTAAGCTCTGGGAAAGCATTCTTTTTTATTGTGTTAGACACATTTGCAAAATTACTAACTGGTTTGTTAGAAGGCAGTTCGGGTTTAGGAAGGATTATTCCAGTAAAGTTTTACTTGTAGGATTGCAGCAGGTATATTAAATTCAGAAGGTCAAAGGGACTGTATTGCTATTGACCTATCCAAGACTTTTCATAAGGTGAATGATGGGAGATTACTGACTAAAATGAGGACAATTGGACTAGACAAAAGAGTGGTTGAATGGTTGGCTACATTTCTAGAAAATAGAACTCAGATAATTGGAGTAGGTGAAGCATTATCTGATCCTGTAATGGTTAACAGAGGGGTTCCACAGGGCAGTATTATTGGACATTTATGTTTTCTTATTGTTACGGCTATTCCATGGCTCACAAAGCTCTAATAATGCCTTGGATTTGGAAGTCCTAAATCAGGTAAAAAGTAGATTGGGGGAAACTCCCAGTCATTAAATTACATATGAAGGTGTATAATTGAAATAGCAAAGTTGCTTCAAATGGGTACAATTAATAGGAGTCTCAGCTCCAAGATACAAGAGTCTAGTCTCAAACAGGCATCAGTTTCATTTGACACCCTTAGTTACACACGACAACCCCTAGGGTGACCCCACTTCAAAGTGTTTATACACGGTTGAGATCTATTACAAGGTTCGACAATTAGTTAAAGCACTGTTCCCAAAGGGAACCAAAATGTAGACACAGTTACCCTAAGAACTATAAATAATAAACAGGGGCATAATTACCCATATTACAAGACCTTAAGAATAAATAAAAAGAAAAGGTTACACACAACATGCCATTAACAAAAAGGCAAGGAGGCGAAACACCAGCACTCCTTAAAGAACATTCTGGAAAAGGTAAGAACCTACGTGGGCGTAAGGCCCAATGATGCAGAGGCTAATCTCATACTAAAAGGAGTGACTAAAGATGGAACTTTTAAAAGCCGAGACAAGATTTCCAAAATTTAGAGGTTGAAAACTTTAGTTACCCAACTCAGAGTTGAAGGGAAGACAACTGAGGGTCGCCACTCGTGCTCACTTACATTAAATGTTTTCCCAGTAGGGAATTGGAAATAGAGTCCAAAGACTGCACAGAAGGTCCTGCATTTCAAACCACCAAAAGGACAAGATTACATGTTAGATATTAATAAAACGGCTGAAACCTTTCCCACATACTACCCGCAGGCACAATCAAATGTTTAGGTGAGTTCTACCATTACCTTGTGCTGCTGGATCTTCTTCAAGCCAACCACGCCCTGCCTCCCTAGTCCTCGCTGGCCTCCGTCAAGTCGCACTCTCAAGAATTGGAGCAATTCAGATAAGAATTATTCTTAAATAGTTCCTTAGGGAAAATTCAAGACTAAATTAAAATACAATATGCTCATAGGCTGGATTTCCATACACACCCCCAGGTTTGATAGGCTAGAGAACATAGTTACAAACATGTGATAGGCAGATTACAGTAGAGGAGGAACCAGCTGAAATGTTGATAACTTCGGTATACTGAAGATCAATTCTCAGAAAAAAGGTGTACCAACAGAAAAAACAAAAATTCTTCTGCCATTACTTTGTGTTTAGCCATAAGATGTCACTAACAAATAGATGGTAGAGCCATCTAACCGTCGAAGAACATTTTTGAAAGTTTTTAAAGGTTCGTGTTCACTGACATAGATGGCCATAGAGAAGGCGCGCATTTTTAAGTAGCCGGGGAAGGTGTAACCCTGGTGCACTTATATATATATATATATATATATATATATAATAATGGCGTATGGCCTCCGGAGAGGCCTGGTGCAGATCTTTTTCTAGTAGACGGCCTATTAGGTGACCTGCATGTCTGTGAAGATGAGGGCCCTACCTAGGATGATTTCTAATGTTGAATACGCCACACACACCCAGCCCCCGAGCCATTGGAATTAACCAGTTAAGGTTAAAAACCCCGACCCGGCCGGGAATCGAACCCGGGACCCTCTGAACTGAAGGCCAGTATGCTGACCATTCAGCCAATGAGTCGGACTATATATAGGGCAATTCAAAATGATGGACCCGATTTCATAAATTTATTCTATGAAATCTACTGAAAATATCATACTGTGAGATATGCGCAAAGAAAGGCAAAATCTCAAAGTTTAGTTCAGTTTAGATTTCATCGCACGTGGTTTCATTTTCAGCCGTTGAGAGCGCGCAGGAAGTGAGTAAAGAAAACGGCTGTGACTGGAGAGCAGAAGCCGTTCTGTGTGCATGCTTGATTACCACGTAAACAAGTCTGTGATTAGTATTCAACGGCATTTCCGTACCAGGTACGGAAAGAGACCCACCTACTGGAAAAGCCATTTGTGCATGGTATGCAAAATTCTGAGACACGGGCTGCATCTGTAAGCGAAAGTCGACTGGCCGTCCTTCGACCGGGAAAGAGACAGTGGAACGTGTTCGCGCCAGTTTCGTGTGGAGTTTGCAGAAGTCCACTTACTGGGCAGCGAGGCAACTTGAACTTCCACAGGCAACTGTTTGGCACATTCTGAAGAAACGTTTACGAACGAAACCCTACCGCTTGCAACTGGTGCAGGCCTTAAAAGACACTGATCATGCTGCTCGAGCGTCCTTCTGTGCTGATTTTCTCGCATTAATGGAAGAGGATGGGTTCTCCGAAAAGGTAAGTTGAAGTTATGAAGCGACATTTCACCTTTCCGGAACTGTGAATAGACACAAAGTAAAGATCTTCCACTAACATTGGACGACCTTCGTACCCGCATCACAGCAGCCATCGCAGAGATTGACCGCGACACACTACACAAGGTTTGGCAGGAGATATACTATCGGCTTGATGTATGTCGTGTTACACGACGTGCCCACATAGAACACTTGTGATATGACTAAAAAAAAACTTTGAGAGTGTACCGTTCTTAGCACGTCTCACATTACGAAATATTTATTAGATTTCACAAAATAAATTTATGAAATCGGGTCCATCATTTTGAATTGCCCTGTATATATAAATGATACGAGTAAAGATCTGGAATCATAGATAAGGATATTTGCGGATGATAGATGTTACATTGTATAGAGCCGGGCTGAGTGGCTCAGACGGTTAAGGCGCTGGCCTTCTAACCCCAACTTGGCAGGTTCGATCCTGGCTCAGTCCGGTGGTATTTGAAGGTGCTCAAATACGACAGCCCCGTGTCGGTAGATTTACTGGCACGTAAAAGAACTCCTGCGGGACTAAATTCTGGCACCTCGGCGTCTCCGAAGACCTTAAAAAGTAGTTAGTGGGACGTAAAACAAATAACATTATTATTATTATATTGTATAGAGTAATAAATGAGTTGCAGGATTGTGAGCTACTGCAGGGGGACACAAAAACAATGTAGGGAAATGGACAGCAGACATTAATATGAACGTAAATGGGATAAAATGTCAAGCTGTAAGTTTTACCAAGAGGAAAAGCCCTCTCGGTTTTAATTATTGTGTTGATGGGGTGATAGTATCTCATGGGGAACAATGTATGATCTTCATTGGGGTAATCATATTGAGGTAGTTAGGATAAGTTACAAATCTCTTCACATGGCTATGAGAGTATTTAGGGGTTGTAGTAAGGATGTAAAGGAGAGGGCGTATACGTCTCTGGTAAGACCGCAGTTAGAGTATGGCTCCTTTGTATGGAACTCTCACCAGGACTACTTGATACAAAAACTGGAAAAATTCAATGGAAAGCTGCATGATTTGTTCTGGTTCTGACAAAGGAGTGGTGTTACTAAAATGTTGCAAACTTTGGGTTGGGAAGACTTGGGATTAAGGAGATGAGATGCTCGAGTATGTGGTGGTCCAACTAATTGGCTGAATGGTCAGCGTTGAGGCCTTCGGTTCAGAGGGTCCCAGGTTCGAATCCCGGCCAGGTCTTGTATTTTAATCGCCTTTGATTAATTCTTCTGGCCCGGGCACTGGGTGTTTGTGTTTGACCCAACACTTTCCTCTTCATATTCAGACACTACACTACCAACCACCACAGAAATACGCAATAGTGATTACATTCCTCCATATAGGGTAGGCGTCAGGAAGGGCATCCGGCCGTAAAATAGGGCCAAATCCCCATGTGCAACACAGTTCGCACCCGCAACCCCACAGGTGTGGGAAAAGCGGTAGGAAAATAATAAGAAGAAGATGCTCGAGTATGTGGTATGTCAACAAATTATTAAACAAATTAATTTAAAACACAACCTAATTCATTTGTTTAATAATTTGTTGATTGAATTCATCGATAAGATCATGAAGTGGACAGTTTGCAATATGTGGTATGTTTCAAGCTGTCAGTGGTGAGTTGGCGTGGAATGACATAAGTAGAAGAATAAGCATGAGAAGAGCTTTTAAAAGTATGCAAGATCATAATATGAAAATAAAGTTGGAATTCAAGAGGACAGATTGGGGCAAATATTCATTTGTAGGATGAGGAGTAAGGGATTGGAATAAATTATCAAGGAAAATGTTTGATAAATTTACAAGTTTGTTGAAAATATTTAAGAAAAGCTAGGTAAACAATTACAAATAAATGTAAATATGAGGTAAAAAATGTATAGTGATTATGCCACCTGGGTGACCGTCCTAAATGCAGATGATTGATTGATTGATTGATTGATTGATTGATTGATTGATTGATTGATTGATTGATTGATTGATTGATTGATTGATTGATTGATTGATTGATTGATTGATTGATTGATTGATTGATTGAAGGTATAGGTATAAACTGACTTTGGTGGTGGGGTCATGTGAGGTAAATAGAGGAGGATAGATTACCTAGGAGAATTAGGAGAATAATGAACTCAGCCATGGAGGGTAAGAGAAGTAGAGGGAGATAAGACAACGATGGTTAGGCTCAGTTTTTAACGATTTATGGATGAGAGGTGTAAAATTAAACAAGGCCACAGAGCTGGTTGCTGGGATTGTGGGGGCACTTAGTTAACTCTCAGAGGCTTGGAGACAGAACACTGAAAGACAATGAAAGTCCATAATGTAGATGTATGTGAAATACATCGATTTTAAGAAGAATGGAGTACTAAATTTCTTGAAAGTAGAGTCTTGGTGGCCATCTGTGTTGTGAATATCGCCCATCCATCCATCTTGAGCACTAAGGTATGATGAAATGAGTACTCAGAGAGGCTGGAATGTAAGGCAGAACATCTCCAGATTCATACTTTGAGAATGTAATTCAATAAAATTCCACTGTATGCCATAAAATCGCTGTTTTACTATACATTGTATTTTTCAATATTGACAATACAAAGCAGTAAGGACTGTGGAAAATATTGACCCTTGGCACTTGTAGGATTAGTATAATGAACTACTTATGCTCTTGTAATTACTCCAGTCATACATAAGTAGTAACATGTATATGATAAAAAGGTTAACAGTACAAAATCCTGTATCAAGGGATGCCATACAGTATAGATATTTTAACCTATTCCATAAGTAAACTTTTCTTGAGGACATTTTAAAATTTTATGAACAGCTCATAAATTTATGTGGCAATATCTGTTCAGCAAGAAATTAGTATTATGTTTTAAGACCCATTTATTTAAAAATTGGTGTGTTTTTTAATGTAACATCAGATTGAAACATTTTTCCCCACTGAATATATTCCAGAGTTTTATTATTTTACAAAATAATTGTCAGTGTGATGCTCAATTACAGGTTTTTAAAGCAGATTGTTGGTTTTTATCTTCTATGTTTTGAATATAACAACATTGTTTTATAGACTTCCTTAAAATGAAATTTTCCTACTTTCTCTAGATCTAAATGAGATAATTGCACTTAGAAACCTGTTTTTTTTTCTCTCTCTCTCATCATCATCCATGGTTGATTATTGTGAGTATTACAGATTATGGGACACAGTATGTAACTGGAATTTTCAAGGCATAATTTGATCATCATCTCAGTAAAAGTAAGGAGGCACCTAATATTATTATTCATCAGAATTCTTGGTGGTAATATGTTATTTTAGTATGAACTAATTTGCTAGTTCAGGCACAAATTAGTTCATTTTAATTTTCTTGAACAGCAGGCCACATATACTAATAGTTGGCCAAAACTGTTGCAGCCAACTAAACTGCATAGTGTGTGAAGGGAGTAGTCCTACTGATCATCATCATCATCATCATCATCATCATCATCATCATCATCAGTTTCCAGCTGTTGGCCATGTCTGCTTAGTCCTACTGATAAAAGTTTTAAAATTCAATAATCTTTCCATTGAAAACGAGAAGACTCATAACATAATAAATCATCAGAAAGGTTAGCTGGTAAAATATAATTCTTAGTATCAACCGATCTGCCTGTTCAGGCACACATTAGTGCACTTCAATTTTCTTGAATAGCAGACCACAGATACTTATAGTTAGCTGCATTCATTGCAGCCGAGAAAACTCTGTAATGTGTGTGTTGAAATAGTCCCACAGATAAAATTTAAAAAAGGAATTCTCATATGTTTAAAGATCAAAGCATGAGCAATCTTCCTATTAGCCATCAATGTACCTTGTTCTTCTGTATTCATAATCTTAGGTTAACATGTTCATATTTCATAGTTTAGGATTATTCTGTATTTGTATATTGCAGGAATCATTAAATATTCAAGTGTATTTCATTAACTCCAGATGCACTTTTGGATACAAAAATTAATTGACAAAAAAATGCACGTTAACCCATTGGAACTTTAATTAATTATTCATATGTAGACCCAGGTCTCTTATTTGTTGGAAAATGAACTTGATACGTTTGCAATAAATTAAATCATAGCATGCTAATAGAACAATGTATGTTGCACAGATCAATGTCTCAATGTACAGTAAATGTGATTAATTCCTTAAAATGATGCAGAATATGGTAATTAGTGTACCTGTGGCTGTTATTGGAAATGTTTGACCATTTCCACCTTACAGTTCCTGCTTGTATACTGTCCCTTCCAGGATGGTCATTTACGTCACAGAAATTATTTCTAGACAAAATTCCAGCACCTCGGCATCCTCGAAAACTGTAGAAGTAGTTAATGGGATGCAAAATTAATAGCATTGTTATTATTTTTAGGTAAACTACGTATAAACTATCCAATCACAATAAACATTTTTGTAAAAAAAAGTCACTTTCCGCTGGCATGCATTCATTACCACAGTCATTTTCAAGTCACTTTGAAATGTCCTCTGAAATGTACTTCTTGCTAACTGTTTTCAAACTGAACTTATAAGAATGTGCTCCATTTAGGAAGGATTTGAAATTGTTTGGATTAAATTACAAGAACCACATGATCCATAGATACATGAATAACTCATACAGAACTGTTCTATCAGTAGGCACCAATGAGTTAAATGACTGGCTTCATGTTGAAACCTTTCTCAGTAATTGATTTATTAATAAATGTCCACCTCTTTTGATGTGTCTACACTATGGTAGCCTATAGTGGCAAATAAATTTTTGTATCCAAAGGTGTACATCGCAAGTTACTTCATGCAGAAGTATATAAATAGATTTGTAATCATTATGTTGGATGAGGGAGAGAGTTCTGAGGAAGTGGTAAGTTAAACACTGTTGCATTAAAGTGGTAGACTTCAGATTGCCAGGAGCATTATCTACATTAGACTTATTCTTAATTGCAGAGCAAGTTGGCTGCCAAGTACAGATAATGTAGCTGTAAGCCTGCATTTGGGAGATGATGGGTTTGATTGGTTTTGTGTTGTTTCTCATTTTCACACCAATCAAATGCCAGGACTTTATCTTAAATAATTAATTAAAGGTATGGTTGCTACCTTCCTAGTCCTAGCCCTTTTCTATTCTATCATCATCAGACACCTGTGTAAGATGGTGGAGTTTACCAAATAAAATGCTTCAAATTGTATGGGAAATTTTGTAAAAAAAAAAAGTCACTTTCCTCTGGCATGCATTCATTACCACAGTCATTTTCAAGTCACTTTGAAATTGTCCTCTGAAATGTACTTCTTGCTAAATGTTTTCAAACTGAACTTATAAGAATATGCTCCATTTAGGAAGGATTTCAAATTGTTTGGATTAAATTACAAGAACCACATGGGTTTGATTGGTTTTGTGTTGTTTTTCATTTTCACACCAATCAAATGCCAGGACTTTATCTTAATTAATTAATTAAAGGCATGGTTGCTACCTTCCTAGTCCTAGCCCTTTTCTATTTTATCATCATCAAACACCTGTATAAGTTGGTGGAGTTTACCAAATAAAATGCTCCAAGTTGTATGGGAAATTTTGATGTAGTGAGTTGAAACTTAGAGAGTTCTGACATACATTTTTATGTTCTTAACAAGAAAACTTCCTTGTCAGAGCAAGAAATTCAGGCACGAAATAAGGTTCCTCCCTTGGCTATTGACATGGTGAGCCCAGAAACAATGGTCATTCATCCAACAATGGAATCAGAACAATAATAATAGAAATTTCAGAATGGGAAATTTAAAATATCTCTTCTACATACATGAATATTAATCTTACTGGAAACAGTTTTCTTACTTACTTACTTAATCCGGTCCTCTTGTACCATGAGGTGTTGAGGTTACGAGAGATCTCCATCTACTCCTATCTCCGGTAATGGCAACGGCCTCTCATACAGAGAGTCCCCTCTCCTGCAGTGCTTCTCTAATCCCCTCCTCCCATTCTTTCTATTATTTCCTCTTCCATCTTCCCGTCTGAGCTGATGATTGAGCCAAAATACTTGAACTTGGTGACTTGCTCTAATGGTTTACTATCGATCATGATATAATGTCTCTCCTCGTTCCTGCTGATAACCATAGTCTTTGTCTTGTCCACATTCACCGCCATACCTTTTTTCTTAAGCTTTTCCACCCATACGTTGATGTTGTGTTGTAGGTTTTGTTTGCTGGAGGCAACAACAATCAGGTCATCAGCAAATGCCAGATCAGAAAATCCGCATGAGGTAATTTCCGACCATCTATTTCTTGATTCTCTCGTGACACAGCTTCATAATTTGGTCGAGGTACACGATGAAAAGAAGAGGGCTAAGACTGCAGCCTTGCCGGACTCCTTGCAGCCTTGCTGGACTCCTTGTCTCGTAGTGAACTGTGCTCACCTCACATTTCCTGTCCGCACATAATTCTGACAGTTCTTATACAGACTCGTGATTGAACTGCAACGTGACTTGCTAACTCCATACTCCTCGGGACTCTGCCAAATGCCTGTTTCAGGTCAATGAAGGCAGCATGAAGGGTCTTGTTCTTCTCCAGTAGCTTTGCACTGGCCATCCTAACAGAAAATACGACATCTTGCGTGCTTCTAATTGGATGGAAGCCACACTGGGCTTCTTTGAGTTTATCCTCTACCTCTTAATCTAGTCTCCAGGATCTTTGAGAAGACCTTCCCAGGTACTGATAACTAGGATATGCCATGATGATTACTGCACTCTCGATTGTCTCCTTTCTTAAAGATGGGGATGATGACTGCTACCTCTCAATCACTAGGTACCTTTTTGTTCTCCAGGCCTCCACCATAATCTTGAATAGAAAGTCTCTTTCTTTCCCAAGTTCTTAATCATTTCTAGGGCGATTCCATCATGCCTTTGGGCCTTGGGAAGAATTCTTGTACTCCCCCACCTTTGTTGTTCCACATACTTTACTTGCCGCTTCTAGTAGTATCTTCTTGAACATGTTCCACTTTCCCTCCAGGTCCATTCCCTTGATTCTCTCCTCTATCCTCTGACACTCCTCCCCATTTCCTGTGTGAACTGCTCCCGTACCTCCTTGTTCTCTCTTAACTTGTACACCTTAATCTTTTCTTGCTTGTTGTTCTTAGATTGTTTCCTCTTTACCTTTGCTGTAGTTTCCATTGTTGTTATCAAGAGAAAATGGTCACTTCCTATTTCGTAGCGACGGTAAACTCGACAATCTATCACCTTCTAGAGGTGGTCTCTCTTCACTAATACATAGGCCCTAATCTATGATGGAGCACTCATCTCGGCTGGGTTCCTCCCTCGTGTACATATGAATCATCTTATGTGGGAACTTGGTGTTCACTGCGACGAGATTATTGGCAACGCAGAAATCAACAATCCTCTCACCATTGTTTCCCCTCGAGTGTCGTCCACCACATTGTGGAGCTCTTCGTGGAACCTATCCTTCTCCTCTTTCTTACGTCGTCGTTCACTCCGTAAACCACAATAAACGTCATCAGCTCTATCTCAGGATCTAATCGTATGCTGACCGTGAGAATCCTATCCATGTGGAATTTCCATTCTTGAATCTTGTTTCTGAAGTTCTTGGGGACCAGTAGTGCTACTCCTAATTTGGCCCTTAGTCTGTCGCTAACTCCACTGTAAATGGGTACATGATCGTTCACCATTGTGTCTACCCCTTGCCCTTTCCTTTTTGTCTCTGTCAGTGCCAGCACTACAAGTCTTGCTCTCTTGAATTCTGCCACTAGTTCATTCTCCTTTCCAGCTATTCCTTGTATATTCCATGTTCCAAATCTCATAATCCTTTTTCTTCGCCATGTTGCCATCGGGTTCAGCAGTCCGGTATATCTCTCGTTTTAACTTTTCATGGAAGTTATTTCGAGCATGTGAGATATGGGCCAACAATGCCTATAGGTCAGTGAGGGGGCTGCCCCCTCTTGGCCTCTGCCTCTGCCATGCTGCGACTTCAGGACTGATGGTGTTCTCATTCCCTACTCCCTGACACAAAGATTTTCTTCCTTCAGGACCTACAGCTGAAGGTTGTCATTTAATCTGGCCCCTCACCCTCGACCTTACCGGCAAGGGTGACCCTGCCAGTAGCCGAAGCTCCCGCTGGCATCGCTCTTGGGATCACTGAGGCACGCAAGCCTTCCCACCACGTCAAGGTACCAGACATGGGGGAGGTTTCAGTTTTCTGCACAACAGAATAGAAATTCAGAAGAGAGAAATATAAATATTGTTATTGTTCAAAAGTGATAATGAGGATTTTCCATAAAGTTGTTAAAGCAAATGAGTACTGAAGTATGGCTACATTTTATCAAAACAAGTTCTTAACATTCTTCAACAATCAAGACTATAAATCATTATAAACCATAAAAATGTGTTCAGGAATTTTTTTCAGATTTGGTAACTTAAAAGGAAATGACATAATGTGATTTTTTTTTTCAGCATAGATTTACATAATTATATTTCACTCCAAGTTTATTATAAACACTTTTATGGTGAACATTCTACTGTGAAGCTTAGTTTGAGGGGTATCAATGAAGTCTGACAAAATTGTTAATTCTTCTGACCTAAATCTTCAGCTGACAGAAAAAATAAATATCTAACAGATGCATTTATCTAGGATTATATTTGATAGATGATGTTCTTCAATTTGTCATGTAACATTGGCCTGAATGTACCATTTTTCTCTTTAAAGCAGATAACTGTGCCTTGTGCTCTGTTCTACATGTACTGTAGATCATTATAGACAGTTGTGGGAGTGAGATGATCTTGTTTTCTCCCATAAGTCAGCAATCGCCACCTTGAAAATAAACTGTTACAAATTTATTGTTTTTGCCATTTTACTTTA
This sequence comes from Anabrus simplex, assembly GCF_040414725.1. Classification (NCBI taxonomy): domain Eukaryota; kingdom Metazoa; phylum Arthropoda; class Insecta; order Orthoptera; family Tettigoniidae; genus Anabrus; species Anabrus simplex. The sequence goes on along the minus strand of NC_090266.1, from coordinate 201,863,654 downwards.
TTTCTTTGCTGATGTCATTTCATATTCTTCCAGCTCTGATAACTGTTCCATATCTCTGTATTTTCCTTATTTTGTAAGGTCATTGACAACATTGAGAAAGTTCTGTCCTGTTTAGGCTTTCACAGCCATCATTACATTGTTGCAGGATTCCAGCAAGATACAACAGATATTTTAGATTCATGATGTCAAATGGACTGTATTGCTGTTGGCATATCCAAGACTTTTGATAGGGTAGATCATGGGAGACTACTGATGGAATTATGGAAATGAGGGCTTTTCAATGGATGACTAATGTTTCTAGATAACAGATCACAAAGAATTAGAGCAAGTGAAGTGTTATCTGATCTGTAATGATTAAGAGGATTCTGCAATGCAGTATTAATGGACCTGTATGAGTAACTCCAAAAAGACCTCAACAAAGTTGTGAGGAGGACAGCTGGAAGCAGTATGATCACAAACTGGGTGAAAACTCAGGTTGTAAGTTTCACCAAGAAAAAAGTCCTCTCAGTTTTAATTACTGTGTTCATTGAGTGAAAGTGCCTCATGGTACCTATAAGTACCTAGTTGTAAATACAGTATGCAACAAAATAAATGACACTGAAATTATTACTCATCTGCTGTCCATGTTTCCTTAGCAACAATGTATTTATTTATTTTATGTAATAGTTTGACTTATTGTGAATTCAGTGTTGTGTTGATTGCTGCAGTTGTTTCTTACAGCAGAGGAGAAAGTGTTTATCATGGAAAATTATTTCCGGTTATATAGAGTGGAGTGGGAGAATGAGCCGAGTTCACTTCACGTCAAAGAACAGTACGAGGAGAAATTTTATAAGGAGACACCAAATAACAGAACAATGTTCACTATCACTGACAGGTTCCATCATATATGGAATCAGGCTTACATCAACGAAAGTGGACAACATGGAGCCAAAGCTGTATTGCTGCAAACAAGAATCATGTACATCTGAAGAACCGTATTGCAAATCTATTCCTGAGCCTTTTGGTGAATCTTTTACCTGGCACACTAGCAAAGTCAACAGTAACTTAGAAGACAAAATACTGTGTAGCCGACATACTTTGTCCTTGTGGCACCCTCCGCATGGGGGAAGTTGTAATAATAAAAATAATAAACTTCATTGTTTGTCCGTATTGAACCAAGATTATAACTTTTATTATAATTTGCGTCCACCTTATTCAATACATAAAAATTGTTGCGTAGATTTAATTACAACATATATTTCAATCAGTACTAGTTTCGATGCCCCTCTGTGTCATCATCAGCTGATAGAAGTTTGTAGAAAAATTGACAATCATATTAGTTTATCAACGTCAAATTGATCACAATTTAAAACCATATTAACAGCATGAAACTGTGTTTATGGCACAAGACTCGCAAGTCTTGGACTTGTAGAAAATATGAAATTAGAGACAGTATATTTTTAACACAGTTTCATGTTGTTAATATGGTTTTAAATTGTGATCAATTTGACGTTGATAAACTTATATGATTGTCAATTTTTCTACAAACTTCTATCAGCTGATGATGACGCAGAGAGGTGCCGAAACTAGTACTGATTGAAATATATGTTGTAATTAAATCTACGCAACAATTTTTACGTATTGAATAAGGTGGACGCAAATTATAAAGAAAATTGTTCTCCAACAGGTGTTTCAGTTCCCAAAGCATACTCGACGATTAACATCGCTGAAACTCGGTTTGAATGATAGGTCTGTTCAGTGGATGTTTACAGGTAGTCTACAGAGAGAGACCTCATTATTACCACTGTTCATGTGGGATTTGCACCATTTTTGTTGTGCCAGAAATTGCTCCCCCAACGACAATGGATGCAGCAGAATGAAGCTACAGCCCACACTACAGGGCAGTCAATTACCTTTCTTCAATGACACTTTGGAAATCGCCTAATTTCATGTCGAACATCATTCGTGCTCACCAGATGCCTACATGTGGAGCATGTTGAAGGAATCACTTTTCAAGAGAGATGACCCTCCTGAACTATGCGAGAAGATAACATCTTTTTTGTCTTCTTACAACAAACATTTTTCATCAACATGTTAAATAATCTTCAGAAACATTATAAACAATGTTTGACATGTAATAGTACAGGTTTTGAACACATACTATACCAACATTTCAATGTCCTTTGTTCTGCAGCATGCAGTTTAAGGAAAGATCTTCATTGGATTAATCACATTAACGAGGTTGAAAATACAGGGTCCAGATCTCCTTTTTTTTTTTTGTTATGAGAGTATTTGGGGGTTGTGGTAAATATTTTTATCAAGGAGAGGTCATTTAAGTCCTGGTAAGACTACAATTAGAGTATGGTTTCAGTGTATGGCATTCTCACCAAGATTACTTGATTAGAGAACTGGAAAAGACCCAAAGGAAAGCAGTATGAATTGTTCTGGGTGATTTCCAACAAAAGAGTATTGTTATGAAAATGTTGCAAACTTTTTGACTAAAGTAAGACTCTGGAGTAAGGAGATGAGCTGCTTAAATAAGTAGTATCTTACAAGCTGTCATTGGAGAGATGGCGTGGAATGACATTAGTGGACAAATCAGCTTGAATAGAGTTTCCATAAGTATCGCAATATGAAGTTGAAATTCAAGAGGACAAATTGGGGAAAATATTTGTTTATGGGAAGAAGAATTAGGGATTGGAATAATTTACCAAGGAAGTTGTTAGATAAATTTCCAGCTTCCGTGAAATCATTTATGAAAAGACTAGGTAAACAGTTTATAGGGAATCTGCCACTTGGGTGACAGCCCTAAATGCAGGTCAGTGGTGCTTGATTGATGATAAGAGAGGTTTTTTGGACTTATAAGCTATTATCCAGTGGGATTCAAAGTTCCTGACGTTTCATGGAAGACTGCATTCAGCGTTTTCAAGTGGCCTGCTGTCTCAGATATCTGCAAAAGTCTAGAGTGGACTGGATCTGCTCTCCTTTTGAAATTCCATTGAAGCCATAAAGATATCAGTCTGACATTCCTTAGCTGCCTCTAAAGATCATAACTGCAAATACCAGTCGTGTACTGCACTGATATAACCCTACCGAGCTTGATAGCTGTAGTCGCTTAAGTGTGGCTAGTATTTGGGAGATAGTGGGTTCAAACCCCACTGTCGGCATCCTTGAACATGATTTTCCATGGTTTCCTATTTTCATACCCCATTGTTGCCGTAAGACATATCTGTGTTGGTGCGATGTGAAGTAACTTATGCGAATACATGGTCTGACCGAACTTCATACTTGCAGATTCCTTTACGAAGCTTATCTGTTCCCTAAAATTTCCTTGAAACACTGCAAGTTAAACAGTACCTTATACTTCACCTTATGGTATTGGTTTTGTTCTTCTCAAATAGTAATAATCAGTAATAATCATAAATATTTTTTTTAAATGATGCATAACCAATTACATCCTTGATTACCAGAGGGTCCCAAGTTCTAATTCTAATTCCAGCCAGGTTGGTGATTTTAACTACGTGTGGTTAATTCCTTTCACCTTCTTATTGGTAGTGGAGTATCAAATAGCCAAGACATTTCTGTGATAATATGCTCTTTCCTTTCAGTTGTTCTTGGGAAATTTTCAGCCCATTTATATTTTATCAGGAAGTGTACATAACAGTTGTTGTTTTTTTACCAGTTTGTGTATGTAAGTGACAGATACTTTATATATGTTTACTACACATTTTTGGAATAGGCCTATACTTTAACTCTGTTGTCAACCTATGCATGCCAATGCTACTACAGTGCTTTGAGGGAGATAATTACAAATTTTTGAAATAAATACATAAATATGAAGTTTTTCTCTAGCCTGTACTTTCTAACCTAGCAAAGTTATTTATAATGTGTGAATGTACAGCGACATATCACTGTTGTACTCAGTAGAACAGTTATTTTATATTTTTAAAGAATGCTGGGAAATCTTAGATCTTAGTAATTGAATGGTGGCCAGTGAAATAAGAGTGAGGTTATTGTTCTTTTATATCAAAAAGTGACATACAGCTATGAAATAGGTTTTCCTAAAATGACCAGTTATCTTGGGATTGGTGAAAAAAGAATTTTGTGTTCACTTCCTTACACAAAAGCAGAGCGGACCATTGTGCGAAAAGGAATTGTCAAAGTTTGTATACCTCGTCCTGTGCTATGGTCTTTCGTTATAAAATATTTACTGTCCTACTCTTTAATGTACGCTAGTGTCCTAAATTAAAGCAATAAATGGAAATTCTTTTCGCCTGTGTTCATTTGATTCCATACTGTAATACGATCAGGTGATTGTAATATGTAAACATGATACTATATCCGTATTCTGCCTGGCAGGTGGCATACCTGTCTTTGTACAACCATGAAAGTGATGACGTCAGTCCCCTATCAGCCAGTGTATGTAATGTGTGCCGTTCATCCAACTTCCGTTCACTGTGTAAACATTCAGTTATGGCACAGAAAAGATGCCTAGACGAATCTCTGTGATGGAGGGCAGGACGATTGGATGAATGGAAACTGGACAGTTGTAAGCTGAAGTGGCCAGATGGCTTAATGTGGATCAGTCTGTTGTTTCTCAGATGTGGCGCCAGTTTTTAGAGTCCGGAAATGTGTTCCGAAGATCAGGACAAGGACAGCTAAGAATGACATGTGAAAGAGAGGACTGTTATTTGGCCATAAGGGCGAGACGGTACAACCTTAGGACTGTACGACAGCTGGCCTCTAACATCACAGCAGCCAGTGCAACAGTTGTATTAAGGCAAAGGGTGTATAGAAGGCCTAGGCAGAGAGGCCTTTACTGTCAGCAATGCTGTATGTGTATCTTGATGTGTGTGCGCAGAAGACAGCATCTAAAGTGAAGTAAACAACATGTCACCTGATCAGCCAAACAGTGGGCCATTTGTTCTGTTTACGGATGAGTCTCAATTCGGTCTTCAGAATGACTCACGATGGATTCGCACATGGTGAGAACCTAGAATACAGTTTGGTCCCTCAAATATTTTGGAAAGGGAACAGTTTGAAGGTGTATCAATAGTGATGTGATTGGACATTGTGATAACCACTCAAACCCGTTTCCATGAAATTGTAAGGGTAAATGGGCAAGGTTCAACAGCCATCAGGTATTGTGATGAAACCTATGTTTGTTTGTTTGTTTGTTTGTTTGTTTGTTTGTTTGTTTGTTTCGAGGTGCTGTGGGCCCAGATTTCGTACTGATGGAAGATAATGCATGCCCTCATAGAGCGCAGCTGGTTGATGTCTTCCTGCAAACTGAAGTTATTGCTCGCATGGATTGGCCTGTTGGTTCTCCCGACTTAAACCCAATAGAGCACATGTGGGATGCTTTCAGGAGACAAAATTGCTTCATGTTCAACTCCACCAAGCACTCTGCAAGAGTTGAGTGTCTTTGCAGGAAGAATGAGCATTGAAAGAAAAAAAAAAAATAATGAGGTTGGTGCCACAGTTCATAGACTGAGATGTATGTATTACTGCCAGAGGCGATCACGCACCCTAGTGAAAAGATGTAACCTGTGTTCTGGAGTTTGTGACAGTGGATACATTTTGCAACAAAACAGACAATGGTGATTTGTGACTGTTCTTTCATCATCAACAATTAATGTCACAGTGTTTGCTTTGTTTATACTTTATATTTGACTATACCTGATACAATTTTGTGAGTAGAAATTCACAGGAGGAGAGGATTCCTGTTTGATGCTTTAATTTTGGACATTAATGTTTATTTGTCCACCATTATACATTTTGCCATTAAGCTTGCATAAGTGCTGTTGTGTTCAGAAAGTGATGAGCAGAGATTCAGTGAGTTTGTGGCAAATGTTATTTTCTAAACTCATTCTAAAAGCATAAAAGTGCATCCTTTTATTGGCAGAGTGTAGCTAAACCACCTCCTGTTAACTAGTCATGAAATTTTATATATATTTTTAGCATTGAAGTTTATGTAGCTGAAGATGTCCCATAAAAGGGAGGAAACATGTCCTACATTTTAATATAACTTGTTATTCTTGGTGATTTAATGTATATAATTTGTATTGAAAAGTGGAACTAATACATCAGTTAAAAAGTGAATAGTCACAAAATCTCAAATGATAATGTGCTTCTTTCTTTCGATCATACTTTTACTCAGACTTTTTTGTACCAGGAAGTTTACTGTACATGTATATGACTGCATTGCACTAACAATGCAGAAGTCGTTCGTTCGCTGCCCTGAATGGAAAATGTAATTCGAATATAATGTTCTTCGAAATTTTGTGTCAGTATGCAGAAATCTGCCACAGGTGAGTATGAAATGTTGTGGCAAACTTTAAGTTAGGATGTTCTTCCACAATCAACTGGATTTTTGTTGTTCAGATAGTTTAAGCACTCGCCAAATAGGGTGGTCTAAGCACCCTGGCTATCTCAGTGGAGGAGATCATTATTAACACGGATTCCTCCAGATGGCTTCATGGCTAAATGGTTAACATGCTGGGCCTTTAGTTCCAGGGGTACCAGGTTCAATTCCCAGCCACGTCACTGATTTTAACTTTCATTGGTTAATTCCTGTGGCTTGGGGGCTAGGTGTTTGTACCATCTTCAGCATTAGAATTCAACTTAGATACCCAGAGATGTGCAGGTTGCCTATAGGAAGTCAGCTCAAAAGTTCTGCACCAGGCTGCTATGGAGGCCATACTGAATGGACTGGCAAACATTTGCCAATATCCCACAAGAGTGTGTTAATCATTGTCCACTTACCCTTCAAAAAAAGATGGACAAAATAGAACCTTTTCTCATTCCTCAACAAGCAGGTTTTCAGGGAAGGTAAGAGTTATACATCACAGGTCCTCAAATAACTCAACAAATTGAAGACGGTTTTGAAAGGCAGAAGATAACAGATGCTGTTTTTATCGATCACTCGGCAGCCTATGACACTGTCAAACGTAATCTCCTTGTGGTATACAAAATCACACATGACTATCAGCTTACCTGTATGATCAGAAACCTACTAAAAAACAGAAGGTTCTCTGTGGAATTCCAGTGAAAGAGAAGCAGGTGGTGAATGCAGAAAAATGGATTACCTCAAGGTAGTGTACTTGTGCCAGCCGTTTTTAACATCTACATAAATGATCAACCATTACCCAGAGGAACTCAGAGTTTCACCTGTGCTGACGACCTTGCTCTCACTGCTCAAGCTGACAGTTTTGAAGAGATTGAAATGTCTTTAACTAGCGCTTTGAAAGATCTTACTACATACTACAAGAATAATCAGTTGAAGCCAAATACCACAAAAACTCAAACTTGTGTTTTCCATTTGAAGAGTAAACAGGCCACTAGGTACCTGAATGTCACATGGCGAGGGATCAAGCTGGCTGGGGTTACTTTAGACTGCACACTTTCTCATAGAAAACATTGTATGAACACCAGAAACAAAGTGGCTCCCAGGAATAATGTGGTATGGAAGTTGACTGGAACAACCTGGGGAGCACAGCCAGACACAGTGAGAACTTCAGCACTAGCATTATGCTATTTGGCAGCAGAGTACGCTTGCCCAGTATGGTGGCAATCGATGAAATGTGTTGCATCATCACAGGCTGTCTAAGACTTATACCGCGAGAAAAATTGTACTATCTTGCTGGCATCGCTCCTCCTGATATCCGACGAGAGGTAGCAGCCCGTGAGGAGAAGACCACATCATTAAAATCCTAAGCTCATCCACTGCATGGATTCCAACCACTACCATCACGGTTAAGTTCATGCAAAAGTTTCTCGAAGACCACACAGAAACTTGAAGGAACACAACAGCATGCAAGACTCACTTTGTGGCGAACTAGGGTCGAGCATTTTGGGCGATGGAAAACACCTTGTGAAAAATTACCAGCTGGACATATGGAGTACTGGACGACTTGGAAATCTAAATAGGCTGGGCTCAGGTGTTACTAGGTGCAAGACCAATCTGCACAAGTACATATATTCTGTGGATTCTGTTTTGTGTGGCTGTGGTGAAGGGCACACTATGGCCCATCTGCTAGATTGTCATCTTTGCCCTTCCACACGTACTGAGAAAGAGCTGCTTGAGGCGACAAGGAATGCACTTGATGTTGCTAATTTCTGGTGCACCACAGAATGAACCTTTATTCTTATTTATTTTCTATATATATTTTTTGTACATCTTTATATGTAACTCTGCTTCTGACACAATATAAATAAAATTGTCCACTACCTTCTGCACTTAGGACTGATCAGTACAAGATGGGTACAAAGATTGCTAATGCCCAAAACAGGAGCAGGTTTGAGTGAGAATGTATCGGGAACTTCAGAATCTGGCAGGAGAGCATAATGAAATCTACCTAAATTCCACTGTTACTGGTAATGAGAGTTGATTTCAGCACTACAGTTTAAAAGCTAACAAAGGAGCATAGTCTAGAAATCGGCAAGTTCTCTGATAACAAAGAAGGCCAAGATATTTCCATTGGCGATTTCATTCAAAAACTGCTATGGACTGGTTACCAGTATGAAATGCCCCTGCTTTCAGTGGTTCCTGGCAGTCTATGTGATGGTTTTGAAAACCATGGTTGAGCACATAAAAAAAAAAAAAGCCCTGAACTTCATCCCTCATGTTTCCCAATATTTTGGAATAATCATTATGTTGCTTGTCTGGGTTGGATTGTGTCATTTTTGTATGTACACCATATACAGAGTGCTGACATTTTAAATGAGGGTTGTTTCTTTATTAGAACAACTGTTAATTACCATCAGTTACAAAAAGGACAGCATGATGAAATACCTACAGTCGCTAATGTGATCCCTAAAATTATGTAGAATCCAGTCCCAGCAATGTGGTAGTCGTAATATCCTGTAGCAATGCTTGTTCTCTGAGTAGTGCAAATTGAATGGTCTATTGCCTGCAGAATTTTGGGAACAGTTCGTTAGAGCATCCTTCATCTTTGGTATCAGATCAAAATTACAGGAGCTGTTTCCACCACCCAACACAACATCAGAACGGTCACCAGTCAGTATGGAGGTCAACACCAACCCAACCTGATCTATACAAGCACAGGGCTGGAGGAAAGGGGAAGTGAGTAATATTTTGCGACTCTTCGTATTATCTTTTACTTTACAAGATATTTCATTCTTTTGTTCTCACACTCGGCTTTTTGATTTCACTTTTAGATCCTGGCTTTACAGTGAAACCTCGATTCTCCGTTTTTGGAGGGACCTGGGGAAAAAAACGTACGATACGGGAAATCGGAAAATCCGGGAACGAATTAAAACCGTCAACAGTTTGACTGTACTTCACAGTAATGAAATATATATATATAATTTTATTTGTACAAAAACGCCTGCATTAAATACGTTAGTTTAAAAACTTTATATAATAAATTCAGTTTTACCGAGAAACTTCGTCACTTTCCCGTGAAAACGTCTTTCAGGCCAACAACTTTCGTCAGTCAAGCTCATCGAAAAATATTCTACTAAATAAGTTATCAGAATTACACTGACTGACAGAGCAAATGCAACACCAAGAAGGAGTGGTTCGAAAGGGATGAAAGTTGGGGAAAAAACAGAGACGGCACGGACGAATAATTGATGTTTATTTCAAACCGATATGCAGGTTACACAATGCGCACGGCATCGACTCAGTAGGATGTAGGACCACCGCGAGCGGCGATGCACGCAGAAACACGTCGAGGTACAGAGTCAATAAGAGTGCGGATGGTGTCCTGAGGGATGGTTCTCCATTCTCTGTCAACCATTTGCCACAGTTGGTCGTCCGTACGAGGCTGGGGCAGAGTTTGCAAACGGCGTCCAATGAGATCCCACACGTGTTCGATTGGTGAGAGATCCGGAGAGTACGCTGGCCACGGAAGCATCTGTACACCTCGTAGAGCCTGTTGGGAGATGCGAGCAGTGTGTGGGCGGGCATTATCCTGCTGAAACAGAGCATTGGGCAGCCCCTGAAGGTACGGGAGTGCCACCGGCCGCAGCACATGCTGCACGTAGCGGTGGCCATTTAACGTGCCTTGAATACGCACTAGAGGTGACGTGGAATCATACGCAATAGCGCCCCAAACCATGATGCCGCGTTGTCTAGCGGTAGGGCGCTCCACAGTTACTGCCGGATTTGACCTTTCTCCACGCCGACGCCACACTCGTCTGCGGTGACTATCACTGACAGAACAGAAGCGTGACTCATCGGAGAACACGACGTTCCGCCATTCCCTCATCCAAGTCGCTCTAGCCCGGCACCATGCCAGGCGTGCACGTCTATGCTGTGGAGTCAATGGTAGTCTTCTGAGCGGACGCCGGGAGTGCAGGCCTCCTTCAACCAATCGACGGGAAATTGTTCTGGTCGATATTGGAACATATTTAGTATTAAAAACCTGTATTTATTATCTAAAACAGTATAAGTCGCATATTATGAGGAACTAAGAAACTGTGTTAAAAATGACAGAGGTTTTTATAGAAACATCAAATTTCCTGTGTATCAACTATATCAAACCATAGTCTTTTTAAGCACCTAAAAAACAATTCTAGACGCACAAAAAGATACTATATTTTTTAACAAAACATGTTACTTGTATAACATAAAAAAAGGGTTAACACTAACTAGCCAAGTTTTAATATTTTCCATGTAAAATAGGACTTGTTGTTTTAAAAACTGGTTAAATGGCAAAAAGTAGATTCTTTTATCAATTTTACATGATTCTATTGTACATAAGGTATACCAAATCATAGACTTTGCCAATTATATATAAAATAATTTTAGATGCACTAAATAATATTGTATTTTTCAAAAAAGACATGTTATTTGTATAGTACAATGGGCCTATGCCATTTAGCTATATTTTTAATGTTTTTCATGTAAGAATAGGACTTGCTATTGCATATTTTTAAATTTTTGAATGTTCCTTGCTATAAAAAACTCAATGGCTGATGATGGCATAGTGGATTGCCGAAACCGGTACCAAAGATGTATTTTATGATAAGTTAAATAAATATGTGATGTTCTAAATAGACCATTACGATAACGTATTGAATAGGTGGAACCTTTAGATTTACTAAGCATTGTAAAACGATATTGGAACAGCCAGGGTGTCTTGCACATGCTGAAGAATGGCGGTTGACGTGGCGTGCGGGGCTGCCACCGCTTGGCGGCGGATGCGCCGATCCTCGCGTGCTGACGTCACTCGGGCTGCGCCTGGACCCCTCGCACGTGCCACATGTCCCTGCGCCAACCATCTTCGCCACAGGCGCTGCACCGTGGACACATCCCTATGGGTATCGGCTGCGATTTGACGAAGCGACCAACCTGCCCTTCTCAGCCCGATCACCATACCCCTCGTAAAGTCGTCTGTCTGCTAGAAATGCCTCCGTTGACGGCGGCCTGGCATTCTTAGCTATACACGTGTCCTGTGGCACACGACAACACGTTCTACAATGACTGTCGGCTGAGAAATCACGGTACGAATTGGGCCATTCGCCAACGCCGTGTCCCATTTATCGTTCGCTACGTGCGCAGCACAGCGGCGCATTTCACATCATGAGCATACCTCAGTGACGTCAGTCTACCCTGCAATTGGCATAAAGTTCTGACCACTCCTTCTTGGTGTTGCATTTGCTCTGTCAGTTAGTGTATATTGATATCTAAGAAATTAAAAACCACATCTGAGACTCCAGTTTCACTATTGCTGCAAGGAGAGTGTTATCGGGGTTATTTTGCCGATCGGGAAAACATTATAATACAGTCACTTAAAACGTCTGTTTGTTTCACCTTGAATAAATCTAACTGGAACAGGTACAGTTATTTACAGTAATCGTTATCTGACGACAGTCTCATGTAAATTAGAAGACTTTGCTTTATTAACCTAAAAAAGGACAATGTAACTTATTTATCAGTAAAGGTTTTCGTGCTGTATTACGAACTTACGGCGCGAAATTTAACTTCGAGTTCACCCATGTTTTAGGCCTCGGTACTTTCCATTAATGATTTTTTCTTTTTTGACCGATAAACAGGCGAGAAATGTGGCTTGCATGATAGGCATAATTACTGGTGCAGTTCACATGAACCTACCTGTGGTATTATAGTTAGGAAAGATAGCTGAAAACACGTAAATAAGCATAGGTTGTAACACGTCCAGTCACATAATCAAGTAAGCTAATCACAACGCACAAATACAAAAATGATACCAAAATACATTAAATCCCAGAAGATGTAATGAAACACTCTCGCACTCGCAAAAATAAAGTGTCACATCGCACACATATAGGTTACGCACTGCACACACAACACCTTAAATTGTCATTTCTTCAGTCACAGAATACAGTAGTCACAAGCGATGGGCATTCCGAATGAAAACTATCGAATTATTCGATAGTCTCAAACTACCGTTTCATTCGATTGTTTTCAACAACATTCGATGTTTCATTCGGTCTATATGATACTGAATTCTCCTGCAGTAGTAGCTCCCACATCGCTCAAAACGATAGTACGTAAGTCGAATGTTACGGAAACGATAGGAACCAATGCAATAGTATTACGGTCTACGTCTAGGCGAGCAACTATCGCGCGCGTATTTTAAACATTATCCAATGATGGTCCGTAAATATTATTCCCTCCATTACATGGGCAATCATCGACATTCCCGGTATTTGCTCTGAATAATTTTATAAAATTGTATCTCCATACAACCTAAAAACTGGAGAGCAAACTGTCAGTATGTTTCTGATAAGTTAATTATTTTTTAACAATACTACAATGCCAGTAATTAATAATGTAAATTCTCTTCCCATCGCAACCAATGAAATTAACCAATTCTCGCGGGTTTACTCTCGGTTTAGCATTGAACAGTACTATGAATGCAAGTTGTGCCGATATTTTAATTAAACTGTGTGTGGTGTTTTAGGTATATCGGGTAGATCATATACTCTAATATGAACAGAAAAAATAGATCAGCAGTTTGGCAACATTTTAGCAAAACCTCAGAATTTTCTGCAAAATGCTTAATTTGTAGAAATGAATTTAAGTGCCGGAACAATACATCAAATTTAAGGGATCACTTAAAACGAAAGCATTTCATTGCTTTTCAGCAATCTGATAATGTTGATAGTATTGCTGTATTAAATATAGATAATCCTCCTGAACATATCTCAGTGTGACCAACAACCATCAACTTGTACTAATTCACTTCCTTCTGTGATCATCCCTGAACATTCTGAAGGAATCCTCACTTCAAAACGAGGCTCGCGTCAGCTTACACTCCATAAGAGCTTCAAATTTGGTGAGTTAACTCCTGAAAAAGTGAAAAGACTCGATTCACTGGTGGCTGAAATGGTGACTGAAGATTTACAACCTCTCTGTATTGTTGAAAACAAGGGATTTATTAAATTACTTCATGAACTTGAACCACGTTACACATTGCCCAGGAGACGTCATCTGACCAGAACAATATTACCAGAACTGTACGAATCATGCAAGGCAGATATTCAAAGAAATCTACACTTAACATCACATGTATCGATCACAACAGATATCTGGACCTCTTTAAATACAACATCTTTTCTAACTATCACTGCCCATTATTTCAACAGTGAATACATTTTACTGTCAAAGGTTCTTGCAACAATTGAACTTGAGACAAATCACACAGCTGTATACCTTGCAAGTGTCATAAGAAGAGTTCTGGAAGAATGGCATATCATGGACAAAGTTGTAGCTGTTGTTACCAACAGTGGAGCAAACATAAAAGCTGCAGTGAGCAATCTTGGTATTCCTCACCTGCCATGTATAGCACATATGCTTAACCTGGTTGTACAGAATGCAGTGACCAACACAAACAACTTAGACAACATTCTCAAGGCATGCAGAGCACTGGTAACCCATTTCAAATCCAGTGTTACTGCATCAGACAAACTATGAGGGATTCAAGCACAAATGGGAGTTGCACAGTATAAACTGAAGAAAGATGTTGTAACGAGGTGGAATTCAATATATTACATGCTGGAGAGGTTGCTGCAAGTGAAAGAATCTCTTTCAGCTGCTTTAACATCTCTACCTACTAGTCCACCACCCCTTACTGCAGAGCAGTGGTCAACCATTGAAGACTGTGTGGCTGTATTAAAGCCAGTGGAACTTCTGACAAAGGAATTTTCTGCAGAAAAATACCCAACAATTTCAAAAGTAATTCCATTAGTCAGAGGGATCCAAGTAACTTTGATGAACAAAGAGCCACAAACTACATTGGGAAGCACATTGAAGAACAACCTTCTACAAGAAATTAATAGAAGATTAGGACAAGTTGAGAAGATGGACATCCCAGCATCTGCAACCTTACTGGATCCTAGATTTAAGAAGGTAGGATTTGGAAATGAGACAAATGCTGAGCAATCTCAAAAACATCTGATTAATGAGTTGTCAACACTTTGTGAGAGACAGATTACAGCAGAAGAACGAATTGTCTATACTGCCACTACCAGCACTAATGACAATATTTGGTTCTTTCTAGAAGATAAGCTAGCAAACTACAAATGCAGAACGAATCCAACTAGCAATGCAACCATCATGCTGCGACAGTACATTGACCAGCCATTTGTAGACATAAAAAGCAGTCCAGCAGAATTCTGGAAGAAACACAAATCTGCCATGGAACTCTTATACACATTGTCACAGAAATATCTCTCAGTTCCTGCAACATCTGTTCCAGCAGAAAGAATATTTTCGAAAGCTGGGCAGATTATGAGTGAAAGAAGAAACAGGCTGAAAGCAAAACATTTAGATCTTTTAATATTCCTGAACAAAAATCTTTGATTATAGGAGGACAGTGGTAGCCTAAGTGTCTGATTAATTATACTGCAAGTCTGATATGTTGTTTTAGTTATCCTAACCTGTTCTATGTGCACAGAATGAAAACATTTGATTTAGCTACTTTATGTACTTTTTACCACGACATATTACTAGTGACTGCACATATAAATGATTATTGCTCTATTACATGTGTGTTTCATTTAGTTCGCGGTTTGGTTGTATTTTTTCATGTTAAAATGCCATTTTTAAAATATAATGTAAGTACCGGTATCTGTAAATCTATGACAGCTTTGAAGAGAGCTATGTTTAACGGCTGTTTGCACATGTATATTGTTTGACATGATACCAGTTAAATAAATAATGTATTTTACTGTACTTCCTCCTACGAAGAGAGATTACGTAACCTAAAACTGACCAAGTGCACCATTAAATATTTCATATTAAAATAAGTAGGCCTATGTGGTCCCAGTGTCCATAATGTTAATAATGAGTATTCTATAAATTGTTACTAATGATTAGCACAGATCTTGTGGGAGCCGAAACTGCAAGGATCAGAGTAAATATAAGACTGTACACTGTAACGACCGTGCATATTGTAGTAAATAGTAACTACCGTCACGAATGTCAGCAATTCGGAAACCGAATGAAAACTATCGAATAAAAACATTCGGTTGTGCTCCTGGACTATCGTTTAACAATCGATAGCAGGAAACATTCGATATGCCCATCACTAGTAGTCACTTTGTAGTGAAAAAGTCTTAGTCGTCAGTTGTTTTTTGTTTTTTGTTTTGTCGTGCCTTAGGCCCCATTCACAATGCAAACGTAACCGTAAACTTAACGACGTAACGTAACCGTAAAATTAACGTAAAATTTGTGGTATTCACAATGGAGGAACGTAACATTAACGTAAAGAGTACACAGCAGCCAATCAAAACACTGCCATGTTATTTAGCACGGAAGTCAGGTTTTGGGCTATCTCGCAGTTTTATATTTCAATACCTAACTTATATGGAATCAAACAACATGGTAGCGGAATTCATATTACTTCAAACATCTATTGCTTTGCTCCTGGGAGCTGTGTAGGCCTACGGTACCTGAAAAGGCGATCTAAACAACGGTGCGAAAAATGGGTTCATCCCTTGAATCAAAGAAGGTTATCTCAGGGCGATTTCGGTAATCTACTGTAAGAAATGACCCTCTTCAGTTCGTTTAGGACATGCGGATGAAACCTGAACTGTTTGTCTTTCTTACGATTTGTTTCCCCTTTTCTAATAAAGAGAAATGTAAGGTCTCCTTTACCGACATCTATGCCCCTATCTATCACACCCCGATGAGTTGTTTGGTTCTATTTGTGTGGATGATATCGTTTTTGTAAACTAGTAGTCCGTCATAATGTTAAGAAATGTACAGGGACACTGTTTTATTTATGACAGGGATTGTCTCTCGTCCGTTCGCCAGCGCTGAGAGCTTGTCTCCCGCCATTTACCGTCAGATTTCATTGCTACAGGTAAATTATTTCCACCTATTATTTTTCGGTACAGCGTATTTGTAATTCTTTTTCCTTCTATCATACATAGCCTATCCACAAAGATTATTTTGAAAGAGAATTACAAGTGTTTCGTCGAAAGAAGTCATTATATCGTGCACAACACACAATGTTTACCTCTGCTCTGATTGGCTGGTTCTTAAAGTTAACGTAAAATTAACCGCAAGAGCTTGGATTTTGCAATCCCTTAATTTTACGGACTCGCAGTTAAGTTTACGTCGGCGCATTGTGAATGGTTCCATTAGATAAGATGGCCGCTAACTTCTAAGTTAACGTTAATTTTAAGTTTACGTTACGTTACGTTTGCATTGTGAATGGGGCTTTAACACGGTACAGTGCTCCCTCAATATTTAAAACGTTCTGTAGTTCGCTGCTGTCTGTGTCATACGCAGTAATATAGTCGCGAATTTTTTCAAAGGCGGCTAATGCTTCTGCAAACGTTGGCAGGGGTTCAATTTCATCTTCGTCTTCCCCCTCGCTCGCGATCTCATGCACGGCGCTTGCACTGGTTGTGGCAGTAGCATTATCACACAGCTGTTCTCAGCTGTTCTATGCTCTTTACACCACAAGTGGCGACCTCACTATCGACTGTAGCGTACGTCTCGAAGTTAACATCTCTCGGCGCGAGCTTCTCCCAGTCCTCACTGAAAAGTTGTTCTTCGATGCCGGTGTTGGTGTCGTTCGTGTCTGCTTTCGCCAAAGCCACATTTATGAAAACAATTTTGAATGGTGGAGGGCGAAACGTGGAACCATGCTGACACTACAAAGTGGATTGCCTGTAGGATACTGAACTTCGTCTTCACTTCTTTCCCGGCGTCCAACATACACACAGCCCTTTCCACCAGCTGCTTGCGGTAGTACCCTTTAAAGCACTTTATCACCCCCGCATCCAGAGGCTGAAGGACACTGGTACAGTTCGGGGGATAGAAAATAACTTTCACATTTCGTAAGAAAGAAAGTTCCTGCGGGTGGGTGGCACAGTTATCAACAAACAAAACTATTTTTCTCGCTTGAGCACCCATAGAAGCATCCAGTCCGTGAAGAAAATCCAAAAAAAAGTCTGTGGTCATCCAAGCTTTACCGTTCGCGTAGTATCGCACTGGTAACTTCTTCACGTTCTTAAAGCATCTCGGTTTCGCTGCTTTGCCTATAACGATAGGGATACGTTTGTCTGACCCGTCACTGTTACAGCACAACAAACACTGCCTTCGTGATATCCAGGCCGTACTGTAACGAGCGCGGGAAAGCAATCAGCTGATCGTTAGGGGGGAAGTTTAGCACATGAGTTACTAGAGTTAAACATAGATTTTCGCAGTTTTATTGAAATTTTTAACGATGGCCGCGTGTTCGCTCAGATATATGCGAGAGTGAGTCGTCATTGACTGCATCATTAAGTGGAAAGTCGTTAATTAGCGAAGAAAACTTAGTGTGAGTGTGTATTTATATGAAGCTATAGGTTAAGAAGATCGTTCTTCAGTGTTTTAATTTTGTAGTTTATTTGTGTACAGTTATATTTATAGTGTAAAATTAATTGAGTTAGTGCATTCTGTGTTTTATTATTAACCACGAATTGTATATACGGTACTTGAATTAAGATGATCAGTGAGGGAAATCACCATGCCTAAGAGTTGCTGTGTGCCTGCCTGCAAAGCCAATTATATAACAAGGAGAGTACACTCCGGTATTAGTGTTTCCTTCTGATGAAGAACGAGTTAAGTTATGGAAGAAGGCTATTCCCAGGGGGAATTTAATAGTTAATCACAACACAGTTGTGTGTATCAAGCACTTTCCTGAAAATCACATCCTGAGAGAAATAAGAGTGTCCCGTCCAGATGGTGAGTTAATTTCTTTTATTATGTCATAAACATGGGTAACAGTAGGTAGGCCCTATATTTTTATGTAAGCAGACCTACGGCTAATCTAAATTCGGTGTATTTGAAAATACAAGTCTTATTTATGAATATCACCGAGCTCGATAGCTACAGTCGCTTAACTGCGGCCAGTATCCAGTATTCGGGAGGCAGTGTGTTCGAACCCTACTGTCGGCAGCCCTGAAGATGGTTTTCCGTGGTTTCCCATTTTCACGCCAGGCAAATTCTGGGGTTCTACCTTAATTAAGGCCACGGCCGCTTCCTTCCCATTCCTAGACCTGTCCTGTCCCATCGTCACCGTAAGACGTATCTGTGTCGGTGCGACGAAAAGCAAATAGCAAAATAATAATAATAATAATAATAATAATAATAATAATAATAATAATAATAATAATAATAATAATAATAATAATAATTAACAAATAAAGAAATGATTACTATCAAACAGCAGTGTGATTTATGTAAATCTTATCTTCTGACAGGTTCAGATCTTATTTATGAATTATCTCCAGAAGTAAGATATCTGAACTTCCTAAATCGAGGGGGCTTAAGGTATCCATCAGACATGTCAATAGGACTTGGAATTGAGGTGTACAAAGTATTTTGTGTGTTAGTGTCAGATACATAAGTTATAAGATGGTATTTCTAAATTCAGACAATCCTAAGTGTGTCACAAAATCCTTGGCTTTGGAGTCAATGCAGTTGGCAGATTCCCTAATCATTTATGACTGCGGGAAGAAATTGGAAGACCTGGCGGGACAGTGTATATATATTTGGGTGAATATATTTTTAAATAAATTTTCCAAATTCACACCGACTTGTGTATTCAACAAAGTGCTTCAAAGAGAGCAGACCTACTCCATACTGGTGTAACTTCCTGTAAGAGGTCCAGGAAAGCTGCAGTGTTCATGGAGTGGAAACAGTGAGGTACAGAAATAATTTATATTTGTAATAAATAGTAATGGTAATTGGCTGCATGTTTTCTGTCAGTGTGTATGATGTGAATGTTCCAGTTGACCAGAAAATGGATAAAATCGCAAGAAAATGTCTCAAAGTGTTAGGCTGTACTCACGCAAACGAACGTATATACGCGAGAAATAGAACGTTACGGAGAAGGATATGCATTGTATGTCAGAATTAACAAATATTTGAGGATAGGTTTTGGTTTTATAAGGTGTTAACAGTTCTTTAAGTAATTTAAACGAGTGTGTTATTCAAGCGGAGCGTATGCGTATCGCCTTCAAGTCCCCCCCAAAGCGTGACGTCATCAGAGGTACAGTACGGCCTGGACATTACGAAGGCAGTGACAACAAAACAGTTATGCGGTCCTTCGCATTTTTGCCTCCATGACAAGATTTTCCTTTAAGAGCCAGCGTGCGATCCGGTAAGCAGTTGAAAAATAGGCTTGGTTTCATCCGCGTTATAGATGTTCTTCGGTTCGTATCCTTCAAGCAGTTCTGGGAGATTTTTCCCCCAATCTTCCACAGCCGAACCGTCAACTGCAGCACTCTCGCCGGCGAGCTTTTTATACACCAGCCCGTGACGCTCCTTAAACCGGGAAATCCATCCATTCGAAGCAGAAAAATGTTTGATACCCATTCCTGCAGCGATGCTTCGAGCTTTTAAGCGCAAAATGTTACCATCCACAGGAATTCTCGACGCCCGAGCTTGGTGATACCAAGAAAAGAGAACTGCTTCCATTTTAGAATATCTCCATTCCTTCCCCGTTTTTCTATTCTTTGCGGAGGATCCACATTTTTTTACTTGTTCACGTATCTCTTGTTTTTTTCCTATTATTGTATTCAGTGTCGAAGCAGGTAAGCCTAAATGTTTCGCGATGTCAACTTTTTTTCTGTTGGATTTCTTTCAACTTCCTCTATAATCTGAAGTTTTTCTTGCAGGGTTTTCACATGCTTTACAGGTCGCGCCATTTCAATACTGTACTGTGTAAGCAAACCGAAACTCGACTGCGTAAATTGTTGGTTTTTACCAGCTAGTAACACAGCCAACTGAACGAAACATTCAACAGAAAGCTCTTAACAAAGCGCAAGTTGGCAGAGGCCTTCATTGTTAGCCTGGTACAGAATGTTCCGTAAGTATCATCGCGCAAGATATCCGACGAAATTAAAATACCCTAGACTCGCAAATTCGATTCCTGCCGTCCATTCTCGAAATCTTGAAAAACGCTTGATCGAGGATTTAGCGTTGATGGGACTGAAATTTCTGGACGGTTGATGCGGGAAATCGTTTCTTCCAGGAACGTATCCGTTATCACGCGGAATTTTTAATAGATATTTTAAATGGGATGCTCGCGGGACCACGTAATTTGAACGAATATTACGGGAAAACGTAGTTTCGGGGAACGGATAATCGAGGTTTCACTGTACTTGTATTCTCCATGAAGAAATTTTACGGATTTTAAAGCTTCACTTCGTTTCCAGAAGCATACAAATAGAACAACATTTCACAGTCTTCACAAACGTAAAGTATTCCTCCAGCCAACCAATAGTTGTGTTAAATACGGTTGGACCCATACCTGTTACAACTAAATTCATCTATGATTGAAGCTATGAACATTTTAAACATAGATTTTCATTGCATTTGTTGATTGTATTTATCTCAAGTTTTTTATGTATCAGTGTTTTTGTATATGTTTTTCTTCTTTGTGTTATTTCATCTTATGATGACCTTTAGGCTAGGTCGAAACATATCCTATGTAGCTTTATAGACAGACCATTTATCAAATGCTAAACATGTATGGAACAGTTGGACTTAGTACAATTAAATTCTTTTAAAATTTTATCTTAGATAAGTGCAATGGAAAGCGTAATCATAAACCGGCTCGAAAGTTATTAACCATTTTGGGAGATATAAAGGTACAAATGGATCTGTAATATAAATTTTGTGTTTCCGAAGCACACATGGGTTGTTAGAGACATTGTATGTGAAGCGGAAAGCAACAAGGGACCTCTAGTCAGAAATTTTGGATTTTGAGTTATTGATACTTTCATGTTCAGTATTGAACCCCGAACAATTGTTTTTAAAAAGTAGATTCTATCTCAAAATTTGAGTGAGTTATGGCAAGTTGAATATTTGTGACAGGAAAACGATGTTTTGAGAAAGTACATTTTAAAATTTTACAACATTACCATTGTTTAATTTGACATATTTAAGAAACAATGTTTACATTAACTGCATAAAACTCTTTCAAGTACAGTATTTTCACCTCTTCGTCTTCGATTCTGGTGGATTTGGTTCGTTAGATACTTCCTCAGAATCACCAATGCAACTGGCTTCAGTAACTGGTTCAGTTTCTGCTTCAGGACACAGAATGTCTCAGTATTCTCCTTTACAAAAGGTGCTTATGTTTTTGAACAGATAATGTTTTCATTGTTCCGTCATCTCTGCTGGAATCACTGGATCGAGAAAATCCACAGGTCCATTGTCCTCAGGAAAGATGCTATACACAAAATGATTTCCATCCAAGTCCAATTTACAGTGTATCTATTATTGAACTCGTGTTTAGTGATGTGAGGTACTTTGTTAGCATTACTATTCTTCAGGAAATTTAGCCAGCCATACACATTCGCAGAAACTTCACCGTTTTCATTTCCAATAGTTACAGCTGAGTTAACATGCATTGTAGGTGTAGAATTCTCAACGCAATAACAAATTCCTATATAGAAGAGACATAAGTGTTCCTATCAGAAGTCCAAACACCCAGTCACATGCGAATTTCGTGTTTCCTACTGCACATGAAAGAATCCTCTTGTTTTTGTTATTACAGATTCTCCAAGCAAGATATTCAAGTAAGATATTGTCTTTGTTCTATCTGACACAATTGTCCGCATGAATGAACTTGTATCTTTTCCATGACCATAGTTTTCCAAATAATTGTGGAAAAGACCAACAAATTTTGTTGTACTTATACTTCCCAGTATCATATAGTTCACTTGTTTGTTTACAGTTTCACATATAACACCAAATATTCCAATTCTGAATGGAACCAAGAAATAAATAGGCCCGGGCTATAATGGATTACTGGGTATGTGAACCTGCTGGGCCATGTCAAAGCTTGTAATGTATGTAAGTTTTATCACCATCGTAAATTTTCCGTAGTCTTTTTGATAGTACCCTTAAAAAACCTTCCTTTTGCAACAAGTTATAGATGTAATCCCATATTTTCAATAGTTTCCATTTACATTTCTTCAGATAATAAAGCCATTGCAGTTCCAGATTTGAAATGTATCTGGCAAAATGCATAATGATCTGATTTAGGTTTCATAACAACTATTTCTGGACAGATTTGCTTCCAAATGTTAGAAAACACCTTACTTTTTGGGGCATATCATTTGCAGAAGAAGACTTGTAATTTCCAAATTTTTGACTTTACTATAACCTGAAGACAACAATGTTAAATTTGTATTATATGCAGTGCTACTTCTGCCTGGCAGGATTATAGCACATTGTTCTACATAATTGTGCAAAAATCTTAAACAAACTCTATCAGAAAAACAAGTCACATCCTTAGGAACTTTTCCTGCATTACCGTGTTTTTTGGCAATCGACCCTGTATCATTATACATTTTTGTTTGGTGTTTTAGTCTTAAATTTAATATGATGGGCAGACATGTAAGTGTTTTTACAAACTTTCTGGCCTTTTACAAAGTAACTGGTCCTCTCAGTTTTTACTTGATGATTACGAAATGTCAAACTAGAATATAATGTTAAACACTGAAGTTGGGCTAAAATTACTTGATCTAATGTGTTAACATTGTTTTTGTAATGATCGATCTCATCACATTCATGGCGCATTTGCACACACTTATCAAGAGAAAAGTTAATATCACATTTTTCCTTACATCCACAACCTGTTTCTAAAAACTTAGAAACCATATCATGGTTTTTTTCAGGGTCAAAAGTGTCATCTAAATCTATGCAGTCAGCAGTTATGACTAGGTTTTCGCAGCCATCATTCTCATATATTACTTTCTCATTATTACCACATTGTTCTATTTTTTTTGCTAGTTGCTTTACGTCGCACCGACACAGATAGGTCTTATGGCGACGATGGGTCAGGAAAGGCCTAGGAGTGGGAAGGAAACGGCCGTGGCCTTAATTAAGGTACAACCTCAGCATTCGCCTGGTGTGAAAATGGGAAACCACGGAAAACCGTTTTCAGGGCTGCCGATAGTGGGGTTCGAACCTACTATCTCCCGAATACTGGATACTGGCCGCACTTAAACGACTGCAGCTATCGAGCTCGGTCATTGTTCTATTTCAGCAATAACATTTTCATTAATATTCTCTTAGCTACCTGCAGCATCAAACTTCAGAAGGTCTAGTAATAAATAATTATTGGAGAAGTTAACGGATTCTTCTCTACGAGATTCCATTTCATCACCATTTGATTCATCGCTGATATTGCCATCAATGCCAATATTATTCTGTAGTTTCACAACTTCATATTCACTCATTTTAAACTTCAAATTGTACAACAAGTAAACACGTTTTTGTTGTTGATCAATATTCAATGAGAGTAACGTCACGTCAGCAGCCAATTGTTGTTTTAGAGCTGCCAACCGCTGCGCAGTTCACAATAGCCATAGTTTTATCATGCATCTGTAGACACTGGAAATATTTTCTATCATTCTTCATCATGTACGATATTATTAACGATAAGTTAATAATTAGATTTAAAGAAAAATGCTGAATGGAAGAAAGAGAATTGCAATTCGGTAAAACCTGTCGGCATATAACTCTCAAATGAAAAGGGACATCTTGTCGTGGCAGGCATTATTTTAATCAGAAAGCCTTCCTCTTTCACACAGTAATCTTCCAAGTTCCCTAAAATGCTGCTAGAATTCAGGAGAGGCTATTTTGTGAAGTAATGCATACGCAGCAGTGAGATTTAGAAAAGGGCCATGTTGTTGGGCCAATGTTATTTCCCCATAATGAAACGAGGTCGTGTTTCAGAAGGCTGACACTGAGTGCTTTTAACATTATTATAGAGTTTGTTTCGGTTCCAATCACTTTTAAAATTGATATCAGCTGGTAGAGAAAGAAACGAACTCTTATAATCCACAAAAATCTGAATATTGATATTTTCGACCTCAACCACTCATTTGCTTGTACTGAAAATGTTACTTCTCTGACAAGAGGCCCCTGTTTCCTTTCCGCCTCACATATAGTGTTCAGAATAGTTCAAGAATTGATATTTTCGACCACAACAACTCATTTTGCTTGTACTGAAAATATTACTTCTCTGACAAGAGATCCCTTTTTGCTTTCCGCCTCGCATGTAGTGCATTCAGAATAGTTTAAGAAGAAGAGATTTTTAAAATATAATTTCAAAGATTTTTTTTTAAGATTGACAATTCTTATAACTCATTTGATAGTACAGTATATTGTTTGTATGTAAATGAATCAAGTCCACAGATTACTTGGCGAAATTTTGGTCACTGACGAAGAGAATGAATGTGGTTCTCTAAATACACTGACTGACAGAGCAAATGCAACACCAAGAAGGAGTGGTCAGAACTTTATGCCAATTGCAGGGTAGACTGACGTCACTGAGGTATGCTCATGATGTGAAATGCGCCGCTGTGCTGCGCACGTAGCGAACGATAAATGGGACACGGCGTTGGCGAATGGCCCACTTCGTACCGTGATTTCTCAGCCGACAGTCATTGTAGAACGTGTTGTCGTGTGCCACAGGACACGTGTATAGCTAAGAATGCCAGGCCGCCGTCAACGGAGGCATTTCCAGCAGACAGACGACTTTACGAGGGGTATGGTGATCGGGCTGAGAAGGGCAGGTTGGTCGCTTCGTCAAATCGCAGCCGATACCCATAGGGATGTGTCCACGGTGCAGCGCCTGTGGCGAAGATGGTTGGCGCAGGGACATGTGGCACGTGCGAGGGGTCCAGGCGCAGCCCGAGTGACGTCAGCACGCGAGGATCGGCGCATCCGCCGCCAAGCGGTGGCAGCCCCGCACGCCACGTCAGCCGCCATTCTTCAGCATGTGCAAGACACCCTGGCTGTTCCAATATCGACCAGAACAATTTCCCGTCGATTGGTTGAAGGAGGCCTGCACTCCCGGCGGCCGCTCAGAAGACTACCATTGACTCCACAGCATAGACGTGCACGCCTGGCATGGTGCCGGGCTAGAGCGACTTGGATGAGGGAATGGCGGAACGTCGTGTTCTCCGATGAGTCACGCTTCTGTTCTGTCAGTGATAGTCACCGCAGACGAGTGTGGCGTCGGCGTGGAGAAAGGTCAAATCCGGCAGTAACTGTGGAGCGCCCTACCGCTAGACAACGCGGCATCATGGTTTGGGGCGCTATTGCGTATGATTCCACGTCACCTCTAGTGCGTATTCAAGGCACGTTAAATGCCCACCGCTACGTGCAGCATGTGCTGCGGCCGGTGGCACTCCCGTACCTTCAGGGACTGCCCAATGCTCTGTTTCAGCAGGATAATGCCCGCCCACACACTGCTCGCATCTCCCAACAGGCTCTACGAGGTGTACAGATGCTTCCGTGGCCAGCGTACTCTCCTGATCTCTCACCAATCGAACACGTGTGGGATCTCATCGGACGCCGTTTGCAAACTCTGCCCCAGCCTCGTACGGACGACCAACTGTGGCAAATGGTTGACAGAGAATGGAGAACCATCCCTCAGGACACCATCCGCACTCTTATTGACTCTGTACCTCGACGTGTTTCTGCGTGCATCGCCGCTCGCGGTGATCCTACATCCTACTGAGTCGATGCCGTACGCATTGTGTAACCTGCATATCAGTTTGAAATAAACATCAATTATTCGTCCGTGCCGTCTCTGTTTTTCCCCAACTTTCATCCCTTTAGAACCAATCCTTCTTGGTGTTGCATTTGCTCTGTCAGTCAGTGTATGTACGACAGATCCATTAATGTGGATTAAATAGAGTTTTATTAGTATTGACAAGGCGGACACATAACCTTACCAGATATTTTTCAGTATTGTGATTATTACTGTCTCACTTCACACGAGTCAATCTCACGAATTCATGAAATATTCACAGAAGAAAGGACTGTCAGAAGGCTGATGACCTAGATGTTAGGCCTCTAAAAACAGCAAGCATCAGGATTGTCGGCAAAGGATTGTGCTGCTGCAATCGCTGGAACTGTTCACTTGTGACTTCTATCTGTGGGGTAGTCTAAAAGGAAAAGTGTACATAAATAATCCAAGGACATTAGAAGACTTGTTGAAAGACAATATTTGTAATGCGATGTTGAGAATTGATGGCGAAGAGTGGCACAGTGTGTATAATAACATGTGCAATGAAGCACAAGGAGGTTATTTTTAACACCTACTGTAAAAGACAAGATCATTTCAGTAAGTAAAAACCTTTGCATTAGGTTATTTCTTATTCCTTTTATTTGTTGTTTGTATCTGCTTGTGGTGGGTCAGTTCAAATCAACCCCTGATTGTGCAATATGAGCCGAGCATTTTTCTGCGTAATGATGGGAGGCATCTGTAGAAAGTGTTGTCATTTCTTGTGCAACATTGGTCACAGGTGATGTTCCAGAAATCCATAGTAATTAATAATGTATATTCACAGCCCGTCCTTAGGTTACCGTATGTGTTAAGATAATGCCTTCACAGTCGTACACCAGAATCACTGTTACCTTCACATTGCTTGTGTTCTGACTCACTTTTGAATTTCTATGGAACCTATAATGATGCTATTCGTCTTATTGGTGTTTCATTTTAGGCTCATACAATCGGGTCAATCCATTGTTATGATACAATGTAGGAGAACTTCCCATTCACTCCCACAATGTTCCATTTGGGTTTCTGCAGCATCATATTGTTGCCATTTCTGCAATTCTGTTAAATGGTGTGGAACCTATGCAAATTTTTCTCATGCCGAGGTGTCTTTCAGAATAAGAAACACAGTCTTAGGCGCTATGCATGTCTCTCGAGCTAACTCATGAATCTTCTGACTTTCATCTGTTCCCAGCAACCCGCCAACAAGCTGCATGTCCTCGTCACTGACATCAGGGCAACCAAGCTGAAACATGTCGACCACATGCTGTTGCCCTTCATTGAAGGGTTTGACCCACCATGCCACAGTTCTTTAATCAAATTAATTTAAAAAGCCACCTAATTGATACTTTATTTTTTGCCTTAGGCAAAATTAAAAATACATTACACACAGAACATGTTTCGACCACTCAGTGGTCATCTTCAGCTGTATATAAATATCTTAGATGAAAACATTTGTAGAGTAAGCACATTAAACTTTAAAACCATGTCCTGATTCCTAAATTCTTAAAAGGGACACAAAGAAACAACATACGCTCAGTATTCCAAAGTTCAACACAGAGAACAGATAACCGTTTATGGCTTAAAAGAGAAATCAAATTTATGTGTAGGAAGAAATCCTTCCTTAATCGGAAACTTTACCTAGCGCACCTTTCAGCGTAAATAAACTTAGTACCGCAAGAATGGGATTCCATACAAAAATACAGTAGAGACAAAATAGAGAGTCTAATGAACAAGAAACAGGCAACACTGAATAAGAAGTTAGAAAACCTAAAAAACAATGCCCCAACAAAACAAAATAAGCCACAATGTAAAGCACCCTTCAATTGTGAAAAACTTCCACCCCCTGTTAAAAACTTGTCCAACATGACTTTTACAGAACAAGAACTGCAAATATTAGGCAAAGGGCCAAAACACAATTGGCACAGTATCCATAACAAACAAGAGTTAATACAAACTTTAGCAGAAACAGAAACGGCCATACAAACCCTTCTAGTTGACATTCAAAATGATATACGGCACGAAGCAAAGAAAAAAATTCCCTCCGTAATTAAAGGATTACTGACTAATTCTGCCAATACAAAGGTTGAGAAGGATCTTCAGCGTAAAATTAGACAAAGTAACATAGTTATAACAAAAGCCGACAAAGGTGGAACAGTGGTAATATTAAATGAAACCGAATACATTAAGAAAACAGACACTTTTTTCAATAGCAACCAGTTTAAGGTAATTGAGAAAGACTCCACCCTAAAAATCCAAAAGAAATTGAAAGGGATAGGCTACTCAAGCAAAGCACCTTCCTTTTAAATGACCAAGAAGTCCAAAAACTCATAAATATGAACCCAGGACTTCCTAAAGCTAGAGCTATGCCTAAATTACATAAAAAAGGACGTATCTATTAGACCTGTAATTAATTTTCGGAAAAGTCCTGCATACAAAACATCTCAATTTATTCATAAGTTTTTGACTCAAAACTACGTTTTTTATAACAAAACCTCGTTAAAAAACTCCAAAGAGTTTTGTAAGACTGTCAAAGATTACAAATTCACTTCTTCTCATGTAACAAGTTCCTTCGATAATGAAGATATGTAGGCTATAAGAACATTCCTGTAAAAGACACTATTAAGATTATAAAAACAAATTTATTAGATCACAAACGCATCAGTAATCCCGAAATAGAAAACTTCATAACTATCCTGGAATTCGTATTGAACCATAATTTCTTTTCTTTTAATAATAAAATTTATCGGCAAGACGGACTACCTATGGGAGCGCCGGCTTCCGGAATTTTAGCTAACATAATCGTGCCTTTGCTGGCAGGACCTAGTGTTTACGGTGCACTATGTCTTCTGGTATGGGCTAGAGCAATTTTGTTACTTTCATTGATCTGGCTCTGTCATATCCTTGGCTTTGACAATATGAAAGTGACTGAGGTAGGTATGAGCGATGCTAGTAATGCCAGTCCCTGCTATGAATGGTGTAAAAACATTGCTCATAGGGTTGGTTGGTGCATGCACTTCAGTGGGCTTGGCAGACTGATATGTACTAGCAACTTCTGGCTCGGTGAGGAAAGCAACGGGAAACTATCTACTCCTCATTTCCCTAGTACGCCTCTTCAGTGATGCTTATGCCATTTATGACAGCTGATGACAGAGCTGTTGAGGATCCAACCAGCCTTGGGGCTGAAGACTGAACATACACATACCTTGATCACTTGGAATACATTCAGATAGTAGGCCACATTAAAGGACTAAATCTCTGACTACGCTTTGTTGACGACACGTATGCCATAATAAATAAAGAACTTAATGACAGTCAAAGTATCCTAAATACCTTAAATAATTTAGAACCAAACATTCAATTTACATCAGAAGAAGAAGAATAAGAAGGTACGCTCAATTTTCTAGATATTCAAACAATTCTGAAAAATAACCATTTCCAGTTAAAAATATACAGAAAACCGACTATTACACCGACCACAATTAAAAGCGATTCTTTACATCCCATTTCACAAAAGAAATCCGCCTACTATAGTTTCGTCAACAGGGGCTTTGAAATTCCACTAACAGAAACAAACAGAAAGAAGGAACTATATTACATTCGCCAACAAGCCCTACATAACAGTTTCAGTTTGAAATTCATCAATTCATCAACAAAATCATTACTAAGTGCAAATCTCAACAACAGACTAAACTAAAGCAGCAATCGGAGAAGACAAAGAGGTACGTCAAATGAACCTTTAATAACCAGAGGATTTATGAAATCACACAACACCAAAGTAGCTTTCTCAATAAACAATACGAAACACAGATTTTTTAATCACAACAGAGTCAATAAACATAAAGATGACGAATTCCAGGAATCTGGCATTTATAGGCTGACAAGTACTGTCCCCTTCAAATTTGGCTATCATTGGATTATTTACGACAGATCGACATTAAAAGTTTTATTGCTCGCCGGGAGTTGTATTCATCATTTGGAAAGCTGTGTGTGCGCACCAAACTGGTTTTTTCTATCATTCAGAGGGACAATGTATTGATCCGTGTTCGAGTGAGTGCAGGGTAAATCACGTGACAAGGCAGTGTCCCCAAGCGAGGCACGCGCATGTCGATCTGCGCTGCAAGCAGGCAAGCTTCTAGAAACAGTCACGACCAATTACAAGAGACCCCGTGAACCAATGATCGTCTTTAAAGAAAGCACACCCCCGCCCCCGAGCGAAAACTATAAAACGTCATGTTCACAGTAAATCAATCACAACACACACAAGGGCAGCACAGCGGACAACAACGACACACATACGCATCACGAGGCATACAAGACGCCGACACGCTTCTACTACCATATCTCCAATTTTTGATCGGCCGGGGTGACGCCACACCTATAACTTCGCACCTCGCCGAGCCAATAAGCATATCGGCTGGCACCAAGCTGGAGGCCGGCCTACCCCAGCCATGTTTACCTGTATAATCCATGACGTTGACCCAGCGATCTCGGAAGAGGACATTTACAGTGCCCTTCGCACATACGGTGTCTCTAGTGTAACCAGACTTTACGACGGCCCCGATCTCGCACCGGAGGTGCTTCTCTTTTTCCACCTTTGGATGCCTGCAACCACGTCCAGACTAATGGAGTGTTTCTTCACCGTCGTCTCCACCAAGCGACATCGACACCTTCACACGTCATCGCCCATCTCTTGGATGTTGAAGACCCTGCTACGCCTGCTGCAAGTACGCCTCCTCCGTATTTCTCAACCCCACCCCCTCCATCATCCACAACTACTACCATCACCTCCAACGCATCTGCTTACCCATCGCTAAATATTCCTTTTACCATACCTGTCCCCACTACCACTACTACTACCACCATCACTACTTCTGCTCACTCCTCTCCCATACTTCCTATTACTAATACCACTACATCCCATCCTTTGCCCGTATTGATAACCTCTCTCCCCAACCCTCCCGCCCCTTATCCATTAAATCTCCAGCCTACATCAATTCAGCCGTCTGCCGAGGGACGTTCTACCCCTCCTCCTACGAACGTGGTACGTTCCGCCACCTGAATATTCTTCCACCTACAGCTATGTTATTCGCGGTGTGAATCCAAGCATAGCGACTGCAGCCATTGTTCAAGATCTTCGCCAGGCAGGCCTCCCTGTACAACGAGCTTCTCGCATCTACAATGCCGACGGTCCAACATTCCTGGTGCGCCTCCAACTTCAGACTCCCGACGACATCAAGCACCTCATCGCTCAAGGACTCTATCTCTACGGTCGCCATCACCGGGTCGAACCCTCTTATACACCCCCACAACCCTTACACCGTCCTCCTCCAGCCCGCAGTCGTCCCCGGCCTCACCCTCCTCAGTCACCCCGACCACGTCTACGATGTTCTACAGTCCCACCCCCGCCAAACTACTTTCCCCAACAAACACCATACCTTGCCCTCCTCAACCTTCTCCTCACTTCCCTAGATAACTTCTCCTCTTTCTACCACATCCTAGCTTCCCATCTTCTCCCTAGCACCTTCGTCTAACTCTTCACTCGTCTCTTTTTTTGAATGCACACGACATTGTATCTCTTTCAATAAAGTTTCATCTCTATTGTACTCCTTAGCACAGAACCCATTCCTTCACATCTCCTTTTTCTTTATCTCCATTTACCCATCTCCTTCATCCCATATTTCTCCACTACCCCGTCACCTCTCCTGGCCAGAAAGAGGGCGTTACCCTCTAGCATTTGTAGTTAGTTAGTTAGTTAGTTAGTTAGTTAGTAAATCAATCTCTACTCTGATCTACTCTACTCTGATCTACTCTGA
Organism: Anabrus simplex; assembly: GCF_040414725.1. Taxonomy (NCBI): domain Eukaryota; kingdom Metazoa; phylum Arthropoda; class Insecta; order Orthoptera; family Tettigoniidae; genus Anabrus; species Anabrus simplex. The sequence continues at coordinate 201,831,820 of NC_090266.1, read as the reverse complement.
TCAACTCTACTCTACTCCGATCTGAACTCCCTGATCTACGATGTGACTCTATTCATCGGGATCACGTGGGAAAAATTCAGCCGTGCGGGCAGACATCCGCTCTGCTAATTTGGTGCAGTTTTACTATAAATTCTTATGGACTGAACTTCAACATTAGTGATCCAAGTTAAGTTTATTTCTCCACGAGAACATTAAATATTCCAGCGTGTGTGTGCACATTCTAATATCTGTTGCATTAGTTACAGCTCACATTACTGGCACGTGGCGAACTTCATCCCAGCGAATCGCCGTGTACTTCAAGATGGATTCTTCCTCTAAAATGTGCATTTTTTTTTTCCTTGTGGTCATTTATTGTCAATCAATCAATACTGATCTGCATTTAGGGCAGTCGCCCAGGTGGCAGATTCCCTATCTGTTGCTTTCCTAGCCTTTTCCGAAATGATTTCAAAGAAATTGGAAATTTATTGAACATCTCCCTTGGTAAGTTATTCCAATCCCTAACTCCCCTTCCTATAAATGAATATTTGCCCCAGTTTGTCCTCTTGAATTCCAACTTTATCTTCATACTGTGATCTTTCCTACTTTTATAGACGCCATTCAAACCTATTCGTCTACTAATGTCATTCCACGCCATCTCTCCGCTGACAGCTCGGAACATACCACTTAGTCGAGCAGCTCTTCTTCTTTCTCTCAATTCTTCCCAACCCAAACATTGCAACATTTTTGTAACGCTACTCTTTTGTCGGAAATCATCCAGAACAAATCGAGCTGCTTTTCTTTGGATTTTTTCCAGTTCTTGAATCAGGTAATCCTGGTGAGGGTCCCATACACTGGAACCATACTCTAGTTGGGGTCTTACCAGAGACTTATATGCACTCTCCTTTACATCCTTACTACAACCCCTAAACACCCTCATAACCATGTGCAGAGATCGGTACCCTTTATTTACAATCCCATGTATGTGATTACCCCAGTGAAGATCTTCCTTATATTATATTATATTATAAGCATATTATATTATATTATAAGCATAATGTCATCGTGGGACGTCTAATACCGTGTCTCCATGACCTGCTAAGCATGTAAGGCATTTCTGGCTGGAGCAGGTGACTGACGGGAAAATGCCGGAATGACGAACCTCAACCTGGAATCGAACTTCAGCTAAACTTGAGTACCATTTTAACTGTTTGATATCTTTCTTGTCTTTGTAAAACTAGATGATCTTTCTCCTCTAAATTGTAGTTCTATCAGTTTTTGTAGTAGATTGAGTTACTTTCATTTTCATTTCTTGAGGTGTCATGGTAGAGTTACGTGTGTGTGACTGAAATTTGAAATCTATTAGATTAGCTGTTGTAGTCTGTAGGATTTAGACATATTTAAAAATCACTGACCACGCGATAAACTTCATTTGCTTACATGTGATATTGGAAATAATCTTGATTGGAGATGTATGTAAATTTTGTGAGATAGGATCGAATTTAGTGTCATTTTAAGTTCACTTGCATTTTTTAAGATCGAGTCATCTAATTTCACGACATGTCAGGAGGACTGATAGATCTAATAATCACTAAAAGTAATAATAAATTTAATTAAAAGATCGGGTTAAGAATATAATTAAACGGTCGTGGGCTATAAATTATCTTAGATCCCTTGTATGTGATATTTAATGTGCTCAGTTCATGATGCGCCTGGAATAATGGCTGTCCTGCGGGATATTAATTGGAGAATTTAATATTCAATGATTTGTTGCTTGTGTCTTTGGGAGCACAGTGTGATTTATAATAAAATGGAGAACACGTTGAATGCATTTCATGAATAGGGAGTATTAATAATGTGATTAAGGCTGACGAATGCTACATTTGCGACTTGTAACCCATGTGATGGTGATGATTATGGAATTATATTAGGATCTTCAAATTGATCTCAGAAATTTAGATAGATCCCCATTGCTGTTTAATGAGTATTTCATTTAAAGTGATACCACCAGTTCGATCACTAGCCACTAATTGGTTTGAGAATATTACCAGACATGAGTTCATCCTCCGGATATTATTGACGCGACCATGCTAAAAATAATTAATTAATCCATAATGGCAGGATTCGTTGTAAACATTTTGTATATAATTATACGTGTTACCTTGTGTGAATGTGGTGGGTGTGTTGTAATTAGGAATATTTTCATGTTTTCAATTATTCAGTGTATTTTAATCTGGTCGTGCATACATCGCAACGGCACGGATTATTTTCAACGTTGTTTTGCCACCATGATGACTTGTTTAGCGTACTTTAAGGAACAATTTGCTGAGAATAACGTCGAGTAACCAGGCTAGGATTTAGACGAAAGATCGTCTCGTTCATTTCCAGCAAAGGCAAACGATTTATAAATTGATTTTTAATTAACTCACACGTGGTTATGAGGAAATTTTCAATGCATTTATATTAAATTTCAAACATATTTTCAAACTGATTTGAAACTTTAAATGCCATGCAAGTATAAATTTAATGTCTACAAACAGCATAATTAGCTTGAAATTAAGAGATAACGAGTAATGTTGATAATAATTAATTGGTTAATTAATTAATTGGAAAAATGTGTGTAATAATTACAGTGAGTATTTTTAGTGAGATACACTAATTTGTAAACACGTTCGCGTGATGATAAAAGTAAATGCTACACAGATAAGGTTGGAGATTATTCATAATAATAAGTAAGTAAGTAAGTAAGTAAGTAAGTAAGTAAGTAAGTAGGTAAGTAAGTAAGTAATTCGTCTTTATTCGTGGCGAAGTTAGGGCTCGAGGCCCTCTCTTACACTTAACCACAACATTTAAAATAATTAACATACATATATTTTTAAATAAAACAAATCATTTTAAAAATAATATAGTACTAATAGCAAATATGGAGAGAGTAATAGAAGAAATAATTATACAGTGTACAACATGACAATATAAATGAAACATGATAATAATTTTAAAACTAACACTAGTAATAATAAAAGAAGGAAAACACAGTAAAAAACCTATAACTAGCAAATACATTTCTTTTTTTAAAATAAGCTCATTCACGCACTCATTCACTCTACTCACATCGAAAAAGTCAGCTAGAGGTATTCAGCAAGTGATTTCGGCAGTCGATCATAAATCTCCTATGAGAACGTAAATCCCTAATGGTAGCAGGGAGGGTAATTCCACAGCCTAGCGGCAGTGACTACAAAGGAGCGGTTGTAAGTCCTGGAGTGACTGAGGGACATTGTTAAACAGGAGCCAGATAGTGTATCGTGGTTGTGATAGGAGGAGAGGTAATTAACGTTTGATGAGAGATAATTCGGTACACCTATGTCTTGTGGATATGAGTGATAATAAATCTGGAGATCATCTGCATAGATATGGTACTTGCTATATTTCAATGCGTCCCCTATGTGGTTCACACTAATAACAAATAAAATTGGGCCCAAAACCGACCCCTGCGGGACACCTATTGACTTGTTATGCCATCCTGAGTACATTGTTCCCACTGATACTCGTTGCCGACGGTCAGTAAGGTAGGAGCTAAAAAAGTTAAGAGATGTCTCATTAAAGTTGAGATTACGGAGTTTTAGCAGTAGTAACCTAGGGCTAACTGTGTCAGAGGCACTGCTTAGGTCTATAGTGTTGCTACAGTCGCAAATTGTTGGTCTATTGCATGTCTGATATCGTCCGTAACCCGCAGTAATGCTGTCGCGGTACTATGTCCTTTTTTAAAGCCGGGTTGAAAAGGGTCAAGGAAGGAATTCTGGGTCAGGTATACAGTGATTTGTGCATGAATCAGGCGTTCGAGTGTTTTTGCGAGGGCTGGTAAGATGGACACAGGGCGGTAACCTAATGGAGAATCTAAGGTAGCGTTTTTCCGGATTGGCCTAATTAGTGCGTCTTTCCAAACATTAGGGAATACTCCATTGGTCAGGCAGTAGATGAATATGTGAGTCAGTATTGGCAGTACAGCCCCGATGATGTTTTTAATTAATTTTAGCGAGATACCGTCATTACCTGTCACATCGGAAGTGATAGAGTACAACACACGTTTAACAGCATTTGCGCTAACTGTGTGGAAAGAGAACTGGTCGCGCTCGGAACGGCATGTTGAGTTTGTGGGATTAGCCGATAATGGAACTGGTTCGACTTTAGGGTGAGAAAAATAAACATTTAAAGTATCTAGAGATATGCTGGGAATGTGCTCTTCTACGGCTTTGCCTATGCCTAAAGATCGTAGCTTCTTCCATGTTTGGTTTAAATTATTATTTCCCGCTAACTGTTGAAAGTAGTGGCATTTGCTGTTTCTAATTAGTTGTTTAACTTTGTTTCTCAGTTTCCTGTATTGTTCAAAGTCATCCTTGTCACGTGTTTGTCTGAATTTTCTGTACCAACGGTCACGGCTGGCCATAACAGATCTTATCTCGGTCGTCAACCAAGGAGAAGGGGGCGGGTAAATCTTACTTGCCTCTCCGGAGCATGTTTGTCATACAAGTTTAGCACTTAAAGTGTTGAATCTGTTAACTTTTGAGTCAATGTCATGAAGATTACGTACGTCATCCCACGGTAAGGTATATGCGTCATTGCGTAGGTCATCTAATTCAATATGTTTTATGTCTCTTAAAATAACGTAGCGTGCTTTATACTTCCGCCCGCGGATAGAGTAACATAAGTACAATAAGTCGTGAGTTGAAATCCCAGGAGCTGGGATCTGTCCGTGCTTAATGACTTTCTGGGGTTGATTTGCAATTATAAGGTCAATTAATGTGTGAGTCGAGTGATCACGGTAGTAGACGTGGTTGGTAGCGTTAAGTGGTAGGATTTCCATGTTCACAGCATGGAATATATGACGCAACTTTTCCGATTCCTTGGTTTGTCTTAACAAGTCAGTATTAAAGTAGCCCATGACTATGACATCTTCGTAGACCGAGATAAGATCTGTTAAAGGTGCTTCGAAGTCCTCCATTTGTCTAATATTAGGTGGCTTATATACAATTCCTATTAATATTATCTTATTGCAGTCGAGTTCAACAAACATATACTCAGGACGCAGGGGAAGGCTTGGGTCTGAGGTGCAGATGATCTTGCATTTTAAATCATTCCTGTAGTAAAAGGCTACTCCACCACCTCGTCTGTCAGTGCGGTCATGTCGTAAGAGCGAGTATCCGTCGAGATTTACAGCACAAGACGGCAAATCTCCACGTAACCAGCTTTCTGATATGCCAATATAATTATTTTCGAAAATAATTTGCTTGAAGTCAACTTAGATTTTCCATCAGACTTTCTACTGATGTTATTAATGGACTTTACATACCTTAGTTAATGAAATTCATCAATATTTAACATTGACCACGTGTTGAGATTGCAATAAATTAATGGAACATTAAGTTAATTTTATTATGGAATAATAAGCGAGATAGCTGCCTACTAATTTTGTGTAAATCCTCATTGAACTCTCAGGATACTTTCATTTAAAGAAATATTTTAAATTTTGAAGGCAGTGAAGGACTAATCTTTTGTTATTTTTTTATTCCAGAATATTATCATAAAGCTGGAGGACGAGGATTATATTTGATTGGTTGTTAATTGCTACAGGAAGACCAGACATTATGAAAGATCAGTGTATTAAATCCCAGCAAGGATATTTTTGTGTTCATTGATGCTTATGCCAATAAATGTGTTGTTTTAAAATTTTATTTTTTTGCTAGGTCGTCGCCCCTTTTTCCCTCAAATGCCACTAAAAAGGGAAAGCCAGGAACGAACGGTCCACCCCGGGATCTCTCGCTCACTGGCTGGGCTTAGCTCGGAAATAATGGGGGCATTTAGGATGGCTCATTCAACGTGGGGCTCGACGAAAGATGGGCTTATCCAAGCTTAGAATGTGATCATGTGCTGTCCAGTGTTTATGACATTGACAAGATCAGACGACCAATTAAGTTAGGCTGACTCTGGTACATTTATTCGCCCAAATGTTTGTGACTAACATAAGCACGTGTTAAATTTAATTTATGTGGACTTTGTTTAAGATAAAATTCTTCCTGGTGACTATGGATTTTGAATTTATTGCAATGATGAAATAAATCCTTCTCTTGGCAGAATAGCCATTTAATGAATTATTGTTATCATGGAGGGCTTACGGCAGATGCTATTGGAGATGGAGGAGAGACTTAACGCTAATTTAGAGAAGAAATTCGGTGACAATCAGGGTAACTTGGAAAACAAATTTAGTGACAATCAGGCTAACCTAGAAAAATCTCTTAACGATAGCCAGGCTTATTTAGAGAAAGGACTTTGTGATCTTAGCAACAGTCAGGCTAATTTGGGGAAATCACTTACGAATAGTCAGGTCAATTTAGAAAAGTGACTCTCTGATCTTAGTGATGCTCAGAAAAATTTGGAAAAATCTCTTGGGGAAGCACTAGAGGAAAACTTACTGACATTAAACACCAAACTGAGAAGGTCTTGGAAAAGTATGCTCGGACATTAAGCTCTTTAATGGCAAGTTAGCTTCATTGCAAAGCGAAATCGTAATAGTAAAGACCGATTTCGCGAATATGAAAAGGGAAGTAACCGAAAATATAACTAAATCCATGGCAGACATGCCAAACGAATTTAGCGAACGCTTGGCTAACGTTCAACAAGACATCCTGGCAGGGATAGACAAGTACAAGGGCGAAGTTGAACATGCATTCCAGAACATTGAGAAAAAGATTGACGATAACGCCGAGGACCTCAAATCTACTAAATTGGCATGGGTAAGGAAGTTCACCAGACTGAACGAAAATCTGAAACAAGTCGAGAAGGGCATCCTTGACGAAATAAAGACATCCCAGGCTGACAATTCAGAACGGATGGACTACTTTTATGAATCGCTCGATAGTCGCACCGAGATGAAATCCATTAAGGCCACCTTGATTCAGGAAATTCGAAAGGTCAAGGTTGACTCAAAAACCGATGCTGATGGCATAAGAAAGGAATACTCGGGCAGAATTAAGGAGCTAGTACACGAGTTGCATCTCCTAAAAATCCAGAACAAAAACACTAGCACGATGACCAGCTCCCTGCTAGAAAAACAAGCGTTACTAGAACAGCGCATAACTGGTACAGCCCAGACATCAACCCCACTTGCAATGTTAGGAAAGAGCGCTGCTAATCTTATCGACATATCTTCAGGGCCGATGTTAAACATGTCACAATTGAACGAGACTGGTCAGACGCAAATAGTTAATATTATCCGACTTCACGAGGACCAGCCGAAAAAGTTCAATAATGTCAGAGGCAACGTAACACCAAAAGGCTTTATCAATGAACTACAGCACTACTTCCGTGATGCAAAAATCCCACCAGAAAGACAATTGAGAGTCACTGAAATATTTCTGGGAAATTTAGTGCACACCTGGTTTGTGGCATTTTGGTTTTCGTTTGACGACTTTGACGTTTTCAAGGAGGCATTCCTGGAAAAATACTGAAATAGCGACGTACAGCATAATCTGAAGACGGAACTATACGCCAGGAGGTATGCGTCGTCAATGCCTACTAAGTACGCAGACTTCTTTGCTAGTCAATTACGCAAGCTCAGAGAACTATATTCACCACCATCTGAGTCCTAACTGGTCAAGGTAATAGTCCGACAACTACCTGCTGATGTGCAGAGGATTATGATAGCCTCGAACACACAGACGGCAATCCAGGCTGAGGCGTTACTACGGCAGCTGGACATGACTTCCAAAGAACCAGATCGTCAGACGCGAAATCTAGAGCCTCAAACACACCAGGTTTCCACCACAAGTAAGGAGGAGGAACCGAGACCGATCAACCAAGGGAGAACGAGGCAACGTAACCCCGAAGGACAAGATTCGCGTCGTGATCGCTCGCCAGTACGTCGAAATAGACCCGTAAGGAACTGGGAATATTCACGACGAAACGGAAGGAAGCGACCGTACACAGACTATCACAGGAATTGGAAAAGAAACCAGGACTTCTTCCAGTCGAGAGGACGTAGGGATTGGCGAGAAGAAGAGAACGAAAGGTACCTTAAAGACCGCCAAAGCTCGACTCTAGAAAGAGAACGGCGGAGAAGAGTGATCCAGAACCAGGATACCAACCCTGATATCGTGGGAGCGGAAAATCTAAATACCACGAGGCTAAAGCTCGAGAAAACCAACAGAACAACTCGAGTCAGGAACACAGCCAAGGCGCCGTGAAAAAACTCCATGTCCAATAAAAGGAGATAGCCATAATCCTAAAAGCATGGTCAGAAAATGTCAGGAATAGATTGTTGTACAGGTCGACTCATGGACTACTAAGGCCGATGATTTATTAGATGAAGTGAGTCAACGTAGCAGTGGAACACCATCGACTTTACCGATAATTTCAGTACGAATATGTAACGTTCACGTTAAATGTCTCATTGACACTGCGTCAACTATCAGCGTCATCCCTACTGTATTTCTAAGAGATCTCAGGGACAGAAATGATATACCTGTCATACCGGGATCTCATGTAAAAATTAAGGTCATTATACCGGATAAGTCTGTCATGTGAAACCAACCGACACTATTGGATGTTGAGATTGGAAGGACGACATTTCCTCATGTATTTCTAACCATATCCAACATCAAATTCAACATTAACTTGGGTGCTGATTTTTTAATGTCGCACCAGGCTATGATTGACTTGCAGTAAAATTCCGTCCTTTTTAAGAAGGCAGATTTCTCTGAAACCGCTACATTTAATCCTCTTGACGTAAACGATCCATACGCCTATTGCGGGGAGTCAAACGCCTTATCTCCGAGGGAAACTGACGACCATGAGGCCTCCGAAGAAATTCTAATGGTCATGAATAAGTTATTAGAAGAATGCGAGAATGATACACACTTCTTTGATCTAATTACTACCAAGTTAAGACAAGCCATGGGTACCGAAGAGGAGCAGATCCAGCATCAGAATTTGTTATTAAAATACAAGAACTTGTTCGATTCCAAACCAGGCCTTATTCCAGATTTTAATTATTCACTCCTTCTGACGGACTGGCTACCTGTCAAGAAAAAGCCGTATCTAATCCCCGAGAAATTTCATTCCAGGGTAGGCAAGATTATGGAAGAGATGGAAAGGGACGGAATCAGCATGAAAGCCCGAAGTCCTTTCATTAACCCTTTAGTGGTGGTTTCTAAGCCAGATGGAACGCTACGCGTATGCTTAGACTCCAGATCTGTAAATGAAAAGCTAATCCCGGAGAATGATCAAGCTCCGTCGATTAAAGACATCATTAGGAAATTTAAGGGCATGAGGTATTTCTCCTCAGTTGGCTTTACGTCTTCTTATTACCATATTCTGCTCGAGGAAAAATCCAGGTTACTGACAGGGTTCATATACGACCAACAGACAAATGTTTTTGTCGATTTCCTTTCGGACTCCGCAACGCCGGTGCCGCACTCATCAGAGCACTTGACAGATGCTTAACTGATGAGGTAAAAACCTTTACCACGAGGTACATCGATGATTTGCTCCTAGCGACTGAAACTCCAGAACACATGGTTAAACTGGAGAAAATTCTAAAGAATTTGTCTGATACTGGCTTCCATGTAAACTTAAAGAAATCGCACTTTTGTAAGTCCGAGGTCCTATTTCTAGGACATATTATAGACGGCGATGGCGTGAAACCAAATCCTGTCAAGATCAAAGCCATCAGCAATTTCCCTAAGCCGGTCAGAGTCAAACAAGTGAGACAATTCCTGGGAATGGCTCAATTCTTTTCAAATCATTCCTCGAAATACACTCAGACAGTAGCTCCTTTGCAAGAACTCCTATGGAAAGGCAATGGATGTAAGTGGAACGTCGAATGAGATCAGGCCTTCGCTAGAACTAAAGAAATACTGCTAAACAATATCAAGTTGGGATACCATAATTTTACCAGACCCTTTATTCTACAAACAGATGCATCAAACATCGGGATTGGAGCAGTTCTTCTTCAAGAAGAAACGGGCAACCCAGAAAACAGAACATATTTGGAATTCGTCAGTAGGACAATCAGGAAACAGGAAAAACATTACTCTGTAACTGAGCTAGAGATGCTGTCAATAGTATATGCTCTTAAATATTGGCAGAAAATGATTTAAGGATTTCCCATTATTGTTAGAACTGACCACCGTGCATTAAACTTCATGTTGAAAACCACTATTGCTTCTGAACGAGTCTTCACATGGACACTCTTCGTACAGCAATTTAATCTTCAACTGGAGCATTGCTCAGGGAAAAATAACTTACTGGCAGATTGTTTAAGTAGAAGCCCTAATTCTGAAACCGTGGATGTGCATCAGATAGAGTTAGTGCAGGAAGACCCCGAATTTCTACGCAGGCTTGGTTATCTTCGACAGGCAAAGAAACGAGACCCTAAGTTACGACCCATCATTAACTGTCGCGAGGGCAAGCTCATTCCAGATGAGCCAGTGTTCATGAAATTCAGGATGCAAGCTAAGAACTTTCGCTATGTTAATGGAATTCTATATAAGTTTGTTGATTCGGCTAAGACGAAGCTAAGAGCCGTTATTCCACCTAATCTTCAGGAACCTTTTACTTTGCACATACATAGAATTACAGGCCATGGCGGAGTGGATAAAACTGTTGCCACAATACTAGAATCATTTACATGGGAAGGATTGAGAATCTTCGTAAATAATGTCCTCAGGACGTGCGATACCTGTCAGAGGGTCAAACCCAGTTCTTACTTGTTACAGCAAAGTCCCATTCCTATTTTGCCATCTGCTCCGAGAGAACTCAGCAATGGACCTGTTCGGTCAAATTCTGACTTCAAAGAGGTGAAATCGTCATGTGATTATAAGCATTGATGTATTTTCAAAATACGTGACACTGTATCTTATTCAGAAGGCCAACACGAAATCCGTTCTATGGAGAATAACCCGAAATATAATTCCTCATATGGGAAAGCCTAAGGCTATTTTAACAGATCACGGACCACAGTTTACTTCTGTGGTATTCAAGCAAGCCATGACCCAGCTAGGCATCAAACATATTCTAAATTGAGTGAGACATCCGTCCAGCAATCCAGTGGAACGTGTGATGCAAGAACTATCTAAATTCTGTAGGATAGCGAATGCACATTGGAAATGGGTAGATGTACTCTCGATCATCATGGAGTGTTTTAATGGCACTATTCACGAGGTTACCTCTCAGATTCCATCGGTACTTCATTTTAATAATTATCTAGTAAGGCCATGGGACCACATTATTCAATGTCCCGGTACGGTGAGTCCTACTCCACAAGAAAACATCGAGAAGAGAACTGAGTCTTTGAAGCGCCATGCTGAGAGACGTAACAAAAGAGTTCAAGGGAGGAAATTCCACCGGCCTCTCCGATTGAATGAGTCGTATTAATGAGGAAAGCCGCCGCGTCAGAACCAACTGGCAAGTTCTACGCGAAGTTCGCACCATTGTTCGTGGGACCATATAAAATTATTAGAGTATTTGGCAACAACTCTTATAAAATCCAAAGCCTCGATAAATCATATGAAGCGGTCCACAATGCAGCCAATTTGAGAGTCTACAGGACACCTACACAGTAAACTAACATTAAGTAAGCGTCTACTTGAAGGAAAAATTATTTACTTAACAAAAAGTCAAACTTATGAAACAACCTGTGTGAAAGTCTTAGGCTACCAGATGCAAGGAGCGGAACGGGGAACTTCGAGTCTCAGGAAGAACGGACACCTGTTCAGAGCTCACCTACGCTACATCGATGCAACCTATGATTCAAATTTTCGCGAACTATATTTAATTGACACTACAATTTAATAATTACATGTGCTTATGAAATTATACTCCAACCATGGGAGAGATGTCCCCTTCAAATTTGGCTATCATTGGATTATTTACGACAGGTCGACATTAAAAGTTTTATTGTTCGCCGGGAGTTGTATTTATCATTTGGAAAGCTGTGTGTGCGCATCAAACTGGTTTTTTCTGTCATTCATAGGGGCAATGTATTGATCCGTGTTCGATTGAGTGCAGGGTAAATCACGTGACAAGCCAGTGTCCCCAAGCGAGGCACCCGCATGTCGACCTGCGCTGCAAGCACGCAAGCTTCTAGAAACAGTCACGACCAATCACAAGAGACCCCGTGAACCAATGAGCATCTCTAAAAACACACTCCCCGAGCGAAAACTATAAAATGTCACGTTCACAGTAAATCAGTCTGTACTCTGATCTACTCTACTCTGATCTCTCTACTCTGATCAACTCTATTCCGATCTGAACTCTCTGATCTACGATGTGACTCTATTCATCGGGATCTCGTGGGAAAAATTCAACCGTGCAGGCAGACATCCGCTCTGGTAATTTAGTGTAGTACCGAGCTCGATAGCTGCAGTCGCTTATGTGCGGCCAGTATCCAGTATTCGGGAGATAGTAGGTTCGAACCCCACTGTCAGTAGTCCTGAAAATGGTTTTCCGCGGTTTCCCATTTTCACACAAGGCTGTACCTTAATTAAGGACACGGCCGCTTCCTTCCAACTCCTAGCCCTTTCCTGTCCCATCGTCGCCGTAAGACCTATCTGTGTCGGTGCCACATAAAACAACTAGCAAAAAATTAGTGCAGTTTTACTATAAAATCTTATGGACTGAACTTCAACATTAGTGATCCAAGTTAAGTTTATTTCTCCACGAGAACATTAAATATTCCAGCGTGTGTGTGCACATTCTAATATCTATTGCATTAGTTACAGCTCACATTACTGGCACGTGGCGAACTTCATCCCAGCGAATCGCCGCCGTGTACTTCAAGATGGATTCTTCCTCTAAAATGTGCAGCATAATTTCATCGTGGAACGTCTACTGCCGTGTCTCCATGACCTGCTAAGCATGTAAGGCATTTCTGGCTGGAGCAGGTGACTGACGGGAAAATGCCGGAATGAGGAACCTCAACCTGGAATCGAACTTTTTGCTAAACTTGAGTACCATTTTAACTGTTTGATATCTTTCTTGTCTTTGTAAAACTAGATGGTCTTTCTTCTCTAAATTGTACTTCTATTCGTTTTTGTAGTAGATTGAGTTACTTTCATTTTCATTTCTTGAGGTGTCATGGTAGAGTTATGTGTATGTGACTGAAATTTGAAATCTATTAGATTAGCTGTTGTAGTCCGTCTTTGAATTAGTTCTCATACGTAGGATTTAGACATATTTAAAAATCACTGACCACGCGATAAACTTCATTTGCTTACATGTGATATTGGAAATAATCTTGATTGGAGTTGTATGTAAATTTTGTGAGATAGGTTCGATTTTAGTGTCATTTTAAGTTCACTTGCATTTTTTAGGATGGAGTCATCTAATTTCACGACATTTCAGGAGGACTGATAGATCTAATAATCACGAAAATAATAATAAATTTAAGTAAAAGATCGGGTTAAGAATATAATTAAACGGTCGTGGGCTGTAAATGATCGTAGATTCCTTATATGTGATATTTAATGTGCTCAGTTTCTGATGCGCCTGGAATATTGGCTATCCTGCGGGATATTAATTGGATAATTTATTATTGAATGATTTGTTGCTTGTGTCTTTGGGAGCACAGTGTGATTTATAATAAAATGGAGCACACGTTGAATACATTTCATGAATAGGGAATTTTTGAAGGCAGTGAAGGCCTAATATTTTGTTAATTTTTATTCCAGAATATTACCATAAAGCTGGAGGACGAGGGTTATATTTGATTGGTCGTTAACTGCTACAGGAAGACCAGACATTATGAAAGATCATTGTATTAAATCCCAGCAAGGATATTTTTGTGTTCATTGATGCTTATGTCAATAAATGTGAGAGTGTTGTTTTAAGATTTTATTTTTTTGCTTGGTCGTCACCCCTTTTTCATTTAAATGCCTCTAAAAACGGAAAGCCAGGAACGAACGATCCACCCCGGGATCTCTCGCTCACTGGCTGGGCTTAGCTTGGCAATAATAGGGGCAGTACCCAGTGCAAAAAACATACGTGGGACAATCAGGTAGGAGCTTTATAATTAGATATCAGGAACACGTCAATGGAGACAAGTACAGAAGAAAGAGGCAAACCACAAATTCACTAACATGAGACAGGATCTCCAAATCATCAGTAGGATCAACAAAGGAAGTTTAATGAACAGCCTAGAAAACATACACATTACTCTCGATAACCTAGAGAAGAGGGAACGGAATCTAAACGAAATGAGCAAATAAAACTCTTATACGAACATGTCACTAAATACGTGGGATGGATAAACAGAAAACAAACAAGACGAACAAGTGAAATAATCGAACACGACGTCACTGTAGCACAACCAGTACTCTCTCCCCCTCACAAGACATACTAGATGACGACACAACTCTCCTTTCCCTTTCTCCCGAGGATTGCATGAACAATCAGACCGTGTCACACCGCTACTACACTAGGTCGTGCACAAAGACAGATCCTCAAGGCAGCGCGGAGTATACATTTTCCCAGATAAGGTGAGTCAAGCTCCATGCAATTTCTAATACATTCATCTTCCCGCGATCTATTAAAAATTCGGAGCTTTTTATTTTTATTATATGTCATATTTTAATATATTACGATCTCCTGCTGGTTGCAGATCGTGAGGGAAGCTACCCCAATCAGAAGACCGTCATTTTATATAACAAAGAAGCTACCATAGGATTTTAGCAAGTCAAACGGTCAACACACTCTTTTATCACAATCTAAAGATTAACATTCGGAAGTCATACAGTCAACACGGCCTGTCACCATAACCAAAAGGGCAACAATTAAGGAAGATATTCAACACAAATTATAAACAACAAATACTTGAATACTGGTATACACTGTACATAGACTTTTATTCAAGTAGAAGTGTTTTTTAAAAAATGTGCCTCACCATAAACGCTTTAAGATATATTTTTTCAAATATGTTTATTAGTAAACAAGACTATTTAACATCATTGTAGACGCGAATTTTAATTAAGTTCACTTCTCACAAATGCCTGAAGATTGTTACAAATACTGACTTTTTATTCATGCCATCTAGTGTTATTACAAAAGTGTTTCGCTATAAAAGCTCTTAAATAATTTAAATAAGTACTTTAGTATATAAGTTTGTGCCCGTTCACACCTCCGCGACAGCTTTCAAAATGGCGCCGAGTGAAGGTATGGCCCATTTGATCTATAGGAAGCAAAAAATAGACACCAGTTGCGGTAACATAGAAGGCTATACACGTCATGGAACAGTCGAGTATTGAGAGTGAAACGGACAGTGGACTGTCTACTGTATTGTTTTACGAAAAAAGTAGAAAACTACGGATTGTTAAGAAAACTCCATCTTTTTTTCAACGGAGAGTGAAGACGGAACTCCCCACCGCGCTATAATTTTAAAGGAAGAAGAAGCGATCTGAGGCTATATTAAAGGAAAAAGCGTCGGAAAAGAGAAGAAAACAAGTTAATTCACCGGAAAATAAGCAAAGTTGATTAGAGGTATTAAAAAAATCAGCTAGTACCACGAAATACGCGTGGGCGGATACAGAGCGCACTTGATATATACCCTGCAAAGGAAGACCAAGCCAGCATCTAAAAGAAAAGGATCTCGTGCAAGAAGAGATACATCTCGATTTATTGAAACAGAATGAAAATAAGTTTTCAAGATCCACAAGACGCAGCCGACAGAGATAGATTCACTGAAATTAACACCAACGAGACCGAAGATATTCGGCGGAGACCAACAAAAGAAATAATAATTCAAGGATTACAAACTTCAAAAAGGATTATATAATGGCTGTTCACTGCGCTGTAATCCATATTTTAGTTGCTGACAAGAATACCATGAAGATGATGTGCTAAATATACATGATGGACCAAGCTGGGGACCAGTACATCTTGCCATACGACCGAGCCATGATGAGGAAGGCGACGGGAAACCATTCGACCAACCCGTGATGAGGAAGGCGACGGGAAACCATTCGACCAACCCATGATGAGGAAGGGAATGAGAAACCAGGCAGCAATTCCGTGATGAGGAAGCAGATGATGTACCAGATGTCCAACCCATGACCTGACCGCAGACCCAACTACATCCATTTGGGAAGCAGAACAGCTGGACCAGGACCAACCATGAGCGAGCTAAGTCATTTACAATACTTAATCGCATAATTTTTGGTTTGCCTACACATGTGCCTTAGGCATGTGCCGATAGGTTGAATATAATACCGATATATAAGAAATGCAAGTGAGTGTTACCAGTGAAGTGTGATATGAGGAGTTTTATACGCACTACGTAGGGGCCATTGAGTGCCTGCAGTTTAAGATATGCCACGCTACATTCTTTAGGTTCGTATACGTGAGATTGCCCACACCGCAGGATTGATCTAAGCCAAGGTATGAATAGAATTTACTATTGTAGAATTATGCTTGTGACGGGATCGTATGTCAACTTTAGATGTGCTGTAATGAATATCGGAATACTACGGTACGTTTTATAGCTGTTTTTTGACCAAATGCATTCACGACACCGATAAATATGATATTATGTTTCTGAATACAACGACATAGCACTTGCATTGTAACTGCGCGTATGAATAAAACAGCTTGCATTGAAGTAGAATGTTATGGAATATAACGAAGGAAAGGGACATTGAGCCTAAAAGACATGTGTATGACAGCCAAAGGTTATGTTGAAGTTA
Source organism: Anabrus simplex (assembly GCF_040414725.1). Classification (NCBI taxonomy): domain Eukaryota; kingdom Metazoa; phylum Arthropoda; class Insecta; order Orthoptera; family Tettigoniidae; genus Anabrus; species Anabrus simplex. The sequence goes on along the minus strand of NC_090266.1, from coordinate 201,815,117 downwards.
GTTAGATAGCTGAATAGATTAACATATACTCTGTTTGAACTTGCATTTTCTCAACGAACAACAACATCTAGGGAACGAGTAGGAGCCAAATTTAACAGGCACTAGCAACAAATGCCTTAGTCCGTAAGTAATTGTCCATGCACAACGTGAAAGAAGTAATAAAGCATGAGTTCCGATTTATTCATATGGATTTATGCATTCAAATTTACGCATCCAGATTTACTTATTCGAGTTTACTTATGTGGATTTACTTATTAGTGACTCGTCATTTACTGAGTATCAGCTACGATTTATTATTTAATATTCTCAACGCTCAATTCTAATATGATTGGCGATTAAATATAACTGTGATATACAGTTCAGTCCTGCAATTTAAAGTTATAATTTGGTTAAATTTCAAGTTTGAGCTTATTAGTGGACTTTATATACACTTCAGCTTAACCGGGTGTTTTATTCAGACTTGTTTAATTAGTCTTAAAGCAAATGAGCTCTCGTAACAACTTAATTATGTTGGTGTTGTATCTATGACTTAACTTCAGAATGGACCTTAGATGTCCAGTGATCGATTGTAAATATGTACATACTCAATTTTGATTTCATGATGGAACTGATCTACATAGTTTAATACTAGATATTATTTCTCTTTCTACGAGCCAGCGCTGACTCACAATCCACACTTGTAAATACGCAATGACAAGTAATGCCTTAGATAAAATTCCAATTTAATAGTCCAATATTTAGTCAATAAATATCTTGTTTATTTTTCTACAATTTTATGTGTCATGAATTCTTTCATTATAGCCTAGTTGGTAAGTTAGTTGCTTAGCTAAGTGAATTGTTGATTAATTAAGTACTCCATTTAGTCATGACCAGTTCTCACGTCGTTGAATACTTTGATTTAAGAAATTGGTTGATGATTATTACTATTATGTCATGAGATTCTATAGGCTTCTCCCGTGCGTTGTTAATCTTTTCATACTCACGTAAAGCGTAACTTGAAGTAAGATTTCATGTCTTACTTGGCATCTGAACACCCTGTGGTATCCGCTGAGACCCCATTTCATCTGATTAGGCAGCCCAACTACGAGTTCGAAATGGAGGTATCGGGTAAAGAATGTAAGCTTTGGTTACAAGTTTTTTTAAACACAAATGTAGAAGCGAATTGTCACACATATTGCCTCACCCCCACCCCCTCCTTCCATTAAAGCACCTAGAGCAATAGTTTTTAGGATCCCATGGCATAGTTTTATGGTTTAATGTGCGTACTGTACAAATATTTTCATCTAAGATATTTATATACAGCTGAAGATGACCACTAAGTGGTTGAAGCATGTTCTGTGTGTATTGTACTTTTAATTTTGCCTAAGGCAAAAAATAAAGTATCGACTAGGTGGCTTTTAAAATTAATTTGATTATACACATCGATACGGCCATGAGGTTGACAGTTTGCAATACAGCTCTTTAAGACAATGCCAATATAAACTTCAATCAGTTCAGCCCCGCGGTGTAGGGAGCAAAGCGTCCACTTGTCACCCGGCGGCCCCGGGTTCGATTTTTGGCTGGGTTATGTTTTTTAATTGTAAATGATTAATGCCCCTGGCCTGGAGCATAAAACAGGAAAAAAAAGAAGCGAGTGCTCAGAGTATGATTTTACAACACATATTTTACCAAACATTGTGCGTCATAATAGCCACCTCCGCAGTCTAGGGAGGCCCCGGGATCGATTCCGGGCAGGTCAGGGATTTTTACCTGTATCTCAGGTTTCGTGATGACGGTGAGGTAGAGACTGGGTCTAGAAAGCCAAGAATAACCGTCGAGAGGATTCGTCGTGCTGAACACACGTCACCTCGTAATCTACTGGCCTTCAAGGTGGGTAGGGGTCACTTGGTAGGCCAAGACCTACCAGGGCTGTCGCGAAAAGGGGCTTTTATGTATGGTGGTAATAATAATAATAATAATAATAATAATAATAATAATAATAATAATAATAATAATAATAATAATGCAACAAGTCTTCACGTGGTCCTTGAATTATAATGAAAAAACCTACAACCTGTTTTCCTGACAGTGACTGGGCCAGGAATGGAATGAATGAAGCCCCCATCCTACGGCGAGGATAGGAAATGTACCGGCTGCCGAGGACTGCTGCACTCCTCTGGGGCAATGATGAATGACTGACAGATGAAATGAAATGAAGTTGGGGAGTGTTGCTAGAATGAAAGATGACAGGGAAAACCGGAGTACCCGGAGAAAAACAAATCTCACGTGGAGTGACTGGGATTTGAACCACATAATCCAGCGGTGAGAGGCCAACGCGCTGCCGCCTGAGCCACGGAGGCTTTTGATGGTTTAATCTATGTTAGAATTATGTTAGTGGATTTATCCATATTAGATTTGTTTTCATCGTTCATGTGCAATTCATAATGATTTACCATCGATATCTGTTTACCTGATCACGACAAATAAAAACGTGAAATTAAATGTCCATGGTCTGCTATGCCGATACTTTCTGACTTAACACGTTTAGTTTTATTTCAACTACACCATTACGCTCGTCGTCTTCGTTAATGATACCGTACTTCCCTCTACAATACTCTTAAAAAAACCAAATGGGCAAATGAGCAGCAACATGTATGATACCGGTATTTCATGTTATTTTCCGTGCCTCGACACGCTAGCGGCCCCGCAATGAGAGTCAAGTTCGCTTGGAGCCGTGAGGCTTCATGCGAAGCGACCGTGTGGCCCCACAATGCGCATCAGGGTAACTTGGAGTCGCGAGGCTTCATGCGAACCGAGACCGGTGTTTGGAGTCGATGGAGTCGACGCTCTCGATTCCAGGCTTCAGTCGCACCCATCCCTAGGTTTAAGACTTTGTGTGCTTTGACATGTTTTAATGAAGTGTTTGACTGCCTTGAGTGTTTATGTTATAATTTTATGTAACATTCAGTGATTCAGGTTCAATCCAATTTTCAGTACATATCGAGATATTTTCATACGCTACATTCCTATTGTAGATTATCATGAATAAATCCAATAAGAAACAGTACTTCCAGACATTTAAAGAATCATATTCTGTTGATTTTCCGTGCATACTAAAATAAATAAATAAATAAATAAATAAATAAAGAAAGAAAGAAAGAAAGAAAGAAAGAAAGAAAGAAAGAAAGAAAGAAAGAAAGAAAGAAAGAAAGAAAGAAAAATTTGCCTTTTGCATGGTATGTGGGAGTGATATTAATATCACAAAATTGTGGAAGAAACGATTTAAGTGATGATGAGTTGGTTATTGGCATTCAGACTTCGAACATAGTGAACAATCTCCAGGATAGGCTACAGATAAATCCCCTTTCTTTTCATCAGTGAGAAACTACTTTTGTACTGCCTGTGACTACATCATCAACAAGTTTCCACAGAGGCACAGTTTTCTTCCATTCATCTTTTCTTGGAAAAGTTTCCTATCATGTTATGCAGGGAAGAGAATAAAACTACAGATGAGGTGATGAATGAGCTTCAGAGGCAGTTCACAGCTTTTCAGGTAGATGACACTTCGGTTGCAAATCAAGATGCTGCAAGTGATTCCAGTTGAGCACAAATATCAAGAATTCGTGGAGCCGATGGACTTCTTAACTATAATCGAATATCTAGAGTAATGCTCTCTATTCTCACCATACCCCATAGGAATGCAGAATGTCAACGTGTTTTCAGCCTTGTGAAGAAATATATAACAGAGTTCAGATCATGCATGTCCAATGAATCTTTGGAGTCTATTTCTATATTGAATACCAGGAGTTCTGGTTCCTGTTATGAGAAAACATTTTCTCAAGACCTTTTGCAGGAAGCTAAAAAGGTCACAACTATGACTTTAAAGTCAAACTAGTGTGTGATTTGCAGTGTGTATTATATTATTTATTGCCTGTATTATTTTAAACAAGTTTTATTGTGTAAAGCCTTTTTCAGTTATCGCATATCTACTTAATTTAACAAGGAAGTCCTCTCATGTATGCTCCAAATTAATATTCACCATGCGTGCTGCTGTTTAACATGGATTTCTTCTTCATTGTTATGTTCATCTACAAATCATTGACCTATGATGTAAGTAGATATGGTTTCATTGAAGTACCCTGTTTAAAGCATAAATTATTGTATTTTGTAGCCCAGAAGTATTATTATTTTCGTCAAGCCGGGGTATGTCGAAAATTGTTAGATTTTTTTTGTCGCGCGTGAGTTTTACTAATAGCCCTTTTCAAAAGTTAGCAGGTATGCTGTGGAAAGTCATTGTTTGCTGGTAGAAACATATGGTGAACACGCTCCATCGATTAGAACATGTGAGACATGGATTTCGACAATTTAAATGTTGTTTTTTCAATGTGGAAGACAGTGCCCGCTCTGGTAGTGGTATTGTGTATTATAAACTCTGGAAGCTCAGCGAAACCGTTCATGCACAATGCTATCGACAACAAATGATAAATTTAAATCATGCATTGATCGAAAGACGACCGGAATGGGCCAGAAGACATGGCATAGTGATTTTGTTACACGACAATGTGCCGTCTCACACAGCAAAACCAATGAAAGACACCTTGAAATTGCTTGGGTGGGACATCCTTCCGCACCCGCCGTACTCCCCGACCTCTTCGCATCAATGGTGCGCGCGCTTGCAGAGCAGCACTTCAGCAATTTCGAGGAACTTGGAAAATGGCTCGACGAATGGTTTGCGCAAAAGACAAGCAGTTTTTCTGGCATGGTATTCATAACTTACTTGAAAGATCGGCGAAGTGTGTAGAAGCCGATGGCCAACATTTTGAATAAACAAAAATGAATTTCCCTTGAAAATTACATGTTTTCGTTTACCACAAAAACTGGCAAAAACTTATGCATACACCTGGCATGTTGCACAGAAATTATGTATCAATGCACAATAGAGTACTGATTCTATTTTCTTAAAATTTAAAGAAAGCTACAAAGAGATAAACTGTATACCTCTTGTACACTGAGTACATATGCATCAGTGGCCAGTCATATCAAGTCAAAATGAATGAGCCTTCCGAATACAGTAAAACCTCGTTAATTCGAAGTCGTTGGGACTCAAAAATCGGACTTCGAATAACGTGATTTCGAATTAACCGCCAATTCGCAATTCAGAAGTACCAACCCTTGCCGCGTTATGAAATATTCTAAGGCCCGTTACTCCATGCAGTTAACCTTGATTCACAGTTTATACCTTTCAAATGCCATGAAAAATGAAATATTTCCAAAATTTATCAAAAAATGTGCATTTACAGTATTCAAATAATACTTGCATATCTCCCTGGCAAATATAACCTCACGCAACGAAAGAAAGGAAAAAAAGCACGATTCAAAGACGAGGAGAAATCTATGCTGGCTCCCATGTGCACGTGCTTTATTCATTGGAGTACTATACTGTATGCATTTTAGATGCCTTGTATTTACACAGAAAGTAGCCGATGCCCTTAAAATCAAACTTTCCTATGACTCTAACCTTGTACGATTTCCCGCCATGGCACTTCTCTCGTATTTCAGAAATGTAAACACTTGCCGCGTCACAAAGTATTCTAAGATCCATTAATACATGCAATCACCTCGATTCACGGTTTAAACCTTTCCAATGCCATGGAAAAACTATTTCCGAAATGTATCCAACAAGGTGCATTTACAATGTTCAAATAATGCACTTGGATAAATCACTGACGAACATAACCTCAAGCAACGAAAGAAAAAAATCACACAATTCAAAGACGAGGATAAATTATGCTGGTTCCCCTGTGCAAATGCATTATTTTTTTGATATCTGTACTGTTTGCATTTTTAGATGCTTTGTACTGGGATGGAAAGTGCCCGACGCCCTTATAACATTATAGCTTATCGCACTTTTCTATGACGAGGGGATAAAGTTTCTCGCTTCCACGTGCACTGCAATTGCAACGCACTACAATGATCATCATCCCCGACCCTTGTACGATTCCCCGGCTGGCACTTTCTCCTTTACAATCATAAGACCGTTTGGGCTCGCATTGAAATAAACAATGCAGTTTCATCGGCAATGACAGTACGGTATTGTTCGGTGCCTACGAATTTATTATATGAGCCACGCTTTTTCGTCAACTGTCGGCATCGCCAGTGTTCGCACATTATGTTTTCCCGCACACTGCATGTTGCGTGATATTACGGCATTCCTTAAATGGTCGAGTACAAAAGAATTCCGATTTCATTCAACTTGGCAATCGTGAAGCGCACTGTAGACCGACCGAAGTGAGTGTAAGTGCGGAAAGCTACCCCTCCACGTTCCGGAACACGCGTTCTATTATGACGCGGATAAATTTCGAGTTGAAATTACTCTGTAACATACCGGTACTATTGTTTTTAAATGTAAAGGCAGTTTCGAATTAAAAGTCTGAATTTCGGTAATGAGCCCGACAATGTACTTCGAATTACGAATTATCCGTATTTCGAATTAAACAATTTAAGTAACATGCAGAACTGTATCTCATGTTTCCGGGAACGAGAGCTTCTTCGAATTGCGTGGGATTTTGAATTAACCGATTTCGAATTATCGAGGTTCTACTGTATTCTCCATTATCTTTAAGGCCTATGGCCTCTTCCAACCCGCAATTTCAAAACCAGAGATCATTTTCTGTTTCTAAATGAGAAAAAACACGTGATAGTAGATCCATAGGTTCAAGTGTTTGGACATTGCTACATTGTGTTCTCTGTGTATTTGGGTGGGATAACAATAAAACATTTAACTGAAGTATATTTACCTGTTCCAAATTCATGTTGCTCTGTAGTACGTGCTCAGGATCTATATGGGTTCACCTCTCATTTACAACAAAGCCCGCGTGGCTGAAGATGTGCTCGCTAAATCCACTTGTTGGTGGTATACAGAATATCTTTTGACATCTCTTGAAAGTCTGGAGAAATCATGTGCATGCGTTTTCCACCATCCTAAAACAGCATTTTCATCTCTGCTCCGGGTTCTTTCTGTGCAGAAGCCATCTAGAGAAAAATAACTTACATTTTTGGGGGTTCTTTGCTAGAGCATTGAAGTTCCTGTTCGTCTTCACACTTTTCTATCAAACAGAGAAAAGGGGACAATGACAATACTACATGTAGACGCTTTGTTGGCTGTTTTGATAACATGTTTCAATGCAAGACGACCGATTAAACTGCTTACACAAACTTCATTTTGGACTTCCTCTTTCTCAGGTACAGACATCAGGTGTAACGGGCAAAACCACGGAGACAGAAACGTTGCCATTTTGTGATACAAAGATACCTCCTTTTTCTCTTTGACAAACTTTAGTGTTCTTGGCTTAATTTTCTTGAATGGTACTTTGTCATTAGGTGCCTGCTCACAATGAATAACAAGATGATGGAACCAAAGGAGCACATTTTGTATTGTTGGCCTGCTGTCTCCTAGATCATCTGTGGCTTCTTAGTAAGTTTCTAGGTAAAAAAAATCAAGTTACTCACGAGTTCCTTATCGATTGCTTCCAGTTTGTCTCAGTTTTTCTACTTTCTTCTTGTTGCCTGCAGTAGCAGCCGATAGAACCTCCATCATTTTACTGTACTGGTTATGGACAGATATTAGCCGTGATCAGCTTAGTATTCCATCTTGTTTCTAAACCCTGATATAGAGTATGCTCAATAAAACTAACTAAACCTGTATGCTTGAAATAAGCCACAACTTTGTGTTTCCTTAATTATCTATTGTATGTCCTACACCTGATAATAAAGAAAATCATCTTGGAATGTGTTTCACAAAACTGTGTTCAAATAATGCCCTACACAACGTCTTTGCGTAAAGCCTTTGTGAACTATGTAGGCCTTCCTAATATTTGCACCTTGATCTATTAAAAACATAACCCTTCATAAATCTGGCAGCTAGATTTCATAACACAACATGTTGACTGGTAATTCTTTCATAATGTTTGCACCAGATTTTGATATGTTGGGGGAAGAGGCAAGTTAAAACTGCAGTTTTTTATTACTCACACCTTAATGTAAGGAACCGTGAGGGAAATAAAATTAGTAATTTGTAATAATCTGACCATATGTCCGTAGTTGCGGCACAGGAATAACTTAGCATTTTGTCACAAACTTCTGGTGTTAGAGAGTGACAAATATCATTGGCCACTTCATGATATCACTGGGAAACAGTTGTCCATTGCGGTGATACGTCAGTCACATTCACTTTACCAAAGTTATTGTCTACATTAATTAATTCTTTTGCTACTATTTGAATCCCTCTACCTGACACAACATTGAAAGGTCGTATTGTACCAGAAACGCACGGCACATGCAGTATTTTTTAATAGCAATGTCATTTAATTGCCACGCGCGCTAAGAACTACAAACTCAATATGTTTACATATGCCAGAACTAGCCAGCGTGAGCGCAAACAGCTCTAAATGACGTAGATACAGGAGCGAGGTAGACTACCCGCCCAACTCATCAATTCGCCACATGGCAAGAACTAGAGTTCCGGAACAACGTCACACATTCTCAAACTTTCGATTCAGAGATTTTAAAAACTTCCTTAATAATGGATGAATCGTCTTGGGAGATATGTCATTCTGTAGCGAATTACAAGAACGTCTCCCCTATCAAATTTCAAGAAAATCCACTGAGGGATTTTTGTGTAATTCCACTTTTAAATAATCACGCTATCTGATGACATGTAAGCCTCGAGCATATAATGGCGAGGCCACTCGGCAGTGGACAAAACAAGGACGAGTTCGACAGCCGTAGTGGAAGGACGTGTTCCTCCCGCTCGCTCTCTCTCTCCTTGCCAGGCGCTCTGTACTTTCCCAGTACTAGTCAGGCAGCTGTACTTGTTAGTACATCTTCGAAAGAGCATTGTCTGAGCTGTAGCACTTTTCAGTGCTCGCTCTTTCTTCTGTTTCAGGAATTCTTACAGGAGGACCAGGATGGAGAAGCCGACTCTACCAGTGAGGCTGGTCGACTACGACTACGAGGGAGCCGTCGACAAGCTGCTGGACGCGATCGACGAGATGGATGTCCCCAGCTACGAACGCCCGGGACTGGTTGTGTTCAACCGGCTGGGGAAGGCGACCACCAGGGGACGCTGCGCGTCTTCGACCACCTGAATGCGACTGCGGAGATCATCGGAGAGCCTCTCCTGCCGATCATCGACATTATGGTTGCTACCTGGGCGATCATAATTCGCCCTAACGACACAGCCAGCTACAGGATCTACGAGGAGCGCGCGTCCCACCAGTTCCAGGTTACCCGGCTACCAGGACTCAGGGAGCACCTGGACGTCTCGGGCTACCAGGAGGCAGCCTCGCAGACGGAGCCAACGACCGAGGACGACGGCGGCGCTACCAAGCGCCGCGACGGCGCGACTCCAGTTGGAAAGCGGTACTCCTCGAAGTACACGCAGACCAACAAGGCGACAACCAGGGCGAAGTGGTCGCAGACGCAGGCCTACCAGGAAGGGCCTGTTACCCGGGCGCAAACCAGGAACGCGCCCGTGATGGTGGAAAGCAGCACAGCGGTGGAGAAGGACGCCCCCTGGCGTACTGAGACTGCTGCCCAGGTCCAGCCTGCCTGCACGTCTGTCGAGTTGCAGACCTCGATGTGCGCCCCCCAGGACAGGGAACGCAGTCGAGTGTTAGCATCGACCGACGCCACCGCCGCCGCCAGCCAGGAGAAAGAAGACGATGGCGATGCAAAGGAGCCGGCAGCTACCTCGGGGTCACCAGGCCGGAAGGAGGGCCACCCGGGAGAGGCCTCTTCCCCAGCCGAGAAGCAACCCTTGGGACAGACCGACGCCGCCGCCAGCCAGGGGAAAGAAGAAGATGGCGACGCAGCGGAGCCACCAACTACCCCGGGGTCACCAGGCCGGGAAGAGGGCCACCAGGACGAGGCCTCTTCCCCCGCCGAGAAGCAACCCCCGGGAAGAAGAAGAAGAAGACGACGCAGCACCAGGAAGCAGAAGGCGACGCTGGCTCACCAGGAGAGGACCGCCAAGCCGCAACCCAGGACAGCAGTCAACCGAGGAGCCAATCAGGAGAGGACCTCAGCGGGTAGCGGCAGTCAGGTGAGAGTGAAACGTCCCTCTCAGCAGCTCTTGCAGTGTTTCCGCTGTCTGAGGTGGGGCCACCGTCAAGTTAGCTGTGGACTCCAAGTGAAGTGCAACCGCTGTGGTGGTGATCACCACTACACGGCCTGCGCAACACTTAAGGAGGCGCCGGTGTGCGCCAATTGCGCGGGGGGCCACCCGGCCTCCCACCGCAGTTGCCCAGTCTACAGGGCCATGGCGCGGGCAGAGAGGAGGGAGGCCCGGCGCCATGACCCACCCCATTCCAGGAGGCCCCCGCCTCGGCGGGCTTGGCCTCATTCTCCGGGATCGGAGACTGGGTACGAGGTACCCCAAGGAGGTGGAGCCGTGCGACGGGCCCTAGTGGTACTCGACGCATGGCTCCGCAGCCGGCAAGGACCGCGCTAGTCCCAGCAGTGCCCAGACGGACTGATCCCCAGGCGATGGAATGGCGAGGAATTGGTTTATGTTTTGTGCATGTTACCTGTTCCTAACTAACACAACCTCTGGTCTTTCTCCAGCCCACATCCTTGCATGTGCTATCACAAGATGTCAGGTTTTACATGTAGGCTCTTTCTTCTTTCTGCATATGTGGTTTTTCCCTGACCCTTCAATACCATACCTTAACACTATCCAACCAACACAAACTTTGCCGTGGTAGCGAGTCTGACTCGGAAACCGGCAGATACTCCTTGTATCACTTCCCACTCTTCCCTGCTATCTCTTTCTTCTTCTTAGAAATAATAGCATGTCGGAGGCCATGTAGATTGAGTCGTTGGTCACACGGGGGGAGCGGGCTTCGGGGGCCCCCCCGAAGAAAAAAAAAAAAAAAAAAAAAGGCAGGGGACAAGCATTCATCGTTGGGAATTCTGACTTGTCAGGCTCGCCCCATAACGCCGCGATATTGTTCGTCCGAACGAAGTGCTGTTGGGAGTCTACTAGAAATACTGTTCGAGTGAACTTAGAATTCTGTGAGTAAACTGAACTTAGGATCTCGCGTGTAAACAAGAACATAGAAAATTGTCGAGTCTTTGAAATATTTTGATAGAGAGTGGAACTTAGAATCTACGCCATCAAGCGTCGTGAAGGTGTTAATTATTTCCAAGTGAAATATTGGAACATTATTTCAGTAACTGTGATATTTAACTTAGCATTTCTTTGGTCAGAAACCCAGTGAAGTTTAAACTCCTTTCATTGCTATGCAAATGTGATCCTGAAAATGTTAAAAATATTTCACCATAATAATACAAGTTTTGGTCCATTCAACACTTAAGTGTTCCTGAACAAGTGATTAATTTTGTGTGTGATAAACTGTGCCAACTGCACTGTTAAATTGAACGATAATCGTAATCGTAATAGTCGTAACTGGATTAGAATTCATACTTGTACATAATTACAACTGAAATAAAATCTTGTAGGTTCCACCTTGATCAATAAAATAAACTGTTGTTAGATGGTTTTTACAACATATATTTTATTGCAAAACTAGTTTCGGCGCTCATTTAGGCACGGTCATCAGCTGCATGATAAGTCAAGAAAAACTTGGAGATTTAACAATATAAAACAACATTTTGATATAATTAACTCCTTAATATCTATCTAATGTTAAGTTTAAAAGCTCTAATTTACAATTTGCAGGTGTGAGACACTAACCTAATGGTGCAGTAGTTTTCACACTTGTCAACAGCGGATTTCTTGGGAATAGGTATAACAACATTCTGCCAAAAATTGCATGACATTTCTCCTGTCCCATACATCTTGCAAACTAAATGGAATGACCTCACCACGCTGGTTTCTCTTAAGCAGTCAGTAATCCAGAGGGAATGCCATCAATTCCAGGTGTTTTGTTCCTATTTAGGTCTCTCAAAGTTCTGTCGAATTCTGACCTTACAACTGGGTCACCCATTTCATCAGCATCAACAGCCTCTTCTTGTTCCAGAACCATATCATCTATGCCCTTACCTTGATACAACTGTTGGATATGGTCTTCTTTCCCTAAAAGGGGTTTTCCATCTGAGCTCCTAATATTTATATACCTAGTTATCCTTTCTCGAAAGGTTTCCTTGATTTTCCTGTGTGCAACCCCTATATTTCCTACAGCCATACAACTTTCAACATTGTGAGCAACTGCAAAATGATCTCGATAATGTTGTGAGATGGACAGTAGGCAATGGTATGCTGATAAACGGGGATAAAAGTCAGGTTGTGAGTTTCACAAATAGGAAAAGTCCTCTCAGTTTTAATTACTGCATTGATGGGGTGAAAGTTCCCTTTGGGGATCATTGTAAGTACCTAGGGATTAATATAAGGAAAGATCTTCATTGGGGTAATCACATAAATATGATTGTAAATAAAAGGTACAGATCTCTGCACATGGTTATGGGGGTATTTAGGGGTTGTAGTAAGGATGTAAAGGAGAGAGCATATTTGTCTCTGGTGAGACCCCAACTAGAGTATGGTTCCAGTGTATGGGACCCTCGCCAGGATTACTTGATTCAGGTCCTGGAAAAAATCCAAAAAAACAAGCAGCTCGATTTGTTCTGGGCGATTTTCGACAAAAGAGTAGCGTTACAAAAATGTTGCAAAGTTTGGGCTGGGAAGACTCAGGAGAAAGGAGACGAGCTGCTCGACTAAGTGGTATGTAATACCAATATAAATGGTCCATTATTGGACATTATAAATTTTCCAGCTAGCTCATTCTTGGTTGCCAGCGTTTCGCCCTCGTGTGCTAGGGTGGGCTCATCAGTTGGTACCTAGCACACCTACCAATACGCTGGCTAGTGCATACCGTGGAGGCCACTGCGTAGGCTAACTGGAGCCACCGGCAGTGCCAATGCACTAAGAGACTTTGTCTCATCACTAAAAATTGATGCCTGCTTGGCCATCAGATGATATAGATGTTGATTCCCATAGGGAATCTGAAATATTTGTCCTGAATGAGCAAATTTATAATACCAATATAAATGGTCCATTATTGGACATTATAAATTTTCCAGCTAGCTCATTCTTGGTTGCCAGCGTTTCGCCCTCGTGTGCTAGGGTGGGCTCATCAGTTGGTACCTAGCACACCTACCAATACGCTGGCTAGTGCATACCGTGGAGGCCACTGCGTAGGCTAACTGGAGCCACCGGCAGTGCCAATGCACTAAGAGACTTTGTCTCATCACTAAAAATTGATGCCTGCTTGGCCATCAGATGATATAGATGTTGATTCCCATAGGGAATCCACGGTATGCACTAGCCAGCGTATTGGTAGGTGTGCTAGGTACCAACTGATGAGCCCACCCTAGCACACGAGGGCGAAACGCTGGCAACCAAGAATGAGCTAGCTGGAAAATTTATAATGTCCAATAATGGACCATTTATATTGGTATTATAAATTTGCTCATTCAGGACAAATATTTCAGATTCCCTATGGGAATCAACATCTATATCATAAGTGGTATGTTCCGAGCTGTCAGTGGAGAGATGGCGTGGGAAGACATAAGTAGACTAGTAAGTTTGAGTGGTGTCTTTAAAAGTAGGAAAGATCACAATATGAAGATAAAGTTGGAATTCAAGGTCACTTGGGGCAAATATTCGTTTATAGGGAGGGGAGTTAGGGATTGGAATAACTTACCAAGGGAGATGTTCTATAAATTTCCAATCTCTTTGCAATCATTTAAGAAAAGGCTGGGAAAACGACAGATAGGGAATCTGCCACCTGGGCGACTGTCCTAAATGTAGATCAGTAGTGATTTGATTGATTGATCTTTGCGCTTATCCTTCAGCCATTCTTCCTTAGATGCCCTGCACTTCCTATCCACTTCATTCTTTATTCGCCTCTATTCTTTTCTGCCTTTTTCATTTTTTGCATTCTTGTATTTTCATCATTCAAGGTCTAGTATCTCTTGAGTTATTACCAGAGTAAAGTGTAGCTTCCACCGAAGTCCCAGTCAACATCCATGGCTGTGACAATATGGGTATGGGCAGTGCTGAGTAATGACATTTGGAGCAAGACTAGTGCATCTGAGTGTTATGAAAGGTGCTGCTCATAGGGTCAGTCATGTTGCAATAGTACTTTCTGACCCAGTAAGGAAAGCAATGGCAAACTACCTCACTCCTCATCTTGCCTAGTACGCCTCATTTTGGTGCTGTCATTGGTTTTTGGGGTTTCCTTATAACCGCATAACCTTTGGTGGTGCTATATGAGGATACAACCAGCCTCTGGGCTGATGACCTAACAGACAGACATCCACTGAATCTTAGTTGATCTTCCCTTTCCTGCTAACATCTTTTCAGCAGCCTTACTGACCTCATTCTTCATGACTGTCCATTCTTCTTCTAATGTGTTTCCTTCAGCCTTTCCATTTAGTCCTTGTGCAACATGTTCTTGAAACAATCCTTCACACACTTTTCTTTCAACTTGTCTAGATCCCATCTCACTGGATTCCTTCCCTTCTTCAATTTCTTCAACTTCAGATGGCATTTAATGACCAACAAGTTGTGGTCAGAGTCCACGTCTGCTCCTGGGAAAGTTTTGCAATCCAACACCTGGTTTCTGAATCTCTGCCTAATCATAATGAAGTCTATTTGATACCTTCCAGTGTCTTCAGGTCTCATCCATGTGTACAGCCATCGTCTGTGGTGTTTGAACCAAGTATTAGCAAGGACTAAATTGCGATTGGTGAAGAATTCAACCAGCCGACTTCCTCTTTCATTCTTTGTCCCAATACGAATTCTCCTACTGCATTACCTTCTCTTTCTTGGTCTACCGCTGCATTCCAGTCTCCCATCACAATTAGATTCTTGCCACCTTTCACCTACTGTATTAAATCTTATATCTCTTCATATATTCCTGCGATTTCCTCATAATCCTCTGACCTTTTAGGCATATAGACCTGCACTATTGTAGTGCGCATTGGTTTGGTATCTATCTTGACAACAATAATCCTTTCACTATGCTGGTCATAGAAGCTTACCCGCTGCCCTATTTTCTTATTCATTATTAAACCAACTCCTGCATTTCCCCCGTTTGATTTTGTGTTGATAATTCTGTAGTCATCTAACAAAAAATCCTGCTCTTCCTGCCAACGTACTTCACTCATACAAACTACATATAACTTTATCCTATTCATCTCCCTTTTCAAATTCTCTAACCTACCACAACAATTCAAACTTCTAACATTCCATGCTCTGACTTAGAATTATAACAACTGACAACTGGTATACTTCAATTCCTTTGGCTGAACATCTTCACAGTGTCCATAAATGAACGCTGCTAGAAACACTAACGAGAAACAAAAAGGAGATCCTAGCAGTTCAAGTATGTTTGCCATCAGGGTAATTTGATTTTAGTGTCATGCAGTGTAAGTAAAAAGAAAGTGGTCCTACTTTTATCAGCTATGCATCATTCGGATGATATAAACCCAGAGCCAGGTGATGCTGAAAAACCAATTATCCTAACCTTTTATAATTCAACAAAAGGAGGTGTCAATATTGTTGACGAGTACAACTTCTCATATGCCGTATCAAGAACAAGTACCGGTAACGCAGGCCGATCACTGTGTTTTTTCCCCTACTGAACATTACAGGACTGAACTGTTTTATTGTGTACAAACATCCTCGAGCATGGTCCGAGCTAGAAAGAAGAACGTTCCTGAAACAGCTTTCAAGAGAACTTTGTCAGAACTGTTCAGTTAGGCATAGGGTCCAGGCAAAATCACCTCATCCACTGAAACAAAACAATAGACAAATGCTAGGAATGGAAAAAGGAGAAGAAAGGCCACTTCCAAGGGAAGATGATATCGTCGTCGTTCAGGCAGAAGTCACTAAGTCAAAAATTGGCGGTTTTGAGTTAGGTGCAAAACCATACCAACAAAATGATACTTTATCAGCAGGTACAACTCACTAAGTCATATTGAGAAGCGTTCCATTGCAAACTGCACTCGCTATTTTCACTAAGTGCATTTGTCCGGTTTATTAGTCAGGCAGAAGTTCCTTAGTCCACTTAGTGACTTCTGCTTGGTGCAAGTTCTTCCTTTGATTATTGTTCAGTAGAATTTACATTGTATTATGCAGCTGTTATAACAATAACTCTGTCCATTGTTGGCTGTAATAATTACAGTATCGCTGCATCATTATTGCAATAATGTCTTCTCAGTCGCCAGAAAGCTGCTATTTGTGTTAGAAGCTGGCTGATATCCGTAGTTTGCAATAATGTTGAAGTGTAAAATATGTGATTTATCTTTAGAAAGCAGAAGTCACCTTATAATACATCACGCTAAACACCAAGAACCTGAGGAAACCTCACTAAATGCAGAATCTGAAGCTATTCTTATAGATGTAAGTACAGTATATCCATTCTTCGAGTGGTCATGGACTTACTACATTCTCGTTTACATTCATTAATAAATCCGATTCTTTAGAGGAATAAATTTATTATGTTAGCAATCTTTTAACATTTTAGGCAGAGCCAGATTCAACTGAGGAGAATAGACTTGGCTTAAATGAAACAGAGGGCAATAAAAGCACCATCATAGCAGAATCGACTGCTGATGAAAATAGCGATGTAAGTTTGTGTAGAAATTTTTTAGTTTCGAAAATTAAATCAAAGATTTAACAGCTTTTCTAATATTCTTCAATCTTCATTATCAGGATAGTGAATCTGATCCCTTTGGCTATGCTCGTATGGATGATAGTGACAAGGATCCTAACTGTCCACCTTCAGATGAAGATTTTAGTGAAATAGACCAGATGTGTAGGTCTAGAAAGACTACAACAACCCAAATGAATATTCCAGCAGAGTCATGTATGCCTCCTGGCAACAGCAGTTCTAATAATGGGCATTTGACAGGTACTTCTATAATACAAAGTTTACTTACTGACCCTTAATTTAAAGTTTCAAAATGAATGTAATGTTATTGTAGTTTCATATTATTTTCTTCATTTCAGTTCTCGAAAAACCTAATGTAAAGAAAAGAAGCAGATGGAATAGAGCCGATCCATCTACATGGACTCGCAATATTGCTAAAAAATTGAGGAATACTGGACAGGCGTATGAATCAAAATATGGGAAATTTGAAGCTAGGAAACCTAAAGCAGTAAACTGTAAGTGCAAATTCAAGTGTTGTGAATCATTTATGGAAGAAGATAGGGCCATAATATGTTCAGAATATTGGGGATTAGGAGATTACGTGAGGCAAAAAGATTTTCTACTAAAACATAGCAGGTCTACTATACCTAAGTGTCGAAGATCCAGGAAAGGTGGAAAAGAAAGAACAAATGCAAAACAATTTTTTCTCATGAAAAATGGGCTGCAGAAAAGAGTGTGTAGGTTATTTCTTGAATACTCTATGTATTAGCAATGGACCACTAAGTGTAGCCTATCAGAGAGCTACAACATCAGGTACATTCACTTCAGGTGATATGCGGGGAAAACATCAACCTGCAAATAAACTTACTTCCGAGGAAATTGATAAAATAAAACAACACATTGAGAAATTCCCAATAGTAGAATCTCATTACGTAAGGAAATCCTCTCAGAGGAAATATTTGGACAGGAATCTGTCAATTTCAAAAATGTATTCCCTCTATCAAGAGCAGTGTAAAGAGAAAAATGAGAAAGTCCCAAGTTTGACTTCATATAAAGGAATTTTCTGTCATAACTACAACTATTCATTTTTCAAGCCCAAGAAGGACCAATGCTCCATTTGTACCAGGTTTGAGGCAGCACATGGAACAGAGAAGGAGGCATTACAAAGTGAATATCTAGAGCATAGGCGGAGAGAAAAAGAAGCCAATGAAAGTAAGGCAGCCGACAAAGCTAAAGCTACAGAGGATCCAAACTTTGTTACTGCAACTTTTGATTTACAGAGTGTTTTGCAGATCCCAAGTAGCGACGTTATCCCCTATGTACTACAGTCGCAAGCTATGCGCATATAATTTGACGGTGTATGAGGGAGCCCCTCCGAATAATGCTCACTGTTACACATGGCATGAGATTAACGGTAAACGTGGTAGTACAGAAATAGGAACTTGTCTATATCAGTTCCTCACCAGTCTGCCTAAAACTGTCACCGAGGTGTCCCTATTTTCAGACACTTGTGGTGGACAAAATAGGAACCAGAATGTAGTTGCTCTCTTTATGTTTGTTGTTCAGACAACAAACATTTCTGTAACAGAACAAAAATTTCTTGATCCGGGCACTCCATGATGGAGTGTGATAGTATGCACAGTGCTATTGAGCACCAGAAGAAATTTGTATCCGTGTTTACAATGCATGACTGGTTAAACATTTTCAGTTCTGCGAGGAGGAGGAAAAATGCCAATCCTTACACTGTCAAGCAGCTTCAGTTTGGAGATTTCATTGACTTAACATCACTGTCCAGTAGTATTATGTGTAACAAAACCAAGGACATTGATGGAAATAGAGTAAACTGGTTGAAAGTAAAGTCCTTTAGATTTGAAAAGGATGCACCGGGTATTCTCAAATATCGATATGATCATTCTGGAAGATACTCTGAGATAAATACTTTTGGCCGAGGTTGCCCAAAAAAGATGCCCACCCTTCAGAAGGCTTACAAAACTCCTTTCCCTATATCAGAACAAAAGTACAAGGATCTTATTAGTCTCTGCAATAAAGGAGTTATTCCAACAGAATTTCAAGCATGGTACCGCTCCTTACCCCATTCAGGTGCAGTGAGGGATCGAAATCCAGAACTAAGTGTGAACAGTGAAAGTGAGTGTGAAGCTAATGATAATGAGTAAAACATGACACAACAGTGAGAAAGGTTACTGATTTACTGACATGAGTTTTTAATTTTTTTAAAAATATTGTTTCACTTTTGGTCTCTGAATCATACTGTGTAGTTATTAGAAATAGTTCAAAGAAATAATAAATAATAATGATATAATAATTTCGTGCACCTACACATTTATTGTGAGCCAGTACTTGTCATTTTTGCCTTTATAACAACCTACGAAGAGGTTCCTTCCTTTCCCGGCAGAATTTGGTACTTCAAATTTACAAAATTAGTGAAATTATGGAAGTAAGTCAAAGAAATAGTGGCAACAACACCAAAAAACATGTTAATATGAACTAATAATGCAAAACTGATTTTAGGAGTTGTTTGAAACATTAAAACATCTATAACTCAGAAGTAAGATTTCTGACTTAGTGACTTCTGCCTGAACGACGATGATATAAGACAAGGTCGCTGTATTTATTGTGATTATAAGAAAAATAGAAAATCTGAAACAAAGTGTTCGGTTTGCTGTTTTTTTATTTGTAAAAATCACAGCAGCATTACATGCATCAGGTGTGTCGCCAACTCCGCTTAACTCGATGACAGGTCTACAGATAACAATTGATTAGATATCTCTTTTGACCTTATATGCAGTTCTTCTTATTATGTGAGTTTTATCATTATTTATTTGTACTTTATTGAAAGTAAATTTACTTTGACCTTCTCCAAAGTTTGGTGTATACATGTTTTGCTCACTTTTAATGACTTTGCAACGCTCTTATGGAACTTTGACCTAGTAAGTGACCCACTGTTTGAATACGGGAAGTGCACTGTTATCATACATTGCTGAGTGGTGAGAAGGAGCACTGTCTAGATGTGTGTTAAATGAAATTAAACATCATTGTAAAAGAATTTTCTGTAATGAGAACTTCAATTTTTTTTATTTTCAATTTTATCAGCAAAAGGCAATTTTATTGTTATTATGTTAAAAACTGTTTGTATTTAAAATGGGCGAGTTGGCCGTACGGTTAGCGGCACGTAGATGTGAGCTTGCATCCGGGAGATAATGAGTTCAAACCCCACTGTCGACAGCCCTGAAAATGGTCTTCCATGGTTTCTCACTTTCATACCAGAAAAATGCTGGGGTTGTACCTTAATTAGGCCACGGCCGCTTCCTTCCAACTCCTAGCCCTTTCCTATCCAGTTGTCGCCATAAGACCTATCTATGTCAGTGCGATGTAAAGCAAATTGTAAAGAATGTATTTATATTATTATTATTTATAAGTTTCATATTCCGTATTGATTGGATTCAATGTAATAGATAAGAAAAATTTTCCACCGATCAATACATTTATTGTGGATGAATTACTACACTAGTACCGGTTTCGACCTATCTTGGCCATCATCAGCTAGTACACAAATTTACAGTCATTAGATAAATTACAAAGAAGTTACTTAAGAGCATCCGGATGTCTGATAAAAAATGGAAGTAAAATATATTGCAGTATGTTGCGTTAAAATAGCTCTGATTAAAAGTAGTGATGGTTAGAATAAACTAAAACCTATTGATTGAACATGGACATGAGTACATAAACACATTAAAATATATATGCCACATCATAAGACACTAAAAATATATAGCACATTAAACACATTAAAACATGGTATATTTTAAAAACGTCTATTAAAATTTGAGTTCATGTTGCGTTGCATTCATTCTTCAATCCTCTTGTAGTTCTTGTGTTGATTAAGTTGAATATCGAGAATGTTCTATGGTTGATATACTTTGCATTGGTATGTTATGAGAACTCTTGTCAGTAAAAATTTGAAAATTAAGTTGATGTAGCAAGATAGGTTTTAATATCAGAGTAGTTGGTGGCGACACTTCTCTCGTCTATGTACGTTATATGGTCATTATTGTTGTTGCTGTGGAGGTTGTGTACCGATATGTGGATCCACACGGCTCACATGAGCCCCAGACGTACTCGCAGCAGAGCACAACAAATATCCAAACATATCGGTACACAACCTCCACAGCAACAACAATAACGACCATATAACGTACATAGACGAGAGAAGTGTCACCACCAACTACTCTGATATTAAAACCTATCTTGCTACATCAACTTAATTTCCAAATTTTTACTGACAAGAGTTCTCATAACATACCAATGCAAAGTATATCAACCATAGAACATTCTCGATATTCAACTTAATCAATACAAGAACTACAAGAGGATTGAAGAATGAATGCAACGCAACATGAACTCAAATTTTAATAGACGTTTTTAAAATATACCATGTTTTAATGTGTTTAATGTGCTATATATTTTTAGTGTCTTATGATGTGGCATATATATTTTAATGTGTTTATGTACTCATGTCCATGCTCAATCAATAGGTTTTAGTTTATTCTAACCATCACTACTTTTAATCAGAGCTATTTTAATGCAACATACTGCAATATATTTTACTTCCATTTTTTATCAGACATCCGGATGCTCTTAAGTAACTTCTTTGTAATTTATCTAATGACTGTAAATTTGTGTGCTAGCTGATGACTGTAGTAATTCATCCACAATAAATGTATTGATCGGTGGAACATTTTTCTTATCTATTACATACAATGTATTTATATTAATCAACAATAAATAGCGTATTAAGTAAACGTTTGGGGTTTTGTTGATTTTCAGTTAAAACGACTGTACGCAACTCCCGGCGTTACACCCAGCAGGCGACCCCTCGCGGGTTAAGCAAAAATTACACCTGAGAGTATCATAACTAAATAAACACTTAAGTATGCTGAAAAGTATGTCAACAGTTCATACAACACAAAATATTACCATACCTATAAACAGCAATAACAACTTAAGATGTAAGTGCTTCCACACTGACTGCCAATGTAGGGAAAGTAGAAGCTTTGTATTCAAATACCACAGCTATCTAATACTTCCAGCTCAACTCTGTTAGAAAATCATAATTGTACAAAAATTTACAAATACAATTACGTCACTAATTGTTATCTAATATTTACTAACAAGAAATATGATACAAGACAATTGTTAATGAAGCATAATACGACTAGTTCATAAATTTAAATATTTAATTTTAGAAAATATTCTTTACATTTTCAGTCACATAAAATAAAACAATTCATTTGGAACAACCCTTAGGAAGTGGTGAAAGTCGTTTTTATTATAACCAACTAATGATAAGACCAATCAGTTCTATCTCAGTTTTCAGTCCACACTGTCAAAATATATTCATGAGGACTTAACTAACATTACACTCCTCAACAAAAGTTTGGAATACCAGTTAAAGAAAAGGATATATTGAATCGAGCCAAATTTTGTTTTTATGTTCAGTATAATTAATTTGAAATGTTAAATATAGACAGAGGGTTTTATCTTACTCCGAGAGTACAAATTAGAGTTTGTTTATTTATTTATTTATTTATTTATTTATTTATTTATTTATTTATTTATTTATTTATTTATGTGTTAACCTCCAACACATTTATGGCAATATTCCAATCTTTTGTTGAGACGTACATTTCTAACACACAGTTCTCTGTGGTACAGTTGGAGAGTTTGAGAAACACACAAAAAGCTGCAAAGATTGTCATAATTCTCCTATTAATTAAATAACAAAATGAGGCTTTGCTAAAAAAGATCATCAATTGTATGTCTGTATTCCTTTCTGCAGCCTGAGAAGCTGTACAATATTTAAGGATGTTCGCTATAATCATAGCTTTGAAGTCAAATATCAAGAAATATGGTACAAGACAATTGTTAATGAAGCATAGTACGACTAGTTCATAAATTTAAATATTTAATTTTAGAAAATATTCTTTATATTTTCAGTCACATAAAATAAAACAAAATTCATTTGGAACAACCCTTAGGAAGTGGTGAAAGTCGTTTTTATTATAACCAACTAATGATAAGACCAATCAGTTCTATCTTATCTCAGTTTTCAGTCCACACTGTCAAAACATATTCATGAGGACTTAACTAACATTACACTCCTCAACAAAAGTTTGGAATACCAGTTAATGAAAAGTATACATTGGATCAAGCCAAATTTTGTTTTTATGTACAGTATAATTCATTTGAAATGTTAAATATAGACAGAGGTTTTTATCTTACTCCTGAGAGTACAAATTAGAGTTTATTTATTTATATATTTATGTGTTAACCTCCAACACATTTACGGCAATATTCCAAACTTTTGTTGAGACGTACATTTCTAACACACAGTCCTCTGTGGTACAGTTGGAGAGTTTGAGAAACGCACAAAAAGCTGCAAAGATTGTCATAATTCTCCTATTAATTAAATAACAAAGGCTTTGCTAAAAAAAAAAGAGCATCAATTGTATGTCTGTATTCCTTTTTGCAGCCTGAGAAGCTGTACAATATTGAAGGATGATCTCTATAATCATAGCTTTGAAGTCAAATATCAACCAAGTGACAAATTTTACTCCATGCTGGAGTGTTAAAAATATTAAAACAGGACTTCAGCATGCTGCAAAATATGTAACTGGTGCAATGGTGCACTTGTTCAGCACAAAACATTAAACACCTCTATGAACACTGACACAGAACTTTGAATGTACATACATTTCCTTCATTATGTAACATTTGTTCATAACTGGGATAGATTTTAAAATCCTGGAAAGATTTGTACTTGAACATCTCACTTTTTGTCCGCAAATATTACCAAGTTGTGCCACCATGATGTTCTTCTCACCTCACTTTCTTGGGACCAAATATTAAGTCAGCATCAGGCGCACCTTTAGGGTGCTGATATTTGTGTCTTCTTTCACGATTGAGGTTCATTACAACAGGTCGCTGTGCCTGAAAAAAAAAAAAAAAAAAATTGTAAAAGGAAGTGATTATTGACATATAAAACAAGGAATTAGTTGCAGTAAGATTACAACAACAGTATATGCTACAGTGAAGAGAAGTGAAGAGAAGTTTCACAGCTGTAATTCAGTGATTGCCTTTTCTCTTCAGTTAATTTCAACTTAGTAACATACTTTCATTTCCCTCCATATTATTCATACACTTATTCTACAACATAATTCACAATTAAAGTACCATAAAAAAAATTTAAAAAAACTTCTTGCATAAGAACAATTCTTCAAAACAGATATGACTGAATAAAATAAAGTTATGAGGGGGGGTAGAATGAGTTCTTGGTTCAAGGTATTTACAGGGGTTACATAAGACTGTAACCATTCAACTTTGTGGTTCACAGTTTACACGGATAATCAGGGATTCAGTTAGGAGGAAATGTAGTAAATGGTTTGACTTATGCAGATGACTTGGTCTTAATGGCAGACTGTGCTGAAAGCCTGCAATCTAATATCTCGGAACTTGAAAATAGGGGCAGTAAGTACGAAATGAAACTTCGAATTTTCAGGACTAAAGTGGTGTCAATAGGGAAGGAACTTAAGGGGACTGAGTGTCAGGTTGGGAACACTAAACTGGGACAGTTAGATTATTTGATGTATTTAGAATGTGCATTCTCCCAGGATGGTAGTATAGTAAGTGAGATTGAACCAAGGTGTGACAAAGCTAATGCAGTGAGCTCCCAGTTGCGATCAACAGTATTCTGTAAGGAAGAAGTCAGCTCCAGGACGAAACTATCTTTACACCGGCCTGTTTTCAGACCAACTTTGTTGTATGGGAGTGAAAGCTGGGTAGAATTCTAACTTATGGTTAGAAGTAACAGACACAAAAGTAGCAAGGATGATTGCTGGTACAAACAGGTGGGAATAATGGCAGAAGAGTACTCAGTATGATGAGATAAAGGCTAAGTTAGGAATGAACTCAATGAATGAACTGGCTTTGTTGGTAGGGTTATGTGAGGTGAATGGAGGAGAACAGGTTACCTAGGAGAATAATGGACTTGGTATGGAGGTTAAGAGAAGTAGAGAGAGACCAAAATGCCAATGGTTGGGCTCAGTTTCTAATGATTTACAGATAAGAGGTACGGTACTAAACAAGGCTATGGAGCTAGTTACAAACAGAGGATTGTGGAGGTGTTTGGTATATTCACCAGTGGTTGCAGACTGAATGCTGAAAGGCACAACAGCTCTATAATGATGTATGTATGTATGTATGTATGTATGTATGTAAAGAAGAGGTACGGTACTAAACAAGGCTATGGAGCTAGTTACAAACAGAGGATTGTGGAGGTGTTTGGTATATTCACCAGTGGTTGCAGACTGAATGCTGAAAGGCACAACAGCTCTATAATGATGTATGTATGTATGTATGTATGTATGTATGTAAAGAAGAGGGGAGAAGATATATTTACTACAGGCTGGCAAACAAAGCAGGACGTGTCACGGTAGCTTGTGTGCCAATTAAGTGCCATTTCACAATTATGGCAACTATTCCACCAGACAGGAAACGTGTCCCGGCACTACAGCAGAAGACATCACAGTGTACATCATCATCACTAGAAGACAGGTATCTCACCCTAAGTGCCCAAAGATGCAGTCGAAGTATTGCAGGAAGCCTTGCTCAGGACATTGCCACTGGTACAGTTGATTCCAAACACACTGTCCACAGACGACTCAAGAGGAATGGGTCATTCACCTGGAGGCTTGCGATTTGCATTCCACTGGCTCAACATGTAGGATTCCAGCAAAATATAGCAGATATTTTAGATTCAGAAAGGCACATGGACTGTATCGCTATTGACCTTTCCAAGGCTTTTGGGCTAGACAAACAAGTGACAGAATGAATGGCTAAATTTCTACACAACAGATCTTGAAAAATTAAAGTAGGTGAAGCATTATCTGATCCTGTAATGATTGGGGGTGTGAGCGCTGCACACGGACCTCAACAATGGTATGATGGTGAATGGGTTGAAAAGTAAAGTCATGTTTTTCACCAAGAGAAAAAGTCCTCTCGGTTCTTAATTACTGTATTGATGGGCTGAAAGTAACTTATGGGGATCACTGTAACTATCTAGGTGTTAACATAAGGAAAGATCTTCATTGGGGTTTACATCGGCCAAACATGCCGGTCCATTGGTACTCATAACAAGAAACATGAACGAAATATTCGTCTCAACCAGCCAGGCAAATCAGCAATAGCTGAGCATCTATCATAGGGTCATGATGTCATGTTCCAAGATGCTTGAGCTCTTACCCACACTAGACACTACAGGTCCAGGATTATACGGGAAGCTGTGGAAATACGTAGAAATCCTAACAATTTCAACAGGGACACTGGCTATCAATTAAGAAATATCTATTTGCCAGCCATTAAGGATTTACATAGGTAGTTCCCTTCCCTGTCTCTTCACTATTAGTATTTTGGTGTTTTCCAAATTCGTACGTTCCTCATCACCAGATGTTTCATTCCAGGCTTGTGTCAATGTCATAGTTTCATATGTGCGTACATCTGTTATGTTATGTGACCCTTGCAGACTGATTCTGATGGTTCCGTCAGCTTTCACTTTGAACATTAGCGCTGTACCGCGTCCGGGGAGCCATCTGGTGACAAACGAACGTACCATTTCCACTTCTATTATAACGTCTAAATTTCAAAGCTCATTGTTTAAGAAGCCTTTCTCGTGGACAGTCGATATTTTCTTCTGATGATGCAGAGCAAAGTTCTTTGCAAAACGGTAAGAATTTCACCCTATTTTCTTGACACGGCATAAGCCCAAAATCGTTTATCATGTCTATAAGTACGGGCCGTGAAAGCATCAATGGCTACATTCAATATGGTAAACTTCAGCAGCCTGTAATTCTATTATGTCTTTCACTGGTGGCAGATAATGGATTAATGTCCGGTGTGGTTTATAGATGGTCTTCATGTCTGCCAATCCTGTCTGTAGTGTTTCTGATGTAAGGAAGTACCACTGTTTTCGGACAGGTCAGTTCTTCTTCTCCTTTGTTTTCTTCTACGGCAGTCTTTTCTTTGTTTCCTTCTAATTTTCTAAAAATTTGTTGGATGTTGTTTAATGACTAGTCATTTCACCTGCGGGTTCTCATGAGGTGTTCTTTCCCTTCTGCGAGGTGTTCTGCATCTGATATCGCTATGGCCCTATTAAACAGTGATTTTAGAACAGCCTGCTTTTGTGATGGGTGATAGCATTCTTTGGCTAGTATTGAGAGTCTTCTGGTAGTTTCTGGTCTAGTAGCATAAATACTGCTGTTAGTGGCACCTTGGTGAAAAGTGATGTGACGTCAAAACTTACTAATAAGTCTATACTTTTGATGGATTGATCCTGAAGGAGCTGCATGAAATATCGGGAGTCCTGAACGTAGGTTTCGGTGTTGTCCTGTATGTGGTTGAAGTAGTCTGGCTAGCTAACAGGTGACACTGTGCATCCAGCACACAGTCAATTAATGACTGGGAGATGGATTACCTCAGATCAAGTAGGGGTATTTCAGTCGCCTTGACAAAGAATATGTATTCAAAACGTTGGCAAACTGTACGAAATGTACAGAAAACATGAATGCGGTTCAACCCGGAAGAAGAACTAAATAACTACATACTGTGGAAGATTCACATCTAGTATAAACAGGATGTCAATAAAGGTTACATATATCTTTATATGCTTATGAGGGTATTTAGGGGCAGTAGTAAGCATGTAAAGGAGAGAACATATATGCCGCTGGTAAAACCGCAATTAGAGTATGGTTCCAGTGCATGGGACCCATACCAGGATTAATTGATTCCAGGACTGGAAAAAATTCCAAAGAAAAGCAGCACAATTTATTGTAGGTGATTTCTGATAAAAGAGTAGTGTTGAAAATGTTGCAAACTTTGGGCTGGGAGGACTTGAGAGTATAGAGACAAGCTGCTCAACTAAGCGTTATGTTCCAGGCTGTCAGAGGAGAAATGACATGGAATAACATTAGTAGACGAATAAGGTTGAGTGGTGATTTTAATAGTAGGAAAGATCACAATATGAAGATAAAAGTTTGTAACATATACCATGTTACACTTACAGCAATTTAGGTATATTTATATTATTTATGTGTAACAGTGTATATTATATAAGAATATATCCAGGCAATTACGTTATTATTTTGTCATAATTCATTTCTTGTATTATAACATACATTTCTGGGTTATTATAATTAAGCAAGGCATTTCAAGTATTTATATGTTAAAACTATGTGTATAAGTGGTAAGAATCAGGACAGCCATATTCTAGGACATTTCAACTTCACCAACTTGTGTACAAAAGAGGGGGTCTGTATTCTGCCTGATTCATCATCGCCAAGCCAAAACTACTGGACAGAAAGAAATGAAATTTTGGGGATACATTCATATTAACATGCAGGTGCTCGCTAAGGGAGGATTTTTGGATATTCCGTCGCTAAGTGGGTGAAAAGGGGGGTGAATTTTTAAAATGAGGATATCTATATCTCAAAAACTTAAAAGTTTACAGGCATAAAAATTGGTATTTGGAATCTCCTTTCAAAATACAGAAACATGTATTTTATTTCGTTTTCGGTAAATCCCATTAAGGAGGGGTGACATTTCTTGTATCATAATATACTGAAACGGGAACGCCCTACGAGCATTCACGTTTCATTCATTTATTAAGAGGAACTCGCTAACACCCGGCCGTAAGCATTTAAAACTTGCGCCGAGCGCACAGGCATTGTGGGAACTGCAAGCAAGCTCGCGCTGTTCCAGAACACCGGCCAAGGTCAAGCGACGTCACGCAGAAGGTTCTTTCGTGTTCCATAGCATTGCAGCATGAACGAAATGTGATATCAATATTTCAATAACGTCACCTTGCAGGCAGGAATATTGAACGCTGCTAGCCAAAATTTCATGTCAATCAGTGTAAAGATGGCCAAGATATAAAATTTTCTTGGGGCCCACAGGTGTAGCCACGCCCACCGACCTTCGGCAATATAAGCGAATCGCCAGCCTGGGGTAAAGCAGAGAGTGTGCAGTGTGGGCAGTGTGCAGCTGCAGTGTGCCGTAGGCAGAGAGAGTGAGAGGAGTCGGCAGTAAGCCGTGAGTTCAGTGTGTGTGTGCAAGTAAGCACGTCGCGATATAATTCGTCACTCGGTCCGGCTGTGTACTTGAGTTCGGAAACGTTAGTGTTGGAAGCCTTCTCCGTGGGCTTGAACTTAGTGCATGAACAAAAACGTAATTTCGTTTTTATCAGTCTGTACGACTGGGCGATTATATTTCGTTTGTGGACTATGAATGTTTCTAGCATAAACTGTGCCAACCTTGATTTCATTTAAAGACTGTGTTTCTAGCATAAACTGTGCCAACCTTGATTTCATTTAAAGACGGTGTGAAAACAGCGATAACGTTTCTAGCATAAACTGTGCCAGCCTGCATTTCATTTAAAGACTGTGTCTATCCATTGAACTGTGTTCGTAATAAAACTGTGCCGACCTTCATTTCATTTAAAGACTGTGTTTATCCATTTTTCGGAACTGTGTTCGTAATAAAACTGTGCCGACCTTCATTTCATTTAAAGACTGTGTCTATCCATTGAACTGTGTTCATAATAAAACTGTGCCAGCCTTCATTTCATTTAAAGACTGTGTCTATCCATTGAACTGTGTTCGTAATAAACTGTGCCAACATTCCCTCTTAAAGACAGTATTAACTTGTGGAATACGGTATCATAATTTCTTTCCGAGGGACCATGCCAATTCCCAGCATAACCTGTTCAGAATCACGTATGATCTTAAGTGCCAGTGATAATCTTCTGAAAATTACGACGTAACAGAACTTGGACTGTCGTTTATTTCAACACGTGTGTGAATATTGTGCTCATGGTGTACAGTGCAGAGACTGTACCCGGTGAATTTAATTTTCTTTGTGAAGTGCTTAATCACTGCACTTCGGAAGGTCCTAGATTGCTTTCGTTTGTTTATTATTCCAAATACGATAATTCCTTCCATCTTATTCTCATGGAACTGTGACTCTGACTTTATCCTTGCTGCTAAAGTGCGTTCAACATCATTGACTGTGGGAACTATTTCGGTGTGCTTCGCCATAGAGGTGTCACACCAGAGTCCCATGACGTCCGATGCAGAAGCTCCACATTTCCCCGTTCCTGCCTCAGGTTCGAGTCGCCATCAACATTAATACAGAGAAAACACCAACGACGGAAGACAACGCCGACCGCAAGACGACGCAGACGCCGCAGGACGACGTCCCCTCCACGCCTTCAAGGACAACCCCACGATTCAGCTGTAAAAGGTGACATAATTATTTGCATATCTATTGAATAAACTGAAGGATCCACTTAATCATTAAAAAAAAAATTTCACTACCCTTCTCTCTCACTCTCTTAGCATGGGCCGTACACGCCTTGTCGTTTCTCATGCTCTCCGATAAACTGAAGTACGGGCGTTCCTGTTTCAATACATTTCTGGGTTATTATAATTAGGCAAGGCATTTCGAGTATTTATATGTTAAAACTATGTGTATATGTGGTAAGAATCAGGACAGCCATATTCTAGGACATTTCAACTTCACCAACTTGTGTACAAAAGAGGGGGGGTCTGTATTCTGGGGTAAAACCATGGCCACATATATCCTGGTAAACACATTCAAGTGCTTGTGCACTGACATAAAAGGTAGTTACAATAATATAAAGACCCCAGAACAGAAAGCTGTGAACCTGTGTTAATCGAAGCAACTGGTTATGAAAATGTGGAACAGAACAGATATTGTGATTTGTGTTAAGTTGAGAAGGCAAATAATAGGAAGTATGCAAAGACATATAAACATAACGAAGTGTTAATCTGGGACGGAGGAATGCTTATTTTGATTCAGAGAACTCATTATGTTATTCTTTTACTGTGGAGCAAGGCTGTTGTCAGTGTATCCTGCTACCAGTCTTATCTTTGTGAAGTTTGAGTGATTATATTTTATTCTGCTAGTGTTATACGTGAAGGAAAGACTTTGGACTTTGATGTCTCAATTTGGTCAGAGTATTAGAAGTATCGCACACAAACTATCGTCAGTCTATCAGGTTGTGTGGGAATAGCTCGATAAATAGATATCATCATGTGCATCAGGTAGGATGGCACTTTACACTAGCAGTGACTATGCTTATCATGCACGGAAAAGTGGCACCCGCTACTACACGAGAGAGGATGGTGATATGTACGCTAAGCATGACACGGCACAAGTTTGGGGACATGTCGTCTCAAGGAGATTGTGAAACTTGGACAGCTCTGGAATTCAAGGACGCAAGGATTCAAATCCAGTCATGGAAGCAGTAACCTACTGGAATGAGTAACCACCCATTATGGAGGTGGAAATAAATGGAAGTTAATACATGTTAGGGCTGATCTGATTCATACAGAAAGATTGTAAATTCAAATTTGTTTTTCTTTTAATTTGTTGATATAACAGTAGAACCCTGCTTAACCGAAACCCGGGTTAACCGACATGCTCTGGCAAAATTTGATTTTAATATTTTGTTTTTACCCCCTCATTCTTAGCCCTCGATATTAGTAATTCTCTTGGTATACGTGCAAACTAGGCAAACCCTATTTTAATATTATGACTTATGCCAGAATGCATGTGTAGCATAAAACAAATCAGTTTCTTACCCTCTAGCTCGTCACGTGATACATTTTTTCTTGAACAAGCAGGAATAATGGGAAATTGTTGATAAAACTGAGGTAATTGAAGGAATAGGAGACCATAAGGCTGTAATAATGGATGTAGGACTTGTACCAAAAAGGCCTAATAAGAGGGTTACACAAGACAAGAAACTGTACAGAAAAACTAAAGTTGATGAATTTGGGACTTACCTTAAATCACAATTCAGTTGTTGGATAAGTGAAGGGAGTAACGTGGATACACTTTGGGCTAAATTTAAAGGAATTATTTGGGAAGGAGAGAAGAGATTTGTACCTGTTAAGAAGGGTAAAATGACCTCAGACCCTGTTTATTATACAAGGGAAATAAGAAAATTAAAAAGAAAATGTAGAATAGTAAACAGGAAAATCAAAGAGGGTAGGGAGAGTAGAGAAACTAGAAAACAGCTAATGAGGGAACTGAATAGAGTGAAAAAGGAAGCAAAAGAGAATCATATGAATGGCATACTTCAAGAGGGTAATGACCACAAAGGGAAATGGAAAAAGCTGTATTCATATATCAGGAATCAAAAAGGAAAAGGAATCCAAATTCCTACAATGGTGGGAGAAGGGGGTGAACACTATTTAACAGATACTGAGAAAGCAAACCTATTTAGTAGGGAATTTAGAGATTCAGTAGATGATTGTCAAGAGTTGGAAACCGAAACAGAAGATAGAGAGGGAGAGAGGGAAACAAGAAGCTTCTCATTCACAAATGAAGATATTTTAAGAGAAATACAACTGCTTCAGCAAGGAAAAGCAGCAGGAAGTGATCAAATTACTGGGGAGGTATTAAAAACAATGGGGTGGTACATAGTGCCTTATTTAAAATTTCTCTTTGACTATGTCATAAATAATAGTGTAATACCAAAGGAATGGAAGGAATCTATAATAATACCAATTTATAAAGGAAAGGGTGATAAAAGGAAATCAGAGAACTACAGACCAATCAGCCTGACCAGTATAGTTTGTAAATTTCTGGAGAGTTCAATATCGAAGTACATCAGAGGGATATGTGATGATAAAAATTGGTTCACGAGGAGCCAGTATGGATTTAGAAAGAAATTTTCTTGTGAGGCACAACTGGTGGGATTTCAGCAGGACATATCAGATCAGTTGGATTCAGGAGGTCAGTTAGATTGCACAGCCATAGATCTTTCCAAAGCCTTTGATAGAGTGGAACATGGAATATTATTAAAGAAATTGGAGGGAATAGGACTGGACGTAAGGGTTATATGTTGGATAAGAACATTTCTAAATTCAAGGGTTCAGAAAGTCAAATTAGGAAATAATATATCACAGGAAGAGAAAGTTTGGAAGGGAATTGCACAGGGTAGTATAATCGGTCCGTTACTTTTCTTAATATACGCAAATGATTTAGGGAACAATATAACATCAAAAATAAGATTGTATGCAGATGACATAATTGTTTATAGAGAAATAAACAACATTGAGAATTGTTCAGAATTACAAAGGGACCTTGAAAGTATCCAACAATGGGTTGAAGAAAATAATATGAAGGTTAATGGACGCAAATCAACTGTTACAACTTTTACAAACAGGAGCTTTAAAACTGAATTTGAATATACTTTGGATGAGGTAGTTATCCCAAAAGATGGCAAGTGCAAATACTTAGGTGTGAGATTTGAAAATAATTTGCACTGGAAGGGTCATATTGATGACATTGTTGGGAAAGCATACAGATCATTACATGTCATAATGAGGCTACTTAAAGGATGCAACAAAGAATTAAAAGAAAAAAGTTACTTGAGTATGGTTCGTCCATTATTGGAATATGCAAACAGTGTTTGGGATCCTCACCAAGAATACCTAATAAAAGAAATAGATAGTGTGCAGAGGAAAGCAGCAAGTTTTGTAACAGGGGATTTCAGGAGAAAGAGTAGTGTATCAGAAATGTTAAAGGAACTTGGGTGGGAAACATTAAGTAAGAGAAGGGAGAAAACTAGACTTATAGGATTATATAAAGCCTATACAGGAGAAGAAGCATGGGGAGATATCCGTGAGAGGCTTCAGTTGGAAAATAATTATATTGGCAGGACTGACCACAAATATAAAATTAGAAGGAATTTTAGCAGAAGCGATTGGGGTAAATTTTCATTCATTGGGAAGGGTGTGAAGGAGTGGAACAGTTTACCGAGGGTAGTGTTTGATCCTTTTCCAAAATCTGTACAGATATTCAAGAAGAGAATAAACAGCAACAGAGAAAATAAATGAAGTGTTAGAGGGCATTTGACCAGTGCAGGTTATTGTAAATAAAAAAATGTGTGTGAATAAATTAATTCCATCCCCTGGTCTAAGGAGTTTGGACAGCCAAAGTAGGGGACTGCCTGTAGGGGCGAAGTACAGTGGGGACTTTGAGGGCCCTGGGACCGCTACGGTAGCTGTGAAGGCCCTTCAGGAACTCTGAAAGTGGTGGCAAAAGGGGCTCTGGTTAAGACGCAGCAGGTCGTTATGCTACTTAGGATCCAGAACGGGTAAAAAAAAAAAAGTAAATAAATAAATGCAATGTAAATATTAATGTTATACCAGTTGTATAGTATCATTTGAAGTAATTCCATATACTGTATATCAGTTGACTATATTTGTAAGTAGTACAGGAGATATTATAAGTAGAATTTTGTAAACAATATAAATTTATTAAGGATGAGCTGTGTGTTTAATAGAAAACATTGTTAGCGTAAATTGTATAATGTTGTATTATAGAAAAAAAAATTTTCTCTTGTTAATTTAATATTTAGTGCTTGACAATAATGTATTTTAGTGTACCATTTGCCACCAAGGTAGACACCTCATTTGCAAATAAAGAGATTTTGATTTCTGATTTGATTTTGATAATAATAATAATTATTATTATTATTACTACTGTAATATTCGTCATGAATATTGTGCAGACCACTCCGACTTTGACAATAGCAGTTCTGAGAATCGAGTTGCAGCAGATGATGGATTTAATACATTGGAGGTAAGATTGACTTCAAATTTTTATTACAATACAGTACCTCACACTACTGTAATAAAATTTCTGTATACAGTATGCAGATCAGAAGTAACAAAAAAATTGTTTCATTATTTCAGACGGCTTTACGCTTTTTTGAACAAAGCAATGAATCCACACCAGCTGATGTTTTGTTGATTAAACGGTGGTGCAATGAAGCCGCACAACAGCGCTGCACCAAGAAAATTCAGAAGAAAATCACTGATTTTATATAATGAGTGACATTATGTAAACATTTTAATGTTAATATACAGTATGCACCTTTGCTTAACAGAGTTTATGCATTTTTATTTCGACATTTAACTTTTAAATAATATTTGCCTTGTGTCATCCGAAAAAAAAAAAAAGCGTCAACCGAAGTTATTTTGGATAAACGAGGTTCTACTATATATTAGAGTCAAACAGTCAGTTAAAATTATTTATAGTAGCCTTGACAATAGCAGTTCTGAGAATCGAGTTGCAGCAGATGATGGATTTAATACATTGGAGGTAAGATTGACTTCAAATTTTTATTACAATACAGTACCTCACACTACTGTAATAAAATTTCTGTATACAGTATGCAGATCAGAAGTAGCCTTGTTAGCATGTTTCTACCCTTTTCTAATGTTTGCAGGAGGTATTAGGTAAGGCCCAGTCAACAGAGTACCAGTTTTGCAACTTTTATGAATACGACTTGAGAGGAATCTTTTAAGCTCTATCATTAATTATTATTATTATGTCCGACTCGTTGGCTGAATGGTCAGTGTACTGGCCTTCGGTTCAGAGGGTTCCGGGTTCGATTCCTGGCCGGGTTGGGGATTTTAACTTTCAATGGTTAATTCCAATGGCCCGGGGGCTGGGTGTTTGTGCTGGCCCCAACATCCCTGCAACTCACACACCACACATTACACTATCTTCTACCACAATAACACGCAGTTACCTACACATGGCAGATGCCGCCACCCTCATTGGAGGGTCTGCCTTACAAGGGCTGAACTCGGCTAGAAATAGCCACACAAAATTATCATTATTATCACCACTTATTTTAAATTTTATTTCATTGGAAGTCACCAAGTGATATTTACAGTCAGTTATGGTATAAGAATTAAAATTATTATTATTTTTTGCTATTTGTTTTTACCTCGCACCGACACAGATAGGTCTTTGGCGACAATGGGATAGGAAAGACCTAGGAAGTGGGAGGAAGCGGCCATGGCCTTAATTAAGGTACAGCCCCGGCATTTGCCTGGTGTAAATAGGAAACCACGGAAAACCATCTTCAGGGCTGCCGGCAGTGGGGCTCGAACCCACTATCTCCCAATTACTGGATACTGGCCGCACTTAAGCGACTGCAGCTATCGAGTGTACAATATAACTATTTATAATAGTTTATTTAAATCCGCCTTGATCAATACACTCATTAAATGAAAGAAACATTATTTATTAAACCATACATGTTTCGGAAAATCTCAACCATTCCCTTCATCAGTGGTTAGATCAAAGAATAACATAATATGACACAATCTTTTGTTTTACAATTTGAAGGAGTATTGTGTCCCAATACATCATGTCAAAGAGTAAAGAGAACTTATGAAATATTATAAAAATGATCAATACATACAATTTTGGTTGAACTGAATGAGAAACACTATACAAATTTATGATCTTCAAGTTTTTCTTCTTTTCTTCTTCTTTTTGTTCCTTAAATGATTATATGCTCGGTATTATTATTATTATTATTATTATTATTATTATTATTATTATTATTATTATTATTATTATTATTATTATCATCAAATTTGTTAATGTTAATGGTCAACAGTGGAACAAGTGTTATTTTTATGAAGTTAAAATTGATGCCCAATAATGCAGCATGTTTCTTGATAAGTTACAAATTGTGCCCAACAGTGAGATATGTTTTTTTGTATCAAGTTAAAATTTGGAATTCAACAGGATAAACTGGGTAAAATATTTGTATACAGGAAGAGGAGTTAGGGATTGGAATAATTTTCCAAGGGAGATATTTGATAAATTTCCAACTTCATTGAAATTATTTAAGAAAAGGCTATGTAAACAACTGATAGAAAATCTGCAACCAGGGTGACGTCCTAAATGCAGATCAGTGGTGACTGTGTGATTGATTGATTGATTGACTGATTGATTGATGAATAGCAGGGGCATATTCTCCTTGAATGCAAGGCATTCATTGCATGCGTTATGATAACACAAAGAACTGTCTGATGTACGATTTTAGGTTGTTTCAAGTCAAATATTAACAATTTCATCTCTCAGAAGTTCAAAAGGTCCGCGCAACTGTACTAGTTCCATTGCTTGACTACGTGTGGTGCTGGTGTAGTCTCGCCGTCTACTCCACTCTAGGAAGAAAGAGACAGCAAATGGAGGAGTTAAGGATGTAAGGCATTCAATCCTAAAATTGCATTCGGTGGCAGACTTAGTTCTGGAACCCTCCGAACGATGTCGCTGCAATTGAAACTTGGTCAGAATTTGTCACCCCATACCCATGCTCCCTTCTGCCATCTGTTAGCAACTTAGAGAAAGTCGGCATGTTTACAGCGAACGGGACCCACAGATTACCCCCCCAGCGAGAACCCAACGTGACGAAACTGACCAATGCCACAGGGGTGACTTACCTCCAGTGCTTGAGTTGTGGCTAACTAGTGAGTTAATTCATTGTGTGTTTTGCTGATTAGTGAGTTCATTCTGTGTGTGCTGTTCCTGTGCTATTCGTCGTTTTCGGTGTTTTATTATATTTTGAGCACATGTGGTATTAACGATGGATGCGTCTAATACGGATATAATTGTAAATCAGTTTGAAAAGCCATTTACTGGCCATTTGTTTGATGAAAAGATTCAAATAGTTAAAGCCGGGAGACCTGTACCATCCCTTGTAAATTTCTTCTTCTTAATCTCCTTACCCTCCAGGGTTGGCTTTTCCCTCGGACTCAGCAAGGGGTCCCTCCTATGCCGCCTCAAGGGCAGTGTCCAGGAGCTTCAGACTCTGGGTCGGGGGGATACAACTGGGGAGGATGACCAGTACCTCGCCCAGGCTGCCTCACCTACTATGCTGAACAGGGGCCTTGCGGGGGATGGGAAGATTGGAAGGGATAGACAAGGAAGAGGGAAGGAAGCGTCCGTGGCGTGAAGTTAGGTACCATCCCGGCATTTGCCTGGAGGAGAAGTGGGAAACCACGGAAAACCACTTCAAGGATGGCTGAGGTGGCAATCGAACCCACCTCTAGTGAGCTGACCTCCCGAGGCTGAGTGGACCCCGTTCCAGCCCTCGTACCACTTTTCAAATTTCGTGCCAGAGCCGGGAATCGAACCCGGGCCTCTGGGGGTGGCAGCTAATCACACTAACCACTACATCACAGAGGCGGACCCTCTTAAATTTAAAAACAGAAAAAAAGAATTGTGTATGCACGTTCAATCCAGAAACTTACAGTAAAACTGTTTGGCTCGAGTTCACCTGCATGTAATTAGGGCGAATAGAATTGAAATTTACTTAATACATTGTGTTAACTGCATGGATTACTAGTTGCATGCTTCAGTGGAGATTCCAGGATACGCCACTGATGAATAGGCAATACCTGCAGAGGAGCCTGTAACACCTGGTGAAGAGAACACAGTACACGGACAACAGAACAGTGGTCCCAGGTTCTCTCCACTGACAAATTCAGATATAATCTCGATAGTGATTCTCGGCATGTAATCATCTGGTATGAACTAGGAACCTTAAAAGGGATCAGTATAGAAGTGTTAGCATTATGGTCTGGAGTGGTATTATCACAGGTTCACGTACATTCCTGTATGTCTTTGACTGCGGAACTGTAACAAGTCAGGTGTACCAAGTTGTATTCTGCAAGACTATGTCTGCCTTTTCAGGGATGCTGTGGGTCCCACATTGCTGTTGATTAATGATAATGCATGGCATTTCTGAGGTAAAATGGAGGAGTACCATGAAACAGAAGATATAAGGTGAATGGAGTGGTCTGCCTCTTCTCTCTAGGATGCTCTCGGTTGATGTGCTGGTATACATCTTCCTCCTTTCAGGACACTTCAGGAGCTCCAATGGACACTGGTGCAAGAATGGGAGGCCATACCCAAACAGCTGCTTGACAACCTGATCCAGAGTATGGCAACCTATTTTTCTGCATGTGTCAATGTGCAGGGCCTTTACATACCATATTAAAACTTGCGTACATGCTAAAAATGAAATAATATCAATGTAATTGAGGGTGTGATCAGTGGTTAAGAGTAAGTTGGATGAAATCCAGTGTTGTTTCAGGACACAGACGGGCTGTCATGATCAGATTTTCAGTATGTGCCAGGTAATTGAAAAATGCTACGAAAGGAACATTGATGTTTATATTTCATAGATCTAGAGAAGGCACATGACAGAGTGCCGAGGGAACAGATGTTCGCTGTACTGGGGAACTATGGGAATAGGGGTAGATTATTAAAATCAATCAAAGGCATTTATGTTGATAACTGAGCTGCAGTGAGAATTGACAGTAGAATGAGTTCTTGGTTCAAGGTACTTACAGGGGTTAGACAAGGCTGTAATCTTTCACCTTTCTTGTTCATGGTTTACATGGATTATCTGCTGAAAGGTGGTAAGTGGTGAGGGATTCAGTTAGATAAAAATAGGTACAATGAGTATGTTATGAAAATTAGCCTAACTTGATGTCAGTAGGTAAGAAACTTAAGAGAACTGAACATCAGGTAGTGAATGCAAAGCTTGAAAATGTAGATAATTTCAAGTATTTAGGATGCATATTCTGCCAGGATAGTAGTATTGTGAGAATGAATCGAGGTGCAACAAAGCTAATGCAGTGAGTTCACAATAGCAGTCAACAGTTCTCTATAAGAAGGAAGTCAGCTCCAGGATGAATCTATCTTTACATTGGTCTGTTTTCAGACCAACTTTGCATTATGGGAGTGGAAACTCGGTGGACTCAGGATATCTGATTCATGAGTTACGAGTCCTAAGTCCCAGGAAAGGTAGATGCTGCAAACAGGAAAATCAAGGAAACCTTTGGGGAAAAGAAAACAAGGTGTATGAATATTAAGAGCTCAAATGGAAAACCACTTCTAGGGAAAAAAGACAAGGCAGAAATATGGCAGGAACATATCCAACAGTTGTATAAAAGTAAGGCCATAGATGATATGGTTCTGGAACAGAAGAGGCTGTTGATGCTGATGAAATGGAAGAGAGAATTCCGAGGTCAGAATTTGACAGAGCTTCGAGAGACCTAAATAGAAACAAGGCACCTGGAATTGATGCCATTCTCTCTAAATTATTGACTGCCTTAGGAGAAACCAGCATGGCAAGGTTATTCTATTTAGTGTGGAAGATGTATGATACAAGAAAAGTACCATCCGATTTTTGGCAGAATGTTGTTATACCTAATCCCAAGAAAGCCGGTGCTGACAAGTGTGAAAACAACTGCACCATTAGTTTAGTACCTCATGCCTGCAAAATTTTAACATGTATTATTTACAGAAGAATGGAAAGACAAGTTGAAATTGGTGTGAGAGATCAATTTGGCTTCAGAAGAAATGTAGGAACACGTGAAGCAGTTTACGTCAGTTCTTAGAGATCTGAATTAAAAAGGACAAGCCCATGTACATGGCATTCGTAGATCTAGAAAAGGCATTCGATAATGCTGATTGGACCAAGCTATTTGAGATTCTGAAGGTGATCGGGATCAGATACAAAGAAAGAATTATTATCTACTATCTGTATAAAATTCACTCTACAGTCATATGAATCGAGGACTCTGGAAAAGAAGCAGCAGTCCAGAAAGGAGTGAGGCAATGCTGCAATTTGTTGCCACTCCTTTTCGATGTTTTTATAGTACAGGAGGTAAAGGAAATCAAAATCCTGAGATTTGCCGATGATATTGTAGAAGATCTGGAGAAATTACTGAACAGTATGGACAGAGGGAAGTGCAGATGGTAAGAATGGTAGGGGTAGACCAGGGGTTTCCAAATGCCAGCCTGCGAAGCCATTTTTTGCAAAAAAATTATTTTAAGAATGTGAAGGGAATTTACAAAAAAATATTCCATGCCTCGCTGAAAAATGTATTTATTTTTGTACCCCAAGTCAGAAGTAATTCATCAATACTATTTCCAGTTTTTAAGTATTTACTTGATCTGAATAGATTATTTTTGATTAAAAAAAATAAAAACTGAATTTCAGGGGAAAATGAGCCATCACAAATGCTGGTGCCTTGTCTTAACCATTATAAAAATGGCTATGGGATCCATACTAAATCTTGAACTCATGCCAACCTCGCTGTGTAAATTTTATGCAACGTGGCATGCAATGGATACCAGGAAATACTTTAATTTTCATTGATGTAAGAAGTGGTTTCAATTCTTTGCTCTTCTCTTGTTGGTAGAACTGGCAGATACACAGTGCTGCACACTAGAAGAAATTTTCAGGGAAGTACTCCTGGAAGTATGTCGATGGGATCCATTTCACATCATCATTTCATTTCTTTGTATCGCAGCTATAACCTATTCTGAACGAAAGACTTACTGAGTAAAGTATTTCAACATCATTCATATCAATAGCTTGCAGTAAATTTTCCAATAGCCGAAGTCAGGGGACCAGAGTCAGCAGGCTAATTTCAGCCCATTACCAGGAAATGTAAGTCATCAAGCTCACGAGAGACCTTACCCTCTCCACACTCTGAAGAGACAGTTAAAACATTGTTGACGCCTACTTTTCGAAGGTCGCTACCTGCCGCTTTGTTTCCGCGGGAAATTTCAACCTATGTGAATGGACGTAATGAAGCAACATGATGGATTCACAGCAATGGATAGGAGAAGGGACAAGACATCAAATCTCACTGGACCATGTGATATGGTTGATGGAGGGAGACTTTGGAACCTATATACTTTGACGACAAGAGCTGGAGAGGAGACTCTTACTTGGAAGGACACACTTACTTACAGCTACTTAGAAGGACGATTCTAATCTATCATCGGAGGAGGGCTGTACGTCTTGACATCGGGGAAGATCTTAACTTAGTTCACTTTGCATTTGAGTAGTGTACTACTCAAAATTTACTCTCACTGAGATCTATTATGTCAATGACGAGAGTTAAGTCAACAGGAGACCAGTTTTGACTGGTATAGGGCAGGAGAGATTTTGTTATGAATTTAGTTATGCTACTGTTCCGTAATACGGAATAATACAAGTGTATTCTCTGCATGAACGTAACCCATGGTGGTTTTGGTATTAAAATTAGGACTCATTACGACTTTATGTAAGGAGTACAGTAGGAAGTGTTAAAGGCAGGGCAGAAGTAGGACTGGAATCCACAACAAGAGATGACGCCGCCTGTACGAGAGATCCATCAATCATCAGCTGCTACATAGATTGCATCCAGATAACAGAGTCTACAAATGGTGAGCTAATGGCATAAATTACTGCAAGTCTATGCGTAACAGTTCATTTCAGAATTTATTTCATTCAATTTTTCGTTTGTTTCCGTAAGTTCAGATTCCGTTAATATGCCGTTATGTCACGTTTTTCATCCTAATAAATAGCTGTTTTAATTTGTATTTTCTGAAATTATTATTAATGATCCTTAACTTCCAAGTTAGTGTATTTAATGGTTAGTGTTCCGTCACCCCAGCCCTGGGAGTTTTTAGAGTCTCATTACGTGTTATTATTATCATTATTAATTATCAACTATCGTTTTCAAGCCATAAGCTTGAAGGCTGGTGTCCATGGTATATTGTTTATGGAGAAACAATGAGATATTATTTATTTATATTAAAATTAAGGTGACCCGCCACATCGCAAATTTGTCACACATCTGTGGGCAAGAGTGGGTACGTCACATATTGTCGCCGCAAGCGTGGAGCTTGTAAACCATTAACTACTTGTATAGAACAGATAGAATCAGTATTTTGGGGGTAACTGTTGTGTATCCATGGTATATTTTTCTTGAGTGTTTGATTTTGGGGGTAGCATGGCTGAGCAAGAGGAGAAAGACATGACACTGCATAGTGGGCATGTGCTGAAGGGTAGTACTTTAAGTAATTCTAAGGAAAAGGTAGATAAATGTGTAGTGGAGGAAACTGATAATAGGAGCGAAGATTGCGAAGGAAATAAGAGTAGGAATGACAAAGTTACGTTAGATTCAGACGATAGTACGATGGGGGCGAGGTGGAGTTTAGCCCTAGCAATGAAAGTAATAATAATCAGTTACTTGAAATGACCCAGTTAATGTTAAGTAAGATAGAGGATAGTAAATCTGAAATGAAAAATGAATTGGAAAAAATTAAAACAGATGTGGAACAAACTAAATCAGAAATTAAAAATGAAGTAGAACAAACTAAACGAGAATTAAGTAAGGCATTGAATGAGCACAAAGTCGAAGCTAATAAAAGGATGGACGAACACAGCACACAGTTACAAGAATTATTTAAACAAAATGAAAGTTTCAACAAGCAGATGGAGGAACAGAAAGAGACAACTAAGCAAAACAAACAAGAGGTGGAAAAGAAACTTTTAGAGCAGAGGAGTGAGTTGTTGGGATTAATGGAAAAAGAAAGCAACAACACCAGAAAGGAGTTAGAGACACAGGTGACAAGTATTAATAATAAAGTTGAGACCCAAAAGGAAGAAATAAAAGAATTTAAGGAACAGGTACAAAACAAGATCGAGACGGTTAAGAGTACAATAGAAGACAACACTAGGGAACAAAGAGAAAAGTTTGCAATGGTAGAAGGCAATACAGTGGAAATTAAGACATTGAAAGAAAAACGGAACACTGTAGTGAATGAAATTGAAAGAAGAGATAAAGATGTAGATAACCGCATAACGATGGCAGAAACATGCATACGACGAGAAATAAGAGAAAGACAAGGTAACATTGAGAGGCAAAGTCATGGAGGGATTTACAGTAAAGAAATCGAATTACCGAAGTTCAATGGGAAACAAACTAACTCACTAGAATTTCTTAAAATAGTAGAAAAACGGTTTGGGAAATGGATTGAGGAAGGGTTTATGGACTGGGAAGAGGCGATCGACATTATTGATCACGCTTTTGTGCGAGAGATGCGTTCCTGGTTTTCAGTCTATAAAAGTAACATGAAAAATCTGAAGGAATTTAAAGACGAAGTTCACAGACATATATTGGAACGAACACGTTCAAAGCCGTGAAAGAGAAAGGGTAGTATTTGGGAAGTTCAAACATAATGAAGGCGTCTCTATGACTGAGTATTTCCTGTC
The DNA here is from genome assembly GCF_040414725.1 of Anabrus simplex. NCBI lineage: Eukaryota > Metazoa > Arthropoda > Insecta > Orthoptera > Tettigoniidae > Anabrus > Anabrus simplex. The sequence goes on along the minus strand of NC_090266.1, from coordinate 201,771,428 downwards.
ACATGTTATGATTTGCCAGAATTTAGATGGAATCATGGCTGATTCAGATGTAGTCAGATTACTGTTACAACATTTTTCAGACAGGGTATGCGAAGCAGCGTGCATGCAAAGTATTAAAACTATCCAGGAAATGGAGCAGTTACTAGGGAGTTTTGATGCATTACGAAACATTGGGCAGAGAACAGGAAACTCACATAATTTTATTCCTCACAGTGAGCCAAGGGAAAATAGGAGACAGCAAAACTATGAGCATCGTAATCAGTTTTAGCCAAAGAATAACGGTAGGGGTGGAGCACTTAAAAATAGAACGGGAAATGCCCAGCAAGACAGATAACAAGTTACTAATGAGCCAAGTGTACGTACTCGAGAGCGACCTTTAAACTAAATGCAGGCTGCAATGAAGGGTCAGAATTCCAGCCTTACCAGGAAGTAGTTAGAAATCGTGTTATGAAACTATTGCCATGACCTAGATATTGAGGAAGAGGTTAATCCTGTGGTTCAATTAGAAGTATGGGGGGGCATATGTTAATGCGTTAATTGATACAGGAAGTCCGAAATCATGTTTTAGCTCAGAAGGGTATGATTCCTTAGTTACACAGGGTATTAAGATTGAAGAGATGCCTGTTAAGTCAACATTCATTATTACAACTGTTGGTAAAATGTCGAAACAAATCTGCAAGAAAGTCACGGTGCCGATTAGTATAGAGGGTTTAATTTCAGTACAGGTATGTTTGGTTATTCCTCACCTGGTATTTGATCTCATCTTGAGATGTGACTGGCTGGGTTTGAAATTAGCCCAGTTAGATTACAAAGAAGCAATGGTAAATCTGAAGTGGGATAATAAGTATGTCAAACTCGAACTGAAGAATGGAATTCAGAGGAAAACAAATGTTTGTGCTATGTGGAGTGTTATTGAGGTTTCTGGATATGAGGAGAAACCCAGTGAAGGGTTTAATTTATGCCAGTTGTGGTTGAAAGAGGATCAGAAGGATGCCTTACTTGAAGCTGCGAGTAACAATGAATTAGAGGAAGTCCAGAGGGACGAATTGTTGGCAGTGTTTTGTGAACATGCCAAGATTTTTTCTGAGAAACCCGGTAGAACACATGTTTATGAACATTCTTTTTCAGTGCTGGATGACAGTCCTTTCAGCGGGCCACGGTATGCTATACCACACAAATATGCCAAGGCAGTTGACGATCAGATACAAGCGATGTTAGCTGATGGGGTCATTGAAGTGTCTAATAGCCAGTATTTAAATTCTTTAATCGTTGTACCTAAGAGTGATGGCAGTGTAAGACTTTGTATTGTTGCAAAGGAGATGAATAAACGTATTTGTGCTGACCAGTTAAAATCGCAGACCATTGAAGAGTTAATTCAGGGTTTTCAGGGTAAAAAATGGTTTTCATCTGTTGATTTAAGAAGTAGTTTTTTGGCAGATTCCTTTGAGAGTAGAGGACAGGCCTCTTACAGCATTTAGTCATAAGTACATCTTGTATCAGTTTCAGCGCGTTCCCTATGGTACGAAGATAAGTTCTTGAACATCACAGCATTGTTCCCTTCACAAGGAAGATCTTTGGATTGGAAAGTGATTTTAGCCCATATTGGCCCAGGAACAGTTGTTCCATTGGTGTTTCTGTGCTTATTGCTGCCTTCATCATTTACATCCGATTAATTGCTTTCATCAATATCAGTATTTACCTTTTTTTCCAGCTTGATCGTCATCATCCATATCACTCAGGCCTAGGTCCCTAGGTTTGAAGCGTCCACTCCTTCAGCTGCAATATACGGTCAAGTTCAATTGCCAAGTTTCACTTCATCTCAGAAATGTTTACTAGTCAGCCTTAAACTAAAATGAAGTCGACATGAACTTGGACCGGACACTCACTCTTGTGAGGGCATATATTTTTGTATGGATATCATTTTCAATTGTGTGTATATCTTGCCACAATCAATATAAAATCAATATTTAAGAATTTATTTCAATAACTGTCGTAGGTATGACATCGTAACCGGTGTAAAACCTTCAATTATTGTGTCGGTATATTTTGGTCATATTTTAATAAATTACCTTTTATTAAATGTTAAATATGAGTAATACATGGATTCCCTGTAAATATGTATTATACCGGGCGAGTTGGCCGTGCGCGTAGAGGCGCGCGGCTGTGAGCTTGCATCCGGGAGATAGTAGGTTCGAATCCCACTATCGGCAGCCCTGAAGATGGTTTTCCATGGTTTCCCTTTTTCACACCAGGAAAATGCTGGGGCTGTACCTTAATTAAGGCCACGGCCACTTCCTTCCAACTCCTAGGCCTTTCCTATCCCATCGTCACCATAAGACCTATCTGTGTCAGTGCGACATAAAGCCCCTAGCAAAAAAAATATGTATTATAAACTTGTATAACCTCAAATACGTATTGTGTATAGGTTTAACCTCAAAATCTAGTTAGTCGAAAACGGTAGAAAACTCTATACCGTAATGTTCGTATATTAGATTTATTCTACTATAATTTGTTATATATGAAGGGTTCTGGAAACTTACTGTAACATTTATTATCCAGACACATGTAGAGACATTAAGAACGTTGGAGAAATTTCCATGTGTATTGGTAAACAGTTCGACTAGCTGGTCGATCGAACAGTATATATATCGAGTCAGTGAGACAGTCAGGTTGGACTCGGAGTGACTGTTGGGCTCCAAGGTGGAGGCGGTGAGTTCAAGAGAGCATATGTTATAGTGCGCGAGTCAATGTTGTTGATATCTGTACTTGTCAGAATCCACTTCAGGGTACTCTGCTATTAAGTGTTGCAGTGTCACTTGCTAGTGTGTATAATTGTGTGTTGTGACTTAGAGTGACAAAAAAGTAATTTACACAAGGAAGTGAACGTGTTCTCGTGTGACATTTATTTCCGTCAAATAAAATCGCATTTCAGAACGATAAATTGGCAACCGCAACAGGACAGGACACTTTGAGACTCAGCAATGAAGATTGACCAAATGACCGTCGTGATGTTACGAAAAGCGCTGGCATCCCGAGGTTTACTGACAGCTGGAAGCAAAGCGGACTTACAAGAGAGGCTGCGCCAGGATTTGATAGACAACGAAGAGGACCCATGCAGTTACGACTTCGAAGTCACCTCGGAGGAAGAAACCAATGACCGGGTAAGCATTATGTTCGCACAACGGACTGCTTTGATTCAGGCCCAATCTAAAAAAAAATCGAGGCCCAATCCGAAAAACTCGAGTGGAAAATTGAGGCCCAGTTTCAAGAAATAAAGGACCAAATCAATTCTTTGGACAACAAAGTAGAATTTTAACTTTGTAATTCAAATGGTTTCATATAAATGAATATTTTTGTCATCATTCCTCACCCACCCAGTCAAAACCCCCTTAGGAGTCTCTTGATTTAAGTCACCTTCTTATTTGTATCCTCATAAAAAGAACTCAACTCCTTTTACATCCCTTTAAGTTGATTCACCCCCCCAACCCCATCCCTCCCCTACCACAAAATACGTGTCTCTTTATTTCTAAAGAATATTCCAAATACTAATTTTCTCGTCCAAAACATCCTTCGTTTTCGAGACATAATTATCCTCTAACAAAGAATTCAACTCATTTTTCAGTTCATTTATCCCCCTCCCCTTAATTGGAGTTTCCAAAAACAAAAGAATACGTGTTTATTTTTAAAGGAGATTCCAAATACAATTTTTCATGTCTGTAACATCCTCAGTTTTTGAGATATAAGTATCCTCACAAAAAGAATTCAACCACTTTTTCAGTTCTTCTTACAACCCCCTTAAGTGAATTTTCCAGAAACAAAAAAAATGTGTGTTTCTTTATTCTTGAAGGAGATTGCATATACCAACTTTCACGTCTGTAATATCTTCAGTTTAGGAGATATATTGTAGATAGGCTTATTTTAAAAATTCACCCCTTTTAACATTTCCCCTTAAGTGGATTTTCAAAAAACAAATTATGCGTATTCCTTTACTATAACAGGACATTCCACATACCAATTTGCACGTCTGTAACATCTTCAGTACTTGATATATAAGTATCCTTATAAAAGTAATTCAATACTATCTTCATTTCTTTTCACCCACCCCACCCCCTTAAGTGAATTTTCCGAAAACAAAATATATGTGTTTCTTTATTTTTAAAGAAGTTTCCAAATACAAATTTTCATATCAATAACATCTTCAGTTTTTGAAATATAAGTATCCTCATAAAAAAGAATTCAACCCCCATTTCAGTCCTTTTTACAATTCCTATCCCTTAAGTGTTTTTCTGAAACAAAAAATACATGTTGCTCTATTTTGAAAAGATATTAAAAATACCAATTTTTACGTCTGTAATATGTTAAGTTTTTGAGATATACTGTAGATACGCTCATTTTGAAGTTCACCCCTTTTAACACTTCCCCTTAAGTGGATTTTCAGAAAACAAATTATGCATGTTCCTTTACTATTACAGGAGATTCCAAATACCAATTTTCATGTCTGTAACGTATTCAGTATTTGATATATCAGTATCCTCATAAAAAGAATTCAACCCCATTTTCAGTCCTTTTTACAACCCCTACCCATTAAGTGTTTTTCCCAAGCAAAAAATATGTGCTGCTTTATTTTGAAAAGATATTAAAAATACCAATTTTCATGTCTGTAATATATTAAGTTTTGTGATGTACGGTAGATACGCTCATTTTAAAAATTCACCCCTTTTAACACTTCCCCTTAAGTGGATTTTCAGAAAACAAATTATGCATGTTCCTTTAGTATTATAGGAGATTCCAAATACCAGTTTTCATGTCTGTATCATCTTCAGTTTCTGAGATATAAGTATCCTCATAAAAAGAATTCAAATCCTTTTTTCAGTCCTTTTTACAAACCCAAGTGAATTTTCCAAAAAAACAAAAAAATTTGTGTTTCTTTATTTTCGAAGGAGATTGAATATACCAACTTTCACGTCTATAATATCTTCAGTTTTGGAGATACCAGTATCTCAATAGAAATAATTCAACCCCCTTGCTCGGTCATTTTACCCCTTAATAGTTTTTTCAAAAAACAAAACCATACGTATTGCTTTTTTAAAAAGAGATTAAAAATACCAATTTTCACGTCTATAATATGTTAAGTTTTTGAGATATACTGTAGATATACTCATTTTAAAAATTCACCCCCTTTGTCACTCCTGTTTACTCCCTCTTAAGTAGATTTTCCAAAAACAAAAAAATACATGTTTCTTTATTTTTAAAGGACATTCCAAATGCTAATTTTTATGACTGCAACATAATCAGTTTTTGAGATTTAAGTATCCTCATGAAGGGTATTCAACCACTTTTTCACCCCCCCACCCCCACCCCCGTAAGAGGATTTTCCGAAAACAAAAAATTCATGTTTCCTTATTTCTAAAGAAGATTCCAAATACCAATTTTCACATCTTTTCACAGTTAAGTTTTTGAGATATAGATACACCCATTTTTAAAATGCACCCCCCTTCTCACCCTCTTAGCGACGGAATATCCAATTATCCTCCCTTAGCGAGCCCTTACATTGCAATATAAATGTATTTTCAAAATTTCATTTCTCTACGGTCGGTCGGTTGGTACATGTTATTTTATTTATATATAGTTTTAAAGTCATCTGTTCTAGAAGCAACGCATTGTAACGCACACTGCAGAATTCGGCACCTACACGAATTTCACTCACGCAGCAATAGACTCGCCCGGCAAGGTTTGTTGGCTATTCCTCCAGTCTCCACACACACTTAGTCGCGCTTGCTTGACATGTAGTGAAGTTTCACAAGTTATTGTCTATTTTGGAGCCTTTGTTTTGTGTTGAGTGTAAAGTGTACCATTGATTGTGTTTTTTATATGAATAAAAATGAGCAGAAGCTCAGTGAGATGGAAAATTGAAAATGAAAACAGAATTTACCAGGACAACTGGGAGAGTGACTATTTAATAACTAAAAATGGTGGGAAGTTTCAGTGTTTGGTGCACATGCAAATAGTGTCTGTGCCGAAGGAGTGCAATGTTAAATGTTCTTACTCAACAATGCACGAGAATAAGTATGCAGCATATAAGCACTAGTTGCAGACTTCAAAAAGAAATTAAAACAACAAACACGTATGTTTAGTGAGGTCTTACAAAATCAGTCATCTTCTCCGTACGCCTCCTACGCAGTGTCACTCGAATTTGCAAAGGCAAAGAAATAAAGAGAGAGGGAAAAAACCCACTTCAGTGAAGGCAGTCTGGTTAAGAAAGTATGCTATGGAAATGGTAAAGGCTTTTGGAGATGCATACCTGCCAACTTTTACAACCCAAAAATAGGAAGATTTTTTAATTCTTGGATTTCATCACGTATATTTCACCACAGTCTACGTGAAAATAGGTCAGGATAAAAGGCATACATATCTACAGTTACAGTGCGAATTGATCATTAAATTTAAAATCTTAAACTAAGAAAACATAAAAGTGGTTACAAGAAAATGTACCTAATCACTCTCATTTACGACACTTACATACGACTAATAATATTTATGTCACACCGACACACACAACAAAATCCATAATACCATATTTTCTCGCGTAATTAACGCACTTTTTTTGACGAAAAATACAGGCGAAAACTGCGGATGTGTAAATTATTCAAGGAATTCAGATCTTTACAAATTATTTATAATTCATTTACGTTTAAAAGATACATCAAATATAATATAAAGACAATTGGTTCAACTCATTTGCGATTATCGTCATACAGCGTAAAATTCTGGCGTGAGATTTTTTCTGAAAAGTCAAATAGGGTACATCAGGTAAGTTAGACACGTGGGTTTCAAGTACCGACACTAGAAAATATTCTTCTCATTACGAGCTGAAAATACGGCCTGAATGGCATACCGAAAAAAAAAAGAAAACTATCCAACACGAGAAGGGCCGGGCATCAAAGAAGGGACCCTGCTATATTACCCCAAACCATTCGTATCTAATCTTGTACGAGTGACGTGTCCATTCATCCTTTCTGTTGAATACAAACGTGGATCACTCGCGGAAATTTTGCTTTAGGCACTGTTTTTCGTTTTAGAACAATGTAAGGTGTAACCTTTCTACCAACAGCAAGCATTGCAGTACATCGTTGTTTTTGGCTTCCGATAGCGCGTACGATAACACTATATGTTCCTTTCTTATCGATTCTTCGACTTTGTGGCGTACGGAAACTGATTGGCGTCTGACGTGCGGTTCCTATAAAGGGAGATCAAATATTCCTTCATTTCACGCTTCTCAATCACAAAGCGATGACAATGGTTGAAATCATTCATCATTTTTTGGCATAATGTTGTTCTTCGTCGAAGAGAAAGTTCATTTCTCTTCTGAAAATTAATCAAGCCTCGGCTAACCTTCAAATCCGGGACACTGATTCCATGTGCCGCAGCTATTTCTCATTCTTTAAAACACAGCATTTCGTGAGAAACGGCTTATCCAACATTGCGCAACAAAATCATATATTAAAGCAGATAATCCTCTACTTGCAGAAACTTGCCGCTTTTTGGTCCGCGAAATGCTTTGGGAGACTTGTTGGCCGCTTGAAGTGCACTTCTGTTACCGCGGTAGCGCACGTTTCATTTGGACACTGAATACTTGTTGCCCGCTGCTCTATTCCCGTGTTTCGACGTAAATGATCACCGCGAGTTTGTATGATGCAGTATTACTGGAATACTGTGTACTGACAAACAATTTTGAGATCACAGAAGGTCCCGTACCCGAAACACTCGTAAAACTAGTGCATTGGGATTTCTTGACGGCTAATAACAGCAAGTTGCCCTGTGTGTGGAATGCCTGCTTCGCGATAGGAAGTCTGCTACTTGAGTAGTTGGCATCTTTATTTCGAAACGCATCCGGAGCTGAGTGATGGATGTTCGAAGTTGTGGGTGCGTCAAATACGTGAACATTTCTTTTTCTCCACTTTGGACCCAAAATTATTGGGATGCGTAAATTATGCAAGGGCGTTAATTACGCGAAAAATACGGTAGTTTCCCTTAGACGGTAAAATGAACAGAAATTTATAGGTATCTCTGAACACTTGGAGATAACGTTTGTTATATTTTTTGGCCATAATGAGAAAAGAAAATGCCAGAAACTGTCACCGACAAGAACCCCCTTAAAAACATTAAATTCATTAAAATTATGCACTTAAATACGCGAAACTACCACATGCAAAACAATTCAATATGTCCCATACATTATTAACAAACGACTTTGACAGAGGGGGAAAAACACGTGGCCTACCACTCCGACGAAACTGCGCACAGAAAAGATGTCAACAGTGCGCGAACAGCACAATAAACTCGTTCTTTCGTCCCGATTAACTGAGTCGCTAGCGCGCGCTAGCCTCTTGATTGCAGGACGATTGCCGCCCCGAATCCCCAGCTGCATAAAGCGCGCACGCTGTTGTGGTGTGCGGGAAACACGATACACGGAGGCGACGGACGAAATACTCACGAAATAAAGCAACAAATAAATACGCTTGAAAATAAGGTTTCGTAAATTACACAAGTACGTAAGAATTTATCCTTTATCGAAGGGGAAGAGTATTGGCGGTACTAGAGGCTATATTATTCAAAAATTGGAAGAAGTAAAAATAAATCGGAAAATCGGAAGACGAGTTAAAAACCGGAAAGTTTCCGGGTAAATCGGAAGGGTTGGCAGGTATGGAGATGCTAAATTGGCTGATAAATTTGAATCAGTGCTTCTTTCAAACCAAAATGTACAGAGAAGGGTCCCTGATATGGGAGAACAAATAGAAAAGTTGCTCGTTATATTGGCTCAAGAAAGCATGCATCTCGCTATGCACTGATGAAAGCACTGATCAATCAGATGTCAGTGAGCTACTAATATTTGCACCACCTTCGTAAGACTTCAGTAGTGAAGAGGAGCTATCTGATATCAGCTCTCTTCAAGCTCTGAAAACAACTGTTGACAGAGTTGGAGGCCTCAGCAAATGTTCAGCCACTGTGACAGACGGAGTGCCAGCAATGACAGGGCTGAAGACAGGACTGACGGGACTGCTAAAAAAAAAGGGTGTAATATGTCCAATGATCCACTGTCTCATTCATCAGGGAGCGTTGTGTTGGAAATCGATTAAGAAAACGGAAGTTTTTGAACTTGTGGTTAAAATTATTAATATGTTAAGAGGTGGAAATCAAGCTCTTTTGCACAGACAACTCAAACAGTTTTTACTGGAAACTGAGGTAGAATATGGAGACTTGCTGCTGTACAACTATGTAAGGTGGCTGAGCGCAGGGAAGTGCTTTGAACGTTTTTTTGCAATTTGCAAGGAAATCCCTGAATTCCTTAGTAAGTTTGTCTCGTCTAATATCTCAGAACTAGGAGGGGAAAAAAAAAAAAAATCAAAGACCAGAATTTTCAAAACAGTTAGCTTTCCTAACAGATGAGACAAATCACCTTAACACCTTCAACCTAAATCTTCAAGGAAGAAACCAGGTGTCAGATAAGGTGGAAACTGTGGATGGATTTTGAAACAAGTTGAAAGTTTTCAAACGTTCTTTAGAAAACAATGCATTAACATACTTCCCTTGCTGTCTACAATTAGCAGTGGAGAAAAACCACTACATTACAGATTTTTCAGATTTCAGTTCACACATTCAAGAAATCACTGAAGAATTCAATACACGATTCAAGGAAACTGAAATTCTGAAAAGCAGTATACAATTTTATGTGAGTCCTCTGGGTGCTAAAATCAACGAACAAGAATTACATCTACAAGTGTGCGATCTACAAGCTGATATATTCCTACAAAGTAGACAAGAAATGAACTTGATTGATGAAGCTTTTATTTTGAAATTTTTCTAATTCTCTCGTATCTTCCTGTTCAATACAATATGGTTTTGTCTGGATAGGTTACCTAGGAGAATAGTTCACTCAGTCATGGAAGGTAAGAGAAGTAGAGGGAGATCAAGACAATGGTAGTTAGACCCAGTTTCTAATGATTTAAAGATAAGAGGTATAGAATAAACATGGCCGCAGAGATAGCTACAAAAAGGGAATTATTGTGGCGCTTAGTAAATTCAAAGAGGCTTGCAGACTGAATGCTGAAAGGCATAACAGCCTTTAATGAAGATGTATGTATGTATGTATGTATTTATGTATGTATGTATGTATGTATGTATGTATGTATGTATGTATGTATGTATGTATGTATGTATGTATGTATGTATGTATATATAAAAAAAAAAGTAGGATAACAACTTACAATCTCCCTGGTGCTCTATGACGTGTACTTTTCTTTTTTGCATGTTTTCTGCAATAAATTATGTATATGGATGTGTTTCTTGTGTGATCAACATGTGGCTATGCTATCAGCATTAATTTGATGTAGTGTCATGGCGTATGACACCAAAAGCTCCAATCATCATTAATTTATGAGCAAGAGTGTGTTTTGTACTGTGTTTTGTACTGAAGTCAGCAGCAGGAAGGGCATCCAGCCATAATAAACATGGCGCATAAATTCATCTCATCTCATCCCCGACCCCATATCAAGAACATTTTTTTTACAAGTAGCTTTACGTCGCATCGACACAGATAGGTTTTATGGCGACGATGGGACAGGAAGGGGCTAGGAGTGGGAAGGAAATGGCCGTGGCCTTAATTAATGTACACATCTTGCCGGTGTGTAAATGGGAAAACACGGAAAACCATTCTCAGGGCTGCCGACAGTGGGGTTCGAACCCACTATCTCCCGAATACTGGATACTGGCCGCACTTAAGCAACTGCAGCTATCGAGCTCGGTCATATCAAGAACAGGACTGAGGGGTTGATATAGAGAATAATGTATTTTGTAAGAAGAAAGTGATTTTGAAGACAAAACTATCCTTATAGTGCTCTGTTTTCAGGCTGATGGAAGTGAAAGCTGGATAAACTTCGAAATATTTAATTCATAAGTTGGAGGTAACAAAACATGAATGTAACAAGAAAGATCAATGGTGTACACAGGTAGGACCAAAGGCTGGAGGATATTTGCAAGGAAGAGATAAAGTTTAAGTTAGGAATTAATATGCTGAATGAAGCTGTGCATATGAACAAGCTATGGTAGTAGGAGCACGCAAGGCAAATAAAGGATGACAGGTTATCAAGGGCTGATGGGCTTGATGGTGGAATATGAAGGAAGCAGAATAAGACTGAGGTGGTGATGGTTAGACATAGTCTTCTTAATGATTTCATGATGAATAGTGCATAAGAGGCCACAGTGGTAGTTGCAAATAAAGGATTATGGAGGCAGTTATTTCATTCCCAGAGGCTAGCAGATGAAACATTGCTACTGGGTGAGTTAGCCATGCGGTTAGAGACGCGCAGCTGTGAGCTTGCATCCGGGAGATAGTAGGTTTGAATCCTGCTGTCGGCAGCACTGAAGATGGTTTTCCATGGTTTCCCATTTTCACACCAGGCAAATGCTAGGGCTGTACCTTAATTAAGGCTACGGCTGCTTCCTTCCCACTCCTAGGCCTTCCCCATCCCATCGTCGCCATAAGATCTATCTGTGTCGGTGCGACGTAAAGCACATAGCAAAAAAAATAAAATAAATAGAAACATTGCTAGACATGACAGCCTATAATTAGGTATGCATGTATGTATGTTCAGGAGGACACATTTTTGGCAGGAAGTCAGCCTTTGTTGAATGGTGGGAAGAACACAAGCAAGACATATCTCATCCTTACTCCTAGCAGATTTTACTGTATTATATCTGTTAAGAATGTGTATTCTACTGATTAATATGTCTAATGTTCAGAAGAAAGATAAAACTTGTGCAAAATGAAGCAAGACTGTGTGATGAAGAAGTGTGACAGAGAGAGTGAACACTTGCACCATCTTGTGCAACAGGAAGAGCAGCAAAATGTGCCAATATCGCTACTTACAGCCATCGCGCGTCAAGCAGCAAAATAATGCGATGACAGAGGTTTAAGGTTTCCTTTTTTTGCTAGTTGCTTTACATCGCACCGACACAGATAGGTCTTATGGCGACGATGGGATAGGAAAGGCCTACAAGTTGGAAGGAAGCGGCCGTGGCCTTAAATAAGGTACAGCCCAGCATTTGCCTGGTGTGAAAATGGGAAACCACGGAAAACCATCTTCAGGGCTGCCGACAGTGGGGCTCGAACCCACGATCTCCCAGATGCAATAAGGTTTCCTTTGCACACACCTGAAGAGAATTGGCCTAGGCCAGCCATTAGAAATATGATCACTGATGACTTTCACATGCTAGTGACATACATAACAGTCCAAGAATGTTACGAAGTAAATAAGATGGGGCTCGAGATGCAATAAACTATTAGTTCTCAAAAGACCCTACTTCCAAGACTAATTTTACACAGGGCTGCCCACACTGGGATGCGAAACCACTATCTCCCAAATGAAAGCTGACAGCTATGTGACTCAAACCATGCACCCACTCACTTGGAACGAGATAAATTCTCTTAAGCAATCTGCCTTCTAATTCTCTTGTGGTTTTTGATACTGGTCCATATCACAGTATACAAGAACACAATAAAATCTGAAATGGTCTATAGTTACGGCAGCAAGGAGTTTCTTGTAATCCAAACACACGAAAAGTGCAGTCTATAGGTCGTGTGCCTACCCGAGTTTGATTCCTGACCAGGTCAGGGATTTTTACCTTGATCTGAGGGTTGGTTCAAGGTCCACTCAACCTACGTGATTACAACTGAGGAGTTAACTGACTGAGATAGCGGCCTCAGTCCAGAAAACCAAGAATAATGGCTGAAAGGATTTGTTGCACTGACCATGTAGAACCTCTAATTTGCAGGTGTTTGGGATGAACAGCAGCCGCTTGTTAGACCAAGACTCATCAGGGCTGCAGTGTCAAGTTTTTCTTTTTTTTTTTAAACAAAAGAAAAGGCCAACTCTATGATTCACTGCTTTGATCAAATACAGTTACATGCACACACCGGGTATGATTGCTTCCATATATGAAGCTCATAGAAGTAGCATAGCCAAAGGTGAAATTTTATGTTGAAGAGTGCACGGGTCAGGAAAAGGCAAGGAGAGGGAAGGAATCAACAGTCACCTTGATTAAGGTACAGCCTAGTGTGAAAATAGGGAACCACGGAAAATCATCTTCAGGGCTGCCGGCAGTGAGTTACGAACCCACTATCTCCCTAATGCAAAATAGGAAATTGCTAACATCACTGCAGGAGGCTGAAAATAATTCTACTATCATGTTAGAAAACTATAAGACGAATACTGGAAGCATGATGCGATTGCATCAGGTTAGGCTGAAGTACAACAGAGGATGAACGATTGGAATGTTGTATTCAAATATTTAAGTCTTAAAAGAAGCCAGTCCAAAACAGTGGTGTTGCAAGTCAGTCATAAGAAGATCCATATTTACATCACTCTGGATCAATTGCAGAAATCACTAGTAGAGTACAAAAGGAACACAGTTTTACCACCTAGTGAGAAAGCTTCTCTGGGATTAAAAGTCCCTTTAAGATCCAAAATACAGTGCCCAAAATAATATCAATATCAATCAATACTGATCTGCATTTAGGGCAGTCGCCCAGGTGGCAGATTCCCTATCTGTTGCTTTCCTAGCCTTTTCCTAAATGATTTCAAAGAAATTGGAAATTCATTGAACATCTCCCTTGGTAAGTTATTCCAATCCCTAACTCCCCTTCCTATAAATGAATATTTGCCCAAGTTTGTCCTCTTGAATTCCACCTTTATCTTCATATTGTGATCTTTCCTACTTTTATAAACGCCATTCAAACTTATTCGTCTACTAATGTCATTCCACGCCATCTCTCCGCTGACAGCTCGGAACATACCACTTGAACGAGCAGCTCTTCTTCTTTCTTTCAATTCTTCCCAACCCAAACACTGCAACATTTTTGTAACGCTACTCTTTTGTCGGAAATCACCCAGAACAAATTGAGCTGCTTTTCTTTGGATTTTTTCCAGTTCTTGAATCAGGTAATCCTGGTGAGGGTCCCATACACTGGTTGGGGTCTTACCAGAGACTTATATGCACTCTCCTTTACACCCTTACTACAACCCCTAAACACCCTCATAACCATGTGCAGAGATCTGTACCCTTTATTTACAATCCCATTTATGTGATTACCCCAATGAATATCTTTCCTTATATTAACACCTAGATACTTACAATGATCCCCAAAAGGAACTTTCACCCCATCAATGCAGTAATTAAAACTGAGAGGACTTTTCCTATTTGTGAAACTCACAACCTGACTTTTAACCCCGTTTATCAACATACCATTAGCTGCTGTCCATCTCACAACATTTTTGAGGTCACTTTGCAGTTGCTCACAATCTTGTAACTTATTTATCACTCTATAGAGAATAACATCATCTGCAAAAAGCCTTACCTCCGATTCCACTCCTTTACTCATATCATTTATATATAAGAAAACATAAAGGTCCGATAATACTGCCTTGAGGAATTCCCCTCTTAATTATTACAGGGTCAGATAAAGCTTCACCTACTCTAATTCTCTGAGATCTATTTTCTAGAAATATAGCAACCCATTCAGTCACTCTTTTGTCTAGTCCAATTGCACTCATTTTTGCCAGTAGTCTCCCATGATCCACCCTATCAAATGCTTTAGACAGGTCAATCGCGATACAGTCCATTTGACCTCCAGAATCCAAGATATCTGCTATATCTTGCTGGAATCCTACAAGTTGAGCTTCAGTGGAATAACCTTTCCTTAAACCGAATTGCCTTCTATCGAACCAGTTATTAATTTCACAAACATGTCTAATATAATCAGAAAGAATGCCTTCCCAAAGCTTACATACAATGCATGTCAAACTTACTGGCCTGTAATTTTCAGCTTTATGTCTATCACCCTTTCCTTTGTACACAGGGGCTACTATAGCAACTCTCCATTCATCTGGTATAGCTCCTCTGACCAAACAATAATCAAATAAGTACTTCAGATATGGTACTATATCCCAACCCATTGTCTTTAGTATATCCCCAGAAATCTGATCAATTCCAGCCGCTTTTCTAGTTTTCAACTTTTGTATCTTATTGTAAATGTCATTGTTATCATATGTAAATTTTATTACTTCTCTGGCCTTAGTCTCCTCCTCTATCTCGACATTATCCTTGTAACCAACAATCTTTACATACTGCTGACTGAATACTTCTGCCTTTTGAAGATGCTCACATACACACTCCCCTTGTTCATTAATTATTCCTGGAATGTCCTTCTTGGAACCTGTTTCTGCCTTAAAATACCTATACATACCCTTCCATTTTTCACTAAAATTCGTATGATTGCCAATTATGCTTGCCATCATGTTATCCTTAGCTGCCTTCTTTGCTAGATTCAATTGTCTAGTAAGTTCCTTCAATTTCTCCTTACTTCCACAGCCATTTCTAACTCTATTTCTTTTCAGTCTGCACCTCCTTCTTAGTCTCTTTATTTCTCTATTATAATAAGGTGGGTCTTTACCATTCCTTACCACCCTTAATGGTACAAACCTGTTTTGTATATTACAATTTCACACAGTATATGTCACAGTACCTCAAACATGTTTACAGTATGCAGTGTAGGCCAATGTCTGACATACACAGTGATGCTACATAAACATCAGGTTTCATATTTGCCTGACAGGAGGTATTTGTCCTGTTGGTCTGATTAACATCAATTGTAAGGTTGCTGGTTTATAGATGGCATGTATAGTACTGACATAAACATGGCAAGAATACACATTTATGCTAGGTTTGAATTGTGGCAATGCTGCAAGAAGGATGGTAACAAGCAAATGTCACCCCTCATGTTGAAATGAGTCAGAGTGATGTCTAAAGTGTTTGTTGAAAAAATTCAGGGAGACACAAATGGTTGCTGATTGAAAATGGATAAGACACCCATGGAAAATAACTTACAAGTAGGATTGGTAGTTGTTGCTTTCAAGGCACTCTAGGCCCACTGCTTCTGCAACCTGACTCTGTCACGATCTTCCGAGGGCCACCCAAGTGAATATGTCAGATCAGAAAGTGCGAAAATGGTAGCACGACAGAGGACTGATATCAAGGAGGCCTGTGTTGAAAGCTCATCTAAAACCACACCATACAGGAGCTCACGTGAAGTGGGCAACAACTATTAGCCCAGGGTATCAGGAACAGTGAAAGCATACACACTTTTCTGATGAGGACACCATAAGCTTGCATCCATACAACAGGAGCATTAGAGTCTAGAGGTGATCCAGTGAGAGACAGAACGAGCCCTTCCTCCTAGAGTGCCATCGGTAGCAAGGGGGTTCTATCATGTTTCATCGACGTACACCTCTCCTACCCAGGGTAACATACTACTCCAGTATACAGAGTCAAAATCCTCCAACCTCTAGTTACAGGATTTGTTGCCACTGTTGGTGAAGGTTTTTACACTAGTGGATGATAATGCTCATGCCCATCAAGTCAGAGTGGTCAGTCAGTTCCTTGAGAAGCATGGCATACAGCAAATGTTAAAGCTGGCATATTTCGTGGACATGAACTGAGGAGATCAACTGCCCTTCGCTCTAAACCTCTTGCTAACATTCAGTAATTGATCAAAATTGCTATCCAAGATTGGGATCATGTGCTCCAAGGTAAGTTGGATTCTTTGGTGCTAAGCATGCCTTGTAGTGTTTAAGCATGCCTTAGATCATGGTCCAGGGTGGCCATCTGCCACACAATGAACAATCATTTTGTGTTCAAAATCCCACAATACCAGTGTTGCGCTTTTGTTGCATTTCAGTTGCTTCTGCATAGCTGACTGCATGTTGATTTTCTTAGTGTATACATTTTGTAACATGTAATGTGCATACATACACATAGCAAAATAAAAAGTGCAATAAACCAGAATAAGTATCCACTGAGCACTGTAGTAACCTAAAATAACTTCTTTGTGCCAGTTACCACATACAGCCTAGAAACCTGCACAATCGTCACAAAAGGAGAGAATAAATCTTTTTTTTTTTCTTTGCTAGGGGCTTTACGTCGCACCGACACAGATAGGTCTTATGGCGACGATGGGATAGGAAAGGCCTAGGAGCTGGAAGGAAGCGGCCGTGGCCTTAATTAAGGTACAGCCCCAGCATTTGCCTGGTGTGAAAATGGGAAACCACGGAAAACCATCTTCAGAGCTGCTGATAGTGGGATTCGAACCTACTGTCTCCCGGATGCAAGCTCACAGCCGCGCGCCTCTACGCGCATGGCCAACTCGCCCGGTAAAGAATAAATCAAGATAGAAACCTGCACTCCAACCTGCAGAGATATTAACAGACTTCTAGTTGTGGAAATGAAGTTCTTGACCACTACAGTCCTAGAAACAAGGATGATCAAGATAGGAATGATGAGAAACAACATATATTCAGATAAAACAATTGCATAGTGAAATTTGTGTTGAAGCCCGACTAAGATGCTTTGGCAATCTCAAGAAAATGGATCCACAAAGAACAGCCAAACTATGTTTGAAGAAAGAAACTGAAGGCAAGATAAAAGAGGTTAGTTCAGGAAGAGAGAATTTACTTGTATGAAATAAGAAGGTGAAGGAAACTTATTGTTCACATGAATGGTTTACTGATGAAAGGGATGAAATACGGTATTAGGGATAAAATTAGTTTATGATAATATGAAGGAGGTGGGAATTATAGGAACATACAGGCCTGGAAGAGAGGAAAGAGACATGGAAATATTTGAGAAAATAATAGATTATACTCATAAAAACAATAATAATGATATGGTAATAATTGGGGCAGATCTAAACTTGCCTGAAGTTGAATGGAATGGAGCTGCAAGTGAAGCCCATGAACAGAAACTGCCAAATAAGTTAATTTGGGAGGGAGGATTTACACAGGTAGTACAAGAACCGACTTGTCTCAATAACTTACTAGATATATTCTTGGTTAAACCATGGGGAATTGTTGATAAAACTGAGGTAATTGAAGGAATAGGTGACCATAAGGCTGTAATAATGGATGTAGGACTCGTACCAAAAAGGCCTAATAAGAGGGTTACACAAGACAAGAAACTGTACAGAAAAACTAAAGTTGATGAATTTGGGACTTACCTTAAATCACAATTCAGTTGTTGGATAAGTGAAGGGAGTAACGTGGATACACTTTGGGCTAAATCTAAAGGAATTATTTGGGAAGGAGAGAAGAGATTTGTACCTGTTAAGAAGGGTAAAATGACCTCAGACCCTGTTTATTATACAAGGGAAATAAGAAAATTAAAAAGAAAATGTAGAATAGTAAACAGGAAAATCAAAGAGGGTAGGGAGAGTAGAGAAACTAGAAAACAGCTAATGACGAAACTGAATAGAGTGAAAAAGGAAGCAAAAGAGAATTATATGAATGGCATACTTCAAGAGGGTAATGACTAAAAAAGGAAAAGGAATCCAAATTCCTACAATGGTGGGAGAAGGGGGTGAACACTATTTAACAGATACTGAGAAAGCAAACCTCTTTAGTAGGGTTATTCAGAGATTCAGTAGATGATTGTCAGGAGTTGGAAACCGAAACAGAAGATAGAAAGGGAGAGACACAGAGGGAAACAAGAATCTTCTCATTCACAAATGAAGATATTTTCAGAGAAATCCAACTGCTTCAGCAAGGAAAAGCAGAAGAAAGTGATCAAATTACTGGGGAGGTGTTAAAGACAATGGGGTGGTACGCAGTGCCTTATTTAAAATTTCTCTTTGACTATGTCATAAATAATAGTGTAATACCAAAGGAATGGAAGGAATCTATAATAATACCAATTTATAAAGGAAAGGGTGATAAAAGGAAACCAGAGAACTACAGACCAATCAGCCTGACCAGTATAGTTTGTAAAATTCTGGAGAGTTTAATATCGAAGTACATCAGAGGGATATGTGATGATAAAAATTGGTTCACGAGGAGCCAGTATGGATTTAGAAAGAAATTTTCTTGTGAGGCACAACTGGTGGGATTTCAGCAGGACATATCAGATCAGTTGGATTCAGGAGGTCAGTTAGATTGCACAGCCATAGATCTTTCCAAAGCCTTTGATAGAGTGGAACATGGAATATTATTAAAGAAATTGGAGGGAATAGGACTGGACGTAAGGGTTATATGTTGGATAAGAACATTTCTAAATTCAAGGGTTCAGAAAGTCAAATTAGGAAATAATATATCACAGGAAGAGAAAGTTTGGAAGGGAATTGCACAGGGTAGTATAATCGGTCCGTTACTTTTCTTAATATACGCAAATGATTTAGGGAACAATATAACATCAAAAATAAGATTGTATGCAGATGACATAATTGTTTATAGAGAAATAAACAACATTGAGAATTGTTCAGAATTACAAAGGGACCTTGAAAGTATCCAACAATGGGTTGAAGAAAATAATATGAAGGTTAATGGACGCAAATCAACTGTTACAACTTTTACAAACAGGAGCTTTAAAACTGAATTTGAATATACTTTGGATGAGGTAGTTATCCCAAAAGATGGCAAGTGCAAATACTTAGGTGTGAGATTTGAAAATAATTTGCACTGGAAGGGTCATATTGATGACATTGTTGGGAAAGCATACAGATCATTACATGTCATAATGAGGCTACTTAAAGGATGCAACAAAGAATTAAAAGAAAAAAGTTACTTGAGTATGTTTCGTCCATTATTGGAATATGCAAACAGTGTTTGGGATCCTCACCAAGAATACCTAATAAAAGAAATAGATAGTGTGCAGAGGAAAGCAGCAAGATTTGTAACAGGGGATTTCAGGAGAAAGAGTAGTGTATCAGAAATGTTAAAGGAACTTGGGTGGGAAACTTTAAGTAAGAGAAGGGAGAAAACTAGACTTATAGGATTATATAAAGCCTATACAGGAGAAGAAGCATGGGGAGATATCCATGAGAGGCTTCAGTTGGAAAATAATTATATTGGCAGGACTGACCACAAATATAAAATTAGAAGGAATTTTAGCAGAAGCGATTGGGGTAAATTTTCATTCATTGGGAAGGGTGTGAAGGAGTGGAACAGTTTACCGAGGGTAGTGTTTGATCCTTTTCCAAAATCTGTACAGATATTCAAGAACAGAATACACAGCAACAGAGAAAATAAATGAAATGTTAGAGGGCATTCGACCAGTGCAGGTTAATGTAAATACAAAATGTGTGTGAATAAATTAATTCCATCCCCTGGGCCCTGTTTCATAAAACTAACTAATAATATTGGCTAATAATATTAGAACTGATAAAAATAATTATTAGTTGACCAAATTCTGTTTCATAAAGATTTACACATGACTAATACAATATCTTCACTAATAATATTAGTTCATTAGTCAGCTGATACAAATGGAGGTTAGAAGCGGTCTGTTGCATATGTTCTTGGTTTGGGTTTGTTCCTAGCAGTAGGCTAATGCTTGACTACAACCGACTATTAAGCCACATATTCAAAAGGCTCACTTGATATTTTCGTTGTTATGACTTCAATACATATGAAAATGGATAAAAGAAGTAAAAATAATGTGAGAGAAGAAAATTTCTTTGCAGAAAGTGATTGAGTTAAAGCCTCAACTATTCGCAGCCTTTTGCACACTATAACCCTCCTTGTTCCTTTTACTTTTTTATTTCATGTGCTCTTAAAAATCTCTGAGATGGACTAGCAAAATCTTTGTTTACTACCCCTGTTGGTGGGGGCAGCAGAATAACAGCCACTGTATCCCCTGCCTGTCGTAAGAGGCAACTAAAAGGGGTCCCAGGTCTCTCAACTTGGAAGCGTGTGTTGGCGAACATGGGGCACTGAGATGAGTCCTGCCACTGCTTCAACTTACTTCTGCCAGGCTCATTTTCATCTACATTTCTGACCTCCCTTGTTCAACTCTTGTTCGTTTCCGGCCCTGACAGTATTAGGTTGCGAGGCCGAGAGAGTCTTTCATTTTCACACCCTTCGTGGCCCTTCTCTTTCTTTAGCCGATACCTTCATTTTTCAAAATGTCGGATCCTTTCCATTTTTATCTAATTAGTGTTGTTACAGATGATGGTTGCCTAGTTGTAGCCTACTTCCTCTTAAAACAATAATCATCACCAGCATCATCTTAGTTTACTGGTGATATAAGCCAAGATTTTAAAAGATACTTGGAGTGTCCGAACAGAACTGCACTAGAGAAACACAATGATACTGTGTATCACTACCAACCGGTGGAGTGCAATGCGAAGCTGCTATTTTAAGGTTATGCTTCATTCCTTGCAGTGGAACGTTCTATTACCTACAAATACTATCAAGCAAATACTCAAAAGTTATGTAACCTAACCTAAATCTCCCATTGTACCGGTATTCGCATGTTTGACGTAACATTTATTGAACGGTGAATACCTACACTCGTTCCTTATCACTATTTGAATCAGAGTTGACCACTTCAGTGATCTTCATGATTTTATGCCAAAATATTAAAATACTGCTCACTTTGGTTTCACTAATAATATGAATTATGAGTCAAAATACACTCATGGAAATAATCCTAATAATATGAGTAACTTTTATTAGTCATGTTGTCTATGAAACACTTTACTAATATTATTAGGAACATCTACTAATAATTTTGACTCATAAACTAATAATTAATATTATTAACTAACAATTTTATGAAACATAATACTAATATTATTAGTTAATATTATTGGTTTCTTACTAATAATATTAGTGAAAGATGTTTTATGAAACAGGGCCCTGGTCTAAGGAGTTTGGACAGCCAAAGTAAGGGACTGCCTGTAGGGGTGAAGTACAGTGGGGACTTCGAGGGCCCTGGGACCACTACGGTAGCTGTGAAGGCCC
This sequence comes from Anabrus simplex, assembly GCF_040414725.1. NCBI lineage: Eukaryota > Metazoa > Arthropoda > Insecta > Orthoptera > Tettigoniidae > Anabrus > Anabrus simplex. The sequence continues at coordinate 201,749,583 of NC_090266.1, read as the reverse complement.
TTCAGGAACTCTGAAAAGTGGTGGCGAAAGGGGGCTCTGGTTAAGACGCAGCAGGTCGTTATGCTACTTAGGTTCCAGAATGGGTAAAAAAATAATTAAATAAATGCAATGTAAATTTTAATCTTATACCAGTTGTATAGTTGTATTTGAAGTAATTCCACATACTGTATATCAGTTGACTATATTTGTAAGTAGTACAGGAGATATTATAAGTAGAATTTTGTAAACAATATAAATTTATTAAGGATGAGCTGTGTGTTTAATAGAAAAAATTGTCAGCGTAAATTGTATAATATTGTATTATAAGAAAATTTTCTTCTGTTGTTAATTTAATATTTAGTGCTTGACAATAATGTATTTTAGTGTACCATTTGCCACCGAGGTAGACACCTCATTTGCAAATAAAGAGATTTTGATTTGATTTTGAACATGGCAACACAAAGGTTGTAGTGGCAGCAGACTGAAAATGAGGTTGTTCAGTAGTCAGTCAGAGGATACTGATGATTCTTCCAACAATGAGCTCACTTTACCATTGTTAAGATTATTTTGAATCTCATTCACATTTTAATGCCTAAATAAGTATGTTTAATGCTGATTATGTAAAAGTTTAAAATGTTTTTAGGACAGTCACTAGTGCTCTGACAGTTGGACGCATGTGTTCTCAGTTCGCCAGAGCTCTCTCTCGCTCCCTCTCTGTATATTTTTATCTTTTTATTTCTTATTCACTGTGGGTAGATCAGATTCTGAGAGATAAATCAGCTTCATTTCTCTGTTTTAAAATCCACCTTACAGTATTGTTCAAGAGGTCACTATATAAATTGACGGAGAACAGCATTTTCATTTCAAGGTTTGGAACATTCTGCTCAATAGCCCTATGTATTTAGTGCATATGTTAAATCCTTCATAGCCTGTGCTTCTGTGATGCTAGGATAAGGAAGGAATATGATGGAGCCTATGCAAAGGCACCATCTCAGTATTTGCCTAGTATTTACATTTCACCATTAAACAGAATAAGTCAATTAATAAAATGCCAAACGTGGACATATTTCACGACGAATGTGTCTTGTTAAGGTCAGTTAGAGGGGAACTCACACAGAGAAAAGACATAAATAGAGTAACATTATTGTGTACCATGAATAATTTAGTCCTTAGATTAATTTAGATTAACAATGTATATTTAAAAAAAATTAAAATAATAAGTTGAAACACACACTTACCACTGTCCTTGGTTCATAAGTATAGCATTACGTTTCATATTTTAATTTTTATTGTAAATTATTTATAAAATAAGAAATGGAAATGTTCTGTAAGTGGGCAGAAATACCTGTTGATCAATCAATCAATCAATCAATCAATCAATCAATCAATCAATCAATCAATCAATCAATCAATCAATCAATCAATCAATCAATAAATAAATAAAATGCCCTACAGTTGATTGTTTATGAGCTACACCTGTTTCTTATTAGCTGGAATGGGGTGGGGAGATAGTTTGTATTTAAGTTTAGAGTCAGGCATGCCATTACAGATATTGCAGAACTTTGCCAGAATGAGAAACAAGGTTGCCATCAAATACGTGCAATACCTGGAGTGTTTGAATATGCCTGACAAGCAATGAGGTGCCTCGATCAGGCGTGCATTCAGGTGTATGGTGCACATTTCTAAGACTTTTTGTATCAGAATGCAGAATGAGCCTGTAACTCATAAACGATCGACTGTATGGTGTATATTGATAGGGACATCATTCTCTGTAGTTTTGGGGAGTATTATCCAACCCCTGATTACTTTCCACATGTTTGGGAATCACCTGTAGAATGCTTTTCTGTTCTTTCATCAAATAACAAAAACTAAGTAATGTTACACTGGACTGACAGATGACAATAGTCTCCCTAATTTCATCTTAAAATAAATAACCTTATTATTTCTGAACAAATACAACAATATAATTTCTGACAATAATACCTGAGCAAGCATTTCCTGATAATCTTCCTCTTCAAGGCGTTCATTAATATCCAAGGTCAAGCGCTTTACACGTTCCTTTTCAGCACGCTCAGCCTAAAAAGAAGATGAAAAGAGATGAGATTGGAGGTAAGTTAATAGTGGTGATCAAATAAAAACTCAATCATTCAAAGCATTTTAACATTGAAAAATTCTATTATAAAACTGGATACATACTCAAATTCACAAAAGTATTTTAAATTACTCTTGCCTGCTGACATGAGAAAATTTGAATTAATAACTAGCAATGAGACAGTAAGCAAGGAAAGGGATGGACAAAATGGGATTAAAAAACTACAACAAAATAACAATCCTACGTGCGTGCGCGTGTTCCTTTACCTTTCCTACCTTCATTTTTGTCCTGATATTTACAGTATTTGTACACTTGTTTCTTTCTTTCTCAATATGCTACATACATGTACTATACTAGCAGTAACTGATGTATAAATGTGAATGACAGAACAAGTAAATGACGAAATTAAAAAGAATTATGTTCACACTTTATATAAATATAATGAGTCAAAAATTTGTTTTATTATATAGATAACAATAGAATGCTGATCATTACTTTTACAATTTGCTGTACGTTGCACTTACACAGATAGGTCTTATGGCAACAAGGGGATAGGAAAGGGCTAGGAGTGGAAAGGAACCAAATGTGGCCTTAATTAAGGTACAGCTCCAGCATTTGCATGGTGCAAAAATGGGAAACCACGGAAAACCATCTTCAGGGCTTCCAACCTACTATATTCCAAATGCAAGTGGACACTACGTGCATTTGTGTGGTCTGCTGTTAATTTCTATGTGCTAATCACAAAAAAAAAAAGTGTATCACAAATTTTTCAGAAATTTATGGCTAATACTAGGTTAATAACAATGTGAAGGTGGGAATAATAAATGTTGTGACACTGATGGGAATATCAGAGGAGTTGATTTTATGGAGAAAGAGAATGTTGCAATGATGTGACTGAGTGAGGTCAAGTGGAGGATGAGTAGAGGGTACACCCTATACTGGAGTGATGGTGGTGAGACAAAGAATGGAGTAGGAGTGATTGTTAACAAAATCCTGGATGAAAATGTTGATAGGGTAGACTACGCTAGTGATAGAATAATCAGAGTACGACTGAGGATGGAAGAAGGAATGAAAGATTTCAACCAAGTTTATGCACCCCAAATTGGAAACAGTGAGGAAAATATAGAGGAATTCTTGGAGACACTCGAGGAGGTAATCGATGTGGGGGTGACAGTCGTGGGAGACCTCAATGCGCATAATGGAAATGACAGAATTGGTAAAGAAGAAGTGATCGGTCCATTTGGATGGAGATAAGTTGATTGAATTTTGTGAGAGAAATTGTGGGTAACACTTGGTTTAGAAAGAAGAATAGTAGAAAGATCACTAGATATGGCTGGGGTGAAAGAAGGACAAAAACAGTTATTGATTATTTTTTTTGTTGAGAAAATAAATCGTAAAGTGTAAATAGATGTAACTGCACTACCAGGTGAGGTGTTTAATGGAGACCACAGAGTAGTGGAAGCAAAATTGAAAATAGCTAAAATTGAGAGAGTAAACAAAATAAGACAGAAGAAAATAAAAGTACAGAAATTAAAAGATAAAAGAACCCACGAGAAATTTCAGGAGGAATTAAAAAAGTACTTTCCTCTATCAGAAATAGAAAGTGTGGAAAAAGAATGGACCAAATTTAAAAACTCATTTGTAAGTTGTGCAGAGAAGATTTGCAGCACAACTTTGGCAAGAGTGAAGGATAAGGGGGCACCTGGGTGGAATGAAAAGGTGAAGGATGTTGTTAAACAAAAGAAGAAAGAATGGCACAAATGGAATAGAGATAGGAAAGAAGGCAGTAAGATTAAGTATCAGGAAATTAAAAGTAAGTGTAGAAAGGTGGTAAATGAGGCAAAGAAAAAAATGTTGGGAGAAGTTCACACAATTGGTAAAGGATGTAAATGGTGGAAAAAAGATGCTGTATGGATTGATAAAAAAATGAGAAAAGAAATAATCTACATAAAGCACGTGAAGGAAGAAAGTGGAAATGTAATAACGGACCCACAGGAGATGAAGGATAGGTGGAAATACGAAGGTGTTTTTTTTTTCAACCTCCGATCGCTCAGGTAAAGAACCACACAAGCTGTGGGAACTGTTCGCGCTTGGAAGGTGACTGCGCAAGTCCTCCCCTCAACCCGTGGTCACAGCCAACTTCCTCATACTAGTGTGAGCTGAGGTACTGGCACGGAAACATGGACGCTACTATTGACGCTCCCGCCAAATGTGAGGTGCGTAGTGTGATACGTTTCCTTCAAGCAGAAGGGAATAGTGCAGCTGACATTCATCGACGAATGAGTCGAGTATACAGTCCAAACGTTATGAGTGATGGTGTTGTGCGTGAATGGTGCAGGAAGTTCAAAGAAGGCTGTACCGATGTTCACGATGAAGGGGGGCAAGGACGCAAATCTGTCGCTACAGATGACATTGTTCATGAAATTGACCAAGAGGTTCGCAAGAACCGAAGGTTTACCGTAAGCGAGTTGTGTGAGAAATTCCCTGCAGTTTCAAGGTCATCTGTTTACAAGATCATAACAGAACACCTGCGCTACCAGAAATTGTGAGCCCGATGGGTTCTGAGGATGTTGTCTGATGACCACAAAAGTCGCCGGATGGCAGCAGCGTTGCTGTTTCTTACCCGTTATGAGGCTGAAGGTGGTGATTTGTTGAAGAAAATTGTGACTGGCAATGAGAATTGGGTTTTGTACGTCACCACCGAAACAAAAAAAAACAATCACGTCAATGGATGCACACGCACTCACCAAACAAACCGAAGAAGTTTAAGCAAACCTTCAACGAAAGAAAGATGATGGCTACAGTCTTTTGGGACCAAAAAGGTGTGTTGCTTGTTGAGTTCATGGAACAGGGCTCTACGATCAATGCAGCTGTTTATTGCCAGACTTTACGACGACTGCGGAGGGCCATACAGAACAAACAACGAGGCATGCTGACGTCTGGAATCCTCTTCATTCATGACAACGCATGCCCTCACAGTGCTCGTGTCACCCAACAACTTCTGCAGGAGGAATTTCGATGGGACGTTTTTGACCACCCACCGTACAGTCCCGATTTAGCGCCGAGTGACTTCCACCTCTTCCCGGGACTGAAAAAGTGGCTGAGAGGGCAGAGGTTCCAGGAGGATGAAGACCTTCAAACCAACGTTCGGGCCTATCTGAACTCACTGGCGGCAACACACTGTGCAGAGGGGATCGAAAAGCTTGTCCACAGGTATAACAAATGCCTCAACCTTCATGGTGATTATGTCGAACATTTGGTAATAAATTAATTTGGATACGTACACTTGTCTTTCATTTACGACCCTCCGGAGGTTGAAAAAAAAAAAAAAAAAACGCCCTCATACTATTTCGATAAACTCCTGAATGTGAGAAATGATGCAGTAGAGAGTGTGGTGGTAAATGATGATGATCCTGAAATGGAGAGTGATATTGCAATGGCAGAGGTGGAAATGGCTGTTAAACTAATGAAAACAGGAAAAGCAGTAGGGACGGATGAAATATGTGTGGAAATGATAAAGGCAGCAGGAACTATTGGTCTATATTGGTTATATGATCTGTCCAGTAGTCATCACTGTTTCTTGCGGTCCTTGTAACAAGGACATATTTTTTATCACATTGCCTGGTGATGATATAGTGAAGGATGTACCAGTGCTTTGAGCGAGGATGCATCCAAGTGGTCTTGTAGCGATTTGGCAGGCGGAACTGAGTATTAGTAATAAAGAGTTCATGTTCAGCACGTAAACCAAGGAGCAGCAGACCATTGGCATTACAGTTGCCAAGTCCATGTTTTCCCTTCACATTGCTCCATAATAGGTGATCTTTACCTACTCTGGCGTTGAAATCGCTAAATAGTAAGAGCTCATCTCTTGGTGGTACTTGGTGATGGTAGTGCTCAGCAGGTTGTAGAATTGGTCTTCAGCTTCTACATCAGCATCCAAGGTGGGGGCATATGTGGAGATGAGTGGCACCGATTTAGCTCCTGAGAGTGGGATTCGGAGAGTCATAATTCTTTCGCTGACAGCGGTTGGAGTTAGCTGATAATCATTCACCAAGGTGGTCTTCACAGCGAATCCAACACCATGAATGCAGTGTTCTCCCTCATCTTTTCCCTTCCAAAAGATTGTGTAACCTGAGCTGAACTCTGTAAGTTTACCTTTACTGGACGGTCTTGGTTTCACTTAAGGCAGCAATATCAATGTTCAATCGCCCAAGCTCATGGGTGACAAGCGCTGTTCTTCTCTCAGGTATGTTATTGTCTTTCAAATCAAGTAGGGTTTGAATATTCCAGGTCTCTATAATCAAAGTTTTGGTAATCTTAGTTTTTCGACTGCATAAGGGGTGACCCGCTGGGTGTGGCTTCCCAGCCGGCTGAGTGTGACTACCGATGTTTAGCCCACATTTTCTAGGGCCTTCCCCATTCAGGGTGGGCAGCGGTGATCCTTTTTTTTTTTTCCTATTTGCTTTACGTCGCACCAACACATATACGTCTTATGGCAACGATGGGACAGGAAAGGCCTAGGAATGAGAAGAAAGCGGCCATGGCCTTAATTAAGGTACAGTCCCAGCATTTACCTGGTGTGAAAATGGGAAACCACGGAAAACCATATTCAGGGCTGCCGACAGTGGGATTCGAACCCACTATTTCCCGGATGCGAGCTCACAGCTGCGCACCCCTAACCGCAAGACCAACTCGCCTGGTAGCGGTGATCCTAAATAGGCCTGCCCAAACACAGATGCAGGACTGAATTCCTAAGTAGTCACGGGGTCTCAGAAAGATGACCATCACACATCTGCTGCCAACGTGCAGGTCTGAACTACAGGCTTCAAGTTTCACCCGAAAACCTGCCTCCACCATCCTTATCCCATTGCCGTTGGACTTAAGTTGAAGGGAGTGACAGCAGGAAAAGGTGCCACAAGCGGGATTTTGTTTAAGGTGGATCGCAGCTTGCAAGGAAGTGACTCACACATTATGATCTCGGAACTATACTTGAGGCACAATTGAAATGCGACGTGCAGGTTGTAGTACCACAACTGCTACAGACTGCCGCAGACTCGAAATACCACTGAGTTGCGCCTTCATAGCCAGTCCATCTGGCATGACCTCATGTGCCTCCAGGGCCGTTGAGAACCACAAAAAGGAGGTTCCTCCGTCCGTTTTGCCGTTAGGCCAAAAACACAGTTGATGGTTTCAAGTGTCATTTCCTACACTGAGGGGATCATCACCCCACCCAAAGGGGCTCATCTGCCAGAAGCCGTTGACCCCTATGGGGGGGTCGAATTATTTACCATTGCTCAACACTCAGCGTTAGCAGTTTTTACAGCTGGTTGCCAAGCCAGCTAACCCCCCCTCCTTTCCCATTCCGGACTTGGGACCGGATAATAAAATATAATACAGTGAAATTATTTTGTGTAATGTAGCAGTTTTACTCACCATCATCGCTACTCCCCGTATTGCACCTCCAAGCTCGTTCAATGTCAACAACCTTGGACTTCGCTGAAGTCACTGAAGAACTTTCCTCTACATTCTAGAAACTTGTGTGCCTCTACATTCTAGAAACTTACATGCATGTGTACTCTCCCTATGTTCTCCCCGCTCCAACAACTATATAGAGGCAGCAATGTTCTCGTAAAAATTGGAGTTTGTCGTGTTGGTGTGTTTGGGTTAAGGAGTGCAACTTAGTTTTATTCTTGGGTGCTAGTCTCCCCGCTATTTATTCTTCATGCACAACAAGGTAAGAGGCAAAGAAAGAGACTAACTTCTACGCTATGAATAATTTCACATGTTTAACCTCCCACTGTGATTTTGGACTTGAACATTTCTAAAAGAAACTTTGAAGTAGCACACTTTGATAGACAGGAAGGCAACATGACTACTTACTACTCACTTATGCTAATTCTCTGAAATGAGTTTTTACTTCATTTCTCTTCTACAGTGATCGTAAGACATTGAGTATGACATTTGTGCATATTCGTGCTTGAGAAAGGGTTTTGTAATTTAATACCTTGTGGGTTTTGTTTTTTTGTGGAACCTACAAAGGGACTAATTCTATTCAACTAAATTTTGTAAATTGTGAAGTCCTTTGTGTCCACGTTTCTTATATTTGTGTCCATGTTTCTTATATAATTGGGTAATGCTATTTTCTCCCCTTGGTATTTGGTGCAAAAACCTTAATATTGTAATCCACTAGCATCCCTCCCCCATCTCCCTCACTTTTCTCTTAAAAGTCATTGTGTAACTTGCATGTTCTAGTTTTTGGCCTTCTTATTAGGATTCTTGTAAGATATTTTTATTCTTCCTATATTTTACATACTGGTTGATGGGTATAAAGTGAAATCTGTATTTGTTACTTGTTGGCTTTATGAATTATAAAGTTTTATCTAGTCAAGTTTAATACTACTTAGGGAATATCTGTCTAAGATTTTCCTGATGCCCACTGGGCTTGTAAATGTTAACTTCTCATGATAATTAACTAAAATCCTTTTTCATAGCTTAAGGCTTTTTATAATCTATAGGTGGTTGGTCCACGAATTGTGCCTTACTAGCAATTGGTATCATTGTTCTTTATCCCTATGATTTTATTCCAACTGCGAGTCATGTATCTGTTTTTTACCTTCAAGTGGCTTGTGAAGTTAGGGCTAAATGTATTTATCAAATCCTGATTTAAGGTCATGCTTTCCAACCTAACTGTTATTATGACTATTACTGTTAATGCTGATGTTTGGAAATAATATATGGAAAGTTCAAATTTGCCTTTTCACTTAAAATTTACTCTCCCTTTGTCAATTATATCGTTGCAATATCTTATATCTTTTTGGTTCACGGTACACTCTACTAACTGGCAACCTGTCGCTTCCTGACCACTTACGTTTAAGTCTGGTTTTGGTTTTTCTTTTCAAATTAAACCATTCTATGGAGTCTTACTTTATTGCTGGCTTTAGAAAGGAAATTTAAACTTGAAGGTATCATTGAACTGGGTAGTTGAATATTTATTACTATTTGTTATTTATATGCCAGCCCAGTGGTGTAGGGGTAGCGTGCCTGCCTCTTACCCGGAGGTCCCGGGTTCGATTCCCGGCCACGTCAGGGATTTTTACCTGGATCTGAGGGCTGGTTCGAGGTCCACTCAGCCTACATGAATAGAACTGAAGAGCTATCTGATGGTGAGATAGTGGCCCCGGTCTAGAAAGCCAAGAATAATGGCCGAGAGGATTCGATGTGCTGACCACATGACACCTCATAATCTGCAGGCCTTCGGGCTGAGCAGCGGTCGCTTGGTAGGCCAAGGCCCTGCAAGGGCTGTAGTGCCATGGGGTTTGGTTTGATTTTTATTTGTTATTTATTATTTTTTTTGCTAGGGGCTTTACGTCGCACCGACACAGATAAGTCTTATGGTGACGATGGGATAGAAAAGGCCTAGGAGTTGGAAGGAAGCGGCCGTGGCCTTAATTAAGGTACAGCCCCAGCATTTGCCTGGTGTGAAAATGGGAAACCACGGAAAACCATTTTCAGGGCTGCCGATAGTGGGATTCGAACCTACTATCTCCCGGATGCAAGCTCACAGCCGCGCGCCTCTACGCGCACGGCCAACGCGCCCGGTTTATTTATTATTATAAATTATTTTATATTTATTGTTTGACTATCTAACTTACAAAGTATGCTACCATGTCAGATTTTTAGTTGAAGTTAAATGCTAAGTAACAGTACAACCCTCCTCAAAATTCATCACAGTTACAGCAAGCACCTAGTATAGCCATATGGCAATGGCAAAGTTTTTGTAAAGTATACATAAAAACATTATTAAACTGACTTGTAAAGGGTCATTCAATTAATGTAGAACCGCAGCTGAGGTCGGCAAGCTATTGCTTCCTGCCGGCTGGGTGATACAAGAGCAAGCTAGACCGACTGCTTGATAAATTCTAATGCTCCTTAAAAGTACTTCCCAGCCCCTCAGTGTAGGGGTAGTGTGCCTGCCTCTTACACAGAGGCCCTGGATTCGATTTCCGGCTAGGTCAGGGATTTTTATTTGGATCTGAGGGCAGGTTCAATGTCCACTTAGCCTATGTGAATACAATTGAGGAGCTATCTGACAGTAAGATAGCGGCTCTGGTCTAGAAAGCAAAGAATAATGGCCAAGAGGAATAGTTTCGTTAACCACATGACACCTTGTAATCTGCAGGCCTTTGGGCTGAGCAGCAGTCGCTTGGTAGGCCATGCCCTTCTTAGGGGCTGTTTCGCCAATGGGTTTTAAAAGTACTCAACCATAATGTTTCATCATGAAGAGGTTCCTCGTTTATCAGATTAGGTTTATTGGCACTCCAATATTGGCTGTTTTGATAATTTGCATCCCTATGTAAATGAAAACTAAGCTTTGTCTGAGAAGAGAATGAGATTGCGTTCAATTTCTCTGTCATGTACTTTATTCAAAATCTATTCACTAAATCTAATTCTACACAGAGGATCACCCGGTTTAAGTTCTTGCACCACAGTACATTTATAGGGTTTGAACTTACATAATTGCATAACACTTTGTATAGAAACATAAAAAATTCCCACTTGCTCAGAAAGAGAGCTAAGAGATTTCTTACAAGTATTTTTCAGGTGCTGTCTAATGTCCTAAAACTTTTCTTCTGTTAGTACTGTATGTTGCCTTCTTCACTTCTTATCATTAATGTTTCCTGTTTCAAAAATTTACTAATCTATGAACCAGGCCTCGACTTGAAACTCGAACACCTGGTAATTTCTCTTGAAATAATCTCCTAATAGCACGAGTGGATTCTGTACAGAAATACGATTCGTAAATAAACACTCAAAGTGGAATACAAGAATTAGGCCTATTATTATTATTTTTTTCTTTTTCCATTTATTCTCACTTCACTCTGCACACAAGTGTCGCCCTCATTGAAACTCTAAACAAACTGCGTTGTGAGACAAAACCAAAACCAGTAGTCCCTGCTGGCTCCCCTCCCTCCCATGCAACTGTTGACTTAGTCACTTCCAGCAGCCGTTCTGGTTCTGAGATAATTGGATGACCCAGTATTATTTTCTGTAATGCCACAGAAGACAAATCAAACAAAAAAATTAAACACAAATGGGTTAATGGACACCACAGACCATAATTTTTCCCTTAAAATGTGTTCTTTCAAGCAGCAGTAAATCTACTAAGATGGATCTTATGCAATTAAATCACTCCTAAATACCAACATACAAATTCAGCATCCTTGAGTAAAGAATGTCTAAATAATTATGATAAGAAGCTGGTTTTTCAGGAATGAAAATAGTTCCTTAAAATTAATTAGTTATTAAAAAAACACACCTCTTCACGATTTTTAAGGTTGAGAGCCATTTCAGAGTCAACTGGTACAGCCAAATTCTTATACTGCTGTTTATGACCTTTCCTCAACATCAGCACAAAGTTAACAATGGATTTTTTAGTCTCCTCTTCTTGAAGTTGTTCTGAAAAGAAGAAAAAAAAAAATCAGTTATCTATATATTATACAAAATAACATGTCCTGACTGACTGATTCATCATCGAGCCAAAACTACTGAACATAAAGAAGTGAAATTTTGGGGATACATTTATATTAAAGTGTAGGTGCTCACTAAAGGAGGATTTCTGAATATTCCTTCGTTCAGGAGGGTGAAAACTGGGATGAATTTTTAAAATGATTATATCTATATCTCAAAATCTTAACAATTTAAAGATGTGAAAATTGGTATTTGGAATTTCCTTTAAACATAAAGAAACACTCATTTTTTTCTTTTTTGCAAAACCCACTTAAGGGGGGTAAAAATAAGTGAAAAAAGGGATTAATAATTTTTATGAGTATACTTATAACTCAAAAACTGAAGATATTATAGACGTGAAAAATTGGTATTTGAAATCTCTTTTAAAGTAAAGAAACATGCATTTTTTGTTTTTGGAAAATCCACTCAAGGGGGTTAAAAGAAATGAAAATGGGGTGAATATTTAAAATGAGTATATCTCAAAAACTCAACAAGTTACAGACGTAAAAACTGGTATTTGGAATCTCCTTTAAAAATTAAGTATGTATTTTCTTCAGAAAATCCACTTGGGGAGGGGGGAGGAGGCGTGAAAAGGACTGAAAAAGGGGTTGAATGCTTTAACAGGGATACTTATATCTCAAAAAAAAAAAAAAAAATGCTACATATGTGAAAATTGGTATTTGGAATCTCATAAGATAATAAAGAACATCATTACACAATGAATGCACTTTTCTCACCCCCCTTGTTTGGGTCATCAGACCATAGATTATTTTGTTATAGTGAAAGCCATTTCCTTTTAGTTTTGAATTTGTTAACATATAACCTTTAAGTTTTCGAATCTGTGGAAACTAATTAAATACTAGATAATGACTGGAAAGGAAAACAATTCATTAATGACAAAACGATTTGTTTCATTCCTAAAAGAATAATCACATTCTAGCAAATTACTGTTATTATGTGCATATAACTTCAATTTTATTTTTCACAGACACCAGCACAGATCTTAAAATTATTCACATTGAAAATAACAGCAAATCAATAAATATAAATGGGGCAATAGAAATATCAACCGAAACCACCTCAGAACCACACACTCCCCACTATTCACTCCAGTAAATTACATCAATATACCAATAAAGCACAACATCCACACTCCTTATAAACATTAGCTTTTATTAATTCACTAGTGCACAATAAGATATTCCAAAAGCAATTTCAAAGTATAAACAAAAACAAATAGACTATACCTATATATCCACAAAAAACCTATTGATATCACCGCGCATGGCAAGTGGAAAATATCCGACAAAAGACCAACAACCTGGCATGATACTAAGGACTGCATGACACCGTCCAGACTGAGAGGAGAGGACACACAACAGACAGAGTGCTATAAGATTAAGTTTTAAAACCTTGCACATTTATTATGGCAATGAACACAAAATATTAACAAAAAATGTTTTTGCATGTGTTCATAATAATCACCCATTCTTAAACTTCTTAATCAATAACATAAAAAATTACCTCTCCTTCATCCATCACCTCACCCCAACCACCACACAACTCCTAGTCAGAGAAAGGGCACAACCGTTTAAGTGGTCCAGTCCACCCCCTCTCGGAAGGGGAACGGAAAGTTTTTCATGAGATTACCAATTTAAAGAAACAAAATGATATACATAAATACATCTTCATTATAAACTGTTATGCCTTTCAACTTTCAGTCCGCAGGCCTCAGTGAATTTACTAATTGGCACAAAAATCCTCTATTTTAACTACTTCTGTGGCCTTGTTTAGTTCTATATCTCTTTAAATTTTGTTAGAAACTGAATCTAGCCATTGTCATCTTTGTCCCCCTCCACTCCTATTACCCTCCATAATAGAGTCCAGTATTCTCCTAGGTAACATGTCCTCCTCTATTCACCACATGATCCCACCATTGAAGCCAGTTTATGTGTACAGCTTCATCCATCAAGTTCATTCCTAACTCAGCCTTTATTTCCTCATTCCGAGTACCATCCTGCTACTGTTCCACGTGTTTGTAACAGAGATTATTCTCGCTACTTTCATGTCTGTTGCTTCTAGCTTATGAATAAGATATCCCGAGTCCACCAAGTTTTCACTCCCGTAAAGCAAAATTGGCCTGAAAACAGACTGATCTAAAGATAGTTTTGTCCGGGAGCTGACTTCCTTCTTACAGGATACTGTTGATTGCAACTGCGAGCTCACTGCACCTTGATTCAATCTCACATACTATACTACCATCCTAGGAGAACACTCATCCTCAATACTTGAAATTATCTACCTGTTCCAGCTTCATATCCCCAATCTGACATTCAATTCTCGTGGATTTCTTATCTACTGACATCACTTTAATCTTGGAAAGACTAATTTTTATACCATACTCATTGCACCAATTTTCAAGTGCCAAGATATTAAACTGCAGACTGCCATTAAGACCAAGTCCTCTGCATAGGCCAGACTGTTTACTGAACTTTCAAGTAACTGATCCTTCCCTGCCACTTTATAACTTTCAGCAGATGATCCATGTAAACAATGAACAAAAAAGGTGAAAGATGACAGCGTTGTCTAACCCCTGTATGTACCTTGAACCAAGAACTCATTCTACCATTAATTTTCACTGCAGCCCAATTGACAACATAAATGCCTTCGATTGATTTTAATCTACCCTTTATCCCATAGTTCCCCAATAAGGCAAACATCTTTTCCCTTGGTCATATGCCTTCTCTACATCTACAAAATGTAACTGCCTATTCCTCTCAAAGCACTTTTTAATTACCTGACACATACTGAAAATCTGATCATGACATCCCCTCTGCGGTCCGAAACCACACTAATTTCCATCCAACTTATTCTCAACCACTGATCGCACCCTCCCTTCCAAGATGCCAGTGAACAACTTGCCTGGTATACTGATCAATGAGATACCTTGATAGTTGTTGCAATCCTTCCTGTTCCCTTGTTTACAGGTAGGTGCAATTACTGCTTTTGTCCAATCTGAAGGTACGTTACTTTGAACACCACTGTCGGCAATGCTGAAGATGGTTTTCCTTGGTTTCCTACTTTCACATCAGGCAAAAGCTGGGACTATACCTTAATAAAGTTCACGGCCACTTCATTCCCACTCCTAGCCTTTGACTGTCCCAGTGTCACTATAAGACCTATTTGTGTCATTGCAATGTAACAAAAATGTTAGAATTAAGCTAATGTTATTAACTATTCCATGTTATATACACTTCCAAGTAAATTAGGACTTTATAAAGAAAAAAATTAAGTGTACCCTCCTAATTCAATACAAAACATAATTCCATCATTAGATGGACCAATAAAATTCAAACATGTTTCCACTCATTTGAGCCATCTTCCGTGAAATAAGGGCGGGGGGTTAAAGTAATCTACATAATACAAACTATAAATGTGCTAAAACATAATGAAGGAAGAAATGAAAAGTAAAGGAGACATGACGGAAATAAAAACAATTACAATATACAATATTTACATCACTAGAAAGAGCAATAACTTGCTGGGACAAATTCAGTGAAAAAAAGTTAATATAAAACATAATTGAGTCCAAAAAGTGTGCTAGCCAAAGAAGAAAAGAAAACAAATGATACAGACGGAAACGAACAATAAGTGCTTGTAGTGAGGTTGCGGACCTCTTAGTCTAATTTTTTTAAAAGTTTGATAACAGGAGGGGAGTGAAAAAGCTTGAGAAACCAAGTTTGAGAGGAGACAATGTGCCAGGTGAAATGTATGTGGCAAGTGATGGAAAAACGCCGATAAATTAAAAATTTTAGAATAGCAGCATTCTCAATTTCTTTTCAATTTAGCGGCCCCATTCTCGAAGATTGTTTCCAGTGTCGGCTAGGTGTGTTTACATTATTTTAAATTGTCGGGTGGCAGCGACAAAATTGAGAAACTGTGTTAGAGAAGTAACAGGTGTATGGTAAACTGTAAGTGACCATAGTGGAAACCGCCAATGAAGTTCTAATCTGTAATGGAAAAAATGAGGTTGTGTGAGAAACTTGCGGTGAAGCAAGTGACCTGTTGATTTAATGTGTTGTCAAAACAAGTGTTTTATTAAGTGTATTGAAATTCAGAGCGCTGGATGGCGCGATAAACTGCTCCTTCTGGCAGTTATTTCAAAGGAAACAATTCTCATAATCTTTTTATTGTAGTTAGCTTTTATGCCCTTTTGAAAGTTAAATGTCACTTCCTAGTCCTATCATGGAGTCCTTAAATTCATGTTTACAATTGAGCTTTCCCCACTATATATTTTACATGCCCCGTTCATCCCCGTGTTCGCTGATACCTCTATATTTATATTTTTGATGACTTAAAAAATGAACCGACACCCCTGAGATAAATGCTAGTCTGGGACTCGGGAGGTGGACGGGTGCAATATATGTATCTTGTTTGACGTAATGTTGGCAACAGTATAGATTTTTAAATGGAACTCCAACAAGTCAAAGCCCTATAATTGTACCATATGTATATATCTTAACAGTAGTATTATATTAGAATAAGGCATTCTTGTTAAATTAGCTTTTAGTAATGTTTTATGTACAATCGCTATTAAGCAGGTTCACCAACAGCTGATGATGACCTATTTGCGGGTCGAAACCGGTACTGTTTTAATGTAGATAATTTTAAACATTTTGTAAATAAAGTATTGATTAGGTGGAAAACTCATTCTTCATACTAATGCTGCTATTCTAAAATTTTAAATTCATCAGCGTTTTTTCATCACTTGTCACATACATTTCACCTGGCATGTTGTCTCCTCTCAAACTTGGTTTCTGAAGCTTTTTCACTCCCCTCCTAGCCATTCGTGGTGATGGTGTTTCTACAGACTGTCAGCCTGAAATTTCAACACAAGTGTTTTTGTCCTGTTTTTGAATTATTATCAAACTAAAAAAATTTTAGACTAAAAGGTCCGCAACCTCACTACAAGCACTTATTGTTCGTTTCCGTCTGTATCATTTCTTTTCTACTTAGGCTAGCATACTTTTTGGGCTCAATTATGTTTTATATTAACCTTTTTTTCACTGAATTTGTCTCAGCAAGTTATTTATTGTTCCTTCTTTTTTTTTCTTTTTTTGTTATTTGCTTTACGTCGCACCGACACAGATAGGTCTTACGGCGACGATGGGGTAGGAAAGGCCTAGGAATTGGAAAGAAGTGGCCGTGGCCTTAATTAAGGTACAGCCCCGGCATTTGCCTGGTGTGAAAATGGGAAACCACGGAAAACCATCTTCAGGGCTGCCGACCGTGGAGCTCGAACCCACGATCTCCCGATTACTGGATACTGACCGCATTTAAGCGACTGCAGCTATCGAGCTCGGTATTGTTCCTTCTAGTGATGTAAATATTGTTATTGTTTTTATTTCCGTCATGTCTCCTTTACTTTTCATTTGTTCCTTCATTATGTTCTTAGCACATTTCTAGCTTGTATTATGTAGATTACTTTAACCCCCACCCTTATTTCACTGAAGATGGCTCAAACGAGTGGAAACATGTTTGGATTTTATTGCTCCATCTAATCATGGAATTATGTTTTGTGTTGAATTAGGAGGATACATTTAATTTTTTCCTTTGTAAAGTGAAAACCATCAATACGGAATGATTCTAATATCTTGTAAGAAAAGTAAATTAGGAGTTAATTATTTATGTAAAATCAAGAGCTGTGCAGTGAACAGAACAGGGATGTACTTCTTGTAAAACCATTGTTAAACAGTCACCAGAATTGGCATGGTCAAATATTTTAGTCTTTTTTCCTCTTTGACTTATTTTAAAACATTTTTCCATAAATTTAAGGGCATTTTATCAATCATTTTTAGTGATTCTTTAGGTCATCAACATTTTGTCCCCTACTCATTGTAAGGGAAATTATGCTTGGAATTAAAAGAAAAACATTAACTACAGTACAAATGTTTTCAATTATAAGCCCTGAGCTGAATGTAATATTAATGTCATGTTGTCTGCCATTTCAATGTGCAACCTTGGGAGGAGTGAGCTAGCCTGGCTCCAACGATGGGCAATATCACTGAGTTACAGCCCCGCTCTCTTGTCACTGCAAACAACCATTCAGAGATAAGTCATGCATGCATTGGCCTGCCCATCTGCTACAACTCCTGTCAACACTCTGTGCCCTCTGACAGTAGGAGAAGCAACCAGAAAGGTGTAACCAGAACATTTGATTTCTCCTCATCCTAAGTATCTGGAAAAGCTGGCCTCCCTACATAACAATGATTAAACTTTATAGGGTCCACCTATTCAATACAATAATAATGTTGTCTAGATGTAATTACAACATTCTAAATTTATTCAGGACTAGTTTCGATGTATTTTTGCGTCATCCTCAGTTGTACAAAGAACTTGGAAAACAGGCAATTATATAAATCTCATGATAAATATTAACCTATTTACATAAGATATAAACCTTATGACGTCTACATTAAAATGACGACACATGATGAAACCTTTGAACTGTAATGTTTAACTATTCTTTCTTTTCCAGCAAGTTGAAGACTTGCGAGTCAAATATACTGGATATTGAGCAACAATTATCAAGATGATTCATGTCTTTGAGAACATACAGTACCGAGTTCAAAATATTTGGTTTGCAAACTACAATAATAAAACAGCTTGTATTTTAAAACATTTTGTACATTAATTCAATTATAGTTCTTAGACTGTGTTTCTCACGTGGAGCCTTCTTTAAATAAACGTGAATAAAAACAGCTGAATAAGATTTGAGTTTGACGATATTCTTCTATGTCTAAAAGGCCTTTGAGGTGGAAACATGTAAAAAGATCCTTAAGATGTAAACAGGAACTGCATTTCCCAGTTCAAATGTGGTACCTGTGAATAATAAAAAACGTTAATAATAAATCTAAGCGGAAAGTTATAAGGTCCTACTCAATAATATAAGTGTTTATAAGACTCACCCCAAACGGCCATAGACTGAACGTAGTGCAAATGAAGTGCAATGAGCAATGAACAGCTTGAGTCAGGTAAGCATATCTGGATGGGACAAGGGAGGGGTGATAGGGGTAGGCAGGAGAAGGGCGTGTGGAGCGGTCATGTGGAGGGGATCTGGGAGGGGGTGTGGCCGACAAAACGAATATTGAGAAAACTTGTTGCGCATAATGCATAAAATTCAACTCTTGTCTGGAATTTGAACATTTTTAAGAAATGCTATAAGGAAATCAAAGAAAACTTTCAATCTCCGACATATATCATTTAGATTAAGATTTGAATTGAAATACGGGTTTAAGTGGATATAACAGAATTCAGTAGCATCCATAACGAACCTTAACTAAAGTCTCTAGTATCTGAATGTCTTGCTCTATACTTGTGAAATTGTGTTCTAATTCATGAACATGTTGTCCTACCGTAGATAATCTATTATACCTCACAGCATTAACATGTTCAGCATATCATGTCTTGAAGCTGCGCCCCGTTTGCCTCAGATAAGCGCAGCCACAGTCGTTACATTGAAACCTATATACTCCTGACTTGAGATAAGGTTTGGATTTATTTATAGAGGTTGAATTATGTAACACCTCAGTACTCTTATTATCAGTATGAAAGGATACCTTAACTTTATTCTTATTAAAAATGTTAGTGACCTTATAATTATTATTAAACGTGAAAGTTGAGTAAGAATTATGACTAGGTTTGTCTTTACATAGCGTGTTTTGTGGGAGATGTCTAATCTTATTGATTATACGTTCGGTGAAAGCTCCTTCATAGCCGTTAGCGTAAGACATAGAGCAGATGGTGTTCAATTCCTTGTTCAAATCAGCTTTTGACATTGGGATCCTAAAGGTGCGATCTACTAGACTAATGTATGTAGCTCTTTTTTGGACTTGTGGGTGTACCGAATCCTGTCTTATGGTAACATCTGCATGTGTGGGCTTTCTAAAACTGTTGAATGTAAAAGATGAAGGAAGTCTATTGATTATTAAATCTAAAAAATTAATTGTGCCATTATTTTCCAATTCCAATGTGGACTTAATATGTGGGTCTATACTACTGAGTTTTTCCAGGGCAGCAGTCGCCTCTGTTACCTGCTCATCCAGCACTACGAACGTATCATCGACATACCTAGACCAATAATGTATATTAGTGAATTTGTTTCCGTTATCTATTACAGTGATCTCTAAAAAATCCAAATAAATTTCAGCTAGAATTTCTGAGACCAGAGACCCCATTGTTAACCCATCTAGCTTATAAATTACTTTGTCGAAGACGAAGTAATTTTTATCAATTAGCAACTTTAGTATGTCCATAAAATCTTGTATTTCCAATTTGCTTAGGAGACTGAGTCTTTAAATTTTTACTGATGATTGGTAGTAGCTTACTAGTTTTTATGCTTGGAAACACATTAGCAATGTCAAACGAATGTATTGTATGATATGGCTGTAATTTAAAGTCGCTCAATTTATTGACCAATTCTATAATATTCCTGATTGATTGTTAGCTGTGAATTTGTAATGTTGTCTAAGGAATTTCTGAACAAACTGCGTCATTTTATAAAGAGGACTGGGTCTGTAATTTATTATGGGTCGAATGGGGACCCCGGCCTTGTGGATCTTTGGAAGCGCTTTAGCTGTTGGAAGTCCCGGGTTCATATTAATTAATTTATACTTCTCCTGTTCCGTAAAAAAGAAAAGCCGCATTCTTTAATGTTTATTCTAATTGTTTTTGAAGTAGTTGTGATGGATCTTTCTTGGAAACAGCAGAAGTCTCGTTGTCAAAAAAAATTTTGGCTTTTTGAATGTAATTGGCCTTATGCATAATCACAATCGTGTTACCTTTATCGGCTTTAGTTACAATAAGCTCTTCATCTTTAATCTTCTTCCTAAGATCGAGGATATGCTTTCTTTTGGTAAGGGAGGCGTTATCAATAATGCCAAGAACGTTGTTATTATTTGGAATAAATATTTGTGTAATTGTCTTCCTGCAACTCGTGTGGCATCTTACAGATCGCAACTTCAGATTCTATCACTAGTTTTGAGGCTACATTGATGAAATTGAAATTAGGTCAGTTGTGTTTACGGTCCTTAGCAAGAATAATCTTTTCATTATCATTTAAGTTAGTCTTAGACAGGTTACTTACTGGAGTGTGAAAATGACCTATTAATCTGTCATTGAAACTAAGATTAGCTTTTTGAAGGGGAGGTTTGTTAGATGCTACTTCCTTCTGTAGTACTTCAACCTTTTTCTCTAATGTTGCCTGTTTAATGGCAAGCAAGTTGATTAGCTTGTTTTGAACCTGTTCTTGAAAAAGGTTCCATTGAGCCTTCATAAATGAACCCGTGGCCTTGAGGCGAGTCTAATACAATTTCTGATTCAAAAAGGCTTTCTTCTTAAAAGGAAATTTTAATTAATTTCTTAACCAGAGCTTTTTGGTTTTTAGTTGAACGTTACTCTGATGGGGAGGAACCTTGTGCTTTTTAAAAACACTCCTCAAAAAGTTGGGAGTCAAATTCTGTGAAATACACTGCTTTATAAATTTTATATCTTTACATAGTTTTCCTACTTTGATTCTTAAGCCCATATATTGGTAGGCTATTGTCTTTGCCTGGTAGACTATGTCAGTTAACGTAAGAAATTTCATTTTTTGTCCATATTGAAGTGAGATTTTTCTTTTTTTGCTATTTTGCTTTACATCGCACCGACACAGATAGGTCTTATGGCGACGACGGGACGGGAAAGGCCTAGGAATGGGAAGGAAGTGGCCGTGGCCTTAATTAAGGTACAGCCCCAGCATTTGCCTGGTGTGAAAATGGGAAACCATGGAAAACCATCTTCAGGGCTGCCGACAGTGGGGTTCGAACCCACTACCTCCCGGATGCGAGCTCACAGCTGCGCACTCCTAACCACACGGCCAACTCGCCCGGTGAACTGAGTTACAATGATTAAACTTTATAGGGTCCACCTATTCAATACAATAACAAAGTTGTCTAGATGTAATTACAACATTCTAAATTTATTCAGGACTAGTTTCGACGCATTTTTGCGTCATCCTCAGCTGTACAAAGAACTTGGTAAACAGGCAACGTAAGAGAGATTTACGTAATTTCTTAAATTTATTCAGGACTAGTTTTGACGCATTTTTGCGTCTTCCTCAGCTGTACAAAGAACTTGGTAAACAGGCAATGTAAGAGAGATTTATATAATTGCCTCAAAACTATTCCTAAATAAATTTAGAATGTTGTAAATACATCTAGACAACATTATTATTGTATTGAATAGGTGGACCCTATAAAGTTCAATCATTTTAATCTCAGTTCAGTATGGACAAAAAATGAAATTTCTTACTTTAACTCCCCACACAAGACAAGCCAGATTAGGTAGTGATGGTTCAGTTCTGGGACTGACAGCGCTGTGGAGTGAGCGCTGTTATGTGTGAACTGACAACAATTGCAGAACAGTGCAATTCAGCAATGAGGGATGACAGTGCAGCTGAGCGGCGAGGGACTATGAATTTGGAATGCCGTGTGAGTGTAATACTGTGATTGTGCGGGTACAAACTGTGAACTGCACTACGGTGCAAGCGACAGTTGTAGAAGTGTGTGTACTGTAAAATTTTAGCTCCTAAGTATTACACTGAATAACTAGTGTGACGGAGAGATAATAATAATAATAATAATAATAATAATAATAATAATAATAATAATAATAATAATAATAATAATAATAATAATAATAATAAAGTTATTGATTTTATGTCCCACTGGCTACTGTACTTTTACGGTTTTTGGAGATGCCAAGGTGCCAGAAATTTTCCTGTAGGAATTCTTTAACATGCCAGTAATTCTGGTGATAAGAGGCTGACGTATTTGGGCACCTTCAAATACTACCGAACTGAGCCAGGATCGAACCTGTCAAGTTGGGCTTAGAAGACCAGTGCTCTGCCATCTGAGATATTCAGCCCAGAGAGAGAGAGAGAGAGAGAGAGAGAGAGAGAGCACACGCATGCGTGAACCAGTGGATTGTGTGCCTGTGTATTCTATATAGCTGTAAGTGTTAAATAATAAATCTTAAGAGTAAATGCTACCAGTCATGTGTTCATTTATCCACCCACCTACAGGTTACATTAATACTGCTTTGAATGATACAGTATTACAATACTTTCTATGTATAGTTTAAATTTTGAGAAAATACCTCTCAAAATAAAGCAGCAATACCAAAATAAATGAAGTCATGTGTGTCTAATGTCAGTTTTCCTTTCTTGTGTAAAGTTCTGTTTTTGGAAATAACAGTGTTGTTTGACTTTAAACCCTTGACTTGAACAAGTGCCTCCCTGTCCGTCCGTCCGTCCATCCTCTGCATTTCAGCATCCAGTTTCCAAGCCTCTGTGAATTAACTAAGTACCTCCACAATCCTCTATTTCCAACTAGCTCTGTGGCCTTGTTTAGTTCCACACCTCTTATCACTGAATCATACGAAAGTCAGCCTAACCATCGCCACCATGGTCTCCTTCCACTCTTCTTGTTGTCCATGAAAAAGTCTATTATGTTCTTTGGTGATCTATTCCCTGGCATTCACATCACACGATAACACAATCATCATAGTCCGACTCGTTGGCTGAATGGTCAGCATACTGGCCTTCGGTTCAGATGGTCCCGGGTTCGATTCCCGGCCGGGTCGGGGATTTTAATCTACTTTGCTTAATTCCAATGGCCCAGGGGCTGGGTGTTTGTACCGTCCCCAACATCCCTGCAACTCACACACCACAGATAACACTATCCTCCACCACAATAACACGCAGTTACCTACAACATGGCAGTTGCCGCCCACCCTCATCGGAGGGTCTGCCTTACAAGGACTGCACTCGGCTAGAAATAGCCACACGAAATTATTATACAACCATCATAATCTGCAGTTAACCCTATATCAGAAGCAAGCATTTTCACTCTAATCAAATATAAAGGAATGATGAAATGAAATGTCGTATGGCTTTTAGTGCCGGGATATCCCAGGGCGGGTTTGGCTCGCCAGGTGCAGGACTTTCTATTTGACTCCCGTAGGCGACCTGCGCGTCGTGATGAGGATGAAATGATGATGAAGACAACACATACACCCAGCCCCCGTACCATTGGAATTAACCAATTAAGGTTAAAATCCCTGACCCGACCGGCAATTGAACCTGGGACCCTCTGAACCGAAGGCCAGTACGCTGACCGTTCAGCCAACGAGTCGGACAAAAGAAATGATGAACATAAACTATTCACAGCATAAATGAGGAAGTGCAATAATGTTTATCGTTCTCCCTGATGATTAATTTAAGGTCTTTGAGTATCTAGAGTCATTTCTTGAAATAAGGTATTATTCCAGCATCTGTTGCACTAGGGACACAATCACTCAAATTTGGCCTCCCATTTGTACCATGGAGCATATGCAAATTTTGCTTAGTAACACAGGTAATAGTTAACACTGTTGATTAAGTTTTGTTAAACTTTCAGGAAAAAAATTAAACATATTCACATTAGCATACTAACAGTATTTTCCTCATGAACATTCTTAAGCCAATTTATTTAGTCATATAAAAAATAATTTTCACCAAACTGATCAAAGTTCATCAATATGTATCTCTCACCAAACTTACTGCTTTAGTTTTAATTTTCCATACACTAATTATTCCTAGAAATAGGAACTGTGAAACAAAAACTTTAGAAATGTAAGAATATGCTAACACTTAAAAGCATATAAAGATTTAGTCTATGCATACATACCGTATGTTTTCTTTGCACTCCCCTTAATGTGCAATGGTACAGAAATATCTAACTGCTGTGGTTTAACAGTCTCACGCATGCGATCCTGAATATTGTCAGACACCATGCGTTCAAACGCTGTTAAGAAATCTTCATCTTCAGGGCATTCGACTAATGAAGGTCCACGAGGTACAATGTCTTTATCGCTGGACATGTTAAGATCTTCACTCTAGAATAAGAAACAATTTTTATGTTAGACAGCATTGTATAGCAGTTATTCAGTTTATACATACACTTAGTAACACATGTAATAGTTAACGCTGTTGATTAAGTTTTGTTAAACTTTCAGGAAAGAAAAATAAACATATTCACATTAGCATACTAACAGTATTTTCCTCATGAACATTCTTAAGCCAATTTATTTAGTCACCAAGTCCGCGAGCAAAAAATAAAAACAAACAAAAAGAAGCAGTAAGTCATCATACACATTTCTTGGTTAGTGACATACAGAGATTTATGTACACTTTTGGCAATAAAAGGGTGCACTTCTATGCTATCAGAATGAGTCAAAATGATAACTTTTGCTGCCAATTGTGTCCAAAACACTGCTGTCACTTTCCTAATATAATACAATTATGCAAGTTTATTGGCAAAGAGTGAATTGTACAAATGAATTTTAAAGAGCAACACAAGAGACATACACTGCCAAAAAAAGAGAGGAAAAAAACCATGAAACATCCCCAAGGACTGTGTTCAGTGGCACCAGGGTATAATATGTGCATATTGAAGGGTTGTTGTGTTAGTGATTAATTTGTCACAGATATCAGCGATCACATGGGGCTCACGAGGCCTGTCCTTGCGCACTCTGTTTTGACTCTGCAGGCAGTAGCTGTGCTGGCATTAGAGGTAAAGAGTGTTTGCAACATTTGCCCCACTGACAAGTACGTGGTCCTGTTGAGCAACTGCAGCCATTTGAATGGGTTTGCATTGTGGGCCTACGTGAAGCTGGATGGAACCGTCTGCTTGCAGCAGGATTATGATAATGCGTGCCTCTGGCCAGGCTAACACTGACACCATGACACTGGCAGGCACGGCTACTCTGGTGTCATGAAAGAGCCGACTGGTGAGGGGAATGGCGCTCTGTTGTCTTCAGTGACGAGGGTAGGTTCCATCTGTATGCAAGTGATGGATGTACACATGTATGGCGTAGACCTGGTGACGGCCTATTCCAGAGTTCATTAGCCCACGACGTCCAGGTCCCACCCCAGGCTTCATGGTGTCGAGGGCCATCAGTTATAACTCGCAGCCACAGTTGGTGCTTCTGCAGGGAAATGTAATCAGTGACCACTACATTGCCCAGGTTGTTGTCTCCGTGTTACTGCCATTTCTTTGACAGAAAGGTGTGTGATAGTACATATATCACACCCTCGCACTGTATTCAGAAGTAAGAGATATTATTGTCATATTCGTATTATTATTATTATTATTATTATTATTATTATTATTATTATTATTATTATTATTATTAGGTATTATTATTTCAGTTGTATATTTTGTTCTTAATATTTCAAGCTGGAAGGTCTCCATATGTGATACGAGTAATTTGTTTTGTGCAAAAGGATGGGAAAACAGTGCTATTACGACTTGGAAAGTTTGCGTGAGTCATGCGGACATCCCAGAGTCCGATAAGGTGGCCTTGTGACACGGAAGTGGTTTGGGGCGTGGTCTTGGAATGACAAGAGGATCTTCTACTTGTGATTGGACAGCCAGGATCAATCTAGATGTATCATGCGAGAGGAAGGGGAAAGCTGAGGTCTATTTAGGCATGTGAGAAAATGGCAGAGAGGACTTGACTTCAAACTCTGGTAGGAAGAGGAGATGTAACTTTGGTGGAACGTGGTCTTATAATGTTTGTGGAATGTGAAGTATAGTAATAACCTACAACTGTGGAGTGCTTAAGCACTCGGTATTGTATCACTTGTAGCGGCTTGGTATTATATGTTGCTAAAAGCTATAGGGTACTGTGTCTCGGACTTTCCATAATTTATGTTCTGGAACAGCAAGCGTGTGTTGCTTGAGTGAATGTATCTTTAAACTAAGTGTTAGAGTCAGTGAATACAGAATTATAAGGTACAGTGCCAATAATGAGAATATGCAAGTTGTGTTGATACAGAGAGACAGTGAAGGGTATTCATCAACATAGATATTGAAACGAGAATGTCACAGCGACATTCATTATCAAAGTATTTCTGGTGCATACAAACGCAACTCGTAACAACAGCTGTACGAGAGTCTTGAAAAGCCCGCTGTGCACACAGGTGACGGATGTAGCAGCTATGCATGCAACCTGCTCACTGATGGAAAGCCAGCCAAGGACATATGACGTAGCCATCGAACATTCAATTCCTTCCATCACATGATTTCTAGAACTGAATGTGATACAAAAATTTCAATTACATCACAGTGTAGCCCATAACAACAGAGGGTAGAATACCAAATTTCATTAAAATAGGCAGTGGGATAACCGAGAAATTGAAGATAGAATATTGATGAATCAGAAGCCACGATGCCCGGACTAAGGGTAAAAAAGGAGCTAGTTGAGTTAGCTTAAATCAGTATCTGTGTGTATTCGCAGCTGCCACAGTGTGCGGGCTAGCTGAGGATGATATCAGTCCAAGATTGTTTCTATGTTCGGCAGACTGCTGACGGTAGTTGTATTTACAGAAAATACAAGCGTTTGCGCATGTGGACGTACAAATTTCTAAGTGTCGAAGGTGGAAACTTTGATCTCTATTTTTGTACGAGGTAGGAAGTGATATAATATTTTGAGTCGTCAACAGCTGATACACTCGTGTATTAAAACTTGAACAGTTCGAGAAATTAACATTCTTGAGAAGGGGACTATATTCTCTGAGCGAATAATCATAAATTATTATCAACTTGCATAAACTGGGCGGACTCGCCACATAATAGTTTATCGTCGTGTTATTGTATATATACAGGGAAGTGATAGTTCAGTTACAAACGAGACCATCTGACTCAAGTCAGTCTTTCGCAACGAACTGTATCATAATAATTTCTAAAGACTGTACCATTTATTTGTTGGACAGTATTAATTCCTTTCCTTTAAACTATGCTGATCATGTTATAATCATGCCTTTTAGGTTCATAAGACTGCCTTAACGACTTAAGTTATTTCGTAAAAACTGTGCTTTAATAACAGAATTTATTTTCATAAGACTGTGCCTTAGTGGCAGAATTTATTTCATAAAAACTGTGCTTTAGTAACAGAATTTACTTTGATGAGACTGTGCCTTAGTGACAGAATAGACTCTAGGTTTTTGAACTGTGTTCGCTAAGTAGGCGTGGTTCACTAGAACAGTGCATCGAACGGCAATATTTTCATTTATGTTGAACTGTGTTAATCTTCTTTCACTATGAACGGTGTCCCACTCATTGGCTGAATGGTCAGCGTACTGGCCTTTGGTTCAGAGGGTCCCGGGTTCGATTCCCGGCTGGGTCGGGGATTTTAACCTTCATTGGTTAATTCCAGTGGTCCGGAGGCTGGGTGTTTGTGCTGTCCCCAACATCCCTGCAACTCACACACCACACATAATACTATCCTCTACCACAATAACACGCAGTTACCTACATATGGCAGATGCCGCCCACCCTCATAGGAGGGTCTGCCTTACAAGAGCTGCACTCAGCTAGAAATAGCCACACGAAATTATTATTATTATTGTTATTAATATTATTAATATTATTATTAATGGTGATATTCTATTAACTTGAGTTATGTTGATAAGTGCATCGAACAACAATAATTTCATTTATGTTGAACTGTGTTAATCTTCTTCTTTCGTTATGAACTGTGGAACTTGTAAATTCTATGAACTGCGTTGAGTAGTAATATTCACTGAAGGTACTAATTCGCAAAATGTGCAGTGCAGTAAAGCAGTGTTGTACCAGATCTCATTGACATTCTGTGTGATGCCTATACACTTCTTGGAACCGAAGTGGAATTAAATGCTAAATCAACAATTCCACACTGCACGTAATTGATCCTCAGGCGTCCGACTCTCGGGTACGATCCCGATCCTCATCGGACCTTCAAGACCTGTCAACCACCGTGGGATAACATGGTGCCATGGTGTTGAGAGGAGATCCATGGTGAGGGGGAAGGCGTCCGGTAACGCAGGACATCGCCGAAGCCGAAGCTGAGAGACAGCGTCATTTCTAACCACTGTTAGGACTTTCTCAAATCCATCCTTCACATCTGTAAAAGGTGGTATATTTCTTGTCTAACTACAATAAACAAAGACATAAATTTCAAAACAACTTATTCAAATGCCATTCTC
Organism: Anabrus simplex; assembly: GCF_040414725.1. Taxonomy (NCBI): domain Eukaryota; kingdom Metazoa; phylum Arthropoda; class Insecta; order Orthoptera; family Tettigoniidae; genus Anabrus; species Anabrus simplex. Next base: position 201,720,898 of record NC_090266.1, on the reverse strand, counting down.
TCTGTGGTTCCTAGCATGGACCGTACACGCCCTGACGTCAACCCATGCTCTCCGATGAAGCTAAAGTATGGGCGTTCCTGTTACAATAAGCTTTGTAATGAACTTTCAACGGACTAACTGCAAATGGTAGCTTGGTCCAAGCTTTTGGTTTCCCACTGTTTTTGTTGTTGTTGTTGTTGTTGTTGTAGTAAATATGGAGTCTTCCAGCGGTATTTTGTGAGTGTATTTTATGTATATTTTGGTGTGTTGATGAGGTGCTCATGCACGAATATTATTCAGAATATGTATTTTAAGTATATTTTGGTGTGTTGATAAGGTGCTCATGCACAGATATTATTCAGAATATAGTTAGTTATTTTAGAATCAGAGTTATAGATGAAGGTATGTGCAGTTCCTACCTATTTATTCGTTTTCAGAAGGTTAGGTAAGGCCTGAAGCAGATGTACCAGTACGCAGCTTTATGTACACGCCCTGTTATCATGCTCTATCAAAATTCGAGGGACCCATTCTGGTGAACTCTGGCGTTCATACTACAGACATTTCAAATTATTATTTTTATTAATTTATTCTATTTCAATTATTTAATTATTTATTCAGATAGATTTCAGGTGATGTGCTTTTTCAGCAGGACAATGCACATCCACATACAGCTGCTGCAGCACAATGTGCTCTACGTGGTGTACAACAACTGCCCTGGCCAGCAAGATCACCGGATTTCTCGCCAATTGAACAGGTGTGGGACATGATGAAGTGGGAATTTACGCGTTCTTCAGAGCCTGCAAGAACCACTGCCGAATTGGATCAAAGGTGCAGGATGCTTGGGACAATGTATTGCATAATGCCATTCGGCACCTTTATGACCATTTGCATGTGTGAATACACGCCTACATTGCCACCAGAGGGGGTATGCCATGTACTGATGTGACTGTTTGTACACCCTTTACTGTGACGTGTGTTTCATTTGGTCTGAATTTGTAATCATATACTCCTGCAATGATGAAATACTTGTTACATTGCTTGTGTATAAAATGGCCTTGTCCTTGAGGATGTTGCATGTTTTGTTTCCTGGCAGTGTATTTTATTACATTATATGGTCATTGTCCAGATATACCAGGTCTATGCATAAGTCTTTTCCGGTTTCACTAAGATATAGTGCCAGCGAACAGTACGCAGCATATAAATTTGACACATACGTCAGTTTGTTTGTCTGACATTAACCTACCAACACACACAAGTTGAGTCCGCCAAACATTAGTGTCTGTGTTGTATCATTCAGTGATCATGTCGACATTTGTGCCTGAAAAAGAGCACTTGTGGCACACATGGCTTTTCTTATTTAATGAAAAGAAAAAGGCTGTGGAAAGTCATCGTTTGCTGGTAGAAACATATGGTGAAAATGCTACATCGATTAGAACATGTGAGACATGGTTTCGACAATTTAAACAGGGCGATTTCAACATGAAAGACAGTGCGCGCTCTGGATGACCCAACTCAAACTCTACAGCAATTGGCACAAACATTAAGTGTGTCACAAAAGAACAATCAGCAGATATTTACGAGCAATGGGGAAGATTAATAAACTTGATAAATGGGTCCCCACAAGATTTGAATGAACGGCAAGTGGAAAATTGCAAAGTCAATTGTGAAATGCTGCTTTAACGCCACAAAAGAAAAATATTTCTGTACTGAATTGTGACGGGTGATGAAAAATGGATTTATTCTGAAAACCCGAAGCAGACAAAATCATGGCTGTCACCTGGTGAAGCCGGTCCTTCAACACCAAGGCCAAATTGCTTCGGCTAGAAGATCATAGTTTGTGTCTGGCGGGACTAGAGCAGTATTGTGCATTATGAACCCTTGAAGCCCAGCGAAACCGTTAATGCACAACGCTATCGCCAACAAATGATTAATTTAAATCGCATTGACTTGAAGACGACCGGAATGGGGCAGATGACATCGCAAAGTGATTGTTACACGACAATGCGCCATCTCACACAGCAAAACTAGTGAAAGACACCTTAAAATTGCTTGAATGGGACATCCTTCCACACCCGCCGTACTGCCCCAACCTGTTGGAAAGGATATAAGCTACAGGTCTGGTGCTACTACCATCATGCTGTAGAGTGCGTTAAAGTTGCCCGTTGAGGGCCAAGTCAATGAATATTGAATTTTCACGACCGCATTGTAATCAAAATCAGTTCACATCTCTTCAGCACGCACTAAACGTATGGAACACGACCAAATAGGTTGAAAGTCGGTTTCGATTACAATGCGGTTGTGAAAATTCAATGTTCATTGCCGTGGCCCTCAACGGGCAACTTAAACACACTCTACGGTGTGATGGTAGTAGTACCAGACCTGTAGCTTATATCCTTTCCAACAGAACAAAGATGGCCTAGGCCACCATAGCTCAATTGGTAGAGCAACCGACGCGAAATCGTGAGGTTGTGGGTTCGGATCCCACTGGTGTCCGGTTGGCCAGTTTTGTTCTAAACTTAACGTCTCTTCAGCATGCAGTAAACGTATGGAACATAACCTAATAGGTTGAAAGTCGGTTTCGATTTGACACTGATTCTTTCATGAAAAGCTTGGTAACTTTTTATTTTTTTTTTGTCAGAAGAGTACATTAGCAATCTGAAGTCTAAAATATAGTTTTCATAATGAAAGACACACAAAAAACTAATAATTTACACGAGGGAAATAATATCAGGTCTAGGAGGAAGAGAAGTACACCATAACATTGAACAGTTCTATTTGAAATTAAGTAGTTAGAAGCTACATGTTCCTTCCAAAATTGGCAAGGAATCCAATACATATAACACTCCCAAGGAGTAGAAAATTCTCAATATTCAATTTCTGCATGCTTTTGTTTCAGAAGATTTCTTTTCTTTACTCGGGTGTTCGGATGTATGAGAAGTAAGTCAGGGGAATATGGTGGATGCAGTAGTGATGAACCTCAATTCATGATCTGACTACATGCATTCACAACTATGGCCTTTTTTTTTTTTGCTACTTGCTTTACGTCGCACCGACACAGACAGGTCTTTTGGCGACGATGGGACAGGGAAGGGCTAGGAGTGGGAAGGAAGCGGCCGTGGCCTTAATTAAGGTACAGCCCCAGCATTTGCCTGGTGTGAAAATGGGAAACCACGGAAAACCATTTTCAGGGCTGTCGACAGTGGGGTTCGAACCTACTATCTCCCGAATACTGGATACTGGCCGCGCTTAAGCGACTGCAGCTATCGAGCTCGGTATATGGCCTTTTTGTCATTAATTATAAATTGATATATAATCGCATAGTATAATGCAGTACACGCATAGTGGGGATTCCCTCGCTTTGCATCAATTGTTTATTTCAGGTGCTTTTTTTAAGCTTTACTTGTGTTATCCTTTCTAGGTAAGTGTCATGTTATTGTTTTAAATTGGTTCTACTCTATTTTTGCAATTAATTACAGTATAATAGAGACAATATATATGAATACAGTGGACTCTGGTTAAATCGGCATTGGATAATTCGAATAAAAGTTTATTCCGTTTGAAATTTCCATTCTAATCAATGTAATAAAAAAAGGTATTCAATTCGAATTATCAAAACTTAAATTTAGATAACTAGAAAACAGGATTTTATCGAAAGGTAATTTTGTAATGGTTCCATGAATTGAAGCCTTTAAATAATTCCCAAGAACTCTCTACACTTTTACTGTAATTTCCTCATTATGGTCAGGTAGTCGTTATTGTTAACAGACTTAACCGTTACGAGTGTGGGATCGGCATGGCCTTAACCATCGCTCGTCTTCGGGCATCCGCACCTGGCCACTGGAAATCTTCCCCTTCTTCCATCCCAAAGTCATCAACCTTGGAATGTGAACCATTCATCTCTCAGTGTGTTCAAAATGTCAAATTGTAGTGCTTATAGTATTTTAATACATGCAGGAAAAAAAAAAAAAAAAAAAAAAAAAAAAAAAAAAAAAAAAAAAAAAAAAAAGAAGTGCTAAAAGAAGTGGAAAGAGGAGTAAAGAAGAAGATTGAAATCACTAAAGAGTATGGAATCTTGCTTAACACATTCTCAATGTACATAAAAAATAACGACGAATCATGGAAAGCTGGGTTTTACAAAATTGAGGAAAGAGGAAACGAATGGGAGGCGATGAATTTCCTGATATTGACAAGTGTGTTTTAAAGTAGTTCAAACAATCCCATGATCATAACGTTCCATTGAGTGGCCCACTGGTGCATGCTAAGGCAGAAGGAATAGCCAAAAATTTAGGTATTTTTAATTTTAGAGCAAGCTCAGGGTGGTTTACTGGGTTTAAAGAAGAAATGACAATTGTTTTATAAATATGTATAGTGAAAATGCTTCAGTTAATGAAGAAATGACCAACAAGTGGTTAAATGGATTGTCTGAACTCATCGCAGATTATGAATCAAAAGGCATCTTCAACGTAGATGAAACAGCTCTGTTTTCTAAGTGCATGCCAGATAAAATATTTACATTTAAAGAGGAAAAAAAATGCAGAGGCAAGAAAAGCAGCAAGGAAAGAGTAATGATACTCGTTGGGGCAAATATGGATGGCTCCGAAAAGTTACCATTGCTAATGATAGGAAAATCAGCAAAACCAAGAAATTTTAAGCTGTTTAAAGTTTTCCAGTAAAGTATAAGGGTAACAAAAAAGCAGGATGACTAGTGAACATTTTGGAAACTGGTTTGTAGTGCTAAACAAAAAAAAATGTAGGGGCTAACAGAAAAATTTTGCTTTTTATTGACAACTGCACAGCTCCTAAACTCAAGGGCATTAGGATAGTCTACTTTCTTCCCAATATGATGCCAATTGTGCATTACTTTGTTAACAAAAGGTTTTTCTTATTAACCACCTAACAAAGACTAGGACTAATTTGAACCAATAGGAACGGTCATCTTCAGCTAATTATTAGTAAGACAGTCTAAGATAGAACAAAGCATCATCTAAAAAATTGAATTGACTTTTGGCCGAAAGAAAACACACACATCGATGCAAGTGTAATGGACTAGTATAACTTGGAAATAATTCTTTAACCCATGGGTATATAATGAAAATATCGAGCTTGATGATTATTATTATTACTAGCTGATGTACCCGTGCTTCGCTACAGGATTCTCAGAAAGACTGTCTTTGTGGTTTTCTGACTGAAGTCAACATAGGTCATTACAATAAACGTCAGTAGGAATGTAGCGATTGAACGCAATGTTATCATATAAAATACTCGATCAGATGAAAAACCGCACATTTTCTCACCTTTAACGATCATTACTACGGTGCCGATATAACAGTCCAAATTCCCAATGCTCGAATGATCAGGCCGCAGATGGCCGTGAACACTCCTCTGCCATTGTTTATGTAAGTGAACACACTGCTTATTCCAATCAGTGCCACAGAGTAGGGATTGAATAGCTCGAATGCTATGATGAACCAGTGTGTTATGTACCAGCAGTATCAGAAAATTTATGAACCACAGGAATGGCATGCTAAAGAAGAAAGTTCTCTAACTCCCCAGCTACTTCCCGCCTATATTCAGGCAGGCTGTTTTACTCGGTACGACCGGGTGAGTTGGCATTGCTGTTGGGGGTGCACGAATGTGAGCTTGCACCCGGATAATAATGGATGTGAACCTCACTGTCGACAGTCCTGAAGATGGGTTTCCGTAGTTTCCCATGTTCACAGCAGGCAAATGCAGGGGCTAAACCTTATTCAAGGCCACGGCCGCTTCCTTTGCATTCCCAGCCCATTCCTAACCCATCGTCACCTTAAGACCTATCTGTGTCGGTGCGACGTAAAGCAAATTAAAAAAACTCTGTACGCAACAGTAATCCCATCTATCGGAAATGCATGGCAACAGAATACACAAAGCATATCACAACAAACAATGGTCAATGTCACGTTATTTTTGATCAATTTTATGAGCTTTCTACATTGTAGGCCTTCACATTTAGTTTTCTTTCGACTGTAGTTCCTTATTCCCCTAACGAACCTACTACACTGGCGTAGCAGGGGGAGAGGTGATACTCCCACGTGGCACGTCCCAGGTGGCGAATTGGGGGGTCCTAACCGGCTTGCCGGCGGACTTGAGGGAAATAAAATACCTCTCGTGGACCAAACACACTACCCCCTGTGGGTGGGGGATGCAGATGAAGAATACCCCCACGGTATCCCCTGCCTGTCGTAAGAAATGACTAAAAGGGGCGACCAAGGGATGATTGTCTTGGAACCATGAAACTACTTGTGATTTGTACCACCACGCGGAGAGCAACATGGATCGCTTTTACTTGCGCATAGTACCACTATATTAGGTACCAAGTAGGTTTATGATTAGTAGCACACAGGAGCACCGTGCGGTCGGCTTTTTCAGTACCTTTGATTAGTGCCACCATATGAGCAGGACCATGGGATGATAGCTACCATGGTTCTGCCATGCCTGTGATTAGTACCCACTATATGAGGAACACCACGGGATAGGGGAAGGTCCCTGTGGTTAGTACTCTTATGTGATGAACACCATAGGTTTGCGTTGCCTGTAAATGGCGCCGCAAAGGGAGAAAAACATAGGTCTGTATTATATGTCGAATTTCATAACCTGTGAGTTGTACCATAATGTGTGAAATACAGCGAGTCTCTGCTACTTTCGATTAGTACCGCAACAGGACAAATACCATGGCTCTACTTTCCTAGTGATCAGTACCGTTATGAGGGGCCGATAACTTGGATTTTGGACCCCCTTTACACTGCAGGCATCATCGATTCAGTGTTATGCTGTAGCAGCAGTCCCTTGGTCAGTAATCCTATTCCTTTACGTAAGTTTGTTTGAATGTAAAGCATTGTGGGTCGCATCCACTGATTGTTTTAAATTCATGTCCATCCATTCATTCTTCGTTCTCACGCTTTGAATTCTGGTCAGTGGAGAATTTTAGACTTTTAATTTGTCATTCCATTTCATCTCATTTCGTACCATTAGCGGCCGATGACCTCGATGTTTGGCCCCTTTAAACAACAATCATCATCATCATCATCATCATCATCATCCCTATTCCCCAACTTTACATACCGATTTTCATTCAATTCTGTTCACCCATTTTCTCGTGACTCGGTGCTGATATGGACTTGAGCAACAAAAATCCAAATTCATGAATATCTCTGTTATCATAGCCGGTACAGTAAAAATGTATAAGACATAAATGATCATAAATTCATTACTATATAACTTTAGTTATATAGTATTTATCGACAGGACTGCTAATAACATAAATATGTAAGAATAAAATTTTAGGTCTTTCCCTGAACTACCATTTCACTCAGCGTGAATAAAATTATTTATAGCCTAGATTGTAGTGGCCCATTCTCCGTTTTCTAGTGATGCGTGTACATAAATACCAACAGACAGACAGACAGAAATTACGGAAAATTTAAAAGTGCATTTCCTTGTTACTGTGGACATGGCCGATACAGAAATACCATCCATTTTAAATTCAGAGCAATGCACAGACAAAACTCTTATTTTTTATACATACAGATTTAGTGAATTGAGGTGCTATAATTTGGAATAGCCCTAACTGTTATTCAAGACGACTACTACTACTACTACTACTACTACTACTACTACTACTACTACTACTACTACTACTACTACTACTACTGACAGACTTGAAACGGAATCAGATTTTTGTGTTGCAGAACCGTTCACTGTGGTTGAGTTACAAGAGGTAGCACGCAATATGAAGACTGGTAAGGCACCAGGTGTAGATGGAATCCCACCAGAAGCCATCAAGTATGCAGTTGAGGTGGCACCTGGTTGGATCTTATCAGTCTTCAATGATTTATTAAAAAAGCGTGAATTCTCCGATGAGTGGAAAGTAGCCAAGCTAGTGCTGTTATTGAAGGCAGGGAAACTATCATTAGATCCATCAGCATACATGCCACTTTGCTTATTAAACACCTTGAGCAAACTTTACGAAGGATTGATTAAAACTAGACTGGAGAAAGAACTTGAACAACAGGGAGGACTTTCTTCGAACCAGTTTGGATTTAGAAAGGGTAGAACCACAACCCAAGCTATTGAGAGGGTGATTCAAATACAGGCAGAAAGCAGTGAGAAATGGGCTGCCTTGATAACGCTAGATGTCAAAAATGCTTTTAACACTGCTTCTTGGAGCATTATTTTGAGAGAAGAATGAACATTTCTCAGTATCTACAACAAATAATCGTTAAGTACTTCAAAGGACGAAGAATACGATTTCATGATTTAGAAGATCTTGAAATGAGTGCTGGCATTCCACAGGGATCTGTCCTAGGACCCACCTTGTGGAACATTCTATATGATGGTGTCTTACGCCTGCAGCTGACAAAAGGGACAACATCTATTGGTTATGCCGATGACCTTGCAATAGTGGTAATAGCAGAGAATGTAGAAGAACTGACCTTCCGAGTAAATGAATCACTGAGACGAGTTAACCTTTGGATGGTAAATAATAAGTTGAGATTGGCTCCACATAAGACTGAGGCTGTAATTTTGAAAGGTTCCAGGAATTGGAAAAATGTCCGTTTCTTATTAAATGATACAGTGATTATCCCAGGAAAGTCTGTACGATACCTTGGGGTTCTTATTGACAGGAACTGCACATCTGGTGCACATGTGAAGGCAGTAACCCAAAAGGCAGAGAAAAGGCATCGGCATTAGCCAGACTTATGCCTAACATCGGGGGACCAAGAACAGTTAAGAGACAGATTATGTGCTCTGCAGTATATTCCTTTTTACTTTATGCTGCACCTATCTGGCACAATGCACTCAGGAGGAAGATTCACCGAAGAGCTATGGAAAGAGTACAGAGGAAAATGCTGCTCAGAGTTACCTGTGCATATTGAACTGTTTCGACAGCAGCTTTACAAGTTGTAGCTGCCAGTATTCCCATTGACATCCTCGTTGTAGAGAGAAAACTTTGGCATGAAAGGGGTGCAACTATATCTGCTGAAGAAAAGAAAGCCTCGAGGAACCAACTCTTACTAGACTGGCAAGACCGATGGGATGGCACAACCGATGTTGGCCAAAGGACAAAAAAGCTAATACCCAACATAGGAGACTGGCTTAAATGTAGACATCGACAGGTAGATTACTATCTGTCGCAGATCCTGACAGGACATGGAAGATTCGGCGTATACGCCATGAAGATGGGAAAGACGCAGGAAGATGGTTGTCGGTACTGTTCTGAAAGGGATACAGTAGAACACACTTTATTCTACTGTGTTCGATGGGAAGAAGAACGAAGGAAAGCCTGCCAACAACTTGGCCGACAACTCACGCCAGGGAATCTGGTTCAGATTATGTTAGAGAGCCCGTCTGCCTGGAACACAGTAAAGGCAATGGCGACAAGCATTATGGGGATGAAGGAGAAAGAAGAGAAAGGAAGAACTTAATAATATACATCACTCCATTCTGATGTCATGCCGACAAGCAGTTCCAGAATGGTCTGAGTGAAGAGGGCAGGGGTTTTTAGTTGGTGGAAATCCAACTCCCACACAGAGTGGTGTCTTTAAAAGATCTACTACTACTACTACTACTACTACTACTACTACTACTACTACTACTACTACTACTACTACTACTACTACTACTACTACTACTACTACTGCTGCTACTACTACTACTACTTGAGCCTTTGCTTTAAGAAGCTATGCCCACTGCTCATTCAAAACAGCGTGTCAGAGTAGGGATCGAACAGCTGGAATACTATAATGAACCAGTGTGCTGCGTACCAGCTGTATCAGAAAATGTATGAACCAAAGGAATAGCGTGCTAAAGAAGAAAGTTTTCTAACTCCCCGGCTATTTCCCGCCAATATTCAGTCAGGCTATTATACTCGCTACGCAGCAGTAATCCCATCTATTGGAGTTGAGAGGCAGCATAAGAGACAAAGAACATCACAACAAACAATGGTCAACGTAATGTTATTGTTGATCAATGTTATGAACTTTCGATATTGTAACCCTTCACATTTAGTTTTCTTTCGACTCTGAAATACCACTCTTATCACAGTCGGTACGTTAAAACTGAATAAAACATAAATGATCGGAAATTGTATTCTCTACAACCTTTGTTATGTAGTACTTTTCGATAGAACCAATAACATAGGTATTTAACAATTACATTTTAAGCGCCTCCCCCTAAACTACAGTTTCATCCAGGGTTAATAAAATTCTTTATAGCTTAGACTGTAGTTTCTTATTCCCCGACTCTATATACCGATTTTCATTAAATTATGTTAACCCATTTTCTCTTGACTCGGCGTTGATATGGACTTCGCAACAAAAATACATATTCATGAATATCTGTATTACCATAGCCGGTATGGTAAAAATGTACAAGACATAAATGGTCAGAAATTTAATTCTATATAACTTTGGTTATGCAGTATTTATCGATACGACCACTAATAATATAAATATTTGAGAATTACATTTTAGGCCTTCCACTAAAGTACCATTTCACTCACGGTGAATTAAATGCTTTATAGTCTAGATTGCAGTGGCTCATTCTCCGACTTTGCATAACAATTTCCAATGAGATAGGATCACTAATAATACAAATATTTAAGAATAATTTTTAGGCCTTCCCCTAAACTACCATTTCACTCAGTGCGAATAAAATTATTGATAGCATAGATTGAAGCGACTTATTGCCCGACCTTTCATACCAATTTTTATTAAGATAGAACCACTAATACCATAAATAATTGAAAATTAACTTCTCAGCCTTCCCCTAAACTACCATTTCCATCAGTGTGAATAAAATTATTTATGGCCTAGATTGTAGCGATGTTTTCTCCTACTTTGCATACCAATTTTCATTAAGTTCGCTTTAGCCGTTTTCTAGTGATGCGTGTACAGACAGACAGACAGACAGACAGACAGACAGACAGACAGACAGACAGACAGACAGACAGACAGACAGACAGACATTACAGAAAAGTAAAAAGTGCATTTCCTTGTTACTATGGACATGACAGATACAGAAATACCATTCTTTTCAAATTCTGAGCAATGAACAGACAAAACTCTTATTTTATATGTATAGATTTACGTAGTTATGTACAGACTTTATTTGGTATAAATCGTGGTCATAACAACACATGTAAGGTTATGTCAGGACTCGTCTGCTGTATGTATATTAATAGTATATAATTTATTATTACCTATAAATATGATGTATAAATCCAGTAACTTATAATGTTGTGCAACACATGGTAATAGTCCAGAATAACGCATCTTGCTACTAGAGTTGTATAGAAAAATCCAATCATTGTAAACAGGTTATTGGAGACTATAGAAATTACGAGAAAACATGCTGTGTCATACTTTTCTAGAAGCCTGGCCAGGCAATGTATATAAAGACGCAGCCTTGCGAGTTGGAGTTGAGTTGTTAGCGAGAGTTGCTAGTGAAAGTCGTTAGTCACGTGAACTCATGTTGTGATTTTGGTTGACATGCAAGTGTAGCAGTCTTCTTCTTCTTCGTAGCAGTGTTTTGTTCAAAATGGTGGTTCATTGATGCGTGTATAATGTGTATATAATATGTAAATAAAATAGAGTATGCAACTGACAGCATCGCGTGTGTGCGTCTTTGTAGTTACAATATATATATATGCTGTCCCAGTGAGGACATGTTTTAAGCCTTTCCCTTCAACATTTTAGACCTGGGCAATTCGCCATTGAAATGTGTATCATTTTGGAATCTTATCCCTACTCTGTTTTAATTTTTTTCGGTGCAACTTAGGTCGCTAATTGTAACTGCCATTGTTTATATACGATGGTTGTTTTTTTTTTCTTCCCTGATTTTATGTCTCTTGTTTACTGGTCTGATCTCAGGCCGGCTAGAGGGCGAGTCTTACTTGGTCCGCTAGCGAGCCCTATGCTCTGTTGGTGTACCTCGCTTTAGTGGCGTGTGTTCAGCTATGATGTTTGCAAGCTTTGTGCTGTCGCTCTTCATAAGAGCATTTACCCACCGCAACATGCCTGGGTAACATGTAATGGATATGGGCTATGGCCCTAAAGTGCTTTATTCTTTTAATTTACCATTATTTTCTTCAATGGAGTGGACGTGCATTATTTAATTAACTTGTTTCGAGCTCTTCAAGTATGTAAGTAAGCTGCTCTTCTATCTGACGCCATGCGCTAGCTGGGCTTCAAGGACCAAATGTAAGTTCTGTTATTCAAACATATTTTATTTAATTTTTCTACTGGAGCTGGATTGAATTGTCTCAAAACCCAAACTTAATTCGTGGACATTACTATGTTCTACGATCTCCTATTCTGGTAATCCTTCATTTCGAACCAGCTTGGAAATTTTATTAGATAAAAAAACTTTCGGCTTACTCACTGCTCTGTTAAAACCGTATGTGTGTGGGAGTAAAACCTGTCGGCTGAGTTTTAATCGGACTAAAAGACTTTCCTGTTTCATCGCTGTTAAAGAAGCTTGGAGTAATGTAAATTTTTTTTTAAAAATTATGTAATGGCATCTTTTAAATAGTATGAAATTGCGAGATTATCTCTGTGGATCGGAATCTGTTTTCTGCTTAATTTTTTCTTCCTGACCTTCTTTTCTCTCGGTGTTAATTTTCCTTATTACTGGGGTAACGCTCTCTCTTGTTTACATTTCTATGGTTACTGTCGCTCATCGGAACTAATGTATGAGATAATTAAAATACGACTGATAATAATTGACCTTGATTTTAATTTTGGGATGTGTGCGTCTTGAGTTGAGAGCTGTGGGCTATTTATTCTTCTTCCTAAGTGATCTGTGATTTAATCCTGGGAGCTTTTCCTGGTGGATTGAGCTACCTGGCGTTTAATGCCCATTTGATTTAATGTGTGCACACTCTATTATGTTTTGAGCTGCTTGCCCTGTTAACTAATGTTTGAACTCTGATTAAATCCACGTCTAAGGCCCCACAGAATGGTACATGTTGCGAGTAAAGTAGAACTATGGTATTTGTTATGTTGGGGTACTAATCAAAAGTAGCGAAGACTCACGGTGTTCCACACATGATGGTACTACTCACAAGTATTGTACTTCGTACAGGGAACGCAGACCTATGGTGTTTCTCACACAATGGCACCACTCACAGCCAACGCAAACCGATGGGGCTCTTCACCTAGGTGTATTAATCACGGGCGCCAGTATTCCCGTGGTGTTCCTCACATAGTGGGCACCAATCACAGGCAATGCAGACCGACGGTGTCGCTCATATAGCGGTACAACTCACAGGCTATGCCCAGACGCGGGGTGTTGCTCACATGGGTATGACGCATGGGTACTGGAAACCCCCAGGCCAGCCTCTTTACTGCTACTAATCACAAACCTATTTTGTACCTAATTTAGTGGTACTACTCGCAAGTACAGGCAGCCCATGGTGTTCCCCGAATGATGGTACGAATCAAAAGTAGTTTCATGGTTCTAATTCAATCATCCCTTGGTCGCCCCTTTTAGTCGCCTCTTACGACAGGCAGGGGATACCGCGGTTGTGTTCTACATGTGCGTCCCCCACCCGCAGGGGGTAGTGTGTTTGGTCCACGAGAGGTATTTTATTTCCCTCAAATCCGTCGGCAAGCCGGTTAGGACCCCCCTATCCGCCACCTGGGACACGCCACATGGGAGTATCACCTCTCCGCCTCCTACGCCAGCGTAGTAGGTTCGTGGGATTTGTTCTATTATATTGTGTGTTAATGTTTAAAAATCACAGCAATTAAATAATCTAGTTTAAAAAAAAATTAAGCAGTGTTTTTCTTTCATTCTTCTATTATTTACCACCGCGAAAACCGCTAGGTTACGATCCGAGTTGCCTCTGTTTTATGGTCCAGCTGCTGCATTTTGGTGAGTATTGACGTTTCCTGTTTGAATGTTTTTCTTGGATGTGCTATTTCATGGCCTTGTTTACTTGTACCAGTGAGTACCAGCACGAGTTGGTACAATACAAACAATTAACCCTTCTGAGCGGGAGCATTTAAAAATCTAGCCCTCACTGGATGTGGGAGGAGCCTTCACTGGGCATTTAAAGGTTACCATACCTTTGCACCAGACTGTTTCATTATATCATATCTCCGTTAATGCCCAACCAATTTTGATTATATTGGAAATAGCTTTTTGTTCCACGACATATATTGTGTTTAGTCTCGTCACTGAAGTGAGGTAATTTGCATATGGATTCTAATTTGTCTAAAAATATGAATCTAGGTACAATGGTAGCAATGGTACAATTTTTTGAGAAGTAAGACCTAAAATTCAGTTTCTATACCATTCCCATAAACATGAAGAGAGTTAAGGTAACATACATCTCATTTTAATTGAATGGAATCAATTCTCTTATCCTAGATCGAAATAACATTCCTCGGGACTTGATGTACCCTAAGTGGTAGTGATTTGTTTCTGTTACACTCAGCTGGACGAGTTCAAGTGAAAGTTTGAAAGACTTTACTGGTTGCACGACATTTAGAGCTAAACTTTGGGGTGAAAAGACCTTAAAAATGTTTATTTCTTATGTAATTATCCATGTCGTCCCAGTAAAAATTACACGCAGCACTACCACATCTAGCACATGTTTATTTCTTACATAATTAACCCTGTCATCCCAGTAAAAATTACACACAGCACTACCACACCTAGCACAAATAGTGTCGGTAACAACAGTCTCTTCTGTAACATTTCAGCCTCATCACTGTCTAATTCGACAATATCAACATCACTGTCATCAGAATCATCGCTAAAATTATAACTACTATCCTCATAATCACTAAAACACTAATTTAACACGCCTTGTATAACATCGCTAGAAAAATGATCCTTGTTCATCAATGCCATTGTGGGAAAAGTACACAAGCGAATAGTTGATGAATTTTACACATCGATAACTAGGTGAAAAGTTGTTAAAATGGACTGACATATATCTGAAACGAAAGAATGAAGCTTTATCTAGATGGCTGTGAAGAGGCCTTGGACATAGTTTGAATGAAAGTCACGAGATGGAACAACTATCCAGGCGTGGCACAATACATGTCAGACACGTCACTGCACAGCAGCAGACGGCTACTGCATGACATGTGCTACATATCACTCTATGCTGTCGGGTTAAGATCATTCAGTGTAGTCCATATATAGATATTTTGACTGATGAACAGTTGTTTGTGTGAAAAATGAATTAAAAGTCAACTAGGGCCATAATCTTAAGACTATGACAATGAATTGGTTGAAAGAAAAACACATACATTGAACCCAAATTGCCTTAGGCAATATGGTGGAATATTTAATTCATCTAATTTTATATCAGTATCGAAGCAGCATTCGACATTTCCAACAAGGATTGCAGAGCTTGTCATAGTGGCCCTCTGGAGCTGTTGAAATAAGCCATTAGAGCAAGAATTAGAGCACGTTCTGTTGGGGTTGTTAACCAATTACATCATAAATGCACTTAGCAAGAAACCGCCATCCCAGCATGAGAAAGTGTCGCTCACCGCCACACCCTGGGAATCGGAACTTTCTAAAACCTTCCACGTGTCTTTGTTAGATAGAGAAACCTCCAATGTGTGAAGAGGAAAGAAGATTGCCAAGATCCTTTGGCTTAGATGTGTAAACCCCATAGGAAAAATGGCACAGCTAATACAATTGCTCCATTCTTAAGCACCGAAATTTCCCGCTGAGATTATTTAGTCCAACTTGGGAGTATGAGTGATGTTACACATCAACTGGGGTGCTAAAGACTGTATCGGAGTGTACACTGTATAATTTTTGGTAGACTTTATTAAATTAATTACAGCTAAATTGAAATCTATCACTGAGTGTGACTGATCTCATGTTGGTGGCATGAGTACAAACGGAATTTGAGGAAGTACCACCATCAACCAAATTGCCAAGGCTTGGTTCAATGTTGCTCACGCCATGTGAATTGTGAAAAACTGAACGATCGTACACAAACTTTCAGCTCCATATCATAATACCAGCTAAATTAGGAGCAATGGTCATCTGCTAATGACATGTCGATGCCCTTGAATTAATAAGTCAAGCTCAATAAAACACCGGAAGTATGGCATAGAATCACGTAGTCCGACCAAAGATTTATAACCGAGAGGTGACCTGAACTGCCACCTCAGTATCATCTCAGTCTGGCAGTCTACTCTCAGTTCAGCAAGTCTATGGTTGTGTTGGCAACTTCAGGCGGGACACAGAGTATTTCGCTATGTCCGTGCGATTTTGTGTGATAGCAGAGCAGCCAATTATTCCAGGCTTACATCAAATCAATCAGAATTCGTAAGTGAACACTCAACACACTATTATATTCACTAACTTTGAGGAAGTACAGACTGGAGTTAAATAACTTCATGGATTTACAATTTTGCTTACTTGTCAGGAATAACATACAATTTTATAACTCGTTGTGCTAATACAAGGCCGACATCATTTGTAGCCAGTTTGCTTTAAAGACAGCTTAGTTGGCAAGGCTAGAGACAGCATGCAAAAGAGAAGTAAGATTAAGCAGTAAAACAGACTAGAGCAGGTAGCAGGGGGAACATTTTGATGAATAACAATCTCTCTGTATAGTAACCAGACTCGAAGTTCGCTAGTCGGTCCTTGAGCTCATTAAGAACATTCCGTTAACCCGACAGGTACAGGACAATGAACGGGAGAAGTCTGTAAACAATTACTAGCCAGCCTTCTATGACAGGTATCCGATGACCGAGATTTTAAAAGGGCCACTTCTTTTCCCACACAGCTGACCAGCTGGTAGGAAGTTACATAACTGCAGGAGAACTTCACACCACCATAGTAGAGTGAAACTATCACCTGGGGTGTGTTAGGTTAACAATTAGTATTAGACCATAGAATTAACTTGGAAACGAAGTGTTACGTGTGTGCGATAAATTTCAATATAATCGTGTGTTATCAGTGTATATGTAATACGTGCTAGTCTGGATATACACCAATCTTCACCATGACAACGCTTATATTTACCATGGCTTAAAATTCTAGTAAGTGCCGATAGGACAGCATGGGATAGCCTGACAATGCAGCTTGGATGATGTGAGTAGTAGATTATTGTAATTTTGTTTTAATTAATCTGTAAATAATTAACTATATCCGTGATCACGCTGTCATCCGATAGATATAATTATGCCAAGTTTTAATCTTATGTTTTAGGAAGGACAGCTAAAGTCACCTTAATGGTATATGTAATGTCACATACCATAAATTATGGGGAAGTTATGAGTTTATGTTAAGGGCCTGGCATTAAAACATTATCTGCCTTATGAGTATGATTTCATTATATTCCTGTTTTGGGATATTTACTATGTCACTTAATAACATAGATTATATTTACTGAGGCCATAATTTCAAAGTTAAATAATAATAATAATAATAATAATAATAATAATAATAATAATAATAATAATAATAATAATAATAATAATAATAATAATAAGTTTGTTGCAAATGAAAATTTTGTAGTGATAGTTTACGACGATAATAATAATCGTTACATTTTGATGGTGTGATTAACAGCAACTATTTGTGAATCTTTTGAGAAGTCAGATAGAATAATAATAGGAAGAAGAAGAAGAAGAAGAAGAAGAAGAAGAAGAAGAAGAAGAAGAAGAAGAAGAAGAAGAAGAAGAAGAAGAAGAAGAAGAATGATGTTGCGATTAGAATGAGTTATTTAACCAACTGTAAATTAGGGTATTCACAATCTTTTCAACATAATGTCAGGATTATAGGATACTGATATCCGATGAGGTATCTGTTATTGATGGCCTTACAGTAATAAAATAATTGGGAACTTCTAAGAAATGTAATGACAAATAGTTTTGTGTTTTCTACATAAACAATCAGTTAATTGATGCAGTGCCAACAGGACGCATAGAAGAGAACTGAATTGTGAAACAAGTGAGAAATACTAAGCGGTAATAAAATTTTGTCCCACAGTGAGAAATGTTACGTCGCAATACCAGGGAGGAATCCTGGGCTAACAAGAGGCATATTATAACCTGTGTAAATGAGAGCAGATATATACAGTACTAGTAATGATGGAAAGCAGATATGAGGAAATAATGAGAGAGAAATAGAATTGAGAACCTACGGTGAAAATATGAAGAAATGAAATAAATAGGTACAAGACCCTTGTCATAGAGAAAGGCAGATGTTCACTTATAAATGCTCAGGCATAGGTTATGAGGACCGAGAATTTACAACATCCAGACGCACTGGGAATACAGGTCACTAAATAAGAGTAATATTAATTTGATTCCCGGTTGTGTCCTCTGATATGCAGCAAAGTTAAATTGGTACCCAATTATTTTATGCTTAAAATTACACCTGTGAAAAATAATAATAATAATAATAATAATAATAATAATAATAATAATAATAATAATAACAACAACAACAACAACAACAACTGTACCGGGAGGTAGACCCCAAAGCCGAGCATTCAAATTCAGTGCCTAAATGAACTCCTCTATTGGTAAAACAGTGAAACTGAAACTACATCACCTTAGAACTTTACTTAGAAGATGTCACCACAGAAATCTGATGTAATTTTGTTATTGTGCAGTTGCCTAAACTGAGTGAATTTCTCCTTGTTTTGTTTGCCATTCATCAAGAAGTTTGGACATTTTTCCACAGATGACACCACAAAAAAAAAAATCTATGATCATGCACCCTGGTGCAAAGTGAAAGAACTTATAATTTAAAGAAGTTTTGTATTTCTTGGTTTTTGTAACTGATTGATGTTCATTTTATTTTTTGGGTTGGCAATATTTACCTTTTATTTCTGCCAGTTTTGAATCTAGCCAATCACTAATTTCTGTAATTAATTTTCCACCTATCACAGGCTTCTTGTATGATTCTGAGTGTTACTTTTGAAATCTACCAATAAAATTGAGAGGGTGTAGCTAGTTTAGTCTTGAATGATCTCGAACCTTCGCTGAGTGTTTATAAACTGCGGCTTTTCATGTTTCTTGGCCAATTGATCGACGTCTATCAGAGTGTGTGTGTTAAGCAGGAGACAGGTGGCCTCTTTCGTCGGCAGCTAGAACACCTACAAGGTAATGGCCACATAACTTTATTCTTTCTTGCTACCTCCGCAGTTTAACCCGAGGGAAAGGTCCGACTCTTTAGTTATGTAACAAGCTTTTCTAAAATGTAACTTTCTTCCGGCTAATGTAAAACCTTCATAAAATCTTTCACTGTAAATCGGGGATAGAGAGTGATGTACCCTCTTGAGCTCCCCTTCATCTTGGTTTGAGGTGACTTCGTTTGTAATGGTTTCCTGCCTGTAATGTGTTAAAGTAATTTCTATACAAGTCACCTCAGTAGTTTGGGAATAGCCCCTGTTTCATTGGCCTAGAGCCCCTTAGGTATTTTTAGTGTTCATATCTAGGAGTGCAAGTATACGCCTCCATTCATTTTGTGTTCGGGCCATTAATTTAACCTGTTATTCTCATTCCACTAAGGCTCAGTAGGTTGGGTATTTAATACCGCTGTAAAAATAAGTTCCATTTGTAAATGGTGGTTTGAGAGACCCGAGAATGATGTAATGTTGCCTTGAGTAGGCAGTATGGAACCGAGAGCCTGTTAGCTCTTTTTCAAATTTTGTAAATGTAAAGTGTGCCTCTGGAAGGCTAGATATTGTAAATTTTAGGAGCAAGTGCTCTTTGAATTAGGGGATTTCTGCCCTTTATAAAGTTGTTCTTTTTAAATTGTAAATTTGAGCTGGAAGCTCAAGAATTGTAAAACGAGGGGCTTGAAGCCCAAAATCTGTCACATTCCCTAATCTTGGATTTTTCCTTGACTTGTTTTATGACTGTCATTGTACCTGATGCTTCATTATTAAGAAAAATTGTTAAGTTTGAAGTTCTGAAAATATAACCTTCAGTTTAAGTTTTAAATTAATTTTGATATTGTAGTTTAACCCATTCAAGCCCGCACCTTCTTTCATCACTCCTGCGTTCCACAGATACCCCGGAATAATAATAATAATAATAATAATAATAATAATAATAATAATAATAATAACAACAACAACAAGGCATCTGGAGATGACGGCATCATAGCAGAGCTTCTTAAACATCTAGGAAGGAATTCTCTCCAAGAACTCACACAAATCATACAAGAAATTTGGACAACGGAAAAACTACCAGAAAATTGGACAAACGCCCTCCTCGTTCCACTTCACAAAAAAGGTGACTGAACAGATGTGAACAATTACAGGTGAATTTCCCTGGTGCAAGTCGCATACAAAATCCTCTCCGCAGCCCTCCTCCATAGAACACAGGAACAACTAGAACCACTCATAGGCAAATACCAAGCGGCCTTCAGGCCCCACAGATCCTGTGCAGAACAGATCTCAACCTGGAAACCATCTTGAAACTACGACACACAAGATAACAACCCACAATCTGCACCTTCGTGGACTTCCAGAAAGCATACGACTCCATTGATCGGCAATCCCTCTTCCAAACATTGAGTGAATACGGACTGGACAACAAGACTCAAAAAATCATCAGACTAACTCTCACCAACACAACTTCCCAAGTAAAATTCATGGGAAATTTATCTGAAAAATTTCAGATAAAAACCGGTGTCCGACAAGGAGATGGACTCTCCCCACTACTCTTTAACATAGCCCTGGACAAAATCATGAGAGAATGGGAACAAGCTCTAAAAGCTCAAGGAAATTGGCAACCATTAAGTATGACAAGAAAACATGTCTCCTGTCTCGCTTTCACAGATGATTAAAATTAAAAATTAAATAATTGAAAAAGAGGTTCAACCTATTCAATACATAAAAGAAACAAATGTAGTGATTACATTCTTATTTAATAGTGATTAGAAATGGGACCGGTTTCGACCATAGTCCAGGTCATCGTCAGCCGTTCAAAACATAAAAAACAAGGAAAACAATGCATATGAAAAAGAATAAGTGAACTCTGGATCGGTATAAGATGAAATATAAATTGATGATGGGGGTAGAAATTGTGAGTCACTTAAAATAAAACAGTACGTAATATTATGAGAGGTAGTACGGCACACGCAATGATAAGTAAAGTCACTCAATGTTTATGAATAGTGGAGAACAGTCAAATGGGTCAGTTTTTACACTCTGTCAGGTACAAAGTCACAACACTATCGAACAACATATGAAGATCCATAAATATTTTGAAGTCGCAGACGAATAGATTTACAGAAGCAAACTGCCAGCTCTCGGTGATCAGATGATCTCGCGATCCTCGCAATAAACGAACAACAGGCAATCAGCCAAATCGAAACCCTCAAGAAATGCTCAGAAAAATCTGGCCTACAAATCTCCTTCTCAAAAACCAAGGTCATGTGAAACCACTGCCGCCTCCAGAATTTGAACACTAAATTTGGCCCATAGAAAAAGTGACTGAGTTCCGATATCTCAGAGAAATTATAGTACCAACAGGAAAAGAACAGAAGGCCCTCGAGGTCCGCATCCAGAAAATGAAGAGAGCCTTCAGCCGAACGCAAAACATTTACAACAAAAAATGCCTTTCAATCTTCACCAAAATTCAACATTACAACACTGTGATCAAACCTGAAATACTAAACGCGAGTGAAACACTGGATCTCCACAGAAAAACAGTACTCGAAGACATCCTGAAAGAGGAACGTAAAATCATCAGAAAAATTCTCGGCCCAAAACTGACTGATGAAGGATATAGACTGCAATCTTGTACAAAATGGTGGATAATGGTGTAAGATGCAGTGAAAAATGTGGCAAATGCAGAAGAGTAGTTAAAAATAGGATTCTGTGTCGTAAGTGTGATGAATGGTACCATTTTCGTTGTGCAAATATTGTAAATAGGACTGATATTGCAGAAAGTGTGTGCCTGTGTCCCGAGTCTAAACAAACTGATAGTGAGGCAGAACAACACGAAAGAGAGACTTATGAATCTATGCTTAAGATTTTAGGAGTGCTACAAGAAGACTTATGTGCTCTGAAACTTGAAAATGAAAGCTTAAAGGACAGAATAAAGAAACTGGAAGATAAAGAAGACAGCGGAGAAGAAAGATCGCCGTGGACGGAAGTGACGCGTAGCCATTTTAGGCCTAATGTTAAACATATGGGAGAAACTACGTACAACTTATAACTGGGAAAAAACTCTTTGCAGTGCCAAAATAGATTTCAGTCATTGCAACAAGTTCCAGAACAAGGCACATGAAGTTTTCCGAGTAATTTTAAATCCAGTGGAGGTAACCTACAGAAGAAGAAAACCACCTGAAAGTCAAGATCGCCAAAAATTCATCTCTACGCAGACAGTTAAGGGCGGGGTATGGCAGAAGGCATCAAGGATGGGCTGCATAATCCAGAAACTGAGGTTTTAGGACTAATAAAACCAGGTGCCAAAACTGAAGACGTCCTTTCAAGTTGTGATCCTGTGTTAGAGAAGGACAATTATGTGGTGATTGTGAGTGGTACAAATGACATTGCTGCAAATGAAGGTGAGGAACTAATTACGACCCTCAGAGGTAAGATTTCCAAACTACCTGACTCAAAAGTAATTGTAGTTAATGTGCCACCCAGGAATGACCTTATAGAGGACTCGTGTGTGAACAAAGCTGTACAAGATGTAAATATAAAAATCAAGAGATTATGTAAGAGTTTTAGAAATGTCTATGTAGTAGATACTTTAGGTCTTGGCAGGCAAATGTTCACTAGGCATGGGCTACATCTGAATGGCAATGGAAAAGCAACTCTCTGTAGACAAATTGCTACAATTATCAACAGAGATTTGCAAACTAATATGCACTTAAGAAAACCCATACCACTAAATTGGCATATACAGGGAAACTTGCCAGAAAACCCAGATCCTTAAATCAAGGTCTATGTACAAAGATCTGGGTTCCAGGGACGTTCTCCACTCATGAGTTGAGAAGGGGTGGGTAATAGAGAAGTATTTCCGGAAGGCTATACAGACCGAGGAGATAAAAAGGGAGGGGGGGGGGGGGGGTGTTATTCTGGTGAAGGAAACTTATTGTTCACATGAATGGTTTACCGATGAAAGGGATGAAATATTAGGGATAAAATTAGTTTGTGATAATATGAAGGAGTTGGGAATTATAGGAACATACAGGCCTGGAGGAGAGGAAAGAGACATGGAAATATTTGAGAAAATAATAGATTATACTCATAAAAACAATAATAATGATATGGTAATAATTGGGGGAGATCTAAACTTGCCTGAAGTTGAATGGAATGGAGCTGCAAGTGAAGCCCATGAACAGAAACTGGCAAATAAGCTAATTTGGGAGGGAGGATTTACACAAGTAGTACAAGAACCGAATCGTCTCAATAACTTGCTATATGTATTCTTGGTTAAAACATGGGAAATTGTTGATTAAACTGAGGTAATTGAAGGAATAGGTGACCATAAGGCTGTAATAACGGATGTAGGACTCTTTACCAAAAATGCTTAATAAGAGGGTCACACAAGCCAAGAAATTATACAGGAAAACTAAAGTTGATGAATTTGGGACTTACCTTAAATCACAATTCAGTTATTGGATAAGTGAAGGGAGTAATGTGGATACACTTTGGGCTAAATTTAAAGGAATCATTCGGGAAGGAGAGAAGAGATTTGTACTTGTTAAGAAGGGTAAAATGACCTCAGACCCTGTTCATTATACAAGGGAAATAAGAAAATTAAAAAGAAAATGTACAATAGTAAACAGGAAAATCAAAGAGGGTAGGGAGAGTAGAGAAACTAGAAAACAGCTAATGAGGGAACTGAATACAGCGAAAAAGAAAGCAAAAGAGAAATATATGAATGGCATACTTCAAGAGGGTAATGGCCACAAAGGGAAACGGAAAAAGCTGTATTCATATATCAGGAATCAAAAAGGGAAAGGAATCCAAATTCCTACAATGGTGGGAGAAGGGGGTGGACACTATTTAACAGATACTGAGAAAGCAAATCTATCTAGTAGGGAATTCAGGAGTTGGAAGCAGTAACAGAAGATAGAGAGGGAGAGACACATAGGGAAACAAGAAGCTTCTCATTCACAAATGAAGATATTTTCAGAGAAATCCAACTGCTTCAGCAAGGAAAAGCAGCAGGAAGTGATCAAATTACTGGGGAGGTATTAAACACAATGGGGTGGTACATAGTGCCTTATTTAAAATTTATCTTTGACTATGTCATAAATAATAGTGTAATACCAAAGGAATGGAAGGAATCTATAATAATACCAATTTATAAAGGAAAGGGTGATAAAAGGAAACCAGAGAACTACAGACCAATCAGCCTGACCAGCATTGTTTGTAAAATACTGGAGAGTTTAATAGCAAAGTACATCAGAGGGATATGTGATGATAAAAATTGGTTCACGAGGAGCCAGTATGGATTTAGAAAGAAATTTTCTTGTGAGGCACAACTGGTGGGATTTCAGCAGGACATATCAGATCAGTTGGATTCAGGAGGTCAGTTAGATTGCACAGCCATAGATCTTTCCAAAGCCTTTGATAGAGTGGAACATGGAATATTATTAAAGAAATTGGAGGGAATAGGACTGGACGTAAGGGTTATATGTTGGATAAGAACATTTCTAAATTCAAGGGTTCAGAAAGTCAAAGTAGGAAATAATATATCACAGGAAGAGAAAGTTTGGAAGGGAATTGCACAGGGTAGTATAATCGGTCCGTTACTTTTCTTAATATACGCAAATAATTTAGGGAACAATATAACATCAAAAATAAGATTGTATGCAGATGATATAATTGTTTATAGGGAAATAAATAACATTGAGGATTGTTCAGAATTACAAAGGGACCTTGATAGTATCCAACAATGGGTTGAAGAAAATAATATCAAGGTTAATGGAGGCAAATCAACTGTTACAACATTTACAAACAGGAGTTTTAAAACTTAATTTGAATATACTTTGGATGAGGTAGTTATCCCAAAAGATGGCAAGTGCAAATACTTAGGTGTGAGATTTGAAAGTAATTTGCACTGGAAGGGTCATGTGGATGACATTGTTGGGAAAGCATACAGATCGTTACATGTCATAATGAGGCTACTTAAAGGATGCAACAAAGAATTAAAAGAAAAAAGTTACTTATGTATGGTTCGTCCATTATTGGAATATGCAAACAGTGTTTGGGATCCTCACCAAGAATACCTAATAAAAGTAATAGATGGTGTGCAGAGGAAAGCAGCAAGATTTGTAACAGGGGATTTCAGGAGAAACAGTAGTGTATCAGAAATGTTAGAGGAACTTGGGTGGGAAACTTTAAGTAAGAGAAGGGAGAAAACTAGACTTATAGGATTATATAGAGCCTATACAGGAGAAGAAGCATGGGGAGAAATCCGTGAGAGACTTCAGTTGGAAAATAATTATATCGGCAGAAGTGACCACGAGTATAAAATTAGAAGGAATTTTAGCAGAAGCAATTGGGGTAAATTTTAATTCATTGGGAAGGGCATGAAGAAGTGGAACAGTTTATCGGGGGTAGTGTTTAATCCTTTTCCAAAATCTGTACAGATATTCAAGAAGAGAATAAACAGCAACAGGGAAAATAAATGAAATGTTAGAGGGCATTCGACCAGTGCAGGCTATTGTAAATAAAAAATGTGTATGAATAAATTAATTCCATCCCCTGGTCCACGGAGTTTGGACAGCCAAAGTAGAGGACTGCCTGCAGGGGTGAAGTACAGTCGGGACTTTGAGGGCCCTGGGACCGCTACGGTAGCTGTGAAGGCCCTTCAGGAACTCTGGAAAGTGGTGGCAAAAGGGGGCTCTGGTTAAGACGCAGCAGGTCGTTATGCTACTTAGGTTCCAAAATGGGTAAAAAAAAAGTAAAGAATGCAATGTAAATTTTAATCTTATACCAGTTGCATAGTATTATTTTAAGTAATTCCACATACTGTATATGAGTTGACTATGTTTGTAAGTATAGAAGATATTATAAGTAGAATTTTGTATACAATATAAATTTATTAAGGATGATCTGTTTGTTTAATAGAAAAAATTGTTAGCGTATATTGTATATTATTGTATTCCAGAAAAAAATTTCTTCTTCTCTTGTTAATTTAAAATTTAGTGCTTGACAATAATGTATTTTAGTGTACCATTTGCCACCGAGGTAGACACCTCATTTGCAAATAAAGAGATTTTGATTTGATTTGAAAAACCGAGGAGCTCTCGAACGTTGCGGCCGACATCAGAAAAAGACGCCTGAAATTTTACTGACACATCAAACGCCTTCCAGAAAACAGACTGACAAGAATCTTACTTGAGGCAACAGAAAACATCAAAACAAATAGGTGGACAACGGAAATCCGCCAAGACCTGCAAAAATCAGGAATCAAAGTGGCCGACATCGCTGACCGAACCTGCTACAGAACGAAAATCAACAAGTGGGAAGTAGAGTCAGAGAGAAACCACAAGAAGAAGACAGGAGCTAAGTGGAGAGAAAAGAACGAAGAACCACGATGAGAGAAAAATTGAAGGCTGCCTGGCAAAGAAGGAAATGGACAAATTCTAAGTGAGCTTTGCGTGATAATTTTTCTGGTCTTTTTCGCATCTAACAATAATAATAATAATAATAATAATAATAATAATAATAATAATAATAATAATAATAATAATAAAATGATAAATACCTGACATGGTAAGGTTTACCTTACCAAGGTTTAATAATAATACTAATAACAATGAATTTACATGGACCTTTTATTTGTATTTTTATCTGGGAAGGACATCTATAGGATATTTTGCAAGGATTTTACAATCTAATATATTTCCATGAAATAAGTTACCAGCCTATTATTTCGATGTGACACTTTTGATGATAAATTTGAGTGACATTTCAAACTAGTGTAAATTGTTATGGTGACCATGATATGAACTAATTAGACTTAGCTATATATGAGGGTTGGAACTTAAATAGTGGCAACACTGCTGCGGAGATGCTATGCAACGGAATCTAATATTGTTGCTGATAGTACACGTTGGTTACATACCTACCTTACCTCAGAGCAAATGGACTCGCCCTTCCCACATCACCTGCGTGCACACAAGCGAGAGAAACACAGTCACTTTTGAGCTAGCGGTCTAACGTAACATTGTCACTATGTTTTCCAAACAGGAACAATGGAGTTGGATCAAGATTGAATGTGCCAGAGGTCGTACTGCACGACAGTGTCATCAAGGTCTTCAAGAGGCTTGCGGGGAATCTGCACTGCCTTATAGAACAGTGGCACGTTGGGTAAAAGCCTTCAACGATGGTCAGCAAACTGTAGCGGACATTCATCGGGCAGGTTGTTCTACGAGCATCAATGAAGAAGTGCATGCTCTTGCAGCGTTACTGGACAGTGATCGAAACCAGACGATACGTGAGCTCGCCCAAGAAACCGGCATTCGCTTCAGAACTGTTGCGGAGATTCGACAGGCAGTAGACCGCTCCATTCGCACCATCAACACAACAAGCTCTGCTAAAGGTATCCTACGACTTCCACATCACTGGCAACGGGTTATACACAACGCTGCTGACTACATTGAAGGACAGTAAAGGTTGCTAATATGTAACTCTTTTGTATCTGTTGTAAATAAATAGTTGCCACTATTTAAGTTCCAACCTTAGTACCATCCACAGTGAGAGAATACTCATAGTCACTAGGACGAGTGAACGTATCATAATATTTTGTAATTTTCAGTCACTGGAATGACAGGTGCTGTAAGCCTCTTATTTTGACAGTCAGATTGGTACGTGATTGTATTGCTTTGTATAAATAGCACAGGTTAGGTAATGATAGGATGTTTTCTCTTTCAGGAGTGTATTTAGATGTTAGAATTAGGGTAACAGGTGCTTAGCTGATTCCTTCGCGTGTCATTAGTTTGTTTTCTGGTCAACGTGGAAGGATACACCCACAATGCAATAATAAATTATGAGTTCAGTACCTTAGGGAAGGAAGGCAGCTTGGTTACTTCTTTTACAAGGTCGAAAATATGGCTGATGATGCCCACTATTGATGGGCGAAACATGTACCATCTAATATACTAATTTCATGTCAACAATTTTAATAAGGACAATGTCCTAATTTTTTTTAAATTGTATTGTATTGAGTAGGTGGATGAATATTAAAACATACAAGTGTTATTTAATACAAATATTTTCAATACGTACCCAACATGAATTTTTTCACATGTAATATCAAAGCCAACCAGGCAAACGTTAAAATGAATAAGCATTTGAATCTTAGAATAAAGATCGGTAAAATCTCAAAGGACATAACATTTCTTAAGGACTGCTTGAAACTAGGACTAATACCAAAGTTCCTTAAACCACTTCAAAGGAAAAACATTCCATACCAAAAGTCAAACGGCACTCAAGATAAAGTAAAAAAACATATGGCTGAGAAATGAAATTAAACAAATGTATAAGAAAAAATCATTCCTAAATTTGCAATTATACCGGACGCATTTGACCATCTCACACTATTTATATCCACTTGAATGGAGCTCTTTCCTTAGGTACACCGACTAGAAACTGACCACTATATTAGATAGAAAACAAAAGACACTCAACCACAAGCTAACTTGTTTAAAAAAATGCCAAACCCAAAGCCGTGATCCAGAACAGAAATACCAGGTTTTCTACCCCTTCGTTGACGAACATTCCCACTACAATTAACTTATCTGACACAGTTTTCTCAGACAATGAAATGAGTCTCCTCAAAAAAAGGTATAAAATACAACTGGCCTAATCCACAAAAGATCGAAGATGTAATCACCACTATCGCCAAGACCGAATCTAATATTAATACACAGATTCCCATAGAGAAACAAAATGATACCAAATACGAAATAAAAAAGAAAATACCTACTCTCGTAAATGACATAATAACTAATAATAATCCTAACCTTTCAAAACAAAACCTAAAACTAAAAACTAAAATTAACAACAATAACGTCATAGTAACAAAGGCTGATAAGGGCAATACAACAGTTTTAATGAATAAACAAGACTACATATAAAAAAAAAACAGAAGAGTTTTTCTCTGATAAAACCTACACATTAATCAACAAAGATCCCATAGTAAAAACACAATGCAATCTAAACACACTCCTTAAAAATACAACATTCCTACTAAATGAACAAGACTACCAAAAAATGATCACTATGAATCCGAAATTACCTACAGCAAGATCATTAGGCCCTACCTAAAATACACAAAAAAGATATCCCCATCAGACCAATAATCAATAGCAGAAACAGTCCCACTTATAAAACTTCTCCACAAGTTCTCAAAAAAACATTTTAAATTTCACAATGCAAATCCCATCAAAAATTCTATCGAACTTTGCAAAACTTTAAACAAATTCAATTTACAACCAAATCATGTCTTATGTTCCTTTGATATCACGAATATGTACTCAAATATACCCGTTAACGATACTATCACCATAATAAAAAACAACCTCTCCAAACACAGTGCATTAAGCAAAATTGAAATAGACGAATTCATAAAGTTACTAAGTTTTGTTTTACACAATAATTACTTCACTTTCAACAACAAAATATATAAGCAAGAAGGCTTAGCTATGGGAGACCCAATCTCCGGCATTTTAGCGGACATCTACATGGACAATCTAGAACACAATAAAATAGTAAAAAACATTAACAGACTCAGTTTATGGCTCCGTTATGTCGACGACACATTGGCAATTATTGATAAACAGCTTAACAATAATGATAACATCGTAACGTTTCTAAATGATTTAGACGATAATATAAAGTTCACAAAAGAAAACGAAAACAACAATTCAATCAATTTTCTAGACATCAAAATCACGCGAGTTTTGAACAAATTTGATTTCCAAATTTACCGCAAGCCTTCATTTACCCCAATAACTATAAGAAACGAATCTTTACACCCAAATTCCCATAAACAAGCCACTTATTACAGTTTAGTATACGGAGCATTAAAAATCCATCTTTCATCAAATAATCTAAAAAATGAATTAGGTTTCATAAAAGAAATAGCCAAATTCAATGAGTTCAATCTAGATATGATCAACAAAATCATTAATAAAGTCAGACTAAAACTAACCACAAACCTATCTCCAATAAAACCCAACAAACCAAAATTCGCGAAATTCACATATACCAACCCAAAAATCCATCAAATCACCAATCCCTTAAGAAAATATAAGGTAAAAATCGCTTACACAACGCAGAATACAAATTGAAATTTATTTTTTAATCACAACTCAGTCAATTCAACCAATAATAGATATTCAAGCTCGGTTATATATAGACTTAAATGCTCCGTATGTAATTTTTCTTATGTTGGTCAAACTGGCCGCTGTTTTTCAACCAGATATGCAGAACATTATAATGCCCCAAAACATAATAAATTCTCTGCGATGAGTAACCACATGAAAGAAACAGGTCACAAATTCACTACAATAGATCAGGATTTACAAATTTTAAAAAGAAACGAAAAAGGTAAGCTCATGACAGAATATGAAAACTTATACATCTACTTAGATCAACAGTTTAACAAAGACAAGAACTTAAATGATGTAATAGATAACAAAAGTCCTCTTTATGAACAGATTTCAATTCTATTACAAAAACCATTCCTTCTGAATAATTTTTACAAAATATTTAGCACCAAATCAGTAAACATGCCCACCAATCCAACACACACACCACCCCCCTCCCCTCCTTCCACTGCCGACAACTCCTCCTCACGCGCAGCGAATGGGCCCTCAGCCACGCCTTCTCAAGCTCAACTCCACCAAGACTTTACAAAAACAACATGCGTAGTAAGAGCTCGGCGACTGCCAGTTACTCTAAAACTCTCAACGTAAACTAACATCTCAGCGGTCGAAGGGGTAAGTGTCAACACTCTAAATTTAACTTCCACTATTCAGCCCCTTAATAACAATTATGGTAATTCATTAAATTTTCAAATTAACTCTTTAATTACAGAACTCATCATACCTTTGGCTAATCACCGAATGACAACAACGTTCCCTTCCAACTAACATGCTTAGCTCAACACGCTCAACAGCAACATCACAAACTCTTACCACTTCATAGAAGATGGTCTAATGATGCCTACAAAGACTTCAATATAGACAACGGCACCAACATTTCCAACTAATATCATCTCAAAAGGAACCAGGCCATTAAAACAACTCTTCAAAATCTATAAGCAAATAAATGGAAATCAACATTTATTAACTGCAAGAACCAACGACCATTACTATTGCTTAACTTTCCATATTTTTTTTTTTTTTTTAACAATACGCCATTTGACAACTAAATGGAATGTATTTTCTGATTTTTATCTTCATTGCAATATCTTTTATTATGTCATAATCCTTAAACAACTGCCATGTTTTAGACTCCAATATTATCACTAATATTGTCAAATAATAGCATACTACATTTTATAAGACATAGTTTTTAACAGCATTCACACATTATTTCCAATCAGGTACCTGATCTATTCTAAGGTCGAAAATATGGCTGATGATGCCCACTATTGATGGGCGAAACATGTACCATCTAATATACTAATTTCATGTCAATAATTTTAATAAGGACAATGTCCTAATTTAAAAAAAAAAATGTAATGTATTGAATAGGTGGATGAATATTAAAACATACAAGTGTTATTTAATACAAATATTTTCAATACGGACCCAACATGAAATTTATCACATGTAATAAGTGGTATGTTCCGAGCTGTCAGTGGAGAGATGGCGTGGGAGGACATCAGTAGACGAATGTTTGGATGGTGTCTTTAAAAGTAGGAAAGATCGCAATATAAAGATAAAGTTGGAATTCAAGAGGACAAATTAGGGCAAATAATCGTTTATAGGAAGGGGAGTTAGGGATTGGAATAACTTACCAAGGGAGATGTTCAATAAATTTCCAATTTCTTTGCAATTATTTAGGAAAAGGTTAAGAAAACAACAGATAGGGAATCTGCCACCCGGGCGACTGCCCTAAATGTAGATCAGTAGTGACTGATTGATTGACCAAATGATCAGTGGCAAACCAATGAGAGCGAAAACCACACTGGTAGTTAGTCAGAAGAGCTCTCTTTTCCAAGCCCCACACAAATCGCCAGTTTATCATCCTTTTAAACAGTTTACAGAGATCATTTGTACGGTATATTTGCCTATAAGTATCCAGAAGCTTTGGATCTTTACCTGGCTTGGGAATTAGTATTACAATTCCCTCACACCACTGAGACATCGGTCACTCAAGTGTTTCAGCATTTGGGTATGGATTTCGTCTAGCTCAGGAGCCATGTGCTGGCCCCGTGGTGTAGGAGTAGTGTGCCTGTCTCTTACCCGGAAGCCCCGGGTTCGATTCCTGGCCAGGTCAGGGATTTTTACATGGATCTGAGGGCTGGTTCGATGTCCATTCATCCTATGTGATTAGAATTGAGGAGCTATCTGATGGTGAGATACTGGCCCCGGTCTAGAAACATAAGAATAACGACCGAGAGGATTTGTTGTACTAGCCACACAACACCTCGTAATCTGTAGGGCCTTCGGGCTAAGCAGCGGTCGCTTGGTAGGCCAAGGCCCTTCAACGGCTGTAGTGCCAAGGGGTTAGGTTAGGTTAAGTTAGGTCAGGAGCCATGTCTCTGCACAGTGCAAGTGTGCTCCACGAAAGGCACGTTATAGGAAAACGAAGCACTAGAAGCAAATAAGAGGTGATGAGCCTCAGCCTCACACTGAATATGCAGAAATCCAGGGTCATATCTCCAAGAGTTGTAAATATCTGTAAAAAGTGATGTGATCTGCAATGACTGAAGGAACTGTAACTATATCTCCTTTAATGGAGTATCCAGGTACTGTCTCCTTCAAATTTGGCCTACAATAAACATTTTATTGTGTGTTAAAGTAAGAGGCTAATATTTCATTAGTACGGGTGAAATATTTCCAGTCCTGTGTTACGAAGACGTGTCCACATGCACGGAACCGGTTTTTACTAGCCGAGAGCGAAGTATTGATTTTTCAATCGACCAGTCAGCTGTATCACATGACACAGTGGGAACTCTCAAGGCCATAGCAAGGTGCATTGCACGTGTCAAAATCTTTTAGCGAGAGTACTTTTGAGAATTGTAGTAACCTAGACAACGGCCAATTACGAGTCGATATGGAGACACACCCACCTTGAGGAACACTTATATACTCCAGTTTTCCGAAGAAACGCTCTCTTACTTGCATTCTTCTATTTGGATTTTTACGATGCAGACACTACGTTCCTTTGATAATTGAGCTCTGTAATACTTCAATTCTGCGGCATTATAAATCTACTACCATCCTACAGTATAACAGTCAATGAGTCTGGCAGATTTTCGCAGGCTAAGTTACGTGCTGTTCATCTATAAAATTCGACGTATTTGTGTGGAACATCTACTGAAAATCTGTGTCAGTTTCAGCCTTCATCGTACCAGAAGAAAGAAGAGGATCGCCACGTGTTTACTGGAGTTCATCAAGATGGTTCAACTACTTGAAGAGGAAACCTAAATTATTTCTGCTCTGGACTTGGCTGCTGTGATGGTGTACTAAAATGCAGGCAACATCTAACATAGGGAGATAACGATGAAAGCAGATAACCAGCAACATGTCTTCCAGTAATTCCAGATCATCGGCAGATATAGAGTTTCATCATTCATTTAAGTACCAATTTATAATGTTTTACCTGTTCATGTTTGTAGAAATAATGCTTGCTTATTCATTAGTGGTAGTATTTATATTAGATTTGCAGAATTAGCTAATATTTTCATTCTTCTTTCATATGGGTAATGGTAAAGTTGTCATGTTGTGTATGAGTGAATATTGGATTCTATTAGAGTAGCTAGACTGTGTGCGTGTCTTCTATGATTACTCTAAATGTCCCAATTAATAGTTCAGTGTTGTTTAAAAATCACTGTCCTCATCGATAAATGATAATTTAATTTTGAAATTATTTTCCAAATGTGGAAGGCATGTGGGACAGATTTACGGCATATTTGTTACGCCGGATTTCAATGTAAATTTTCTTCTTATATATCTTGTTGGATATCATGCATGTTAGTGTCATCTGGTTTATTGTTGAACCCTGATTTACATAAAATTAATATCCAGCACGTATAATAATAATAATAATAATAATAATAATAATAATAATAATAATAATAAAATTCCAGCTCGGGTTAAACCAATGATAAAGGGTCATGAGTTTAAATACTGCTTGATCTTGTTGTAAGATGTTAATATGTGCTCAATTATTTAGTATTAAAAACTTCATTTTTGTCCGTATTGACTCAAGATTTTACAATGCTTAGTAAAGCTAAAGGTTCCACCTATTCAATACGTTACCTTTTTTTTTTTTTTTGAATAGGTATTGAATAGGTGGAACCTTTAGCTTTACTAAGCATTGTAAAATGTGCTCAATTAGGTAGAATATGAGCCTGAAACATGGCAGAATCCCGACGGATCATTTACTGTATTTATTGAATTATTGAATTCATTTATTGAATTTGTTTGAAGAGTCTCTGTGTTCGGTGAAACATAACTTCTTCAAATGTGGAGCATGTGTTGATTGATAAGTGCAGATTTAAGTAATAATAAATGTCGTGACTCATGAACCATGAATGCGGATGCTAATGTTTGACCTGTATTATGTGCATATCTGTAAACGACAATTCTTCCAAATATCAACCGCTGATGTGGTTATGACCAACGTGAAAACTTCATCATCTCTGACTAAGTGATAATTCGGATTTTTATCACATTTCTGAGAGAGTCGTAAATGGATTTTTGACCGATACCGTCATCGTGATATTTCATGTGAAGATGGTGAAAATCAAAATATAACATTCAAAGTCTAGAATTTGCTGTAAATAATGTAAATAATATCCGTGTGTCTTTGTGTGAATGTTGTGTGTGAGTTGCAGTGATTTTCATTGACTTGTGATATTTTTGAAATGTGGTTTTGACCTGGCCACGTGTTCATCATGTTGGGCCCAGGTTATCGACATCGTTGCTTGAGTTGATTTAATTTATTGGAAGTTAAACCTTTAGCGAATATTATTTTAAATTTAAGTTGAGGCAAGATTAAGGTACCCGACACCGATGAATAAGTGTGTATTATTTCAATCGTGTGGACAAAGTTCACTGTTATTGTAAAGCTTGTAATGTTCATTTTTATCAAGGCATCAGATGCTAAGAGTTAACTTCATGTGTTGTTCAGTCAAATATTGAAGGAAGTTTCATGGTAATAATTATTGTGAGAGTATAATTCAATGAAAATAAGTCGGATAGAGACATGTTTAACTAATGAAAATGAAAACCTACAACCTGTTTTCCAGTCACTGACCGGGTCAGGGATGGAATGAATGAAGCAGATATAGGCTATTAGTACGATGGGGTCGCCACTCCCAAAGTGATTTATTAATTACTGATAGATGCTATGAAATGAGAATGGAGAGTGTTGCTGGAATGAAAGATGACAGGGAAAACCGGAGTACCGTAAAACGGGGTAACTTCAGCCACTTTTTCGTATATTTTTAAAAATAAAATGTGAAATATTCCCTCTAATTTTCTGAAAAAAATAATATAAATTCTGCCATGTTTGTTCTTCATTTTTAAATATGAACGTAATTCTCATCATAATTCAGTAATGAATAATGATTATCGAAAGAGTGACCGGACTTACCCCGTGTTTTGGGGTAACCTCGGCCGCCATAAAAATAGCTCAAGAAACGAAGTTTTCTTCGATGTAGTGTTAATTCGGCCACCGTGAATGTTTTTTTAAAAACCTGCAAAACGCCCCGTATCAACAATCACAAACAAATTAAAACGATTTATGCTGAAAAAGATGTATAGTGATCAAATTCACTTTTTCCCAAAAGAAGAAACTATTTTATTTAGCCTAAGCATACAAGCATTGTATGATATTACAAATTACATGTTGCATTGCGTAAATATTTGTAATGGTACAAAATGTAATAAATAAAAGGTATGGAAATCATAAAGCCCAATTGTATGGAGAGAAAAGGCGGTCAGAAAAGAAGAAATCTTGTAGACTGTTCTCATAATACACTGTCTTCTACATTAGAAAATATCTGGGCCAGCGTCAAGTTCTTAAATGTGTATCGTCCATGTCAACTGATATCCGTCTATCTATCACTGAAAATGGAAACTGTCTTTCCTCTCCCTGTCGGGATAAACGTCCCAGTTTATTGTTATTGTGCCTTTATTAATGTCTTCTAAAGCGTTCTCGAAGTAAACAGGATGGTAATTACAATATCCGCGGCCGCGTAATGTTTTCCTGTACGTTCTTGGCATGGCCGAAGTTACCCCGGAAGAGGACAACTTTTATCACAAAACTATTCCCTGAAAAACCTATTTGATTAAAATGTATAAAATTGTGTTGATCAGTTACCAGACAAACTTACATTTTGACCCCATACACCACTGGAATGGAGAACTGAATGCTGGGGCTAGAGAACAGTTCGTTTTCTGCTGTTACCAGACAAGACAATAGTCGGGGCTGAGAAAAAAATCGATTGACTCAACAATGAGCCCGCCAATGTTATTCGGACTACCGAGTGT
Source organism: Anabrus simplex (assembly GCF_040414725.1). NCBI lineage: Eukaryota > Metazoa > Arthropoda > Insecta > Orthoptera > Tettigoniidae > Anabrus > Anabrus simplex. The sequence continues at coordinate 201,684,232 of NC_090266.1, read as the reverse complement.
TGATAGAGCATTCTATTGTGTGTGCATTTTAGTTGTTGCAATTGGTTCATCTTTTCCAGTATAGAAGGCAGGAGAAAATAAGTGTTGCTATTCGTTAGTGGCCAAAGTTTCCCTGTATGGCCGAAGTTACCCCACTTTACGGTACCCGGAGAAAAACCTGTCCCGCCTCCACTTTGTCCAGCACAAATCTCACATGGAGCGACCGGGATATGAACCACGGTATCCAGCGGTGAGAGGCCGACGCGCTGCTGTCTGAGCCACGGAGGCTGCTATGTTTAACTAATATTTCTTACAAATAAATTTTTAATTACAGTTCAATGGATCTCATGTTTGATGAATGAGACGATGTAATTTGAGCTTATCCACAAGTAGGACGACGTGATTTCATATTTTCTAAGAAGATCTTTGTAAAATAATGATGCCATAATTTATTTCATTTACTTAAGGAAGAATTTAAAGTTTCATTTTGAAGGAGTGGATGTTATCATGAATGAACCTGATAACTGAAAATGACTTAGGATCATTTATGAGCCAGATAGCTCGGTGAGATTGAGTTTCTGCAACCTGTAAATAATTATAATATTATTAGGAGGAGGTCCTCCCAACATAATTTTTTATTTTGTTTCATTAAGCCAGAAGTAGGCTAATGTTAGTCTGTTATATTTGCAGTGTATTTCAACTTCGAAAGGTTGGAGAACAATAATGCTGTATCTAAGGAAACTGGCCGAGAAGATTTTTAATTTTCAAATTACCATCAAGATTTAATTATTATGAATTGTTATATGTGTTATCAAGTGCTAGTTTGTAAATAAATGTCAAAACCTGTTGTTTAAACCTTTTTGTATCATTGTCGCTAGCCCTTGTATCTTTCCCTGCCATTAAAAGTAAGCAAAGCTAGACAGTGAACAGTGCACCCTTGGGAATCTCGCACTCCAGCTGAGCATGTCGGGAATAATGGGGGCAGTACTGAGGGAACGTTCTGGACTCTGAAAATATTACAAGTTTTTTTCCGTACTGAAAGTTATTCATATAAGAAATAAAACACTTGTGCTGATAAAATAGATTAAAATAAATTAAAAATCAACGTCAGTCTAAAACTATGCTTCTAAAGCTAAAACTCGATCTTCATCTTTCTATGACATGTGGTACTTGTAGTTTCAGAAGCATAGCTTTAGACTGACGTTGATTAATAATCTATTTTATGTTTTAATTTAGTGTTGTCCATATGACTTTGTATTCTAGTTTTAGCTTTACAATGTTAATTGTCTACTTTCTTGTCTCTCATTTTTATTTAATATTTAAGTTTAGCATTTTAGTTTGACTTAAGGCTGAAGATGCTCTCTAGATAGGGCGAAACATGTACCATTAATCTATATAGCTGTTTATAATTGTTACCACAGAACAGTGGGTGGTATTGAATAGGTGAAACAGTATAAATACCTTTGTAATTTCTCTGACAATATAGCAAAGTTTTGTCCGCATTTGTGATAATGGAGTATGTGCAGTCACGGAGGACAATCTCCACAATCACAAATCAAGAAACATGCTTTAACAAGGAGGCACTTAAATGCGATATGTGTTGTCCATTATCAGATTCTGACGAAAGTGCTTAAAAGCCCGTCAGCGATCATGCATGGCTGCTGCAATTTCATTGATTTAGTATGAAACCTGTTTCTGGTGAGGGATACCTAAAGAGGAAGGTATTGTTTCCTCTGCAGCAGCCAGAATTTCTGTTGTAATGGAAGAAATGTGGTCGTCCACAGACCCCAGCATCCCACCGGCCATCCCTGTGTGTTTAGAAAACTCTGGCCAATTTGCCTGCCGAAGTAACGAGTGCTTCGGTACTTTGGACTGTCTTTAATTCAAGAGCATGAGGAATATCAGGAAAAGATCACTATCACAGAGGTCATTGTGTACTTGCCACTGTAGCAGGGGAACTAGCGCATGGCTGCACAAGGAGATATCCAGATAGGAGAATGTGCCATGTGCACTGCTGAAGTGAGTAGGTTCCTCTCCATTGAGCACACAAAGATCAAGCTGGTTGATCAATCACTCAAGAATCCTCCACCTAGTGCAGAATGCGGGGAGCCCCAGAGGGGGTTACAGGGATTCAAAGTCTCCCAACAAGAGGAAAGGAGAAGGTAATTAAACAGTCAAATCTTGGAGTTCATGAATGTGAAGATTGGATTGTACATGCTGCACACTGGCTGTCATTACTAGCAAGAGAGTGCAAATTGCAACTGTGTTCAGCTGAGTTTGTAGCGGCACCCCTTCAATGAAGATGTCGGAATGAACAAAAGTACAAATGCCACTGGTTGCCCCACCATCCAAAGCTACTTGGTCCTCAGAATAAAGATGAAATTCCCTCATAGTCATGTCATGTCTAGGTCTCAGATGAGATTCCTGCAGACAGACTCTGGTGGCCACATTGACGGATATCAAATGATAAAACTCAGCTATGCGACAAGTACTGTATAACTACTGTAGTTCCACTGCAATAGTGCCATTGTGTGGATGGGTAGCACAATGATATTAGGACAATTGCTTGTCCTCCTTTCGGCCAGCTATCTGCCATTTTCTGCTGTCATAGTCGTCGTCATCACCATCTACAATATTGAGTAGTTCAATCTTCATGGTCTAGGTAGAGGATGACTTGGTGACCGAACACTCTGTAGATGGTGAACACTCTGATTTGGAACGTAGGGCCTTCTTCCTGGGAGAGGTGGGTTCCCCAAAAGGGGATCAAGCAAGAGGAAATCTGGGCCTCTCGCTCTTGCCCACTGTCTCTGTATTCTTGGGAGGAGATCCGGTGGAAATTTTGCCGGAAACCTTTGAGGATACGGTGACTCCTGATCGGTTTGGAGGTGGTTTATTTTACAGCTTTGTAGGGGAGTACTGAGGCTTCAAATTCTCCTCCTTGATAATCTGGGTGTTGGTACGAGTCCAACCCTAGTTAGGGAAATCTTTCCCTCTGCCCTTGTGGGGGAGGAATTCCCAGCTGAACGTGACTGGAGAAAACCCTTCCCAGGCAACATCGGCAATAATGCACTTGTTGGCTTTCCAGGAGATACGGGTATTTTCCTGGGATTTCTAGTTTCCTTAATTAATTGTTCTGTTGGTGGCTGAGACTTTTTGATGCTGGCTCTGTACTGGTAGCCGGTACAAAACTTTCTGGTGAGATCCCCACTTTTGCAGCCTTTTCAGTTAAGCAGATGGAAAACTCTGGAGCAGCCATGGATTTTAACTTTTTCCAGGCATCTGGGTAAGATAGCTTAATCTCTTGGATCTTTTTCTCCTCCCTGAATATGGGACATTCTTTGAAGATTGGAGGATGCACACCTGGACAGTTGACGAACACAGGTGGTGGTGTACACTCAACACCAGCATGCTCGCATTTCCCACACATCTTACAGGTCATCAAACCTTGACATCACAATGAGGTATGGCCAAATTTCTTGCAGTCGTAACATCTCACTGGAGCTGGTATATACGGTCATATAGTCGGATGGTACATTGCTACCTTTATTCGTTTGGGCACGGACTCTGCGTCGATGGTCAGGATGAAAGCATATCGAACAGCAGGAGTTCAGGGATTTGTGCTTCTCCATGGTAACTGCCACATTCCTGGACATACTCCAAGAGATCGCCCAGTATCTAGAGGTGAGCCATTAGTGACTACTCTCCCAGTAGCTACACATCACCTCGCCAAACAAAACTTGTGACTGGGGGAGGATGTTACCTCCACACAAACGTGGTCACTCAGAAAACATTTATTCTAACTGATGCAAGGCAGAGAGAGTGGATAGACAGTCAGAGAAATGAAATTAAGGAGGCTAGGATAGTAAAGGAAAAAACAGAATGAAGAGAAAAAGCACAGAAACTCTCAGGCAACTCGGGGGAATCGTTAGTTTGGGCCTACTTTGAAGCCAATCCAGCATGGGTAACCCTGAGCTAATAAAGCCCTGGGGAACAACGAGCACACAAGCCCCCACACCAGTGGCAAGGTCGTGGTGTCCCTAAAGACTGAAAAGACAGAGAATATTGAATGAAAGTCAGCTACATTATGCCAGGTCAGAGGGTGCATATAACAACCTATAGACTGATATTAGCTTGTTAAGATGACTTCTCAAATTCATGTATTGTTCACTTATTTGCAACATGTGTTCTGTCGAAATCTAAAACACTTGTCTGTGTTTTACCGAAGACAGTATGCAAGTTACAACTATTGTGTTCATGATGCTGGTACCAACAACACTACTATGCTTCTGTGGCATGAATATATTGGCCACAAGAATCCACAGAAATAGACTCGTGCTTTCTAAAGTATGTATGTCATTTCCAGACACTAGAAGCAGAGAATGAAAGTTCAATGTTTGGTCAGACAAGTGTGTGGGGCAAAAGAACAACTTTAGAATGCTTGTGATGTTTCAGTTGCTAATTTTGTCCAAGTGCTTTACTCAAATTGATCAGAAATTTCTCGCAAGCAGCCACAGTTCCCTTTCCCATGGCAGGAACTTTTCTCATATAGAGGAGAATAAGAAGAATGCAATCATAAACGTGCCCCTTGACTGGATTGAAGTCATAGTTCATTCAAGACCTAGCAATCTGTTTACTGTCACCCTCATGGAAAGAGAAATTTTTGAAGTTTTCTGACAAATTGAAACTTGCATGAGACAAGATCCCTCACTGAAAATCACTCAAGTTGTGTGGCTAGAGATGACGAGTGATAACCCTACATCAATTTGGACAAGGAAATCCCATGATGTCTTACAACTGATTACATCATACTCCTTCAACAGATCCAACAAAGGAAGATGTGTTCAACATGTCCTGCCTACAAGATATTTTGTAACAAACCAAGGCTCTTTTGAAAATGTGTCAAGTTTCCTTTGCCTGAATATATCGTGTTTTTTGAAAGCCTGCCAAATGAAAATGAGTGTTTAATGCTAGTCTTCATAAAATACATTTCCATGAAACATGTATTATTTTACATTTCCATGTAAAAAAAATTAATGGAATGAGCATGTTCTTCTTTTATGTTCGTGAATTTGTGACAATTAAGATCAGTGGTAAAGATTTTATGTAATACTTGTGTTTCATAGCTTTAATATACATACAGAGCATTAAAGGCTGTATTGGCTATCCCCCATTTGTAACTTGTTTGAATAAAAATGTTACGTATCACTGCACATACAACATTGTTATGTGTAATTTTATTTATGTGTTGCTTTAGATCATTTCTATCTGGTAGGAAAATCACAAAAATGATAGTACCCAACAAATAATATTTATTCATATTGCATTTGGCTATGACAAATTTCGTCTTAAAATTACCTAGTTGTGATTTCTGTAACAGTTCTTAATGTTGCTCAAAACACTGATATGGCCCATGCTTCAACAATAAGACCTCTTTACTTCGTGTGAGTGGTTTTTTTTTAAGAGTCAGGAATTCTTCCGTCCGAGGTGATCCAAAACTTTTGTTGGATATGTGTACAATAGGATGTTAGTGACACAAAGAACCACCTTTCATTTCATACGAAAGACCCAGTGCTCAATCTAATGTGGTAATACCGTGTATGAATGCGTCGCCTCCAAAATAAGCCATTACTTATTGGACTACCTGCCTCTGGCAACATTTGTTTGTTGACTACCTGAAAGCCCCAGGTTACTTAGGTCCACTGGGGCCGATGACCTTAGATGTTAGGTCCCTTTAAACAACAAGCATCATCATCATCATCATCATCATCATCATCATTTAGGTCATCTCCCATCAAACCTTGAAAATGGGATATTTTCAAAAGCCAATGCCTACCTTCAGCTAACATGAAATGCACAGGACTACCTGCTATTTGCACAAAACTGTAATAAGCAGTGGCAAGTGAGGAGGGAACAGGGAGGGAATTCAATATGAAAGCCCCATTAATAATAAAGGTAAACAAACCTGACTATCTCCTTCAGAAATATGGGATGCTGCATCACTGTTGTTTGCCCACTCATTATCCCCTTCATCCAGCTCTGACAGTGGTTCAGTATATTCATCCTCTTCCTCCTCATGCAGCTCATCATTATTGTCCATCACCTTCTCTTCCTCCTCCTCTACCTCTTCTTCCTCTTCTTCCTCCTCCTCCTCTTCTTCTTCTTCATCAGACTCTACTGCCTCCCCTTCTTCATCCTCTGAAATATAATTTATTTAAATGACAATACTTATCCAAAACTGCATGTAATGGTACAAACAGTCTTAGAGAAAGAGTATGAGATTAAACAAATCCAAAATTAAGGTTACAGAATACTGTTCAAAGAAAGGAAGTAATGCAGATCGGCTCCTTGGCCGAATGGTCAGCGTCGAGCCCTTCATTCCAAACATAAATATGCACATTAAAAAGTCCGTTTTCAAAAATTCTTGTGTAGATTATGGCATGGTATGGAAGTGAAACATAGCGGAAAGAGGACAAAAAATGCTGTGTTACAGAGGAATGCTGATGGTGAGATGGGTAGATCAGATCACCAAAGAAGAGATACTAAATCAAGATGGTGAGAGGAGAATGATTTGGTGATTTGGAGAAATTTGACCAGATGAAGGAAGAGATCAATAGGGAACATTTTGAGACACCCAAGACTTGATCACTTAGTTTTTGAGGGAAGTATTTTCTTTTTTTTTCTTTCCTACTGGCTTCACATCGCACCGACGCAGACAGGTCTTAAAGCAACTATGGTATAGAACAGGGCTAGAATCAGGAAGGAAGACACCGTGGCCTTAATTAAGGTACAGGTACAGCATTTGTCTAATGTGAGAATGGGAAATCATGGATAAACCTCTTCAGGGCTGTCGACAGCAGGGTTCGAACCCAACATCTAAATAGTAAAAACCAAGTTATTGTTCTAAACAATATAGGTAGATTGATTCATGTCATGGGGATACATTTTATCTCTCAAAAATGTCCAAAATAGGAAATCTAATATACACAAGGGATAGGGCATAAATCATGGCAACAATTTCTTTTTTGTATGAATGTGGGATTTACCAGACGAATGGAAATATACAGATGGGAGTGGAGAGCATAGAGTGCTGTGGAATGTATGAATAATTGCATAAAATGAATTTCATTATAAAGCCCGTATTGTCCGTACATATACTTTAAAGGTATGGTCAAATGTTCCACCTTTACAATACTAAAAGTTTTATTATTTAATTATTTAAACAACATTAAAAAAAAATATATATATATATATAACGGAACATGTTTCATCTATCTTGTAGACATCATCAGCCGAAAAGTTATAAGATCAAGCACAAAGGACAAGGACAAAAAACACATTAAAATAATTCGGGACTGCTGAATTCATCAGTTAAAATGGTGAAGAATGTGCTGGAATGTTCTGAGCATAACACTTGAATACTGTTAAAAGTGAAATTTAAAAATTGTGCACATGAGATGATTCAATAAAATTGGTATTAGAGTCCTCCTTGACTTGATGGTGCTGTACTGACATACAGTATTTCGATGTGTCGGTAAAAACTTGATGATAAAGAGCACAATGTTTAGTTCCAGTAGAATAAAGACGATCGATAAACATGTGATAAACATGAGTGAGGATTCCAGTAAAAAGATATTGTGATCGTCTTATTGGCGAGACTTTGACCCCCTTTAGGAATTCAACCTTTTAATCGCCTTTACCTTCACGTAGGGCGTGGAATATATTATGGTTCATATAATTATATACACACTTGATCTACAGGTGTTGTAATCTTATTTTTAGTTATAGGAACAGCTTTTAATAAAAACACTGGTCTTGTAAACCAATATTAAGATTTTCTTCTAAAACTTACTAAAAATATGGACCTCACATCAATGATGTTGACAATTCTTGTTAAGAAATTAGGCGGAATATCTGATCATAATATCGTATGTAGAATGTGCAGTGGAGGGCTCTAGAATGAGAACGACAGCTATTATTAACGTTAAAAGTAGGCACGTTTTTAAAGTATCTTGTAATACAAAAGGAGAATGAATGAAAATTGACCATACCTTTAAAGTATATGTATGAATAATACAGAGCAGCTTTACCAGGTATAGGATGCAAAGTGAGGAAACTGTCAGCCATGAAATCCTTGTGCTACATACCTTTACGATAAGCCCTCAAAGTACTCCCCTAGATTGTTCATAATATGTTGCCAACAATACAGGAGACGTCAGATACCAGTCACCTCAATGTGTGTGAATTTTGCAATCTAAATGTTTCACAGCATTGGCAATGTCCTCTCGTGTCCCAAACCATCTCTCACACAGAATGGTTCTTTCACTTTGGGGATGATGCCAAAATCGTACGGAGGCACGTCCCGTAAGTATAGTGGGTGTTCCAGCTTGCATTGGGGAGATAGCGGGTTTGAACCCCACTGTTGGCAGCCCTGAAGAGGGTCTTCCGTGGTTTCCCATTTTCACACCAGGATAATACTGGGGCTGTACCTTAATCAAGGCTACGGTCAATTTCTTCCCACTTCTATCACTTTCCTGTCCCATCGTTGCCACAAAACCTAGAGCAAATTTAAAAAAAAAATGTATATATACCCTCATGTTCATAAAAAACAGAACACCTTGAAAGACTAGGGCCCGGTTTCATCAACACATGTTAAATATATTCTAACAAGTAGTTAGTTAATACGGAGTTAAAATTTTAACATCTTGCTAGGTTTCTTGCGTTTCATCAAACTTTTCTTGTGAAATATTAACTAATCGACTGTTAACTCTCCCAATATTGCGAACTGGTGCGAATCAAGGCGGCAGTGGTACGAACATTCTGTTTTACAGCGCGCTCCGATGCGCTTTTATTTGCGTACAGCTGTAAAATATGGCGTGAGAAGTGAAACGGAATCGTAGTTCTAATATTTCCTCCTTCGAAAAAGAGTTGTTAATTGAATTAGTTAGTAAATGTATATAAGTTATTGAGTGCAAGCGCACGGATGGCTTGACGATAAAACAAAAGGACGAAGCGTGGGAGAAAGTCCGCGATGGTTTCAATGGGGTTAACAGATACTTTTTTTAGCGGGTATCCGCTGTCACCTAACAAAATCACTTCGTTAATTGTCCAACTTCAAACTGTGCTCCGATGGGAGTTATTAAATATTGTACTGTCGTGTACAGAACCAGACCACCTAGCAAGTATATCCCTGATTTGGAGGTTAGGCTCATTAATCACCTGAACATTAACAGAGAAATATCCCTTCTGATTACGATATATTTCGGCCCAATTGCCTCCAGGTGATTGGATTCTTTCATGTGTGTAATCTATTGCACCTAGAACAAACACTAGGAAAACGGCTTATTTCATAGAAGTCGCGGATAATTTGCTGACGCTCTTCTACTGAAGGGAATGTATATGCCTCCTCCTCATGGATGCTATTGCTGCAGACACTCGTCAAACAACTCTACTAACAGTGGCTTTAGAAATTCCAGCATTGTCTCCGTCCATTATGTGAAAATAACCAGTAGCAAAAAATCGTAATATTATCAGTACCTGCAACATTCTAGAAAGAGGTTTTGTCTTCGTAGGATATTCTAACCTCACTCGAATTTCGTCAACAGCCTTAGCAACGACTATTTTCGATAACCTGTATCTATGAAGAAATTCCGCATCCGTCAAATTTTCAAAAGTCATTATGTCGCTGAACTCTTCTTCGATCAGGATTGTTTTGTAAAAGATCTAAAGAGAGCAATTCCGCATCGAAAGCGAGATTCCCAGCAGCCATTTTGGAACAGGTTGCTAAATGCTAATGTTAGCCATTTAACATTGGAAATGGCTGATGTTAACTTTAATACGCAGTTTAACATTTGTTAATGTTAACAGTTGTTGATGAAACGCAAATTTTCTTAAATCGTATGTTAAAATGATTTAACACCTTGTTAAGTACTAACATGTGTTGATGAAATCGGACCTAGAGATAGGAAGTTCGTATTCACAGGACATGTTCATTAGTATGTTCTGCAGAAATGTTTAGCATTTCAGCTACCAAGTTTCAGCATGTGTCCTGTTGCCTAGTAGACACTGGGTCCTCCATGGGCACAGATAACTTGTTCCATGCATGATGGCATCAACGCGTATAAGGTACAAATGGTGTCCTGGGGTATAGCCATCCATGCTGCATTCACCTGATTCCACAATTCATCCTTGGTGGTTGCCATTGGGTCACAGCACTGCACCTGTCGTTTCACCATATCCCACACATTTTCGATTGGTGACAAGTCCGGTGATCAGGCAGGCCAGGGCAACAGTCTGACATCCCGTGACAACACGGTGGCACGTGTTAGTGCAGCAACATGTGGTCGCACATTGTCCTGCTGAAATACGGCGTCTGGGGTGTCTTGCAGAAAGGGTATGGCTAAGGGTTGCAGGACGTCATTCAAGTAGGTCAAACTAGTCACACTGCCCTGGAAACGCACCAACTGTGATTTGTGGTTGTATCCAATAGCACCCCACACCATAAGGCCTTGAGCTGGTGCTGTATGTCTTGTGCGAATGCAGTCAATGTGATGCCTCTGCCCCTGTCTGTGGCGAACCAAAATTCAGCCATCATTTCCAAACAAACAGAACCTGGATTCATCCGAAAACACTATATGCTGCCATTCTTGTCTCCAAAGATGTCGTTCCATACACTATTGCAATTTAGTATGTTTATGCACACATTAATCAAAGGTAGGCAGAGAGGTGGATGGCGCGTCGGTTCCCATATTGTAATAAACGGCAACGGACTGTCACTCCTGATAGTGTACAACATGTTACATTGTTCCACTGTTGCGCCAGAGCAGAGGAGGACACAGATCTGTCCTGCAATGCTGTTCGGATGAGGTGTGATCTTCTCGGGGAGTGGTCTGTGTGGTGCGACCAGAGCCATCTCATCATGATCTACGGCCTTCTGTGAACCATTCTGTACACACCCCTTGCACTGCCGACACACTTCATCCCACACGAGCAGCAATTTACCAGACGGATGAATAACGTTCTCTAATGCCAATAATGCGCCCTCTTTCAAACTCACTCATTTGAGGGTTCGGTTCTCACATACGTCTGCGAGGCATCCTGCGCGTCTGCTCAAGTCACAATGATCCATTACCTTCGGTTTATAGCGACGAGAACCACAGGCACATTTTACCAGTCAGTGGTGATGTGCCGAGATATCGATGTGGACCCTGAACCTGAGGGCTGACATGGTTCAAATGCTAATCATTTCTTCCCCAGAACATACTAATGCACATGTCCTGAATACGAACTTCCTATCTCTAGTCTTTCAAGATGGTCTGGTTTTTATGGACATGGGTGTATATACAACCTGTGACAATAAAGTTTGGTGAATGAAGTCAGAACGGTCGATCCGGCAACACTGGCAACACACAACGTTGTACCTGCGTAGGAACAGGTTTTGACCACCCGCTCCCAACGTTCTTCAGCTGGGCATCATGTGTGTGCTGTATAAGACCTATTTGACACAGTGCGTGTTTAGTACGTTGGTTCTGAACTGCGAACAGGAACATGAACGACCAAAAGATCATTGTATAGTTTTGTTTTAAGCTTGGCAAGACATTAAAAGAAACGCATGCGATGCTGGTACGTGTTTATGAAGATCAAGCACTGTCCTTGACGTGTGTGTAGGTTTGCCCGTTTTCGAGGAGGCCGGGGAGGTGTTTCTGACAACCCCTGTTGCGGAAGACCGGCGACCGCCGTCAGTGACGAAAACATTGAGAAGGCGAGGACATTAATCAAGAACGATCGGCGATTAACTGTGCGCATGATAGCGGATGAACTGAAGATTAACTGTGAATCCGTGTGACAAATCGTTACCCAGAAGTTAGGGAAGAGGAAAACGTGTTCTCGTCTTGTGCCACATCACTTGACTGACGATCAGAAGCAGGCACGTTTAGAGGCTTCACAGGATTTTGTCGAAACAGAGGATGCGACACCAAATTTCTTGAACTGTATTGTCACTGAGGATGAAACCTGGTGCCTCAGATACGATCCTGAAACGAAACGGCAAAGCATGGAATGACATTCTCCGGGATCCCCTCATCGGAAAAAGGTGAGAGCCGAAAAGTCACGCATCAAACTCGCTACGATATTCCTGACATCTAACGAAACGTGATGAGGCTTTTGAACACCATCCCAAAGGAAACCTTCTTGCAAAGTTTCCAGGATATGTATTGCTGATCTCAGCAGTGCATAGTTATGGCAGGGGACTACTTCGAAGGACAGTAAGGTCACTGTAGTGCATTGTCCATCTATGTTGATAATACAGGACTATTCGTCAAATTTTATTGTCGCAGGTTGTATGTACACACTGCATGGAAGCAGAAGTGGGATAAAATAATGTAAGAAGAAGATAAATTATTCAGTTCTACTACAGCAGAACCAGTAGCTTCACCAGTGCCTGATGAGGTACTTTCTTATCTCTCCAGTACTTCCAAAGACCTCAAACGTATCCTAAAATAACCATTAATGCTGGGGATGTTCTTAAAATTAAACACAGGTATTCCTTCAAGGAAGGAACTTGAAAGAAAATGATCATACATACAATAATTTCCCCCTTTTGCCCCACTTTATTAACATTTGGACAATATCTACACTCTTTGAATTAGCACTTAATGAATCCAACAGAAGGCAATCTCTAACTTAAATGCCTGGAATGTGGGTCAGATTATTCTAATCTGTAGTAAATTCTCTGAGTTTATACACCATCATTTGCCACTCGAGACAATATTTTAGATTATCATTTATCACTAGAAATAACATATTACAAGATACTCTCTAATTCACTTCCAAACTTTATTTAACCAATATTGATTTTTACTTACATTTACTCCATAATATAAAAATACACCTCCCCTGCGAACCATGTGACCTTGCCGCGGTGGGGAGGCTTCCATGTCAAAATGAAGCAGATAGCCGAGTCGTAGGCGCAACCATATCAGATGGGTATCTGTTGAGAGACCAGACTAACGAATGGTTCATCGAAAGGGGGGTAGCAGCATTTCGGAAGTTGCAAGGGCGGCAGTCTAGATGATTGACTGATATGGCCTTGCAATAATACTCAACAGGGTTTAGCTGTGTTGATACTGCTACACGCTGAAAGCAACGGGAAACTACAGCCATAACTAACTCGTGAGGCCATGCAGCTCTCTCTGTATGAATGATGTACTGATGATGGCTTCCTCCCGGGTAAAATATTCCAGAGGTAAACTAGTCCTCCATTTGGATCTCCGGGTGGGGACTACACGAGAGGGGGCGATCATCAGGAAGATGGATACTGACATTCTGTGAGTCGGAGCGTGGAATGTTAGAAGTTTGAATTGTTTTGGTAAATTAGAGAATCTGAAAAGGGAGATGAATAGATTAAGTCAGATGTAGTTGGTGTAAGTGAAGTACGTTGGCAGGAAGAACATAATTTTTGGTCAGGTGACTACCGAATTATCAACACAAAATCAAACAGAGGAAATGCAGGAGATGGTTTAATAATGAATAAGAAAATAGGACAGCGGGTAAGCTACTATGACCAGCATAGTGAAAGAATTGTTGTCAAGATAGACACCAAACCAATGGCCACCACAATAGTGCAGGTCTATATGCCTACTACCTCAGTGGATGATGAGGAAAACAAAAGAACATATGAAGAGGTAGAAGATTTAATACAATATGTAAAAGGTGACGAGAAACTAATTGTGATGGGAGACTGGAATGCAGTGGTAGGCCATGGAAGAGAAGGTAATACAGTAGGAGAATTCAGATTGGGACAAAGGAACAGGAGAGGAAGTCAGCTGGTTGAATTCTGCACTAATCATAATTTAGTCCTTGCCAATACTTGGTTCAAACACCACAAAAGACGGCTTTATACGTGGACGAGACCTAGAGACACTGGAAGGTATCAAATAGATTTCATAAGGAATAGACAGAGATTCAGAAACCAGGTGTTGGATTGCAAAACTTTCCCAGGAGCAGACGTGGACTCTCACCACAACTTGTTGGTCATGAAATGCCATCTGAAGCTGAAGAAATTGAAGAAAGGAAAGAACGTAAAAGGATGGGATCTAGACAAGTTGAAAGAAAAGAGTGTGAGGGATTCTTTCAAGGAACATGTTCCACAAGGACTAAATGATAAGGCTGAAGGAAACACAATAGAGGAAGAAAGGATAGTCATGAAAAATTAAGTCAGCAGGGCTTCTGAAGAAATGTTAGGAAGGAAGAAAGGATCAACTACTAATCAGTGGGTAACTCAGGACATACTAGACCTGAATTATGAACGACGAAAATACAAGAATGCTAGAAATGAAGAGGGCAGAAAAGAATACAGGTGATTAAAAAATGAAGTGAATAGAAAGTGCAAGGTAGCTACGGAAGACTGGCTGAAGGAGAAGTGCAAGGATGTCGAAGGTTGTATGGTCCTAGGAAAGGTAGATGCTGCATACAGGAAAAACAAGGAAACCTTTGGAGAAAAAAAAAATCTAGGTGTATGAATATTAAGAGCTCAGATGGAAAGCCACTTCTAGGGAAAGAAGACAAAGCAGAAAGATGGCAGGAACATATCCAACAGTTGTATCAAGGTGAAGACGTAGATAATTTGGTTTTGGAAGAAGAAGAGGCTGTTGATGCTGATGAAATGCGAGACCCAATTTTGAGGTCAGAGTTTGACAGAGCTGTGACCGACCTACATAGGAACAAGGCATCTGGAATTGATGACATTCCCTCTGAATTACCGACTACCTTAGGAGAAACCAGCATGGCAAGGCTATTCCTTATAGTGTGTAAGATGTATGGGACAGGATAAGTTCCATCCAATTTTCAGCAGAATGTTGTTATACCTATTCCCAAGAAAGCCGGTGCTGACAGGTGTGAAAATTATCGCACCATTAGTTTAGTATCACACGCCTGCAAAATTTTAACAAGTATTATTTACAGAAGAATGGAAAAACAAGTTGAAGCTGAGTTGGGAGAAGATCAGTTTGGCTTCAGAAGAAATGTAGGAACACGTGAAACAATCCTGACTTTACATCTGATCTTAGAGGATCGAATCAAGAAGGACAAGCCCACGTACATGGCATACATAGATTTAGAAAAGGCATTCGATAATGTTGATTGGACCAAGCTATTTAAGATTCTGAGGTGATTGGGATCAGATACCGAGAACGAAGAATGATCTACAATCTGTATAAAAATCAGTCTGCAGTGATAAGAATCGAGGGCTTTGAAAGAGAAGCAGCAATCCAGAAAGGAGCGAGGCAAGGCTTCAGTATATCCCCCTTCCTTTTCAATGTTTACATAGAACTGGCAGTAATGGAAATCAAAGAGGAATTTGGAAAGGGAATCACAATCCAAGGAGAGGAAATCAAAACCTTGAGATTTGCCGATGATATTATTTTATTTGAGACTGCAGAAGATCTCTAAAAGCTGCTGAATGGTATGGACGAAGTCTTGGGTAAGGAGTACAAGATGAAAATAAATAAGTCCAAAACAAAAGTAATGGAGTGCAGTCGAACGAAGGCAGGTGATGCAGGAAATATTAAATTAGGAAATGAAGTCTTAAAGGAAGTACATGAATATTGTTACTTGGGTAGTAAAATAACTAACGATGGCAGAAGTAAGGAGGACATAAAATGCAGATTAGCACTAGCAAGGAAGAGCTTTCTTAAGAAAATAAATTTGCTCACTTCAAACATTGATATAGGAATCAGAAAGATGTTTTTGAAGATTTTCGTGTGGAGCGTGGCATTGTATGGAAGTGAAATATGGATGATAACTGGCTCAGAAAGAAAGAGAATAGAAGCTTTTGAAATGTGGTGTTACAGAAGAATGTTGAAGGTGAGATGGATAGATCGAATCACAAATGAAGAGATACTGAATCGAATTGGCGAGAGGAGATTGATCTGGCTAAATTTGACGAGAAGAAGAGATAGAATGATAGGACACATCTTAAGACACCCAGGACTTGTTCAGTTGGTTTTTGAAGGAAGTGTAGGTGGTAAGAACGGTAGGGGTAGACCAAGGTATGAATATGACAAGCAGATTAGAGCAGATGGAGGATGTAGTAGTTACGTAGAAATGAAGGTTAGCACAGGATAGGGTGGCAAGGAGAGCTGCATCAAACCAGTCTATGGACTGATGACTCAAACAACATAAAAATACATCATAACCCAAAGAATAAAACTAACCCTCTAATAATAATAATGTTATTTGCTTTACATCCCACTAACTACTTTTACGGTTTTCAGAGACGCCGATGTGCCATAATTTTGTCTCGCAGGAGTTCTTTTATGTGCCAGTAAATCTACCAACATGAGGCTGACGTATTTGAGCCCCTTCAAATACCACTGGACTGAGCCAGGATCGAATCTGCCAAGTTGAGGTCAGAAGGCCAGCGCCTCAACCGCCTGAGCCACTCATCCGGCAGAGTACAATGTCCACAAAAACTTTCTACTTAGTCCTTCCATGACCACAGTCCGGAAATGGCATTTGAAGGAAACAGACTACACTCCAGAAGCTTAAATAAGTACAGAAACATTTCAATAAGTTAATATGGTGAAGGTTGAATATTAATATAATCGTTATTTGTTAATAATTGCTATATTATCACCAAACTCTCAATCACTGACAAGTTTATGCAACATTAACAATACTTTACACATACTTTGTATGCATGATTTAAAGCAATTTGATAGAATCTGAGGATGTTCATGTAGAACAAAACATGTAATTCTTTGTTCAATAAATGTGTATTTATTACAGGTATGTTATAGTGTTACATATTACACTGAGTTGCCAAAAGTCACAGGAAGGGGTGTCCTATTAGAAAATGTGCCGTGTATAACCCTGAGCGTTGCGGCTAGCTGTGGCGTAGCTGATTAGTCTGTCACAGACATCAGTGTTGTGAAGATGGCAACACATCACGAGTTAACCGACTTTGAACGTGGGATGGTCATCGGTGCACGGTGCATGGGTCATAGCATTGCGGAGATTACACGCGAATTTGGGTTTCCGAAGTCAGCAGTGTCGAAGGTGGATCTTCAATATCGCAGAGAGAATGTTACCACCTGCGTAAATCGCCACACAGGAAGACCACAGGTGTTTAACGAACTAAAATCACGTCGCCTCAGCAGAACCATACTGAGCGCTCGACGGGCCACTGTGAGTCAGATTACCACCCAGTTGAATGTTGGGAGTAAGGAACCCATTTCTACCAGGACTGTAAGGAGGCAACTGGTCCCAAGTTCGGGGCCTAATCTTGCAAGTGATGAGGAAGGAGGAGGGGGAGGAGTAACACCTCATTAAAAAAAACCTGAGTCCATCTGGCTCCTATAAGGGCCCCTGCCTAGGGTTACTAAGTGAAACCTGGTCAACAGTCTCAAAGACAGAAGAGGAGTTTCAGGATCCCAACAGCAGACAGAGCGGAAGAGCTGCCTCAAGGACTCACAATCTTGGTTGTATTTTTGTGGTCTTCAGGCCAGTGTAGAAATAACTTTCATCAGTCATGGAAGTGTGTCAAAGTCCTTAATGGCAACTTTGGAGGAGATTGAGACCATCAGTATGGTGCAGTTGGCAGATGAGGCACTCCAACTTTCTGGGAGTTAATGCAGAGAGGAACGTAGCGTTTGTTCTCCAGAGGAGCGGCTACAAAAGGCGTCTGTTCTCCAGGTCAGGAGTGGCCTAACATCCTGCTGGGAGCAGCTCTAAAATGCTTGGCGACAGGCTCCGTGACAAGCCAGGCTGTAAAATCATACCGTCATATCTTTATGGAAATGATGTCTCCTAGAATCGGAACCATGGCTAGGTCGTCTCCCGCTAAAAGCGAAGCGTGTTGGCAGGGCCCAGTCAGCGCGAAAAGTATGCAAGGGTTACCGTCGCATGGGCAGCGACGGCTAAACAAGCAAGCCACCACATTCCATATAGCATCATTGAGCGTCAAGACTATGGTCGAAGCAGCGAAGTGGCCACAGCACTTAAAAGTTAATAATAATGTTATTTGCTTTACGTCCCGCTAACTACTTTTACGGTCTTCGGAGACGCCGAGGTGCCGGAATTTAGTCCCGCAGGAGTTCTTTTACGTGCCAGTAAATCTGCCGACACGAGGCTGTCGTATTTGAGCACCTTCAAATACCACCGGACTGAGCCAGGATCGAACCTGCCAAGTTGGGGTTAGAAGGCCAGCGCCTTAACCGTCTGAGCCACTCAGCCCGGCAGCACTTAAAAGAAGGCATATACTGTAGACATCTGTGCGGTGCAGGAAACAAGATGGAGTGGAGAAAAGTCATGCTACATTGGGTGTGGATACAAACTCATATACAATGGAACCCGAAGAAAAACTAATGGTGTTGGCATTGTTATATCAGCAGAATTTGATGGTTCTGTCTCTGAGGTGCAACACTACGACAATCGTTTGATGAAAATTGTATATGACGCGGATAGAAGCAAGGTCCACTTTTTCAGTGCCTACGCTCCACAAACCGTCCTAGACGCGGAAACCAAAGATGCCTTCTGGGAACTGCTTGATGAGAAGACTGCTGAAGTGCCACCAGAAGACTACCTTCTCATTGCCGGTGATCTGAATGGACACGTCGAACAGAGGAAAGAAGACCACAGTGCCCATGGTGGACATGGATATGGAGAGAAGAACGACGACGGCCAACGAATTCTTGATTATGCAGAAACTCATGATCTGATCATCACGAACACCTGGTTCAAGAAGCGTGATACTCATCTAATCACGTACTACAGTGGCTCCAATGCAATTCAGATTTGTCACAGGTGAACAATATAGTGGAAGTGGAAAGTGTTTTTGAAGACTTTATTTGTAAAGTATGATATAACGTTTTATTTATAATGACCTAACTTGTACTGTGTAATATATGTAACATATGTATTTGTAAATAGTAGATTTCTATTCTGTACTTACTGGAAGTATCTAGAAAATTGCTGAACAGGGTGTGTGCCTTTTGTGGGTTATGTTTTCTAGAAGGAATTTTCTAACTATTCTGGAAATGGAAGATTCGCGAACGTGTGTATTCGAGAATGTTAGTTAAAGTCCGCGACGGAAGTAGGAATTGTGATTGGTGAACCTAGGAGGGGATGGGTGGACTCGTGCATTCTGATTGGCTACTCCAAGGCCAGAGTTTTCCTATATATAGTGAGCGAGGCTGCGTTCACAATAATTCGGTCGTGTCTTGGCCTGATCTGCCTTTAGTCAGTGTTGGTCTGCGTCGTATGCTATGCCTCGCTTCCGGGATGGGGCACCCTCGGGTAAGCACTCTTACTTTCCGTTGCGGTTAAAATTTGCGTAATAGGAGTCTGTCCTAGCCTAACCTAGATTCGCCAAATTGATTATTTACGACGCCTTAGCTTTTCTGCTGGGGTTCCTTGTTTGTTTTCAAGGCATTCCCATTTCTTATTTCATTAAATATGTAGATTGAGATTTAATACATTTACCTTGGGGTTTGTCTCTTGTAGTTCAGTGTCACTTGATATACCCTAGAGTTTAGGCGAGTACATTCACTTCACTATAAATTGAAATTGTTTTTACGTTCCTTTTAACCTACAAACTTGCATTGTACCACTGGATTTGTAACTAGTTGTATAGTTGGTTTGAAGTTTGAAACTCGTAGTGAAGCCCATTATCAAAGAACTTCTAAGATATGTGTATCACGAAGCTTATAGTTCGTAAGTTGTAATTTGGTGGATTGGAATGTATTTGTAAAATTTCACTTGTAAATAATATTTTTCAAATTTAAGGATCACGGTGATTTATTTCGGAATCT
Organism: Anabrus simplex; assembly: GCF_040414725.1. Classification (NCBI taxonomy): domain Eukaryota; kingdom Metazoa; phylum Arthropoda; class Insecta; order Orthoptera; family Tettigoniidae; genus Anabrus; species Anabrus simplex. The sequence goes on along the minus strand of NC_090266.1, from coordinate 201,664,448 downwards.
GCAATCTAAGCCATATCCATGCCCTCAGTAGGTCCTGCCTGTTTCCACTTTCCTGGTTTATTATCCACTAGTTGGCCCTACTGATATTTCGTATTATGTTGTTGATGGCTGAGATCCGTGCAGGCCAGCTGATGTTTCTCTCAGTGTTTAGTGTTTTCTGATAGTGTGTAGTTGCTCTTACTACCCTCCTTTATTGTGTTTAGTCCTTGTTTTGTGTAACCACCGTAGTTAAGGTTACAAGATTGTGAGACGATGGAATTTCAAAGATGTTCTGGATACAAAAGTTGTTCTTTATGAAATTGTCGCAATGCAACACCGACCACTCATCTGTAAGCTACGGATAAAGTTGCCAAGAGACTAATACTTACCCAGAAATGGACCTAAAAGAATCAAATGGTGGCGCTTCAAGGAGAAGGAGGCCGACGTTGTTACAAAAATTACAGTGCCACCAATCACCGCAGTTGAAGAGAGCTGGACTAAACTGAAAGACGCCATTAATGAAGCCACACGCTCTATTCTTGGAACAACTAAACCAGGACGACGAAGGACTGACAAAGACACGTGGCTTTCGACTAACGATGATAACGATGCAGTGCGGAAGAAGAAACAACTGTACCATGACTTTCTTCCAGATAAAACACCATCTCGTTGGAATGCCTACAGAGCAGCCCGTAAAGAGGTGAAGAAGGTTGTTGCTGTAACAAAAGCAAACCGATATGCAGATCTATATGCAAAATTGACACGCCCAAAGACGAGCGGTACATTTACTGGCTACTCAAATTGAGGCACCGCAAAACGGAAGACATCCAACATTTTTACAGCATTAATGACGAAACAGATGACCTGCTGGTCGACTGGAGGAAAGCGCGAGAACGCTGGCGGAGCTATTTTGAGAAACTTTCAACTGAAGAATTTCCCCACCCACCAATCCTAACCACCTCTGCTATTGAAGGCCCAGTGAAGGAAATTGACATCACAGAAGTCCAGGCTGTTCTGAAGGAGATGAAACCAGGGAAAGCCACCGGCCCCGATGATCTTCCGGCAGAGTTCTGGTGCTCTCAACGGTAGGATGCGGCAATATGGCTAACACAGCTTTTCAACCAGATCATCAAAGGAGGTCAAATACCATCAGAGTGGTGACGGAACATTACAGTACCAATCTTCAAAAGAAGGGAAGTCCTGCCGATTGTTCTAATTATCACCCGATCAGACTTCTGAACCACACGATGAAGATCTTCGAACGTATTCTCGACAAAAGGATTCGCGAGACAGCCAAACTTACAATGAACCAAGCTGGATTTGTGAAAAATTGTGGCACAACAGATGCAATCCATGCTGCACGGCTGTTAGTTGAGAAACACCGTGAAAAGAATAAGGCACTTCATCTTGTTTTCCTGGATCTTGAGAAGGCATATGATCGGGTGCCACATGACCTATTATGGTTAGCGCTATGAGTACATAGCATTCCAGAGCACCTTGTTAAGTGGGTACAGATGCTCTACGTAGAACCATGGAGTTACGTTCATGCTGCCGCAGGAGCATCCGATGATTTCCGCATCACTGTAGGAGTCCATCAAGGCTCTGCCTTATCACCACTGCTGTTCATTCTTGTAATGGACACTGTTACATCAGATCTGCACAAGCCAATACCATGGACACTTCTCTATACTGATGATGTCATGTTGGCTGCTGAGAATAAGTTTGATCTCCAGCACCAAACAGAAGAGTGGAGCAACCGACTAGTGCAATACGGCCTGCGCCTCAACAAAAAGAAGACAGAATACACTACATTAGATCCTCGAGAAGTTGGAACCATCCACATTGACTGTGAAGATCTACCACGAGTAGAAAATTTTAACTATCTTGGCTCCACAATCTCTGACATTGGCCGACTTACTGACGAGGTCAACACAAGGATACATGCAGGCTGGCTGAAGTGGCAAATGACAACGGGCGTCACCTGCGACCGCTGGATGAAGGACCATCTGAAATCTAAGATCTACTGGACTGTTATCCATCCTGTCGCTCTCTACGGCACCGATTATTGGCCAGCTACAAAGGAGGTAGAACGTCGACTACGGGTCATGGAGATGAAGAAGCTTAGGTGGACAGCTGGCATCACTAGACTGGATCATATATCAAACGACGATATTAGGGAAAGTTTCGGCATTGCACTGATCCAGAAGAAAATGCAGGAAAACAGTCTGCGCTGGTTTGGGCATGTGTTGCGTGCAGACAATACACTGGCAAAGTCAGCGTACACATTGGAAATCACTGGAAAGAGGCCCAAGGGACAACCAAGACAGAGATGGATCGATAGAGTGCACAATGACCTGAAAGCTGTAAGAGTACATCCAGACATGGCCCGAGACTGAATTAAATGGACACAACGAATCCACACAGCAGACCCTGCCACCAGGCGGGAAAAACGCTAAAGAAGAAGAAAACTGTAAGGAGGCAACTGCACCGCATAGACTTCACCAGCCAACGACCAACTCGTGTCCCTTTGCTGACACCTCAACACAGAGCTCAACGAAGTGCACAGGCCCGCGAACATTGGCAATGGACCATGGAGCAGTGGCGGCATGTGGTATGGTCCGATGAATCCAGGTTCCAGTTGTATCGAGCTGATGGGCATGTGAGTGTGTGGCGTATGCCCCAAGAAGCTCCAGATCCTGCGTTTCAACAGGGTTGTGTCCAGGCGGGAGATGGCTCAGTTTTGGTCTGGGCGGCATTCTCATGGTCACAATTAGGTCCCAATGTCCGGCTGCAGGGAGCTCTGACAGGTGCACGTTATGTGGACATTCTTTCAGACTATCTGCATTATTTTCTGGCCCTAGAGTACCCTGATGGAGATGCCATGTTTCAACAGGACAATGCGTCATGTCACCGCTCTGTGCTGGCACGCAGGCGGTTGGAGGAGCACTCCAGTGAAGTTATGACCATGGATTGGCCCTGCAGATACCTCGATCTTAATCCAATCGAGCATGATGCTGCCCACGCTGGTGTACGCTCCATCAATCCCGAACCAACTATACAAGACCAACTGTGGGAATCAGTGCAAGATGCGCGAGTCCAGATCCCTCCAGAACAATTCCAACACCTCGTAGAGGGGATGCCACGCCGTATTGCTGCCGTTGTAAGGTCTCACAGAGGGGCAACTTGTTATTAACATCACATTCAGTGTCTTCCCATGACTTTTGGCCACTCAGTGTATATTGAACTTGTGTGTTTGACAGGCTAAACAGCCTTTAAGTTATATATAGTGTTGTATGTCCGGCGCTCCCTTCTCGCTCCACCAGCCAGCTACACGCGCGCCAAGTGTCATTCTTCTAGCCTCGACGCGCAGCCCTCAGTGCGCGTGCCTGAACCATCGTGTGTGTACTATAAAGAGGAACTCCCAGCCTGTCCAGATGCCCACTTGCCCCGGTGTCCAGCTCCAGAATACACCCTACGTCGAGCACGGAGGCTACTCCTCTTGAAAATGTGCTTCGGCCAGGTGGACTGAATTTCTGGCAGTACGAGGTCTCACCTCTGGTCACCGCTCCTCTTCCGCTGCCCATATCCAGTCATACTATTACATACCGTCATATTTCCATAATTAATGCAAGCTCCCTTAGTTTCGCTAAGTAAGAATTCTTCCTACATTGAACTTGCTTTTATGAACTCAGCAAGGAAGGACTTTCCAAAACATTTATGTCAGTACTTCTGATAGTTTTCGACTATCGACTTTGCTATCACAAGGACTATCTTTTCAAGATAGTAGTGGATGTAAATACTGCAAACTTGTATATAGTGTACAAAAGATAGACTCTTTCTCAAGATTCCTAATTCATTTGCTTCAAGTTAAATTTCAGTTTTATTTGTGTAAATAGTGTATTTTGCATTGAAGCGAATAATAAAGTTGTGTTTTGTAAATCTCAACCTTGGTTACAACACAACTCTATGGCGACGAGGTAAAAAAAAAAAAAAAGAACGCAACAAACACTCCAATTCATCGGTCCCAGTCACCAACTCTGTGGCGACAGGATAATAACTTGCACTTCATCCACTCCTTCACAACGAGGTACAGCAAACTCAATGCCCTCCTACACTTAGACATTGGCGACGAAGTCAATCAGTGCTCAGTGTGTCGCCCACTCAACAGACATTCCACAGCTCTCTGTCGTGTGCTCCACCTGTGTGGCACGCTCCAGCATGTTTGCTTGCTCTCTCTCTCTCACTCCCAGCATATACCGGTCAAGGTCGCGCCTACAACCAGTTCTGACACACAGCTCTCCTTGCTCTTTCTTGCACGCATCTCGCAATGGCTACAGCTGAGCAACTCGCTACGGTATTCCAAGCCTTACAGCAGCAACAACAACAGTTTATGCAACAACAACAGGCAGCATTAATTCAGGCTATTCAAGCTATTTCTGTCTCTACACAGCCATCAGCTATTCCTCCGTTCTCTGCTTTTGATCCGGCTAAGGAAGAATGGTCAGTTTATTTAGCACGCTTACAACAGCATTTCATCTGCCATTCTGTCACAGATGATCAACGCCGCCGAGCACTATTTCTTAGTTCGGTTGGCAATGCTACGTGTGAATTACTACGTAAATTAGGTCCAGAAGAAAACCTTTCTGAGGTCCCATTCGCACAGCTCCTGGCCCGTCTCACTGAACATTATGCCAAAGCTCCTCACATAGTGGCTGCTCGCTATAAATTTTTTCAGAGCAGAAAGCAACCCCATCAGACACATACTGAATGGATAACTGAATTACGTGGTCTAGCTAAACCCTGCCAGTTCATATGCTCCAAGGACGGTTGTGGTTCACACTACACTGATTCTCTCATTCGGGACATGGTAATTTTACATACTCCTGAGGACAAGATACGTTTTGACGCTGTCAAGCAGAGTAACCCTTCTTTAGAAGATGTCCAGCGTATTGCTACGGTTTATGAGCTTACTACCAAGACTGCCGCAGCCATAGCTTCTCCACACGAAGTTGCTCAAGTCTCGACTCAGGCCCGCAAGTCCTCTGCTACAGTGAACCGTCCAGATAAGGCGCTCTCTACCAAGCATTCTCGCCAGGTTCCCTCTCGTACTGCTACAAGGAAGCCCAATTCTAAAAGCACCTCGAAACTCCTGCCTTCCTGCCGCGGCTGTTTCAAGCATCATGAACGTCGTGACTGTCGTTTTTTCAAAGCCACTTGTGAACGATGTAATAAACTTGGACACATTAAGACTGTATGTCAGAGTTCGCTCCGCCCTGCTAAGACTCCTGCAGCATGCCCGAAGCATATACAGCCCCGCCAAGACATGGAAGTGGATCAGATCAATCTTATTCTTCCCACAAGGAATTCTCACAAGATCATCGTTCCTCTCTCATTCTCTACTCGATCTGTCGATTTTCAATTAGACACGGGATCACCTGTCTCTATTATTAATCTAGCTACCTACCATGACTTAGGTTCCCCTTCATGCTCTCCAGCTGACATCTAGCTTGTGACGTTTAACAAAAAGAAAATTGACATTAAAGGTCAAATCCAGCTTCAGGCTAGTTATAAAGGAATTCAGAAGGCCATTCCTCTTCTCGTAGTTAACAACTACACTGCATCCAACATTATGGGCATGGATCTATTTAACTTATTTGGTTTCCAGATACATGACAACATTAACGTTGTATCTACATTGCATCCTACTTCTGACGTTACCGATCTCCTAAAGCAGTTTCCTGAAGTCTTCGACTCTCAGCTCGGAACAGCAAAAGACTATACAGCTCACATACAGCTGAAATCCGGAGCTAAGCCTCGCTTCCTCAAAGCACGTCCAGTACCCCTAGCACTTCAAGACCCGGTCACGAAAGAATTAGAAAGATGGATACAAACTGGAATTGTGGTACCAGTTACTTCTAGTCAATGGGCTACTCCACTAGTGGTAATCAAGAAACCTGATGGTAATGTTCGACTTTGTGGCGATTTTCGATCTACAGTCAACGCACAACTCGACACAGATATCTTTCCTATTCCACGTCCAGAAGACTTATTCCGTCGTCTCGCTGGTGGACAATTCTTCTCTCGAGTTGATCTTAAAGAAGCATATCTCCAGCTACTTTTAGACGAAGACTCTAAGAAATTTCTAACACTCAACGCTCCTCTCGGACTGCTCCAGCTCCAGCGGCTCCCATTCGGTGTTTCATCCTCAGCGGCTATTTTTCAGTGCTATTTAGCTCAACTCACTGCCTCCATTCCCGGTTGTGCTAACTACAATGCCGAACGCAGTCTTCGGTGAAACGTCGGGACATTCACTCGCTCCTAGACCACGGCCTACAAGCCCGGAAAGCGCTGACATGAATTGTAGTGCCTTGTAAGGCCAGTGATTATTAAGATTCTCGTATTGTGTTGCCTGGAATAGGCTTAAGAACTGAAAGCATGTGAGCTCTTTTTCAAGTGTTGTAAAATTACCTCCGGGAGGCCTGATATTGCAATTTTTGGAGCTACAAGCAGCTGAAGGGTTCTATGTTGTTCAGTGCTATGATATACCTGAAGGGGTGGAGCAAGGGAGCTCAGTGAATTCAAACACAGAATGGTTATTGGTTGCCACATTAGTAATTCTATTGTTCTCAAGTTGACTGTCGAGGATCTGATTGTGAAGTGCAAAAACGGGAAGACAAAATCAAAACAATAGTATGGTCATAAAGGCCATGTGTGTTCACCGTCATGCATTGGAGAAGGTGTCATGCAAAAATTGCAGATATCACATGATGGCATCGCCCATGAATTCCGCCGTGCCACTAATTATGCAGCAAGCACCATGCCTGTACACTAGGAGATATAAGGACTGGGGTTCAAGGCTCAGGTACCTTCCCGTAAATGACACATTTCATTAGAGGATGTTAAGCGCCACATTCAGTGAAGTAAAGAGCACCACCACTAGTCCATGGATGACTGGAGACATGTATTTGGAGGAATGAAACATGTCATACCATGTGGCAGTCAGATAGGTGGGCCTGAGTGTGGTAAATGCCATGTGAACGATACATCCCCACCTGTACAGTGTCCATAGTGAAATTTGCCAGAGGTGAGGTGATACTGTAATGTAATTTCAAGGAAGACTTGGTCCTCTTGTAATATCATGGAGCACATTAAAGGTAGAAGGATATAACGATATTTTAACAGCAACATCTACGGTGGGTGGCCTGTTTAAAGATGATTGCTGTGTGTTTCGGCATGATAATCTTCACTACCATGAAGTGGGATCACTTTGTGAGAGATTTGTGGACAAAGAGGACTGAAAAATGGACTGGACAGCTAAGAGCTCCAACCTCAGTCCTATCAAACTCCTAAGGATGAACTAGAACGGCAACTTTGCTCCAAACTCCACTGACCTGCATCACTAACTATAATTGCTACAGCATGGCAGGAAGAACGGTATGTCGTTCCTTTAGAGATGTTACGACACCTGGAAAACAGAGTCCCTCACAGAGTTCGAGGTGTAATAAAAGCCAAGGGTGGACCACATACTAACGTCAACTACTGGGCAGAAGATTCAAGGAACATTTACAAGGAGACCTTGTCAATGTGTCCTCATCGATTTGATCAATTTTTAATACACGTACAAACCATGGCGAGAACTATCCCTAGTTCGAAATTCAAGGCACAACTCCCTCCCACTTCTGCGAATATACAACTTGAACATTTCTAGAGTGCTTCACAACACCACCAAGCGATACATTCCCACAACGAAGGCGCAAGGTAATGACCAAGTCCACTTCACAGGCCGTGGTCCACAGATCGAACTTTGCCTCTATAGTGTTTCTCTTATTGCTGTTTTTCGACAATATTTTATAATCTGCTATAATACAGATGATAAGTGGCTGGAGTTTGTAATGACAGAGAACTGATCACAAATGTGAGCCAAATGTGCTTTTTGATGGATGATTTGACAACACCTTGTATATCTGATCGGTATGCTAGGTGCCACATAAAATACGGCTTCTTTTGATTCTATGATCAGTACTACCCTAGTTCGTATAGCAATCTGTAGTTACACATAACTCTTGTGTCGATGTATAGCTTATTATAAATGAAGAGACAACAAGTATATGATGAAGATGTATGAAAAAGATTTTGTGAATGCTTTGGTGATACTGCTTTACCTAAACTTCAAATGAAGACAGCTCAGATGTTGGGTATTCCATTGATACCAAACTGGTAATCATCATTTGTAACTGTAGCTACGGAGTTATTGAAACAATCAATGCTTAACAATAAGTTACCCATATTTTTAATACCTAACAATGGATTTTTCGCAAAGAAGCAGATGACAATAAACACATTAGTCAACCATATTGTTGAATGCATATAACTCTGGTGCATGAGTAGTAGAAACCACACCTTCTGAATAAAGCCATGTTGTTGAAAGAGTGCCAAATCACCAGTTGATAACTAGCGTATGTTATGAGTTCTATGTCTGAATTTACCGGTAATACATGGTGAATGGAAGCATTCTTTCGATAACTGCAGCTGTTGAAAGCCAGACCCTTATTTTTAAGTATATTTCATGCTTGTTCTCTACATTTACCACATCAGGACTTACTGAAACAGCTGTAAATGAGATAAGACAGACCGCACTGTTTATGTTAGGTATACTATCGCCCGGATAGTGCCAAAAGTTCCACAATGGAAGGAATAAAAATACATAACAGGAAAGTTTGCTGCATTTACGGATATCTGCAAGTGTGGTGGTAATTTTAATTTTGAACGTTTGTTGTCTCATTTTTTATTAACGCATACCCTAGTATGTTTTGTTTGGTGTCTCCGAAAATCGTTGAAAAGTGGGGACATAAAAAAATCAATATTATTATTTGTTAGGTACATTGGCAAGTAAGACAATTGTGATTGGATTGTTTTTATCACGTTTTAAACCTACTTCTCTCCCAAAAAACCCTATATAGGCCCAAGTTACGAATATTAAACTATCATTTTCTTGATCTTGCCTGCCTATATAAATAGGCCTAGCAACAACCGTGAATATTTCTTAACTAACGTAAACTCATTTTCTCATCCCGAGGTGCTGCAGTTCTTTTTTTAGACAGGCCCCCAGTGGAAAGGAGTTGAATGTACCATTTTTACCGCAAATCATCCTTCCTGCCATTCGTAAATCTCCGGCAATACGGTACTGGGAATTGAACTCAAGCTCCCGAGAACGGCAGCTAATTGTGCTAACCATTATGTTACATGTAACTAATCTCATGATTAGACCCGTATTGAAATTTGCTATAAATGCTTACAATATAGTGATTATTTTAATCCACCTATTCAATACAAATTGGTTTTGTGTTGCTAGTTCATAATACTACAACACGAATTTACAGGTAAATTACAGGTAAATTACAGGTAAATTCGTGTTGTAGTATTATGAACTAGCAACACAAAACCAATTTGTATTGAATAGGTGGATTAAAATAATCACTATATTGTAAGCATTTAAACCATTATGTTAGCGGACATTCTTAAATACAAAACACAGACATATATACCTACCTGCCAACTTTACAAAACAAAAAATCAGGAGATTTTGATACGAAAATCAGGAGATACAATTAGTCAAAACTGCTTATTCCACATGTCTTGCGCAATACAATACTATGATATATTTGTAACACTTATTGTCTCAAAGCCCGACTGTTGCTATAACGAGGCTACAAGGCTGAATATGACACACCTCTATTACCTCACAGGAAGTATGTGAGTGAGAGGATCGGTCTCTGATAAGCCTTCCAAAAATAGTATAAACTCATACTCCACACGTATGTATCAGTCATGCACTTAAATGCCATTAATTAGCAAATGCATAGATTAATATATTGCATCAAGCACTCAAGCAATTATGCGAAGCGCAATGCTATTTGTATCAAATAACTAGCTGTTGTACCCGTGCTTTGCTATGGAAGTCTCAGAAAGACTGACCTTATAGTTTTCTCAACTGAAGTCAACATAGGTCGTTTCAATAATGTCAGTATGAATGTCACGATTAAAAGTAATGCTGTCATATGAAATATTAGATAAAATGAAAAAAAGCACATTTTCTCACTGTTAAAAAATAGTACCACAGTGTCGATCTAACAGTTCAAAGTTCCAGAGCTAAAATGACCAGGCCGCCGACAACCGCTAACACTCCTGTGTCATTATTCCATTTAAGATGATTCTTGTTGTTTAAAGGGACCTAACATCTAGGTAATCGACCCCTAATGGTACAAAATGAGACGAAATGTAATGACAATTTAAAAGTCCAAAATCATCCACAGACCAGAATTCAAAGTGTGCTGTTCCTCAAATAGTGGCTACTAACCATAGGCAAGGCAGACCCATAGTGTCGCTCATAGAGTGGTACTAATCACAGGTACTGTGAAACTCACCCTGATTCACACGCTATCGCTACTAATCACAATTCTATTGTGTACCTAACATAGTGGTACTACGCGCAAGTAAAAGCAACCCAGCGTGGTGGTACTAATTATAAGTAGTCTCATGGTTCTAATTCACACATCCCTACGTCGCCCCTTTTAGTTGCCTCTTACGATAGGCAGTGGATACCGTGGGCGTATTCTCGCCTGCATCCACCACACATAAGGGGGTGGGGGGGTGTGTGGTTGTGTGTGTGTTTGGTCCACGAGAGCTATTTTATTTCGCTCAAGTACGCCGCCAAGCCAGTTAGGAACCCCAATCCACCACCTGGAACGCGCCACATGGTAGTATTACCTCTCCCCCTGCTACGCCAACGTAGTAGGTTTGTGGTTATTCCATTTAAGTGTGCACACTGCTCATTCCAATTACTGCCTCAGAGTAGGGATCGAATAGCTGGAATACTATGATGATCCAGTGTGTTTAGTACCAGTAGTATCAGAAAATTTATGAACCACAGGAATGGCATGCTAAAGAAGAGAGAAATCTAACTCCCCAGCTACTTCCCGCCAATACTGAAGCAGGCTGTTATACTTAAGGCTCTATAAGATGGGTATGCCTAGCCGCCATTTTGGTTCATACATGCGCAATGGGCCATGTGATCAAACTCTAGTTTCTCCTATGAGCGCTCGCCTCGTCACATTGAACGTATTGCTTTAATCACCGCGTGCAGGGATAGAATAGTGCTATATTTGTGGGGATATTTATTACATAATGGTGGGTTTGGTAGTAGTAGTAATGTCTCTACCGCAGTATACAGGTTGTAAAGATTCCCTTCTGGTCTGCATTATTCCTCTACTGCCTCTGTTACACCTTCTACTTAAACTGCTGACTTAAACCTGCATCCAGCTCCCACTGACATTACTACACACCTTTAATTCTGATTATTCAATATTTAGTTCTGCCCCCAAAGTCCAGCAACAGTTCAACATCCAAACACCACAATTACAATATTTATCAAAACTAACTCCATATGACAAATAATTTGTTTAACGTTGGTGGTAGAACAACAAATGCATTATTGAAAACCAAGATCTGTGGTAGGCCTATTTGCAGACAGGTTTTAAACTATGAACTTTCTGACTCAGGCTCTGAAACATTCATATTTTTTTAAAATTTAGGTGGTCTAAAGAAACCAAACTGTGAAGTTATGAAATTAATTTGTAACTGTGAGGTCTTCTGTAGGGACTATAAGCATTATATAATGCAGAATGGTACAAATCTTGTATCAGAGAAAATTTTGAATAATAAATGTACCAGTACATGTTCTCCAACGTGCTGTAATTTAAAAGAAAAAATTGTTAGACACTTCTTCAAAATTCGATCCTATGCTGACTCTAACAAGCATGTATGGAAGATTTCTTCTGTGACGCAGAGCACAGTTCTCTGTGAAAAGTAAAGAATTTTACCTTATTTTCTTGACATGGCATAAGCCCAAAAGCCTATACAGTATCATGTCTATAAGTATGGGCTGTGAGAGCATCAATGGCAACAAAATTTCTACTGTTATAAAAGAATGGGTGTTAACACCTAAGAATGTTTAAACTAATAAATGATCCATATACTTCAGCAGACAAAGATGTGTGGCCTACAACAGACAGGTTTGTAAGTGTAAAATCAAGAACATGTCATGAAACTCTAACATTTAAGTTACAAGAGTATTGATTTGCATTACATATACTCACCAATAATAACATCTGATGAAATATTTACTTCAGTTGTGAGTGGGGAAGGTACTTCAGGTACCACAGAAGAGAGCAAAATTTGCCGTTCTCCCTCCAAATTGGATTTAAGACCACCTTCATGCATTACAATATCTTCAGCACTAGGAGTATCGCCTTCAGGAGATGGAAAAAGAAGATTACTTTCTTCCATACGAAGTTTTCTTACAGCCTCAGAAGCTTCTTCAAGAGAAGTAAACAAATGTATGTTAGGACGCAGACTTGTAATAGTGTCCTTGAACATGTACGTCATACCGACAGGAAATGGAACGTCAGTAGTCCAACAAGGATCTGAATATTTGAACCAGTAATAATGCTGCAAAGAGAAAGTAAAACATGAATTAAACCTAAAAACAAACAAAAACTGCAAAAAATGTTCAATAGGTAAGGGAAGAGACTTTCAAATATTGAAAAAGGATAAGTATCCAGATGAGAAGTTCCAATGATATATTTTACATAACTGGAAATTCTTCAGAAATCTTTTAAACATATTAAAATGAAAGGGAGGAGGATCAAAGATGGGGATGAAAATATTGTGAGGGGTAAGATCCAAGTGAATTAAGGACAAGAGGATCTTTCTTGGCAATGAAGAAATTAGAAAGTGAAAAGTATCCAAAGTATGCAAGGGCACATACAAGTTTGTCGGCCGATGACAATGGATCTGAAGAGTATTTTTGATAGAACCACAGGTAAGAACATAGAAAATAACAGGGTATTAATTGTTAAATAGACACCTCATCACCCAGTGAACGACCGCTGTAATAAGCCTCCAGAGAATTGGCAGGCAAACCATAAACCTTGACTGAAAAGAAGAAAGGCTTGTCAGGCGATGAACACCTACTGAAAAACAATGAGCAAAGCAAGGACCAATGACAGGCCTTACCAAGCCAAAGACATTTATCATGCTTTCAATAACGGAATGAGCCTCAGGATAGAAGTATTAACAGACAGAACGAAGCCTTCTAGGAGACCTGTCAGGTGAGATGACCGGCATGGATCTGAAGACAGACACAGGCCTGTTAGAGAAGAAAAGTGAGAATGGAAACTATGAACATTCTATCAATGACTGGAAAGACAGAACTTGTAGACATGATGGACAGGAGTCATATATCGACACTGGGATTTTTTCTTTCCATAAAGATTCTACACCTGCTCTTGCATGGAAGGATAAAAGGACAGTTTTCATGTTCAGTACTAGCAGCACAGGGTCGAAGACAGATATTACATCAGCCCCCTCCAAACATGCAAACAAGCCCCCGATAGACAAACCTGATATGATTGGCAGACTTCATGAAAAAAAATGGGTAGTGAGTATTGTAGTCATCATTACATAGTCTCTTACCACTTCATGCATAGGGCAGTGGTATAGAAAAATGTTCTTCTGGCTCCTTGAAATAAGTATTGTCAACTCATATCAGTTGTATGTCATTGTCCAGAAAAACTGTACCTCAATCACTCAATCACTACTGATCTGCATTTAGGGCAGTCGCCCAGGTGGCAGATTCCCTATCTGTTGTTTTCCTAGCCTTTTCTTAAATGATTGAAAATAAATTGGAAATTTATTGAACATCTCCCTTGGTAAGTTATTCCAATCCCTAACTCCCCTTCCTATAAACGAATATTTGCCCCAATTTGTCCCCTTCAATTCCAACATTATCTTCATATTGTGATCTTTCCTACTTTTAAAGACACCATCCAAACTTATTCGTCTACTGATGTCCTCCCACACCATCTCTCCACTGACAGCTCGGAACATACCACTTAGTCGAGCAGCTCGTCTCCTTTCTACCAAGTCTTCCCAGCCCAAACTTTGCAACATTTTTGTAACGCTACTCTTTTGTCGGAAATCGCCCAGAACATATCGAGCTGCTTTTCTTTGGATTTTTTCCAGTTCCTGAATCAAGTAATCCTGGTAAGGGTCCCATACACTGGAACCATACTCAAGTTGAGGTCTCACCAGAGACAAATATGCTCTCTCCTTTACATCCTTACTACAACCCCTAAATAATCTCATAACCATGTGCAGAGATCTGTACCCTTTATTTACAATCATATTTATGTGATTACCCCAATGAAGCTCTTTCCTTATATTTATACCTAGGTATTTACAATGATCCCCAAAGGGAACTTTCACCCCATCAACACAGTAATTAAAACTGAGAGGACTTTTCCTATTTGTGAAACTCACAATCTAACTTTTATCCCCATTTATCATCATACCATTGCCTACTGTCCATCTCACAACATTATCGAGGTCATTTTGCAGTTGCTCACAATCTTGTAACTTATTTATTACTCTGTACAGAATAACATCATCTGCGAAAAGCCTTATCTCTGATTCCACTTCTTTACACATATCATTGATATATGTAAGAAAACATAAAGGTCCAATAATACTGCCTTGAGGAATTCCCCTCTTAATTTTTACAGGGACAGAAAAAGCTTCACCTACTCTAATTCTCTGAGTTCTATTTTCTAGAAACAGAGCCACCCATTCAGTCACTCTTTTATGAAGTCCAATTGCACTCATTTTGGCCAGTAGTTTTTCATGATCTACCCTATCAAATGCCTTAGATAAGTCAATCGCAATACAGTCCAATTGTCCTCCTGAATCCAGGATATCTGCTATACCTTGCTGGAATCCTACAAGTTGGGCTTCAGTGGAATAACCTTTCCTAAACCCAAACTGCCTTCTGTCAAACCAATTATTAATTTTGCAAACATGTCTTATATAATCAGAAAGAATGTTTTCCCAAAGCTTACATACAACGCATGTCAAACTGACTGGCCTGTAATTTTCAGCTTTATGTCTATCACCCTTTCCTTTATATACAGCGGCTATTATAGCAACTCTCCATTCATTTGGTAAAGTTCCTTCATGCAAACAATAATCAAACAAGTACTTCAGATATGGTACTCTATCCCAACCCATTGTCTTTAGTATATCCCCCGAAACCTTATCAATTCCAGCAGCTTTTCTAGTTTTCACCTTTTGTATCTTACTGTAAATATCATTGCTGTCATAGGTAAATTTTAATACTTCTTTAGTATTAGTCATCTCCTCTATCTGGACATTATCCTTGTAACCAACAATCTTTACATATTGCTGACTGAATACTTCTGCCTTTTGAAGATCCTTGCATACACACTCCCCTTGTTCATTAATTATTCCTGGAATGTCCTTCTTGGAACCTGTTTCTGCCTTAAAGTACCTATACATACTCTTCCATTTTTCACTAAAATTTTTCAATTTCTCACAGAAACTTCAGGCAACAACTAGTTGAGTCACTGGTCCTTGAAAGGGTGACCTCCAAGCAAAAAGAGGGGTGTTCCAAAAGGGGAAAGTCCTCTCTTGGTCCCCAAGAAGGCCAATACATGATTTGAGGAGTACCACACTTCATGATATTTGTAAAAAGAAAAGAAAGTATTGTTTGTTTCATAGAAACATTGTACATTGCATATATATAAAGTGCAATGACTGGTGCCATTAAGGCCATATATGTAAGGACATAACATATCAACTTTACAACCAACAGATGCTGTTCAACCTTCCAGTATCAAAAGGTCACTGTGGCTGTGTTATAATTAAATTTAATGCATGAAAAATATAATCTACATACAGTATTTTAAAATTTGGAAAAATATTACGCTCAGAGTCACATGGGAAGGGTTAAGCCAGAAATAATATGAAATGTTAGAGGAAAGCTGTCTTCTCATCCTGTGACTGTGATTTTGCTGAAGGACACAACTTAATGACATCTGTTTTAACAAATTACAGTGCACACCACGGAAAGAGTCTTTCTTTCACAGAGCAATACATTATGGAGGATGATTACGTTTCAGTGTTTCCCTGAGTCTACAGAGGAAAATATCCCCCAAATTATGGACAATTCTAAGAACAGAGAGGGGGATGATGATGATGATGATGATGATGATAATATTGTTGTTTAAAGGAGCCTAATATAGCAGTTCCTCGTCATTGTACCTGATGTACCAGAAGACCATTTAGAGGCTCCACATAAGATAAGTTCTTTGTGAGTGTTCATTTCAATAGCAAAAGTACAAGAACAAACTACTATGACCGACTTCAAAAAGCCACAGAGCAGTGTAAAAAGTATCCAGTATTGCTTGTTGTTTGTGCTATTTGCAAAGGTCAAATTTTAAAGGTTACTAGTTGTACCCATCGCTGTTGGAACAATCACTCAGCATGTGCAGATCACATTGTGTCGATCTCTCAAGTCATTCCTGAGATTCTGAGGCATGTACCTTGACATGTGGCCGTCAGTGACTTGTCGTGATGTATTCTCTTCACAAATACTTATAAAGTTTTTAAGAGGTTCCACCTTTTCAATACAAAACAATGTTGCCTGAATGTATTACAACATATTAACTTTATTTAGCAGTAATAGTTTCGGTGTTTCCTTAGCGCCATCATCAGCTGCAAGAAAGTCATGAAAAACTGGCAAATAATATAAAATATACATCAACATTTTTGTACAACTAACTCCTATAGACCTTATATTAAAATATATATTTAGATAGAATACAAATATATTGTCTCATATTTCTACAAGTTCAAAAACTTGTGGGTCAAATGTCACAATTAAAAACAATCTGAAGAAAAAGAAATAAGGTTTGTGTGCGTTCAAAGTTTTTCATCTTGGGGTACTGAGTTCGATCTTGCTTCTTGTTTACTTGGTATTGCTTAAATTATTCCTTTTATTTTTAACATCTTGTGTGTCAGTTCAAACTGCACTGGTTTTCAAGGTCGAATATACTGAATTAAAACCGTATACAATGAAATTTGTTGGTGTTACAAGGTGTACAACTTTGCTTCCGCCGTTTTGTCCCCAACATTGGAGGCTTTAATGGAACAGATTACTTACACATGTATCACTCAAAGTAGTGTCTATCGCTGGCTACAACTTTCTCCCATCTTTCGGACAGTGTTCAAATCCCGTGTCGAAAAAATTGTTCATCTTTTGAAGCGATCCACGAATCGATCCAATTTGTGACTTCTTCACGAGATTGGAAGTGTCGGTCAACCAGACACTGATCGAAACAGGTGATAATCAGAGGGAGCAATGTCTGGAGAATACAGCTGGTGGGGTAGGACGTCCCATTTTAACATTCCCAGGTATGTTTTGACCTCTTTTGCAACGTGGGGTCGAGCGTTGTTGTGTTGCAAAATCACTTTATCGTGCCTCTCGCTGTATTGTGGCCGTTTGTCTTTCAATGCTCTGCTCAAACGCATTAATTGTGTTCAATAACGAGCACCTGTGATTGTTTCACCGGGTTTTAACACCTCATAGTACACGACACCGAGGTGGTCCCACCAAATGCAGAGCATGATCTTGGAGCCGTGAATATTCGGTTTTGCCATCGACGTTGAAGCTTGGCCAGGATATCCCCATAATTTTTTGAGTTTAGGGTTATCATAATGAACCCATTTTTCATCCCTGTTCAACGTCTCTTGGTTTCAACTCATACGGGACCCAAGTTCCTTCTTTCTGAATCATGCCCATGGTCTTGAGACGTTTTGAAATGGCTTGCTGGGTCACTCCCACTGATCGTGCCAATTCTTCTTGAGTTTGATGCGAGTCTTCACTCAGCAATGTCTCCAATTCTGCATCTTCGAAAACTTTCTCTCTTCCACCACTATGCCGGTCTTCGACGTTAAAATTACCGTTCCTGAAGCGTTGAAACCACTCACGACACATTCTTCCACTAATAGCGTCCTCACCATACGTACGTGAGATCATTAGATGAGACTCAGCCGCTGTTTTCTTCATATTGAAACAAAACAGTAACACCTCCCGCAAATGCCGAGAATTTGGCTCGTACACTGCCATGCTCAATCGAGAACAACTTTATGATGCAGACACACATCGGCTAAGTTTGAATGGGGTTATGTTGACCGAGGTCCAAGCTAACTGCCTGACGTCTGCGATCTGTTTCGTTCGACCGCTACGTACCGTTGTCACCATCCATCGGCAAATGGCGGAAGCAAAGTTGTACACCTTGTAAAACACTAAACTGTTCAGTTCGAACTTATATTACGTTAATAAAACTAAATTATACCAAAATCTCATCGTGCTTGCATTCGTTTATAATTTTAGTACTAAAATGTGCCATCCTCTAAAAATGTTGATTCCTGTAGCAGAATGTTTACTATGCTTGGCTGTGCTGTGTAACCTGATAAGGTGGAAACATACAAATGTGTCCCGAAGATGTTAACGTGGACTATGTTTCTCAGTTCAATATCAGAAACCTGCAAATGATGAAAAACCCAAAAATTAACAAAGGAAGGCAAGATATAAACCCTATCAATTGTTAAGATTATTTGTAGGACTCACCTCAAACGGCCGTAGACCTAACATGGCGGCTGTAGCACAATGAGTGGTGGCTTGCACGTGTCATGTGCATAAAGTAGAGAGGCGTTGAGGAGGGGCATTAGGGGTTAGCAGGGAGAATCGCCTATGGAGTGATAGTGAAGGAGGGGTCCGGGGGACGATGCAGATGAAAAGAATAATATGAAAAACTATTACGTAAAGCACGAAGAACAGTAATATTTCTTGGAAATCTTATATTTTTGTAAACAATGTTAATAAGAAATCGAATAGAACTCTAGGTTTTTCAGAAATTTCATTTCGATTAAGATTAGCATTAAAATACTTATCTAAGTGTGTGAACCATGCCTCTGTAACATCAAGCAAAGGCCCCTTGTTTAGTATCTCCAAAATCTTGAACTTGTGTTTAAGATCATGGACATGCTGGCCTACAGCTGAGAATCTATTATATTTCAACAGCATTAAGATGTTCAGTATATCTAACCCTGAAACTACGCCCAATTTGCCCAACATACCCACAATCACAGTCATTGCATCGAAGCTTATACATTCCTGATTTGGAGTAGGGATTACTTCTATTAATTGCTGTTGTGTTATGTAATACTTCTGCACTTCTGTTATCTGTTCTGAATGAGATCTTAATATTCCGCTTCTTAAAAATATTCGTGACCTTATAAACATCTTTATTAAATGTAAATGTCGAAAAAGCTTTTTGTTTTGGTTTATCTTTAATCAAAGTGGTGTGAGGGCAATACTTAAACTTATTAATTATATGTTCTATAAAGTCCTCTTTAAAGCCATTAGCCTTGGCCGTTAACCGGATGATATTCAGTGCTTTGTTCAAATTGCACTTAGACATAGGTATCTTGAAGGCACGATCCACCAGGCTATTGTAAGTCGCGTATTTATGGGATTGTGGGTGTGTCGAATCTTGGCTTATCGTGACTGCTGTCTGTGTATGCTTTCTATAAATACTGAATGGAAAAGAGGAAATGTGCCTATTAATCTCCAGGTCCAAGAAATTAATTGACTTTTCCCTTTCAGATTCCAGAGTGAACTTTATATATGTGTCTATCTTATTAAGATTATCGAGAGTGGTTGACGCGTCAATTACACGTTCGTCTAGTATCACGAACATGTCATCCACATACCTGGACCAAGGTCGAATATACTGAGTTAAAACTGTATACATTCAAATTGATGATGATGATGTTTGTTGTTTAAAGGTGCCTAACATCGAGCTCATCGGCCCCTAATGGTACGAAATGAGACGAAATGTTATGAAAAATTAAAAGTCCAAAATCCTCCACTGACCAGAATTCAAAGCGTGAGGACGAAGAATGAAAGAATGGATGGATATGAATTTAAAACGATCAGTGCAACCGACCCACAGTGCCTCACATGCACAGAAGCTGGCACAAAACAATAGTATTACTGGCCAAGGGACTGCTTCTATAGAACGATGCTGAATCGATTATGCTTGTAGTTGAAACGGGTCCAAAATCCAGATCATCGGCTCCTCATAATGGTACTTACCGTTAGGAAAGTAGAACCATGTTATTTGTCATTTGGCGGTACTAATCAAAAGTAGCATAGACTCACGGTATTCCACACATTATGATATTTACATTCAAATTTGTTGGTGTTAAAACACCAAACGAACGCAAGCACAATGAGATTTTGGTATAATTTAGTTTTATTAATGTAATATAAGTTCGAACTGAACAGTTTAGTGTTTTAACACCAACAAATTTGAACTCAATCAGTATATTCGACCTTGAAGACCAGTGCTATTTGAACTGTCAAGCAAGGTGTTAAAAATAAAAGGAATAATTTAAGCAGTACCAAGTAAGCAAGACGCAAGATCGAACTCAGTACCCCAAGATGAAAATCTTTGTACACACACAAACCTTATTTCTTTTCCTTCAGATTGTTTTTAATTGTGACATTTGACCCACAAGTTTGTGAACTTGTAGAAATATGAGACAAAAACTTTGTATTTTATCTAAAATATATTTTCATATAAGGTCTATAGGAATTAGTTGTGCAATAATGTTGATGTATATTTTATATTAATTGCCAGTTTTTCAGGACTTTTTCGCAGCTGATGATGGCGCTAAAGAAACGCCAAAACTAGTACTGTTAAATAAAGTTAATATGTTGTTATACATTCAGGCAACATTGGTTTTGTATTGAATAGGTGGAACCTCTAAAAGCTTTATAAGTATTTGTGATCTCAGTTCAATATGGATAAAATAAAAGAGGAAATTTCTTACGCTAAATTATGAAGTCCACCACGCATTCACAATTATAAGTATATGGGCTTAAGAATTAAAGTAGGAAAACTAGGCAAAGATATAAAGTTTATTAGACAATGTATAGTACAAAATTTGACCTCTAATTTTTAAAAAAGGGCTTTTAAAAGGAATCCAGGTCGTTCTCATCAACGAAAAACTTTGTTAAAGTCCAAGAAACTCTGGTTAAATTATGAATTAAAATTTCTTCATACAAAGAAAACATTTCTGAACCAACAATTGTACGAGTCTCACCTCAAGGCCACGGCTCTACTCTCTAAAGCACAATGGAACCTTTTCCAAGATAAAGTTCAATATAAATTAATTAGCATGCTTTCAAAAAAGCAATTAATTTTGGAGAAAAAACTTGAAGCACTAAGGAAGGAAGTAACAACAAGCCAACCATCCCCCCCCCCCCACTTTAAGGAACAATCCGATTCCTAATGAAGATCTAATGAAACAGTTCCATTCTCCACTGATAAACCCCTCCAAGGTCAGTTTGAGTGAAACAGAAAGACTTATTCTCGAAAAGGACCTAAACAACTGGCCGAAGTTTTAATCATGCCAAGTAGCCACGAAACTTACCACAGAAGCAGAAGTTGCAGTCGGAAAATTGCCTAATGACTTGCACGACGAGGTTAGAATAGACATAAAAAGACAACTTAATAAAATTTTCATTAATAACAGTAATACGACTCCTGTTACCTCTAAGGATTCCCTTACGGAAAGGAAGCATACTTTGGGACTTAAAAAGAAGATTAAAGATGAAGAACTCATTGTTACAAAGGCTGACAAGGGCAACGTAACAGTAGTTATGCATAAATCAGATTATATTCATAAGATCAAATGTTTTTTCGATAACACCTTTTCAGTTATTAAGAAAACATACTAGTGTTATTTATACTAAAAAAGACCTGACGCAGTCTCTTCAAAGACAATTAAAACAGACACTAAAGAATTCTTCCTTTCTCTTTAATGAACTTAAGAAACAAAAACTGATAAACATGAATCCTGGCCTCCCAACCGCAAAAGCACTGCCAAAAGTCCACCAGTTACTGTTATTATTTCAATCAAAAGTCCACCAGGCCGGTGTCCCCATAAGACCCATTATAAACTATAGACCCAGCCCTCTTTATAAATTGGCACAGTACATCCAGAAATTTCAAAGACAACATTACAGGTTTACTGCAAACAAATCTTTAAAGAATTCCACAGAACTGATCAATGAATTAAATAAATTTGGATTTCAGGCCCATCATACCATACATTCCTTCAATATTGTTAATATGTTTCCAAGTATTAAAACCAGTAAATTACTTCCCATTATCAATAAGAATTTGAAGACATACAGTCACTTGAGTATTCTGGAAATTCAAGCTTTTATGGGTATCTTAAAATTGCATGTTAATAACAACTATTTCATATTTGATCAGAACATCTATAAACAAGACGGCTTAGAAATAGGGTCACTGGCCTCGGGGATTCTGGTGGAAAATTATTTAGATTTTTTAGAGGACACATTAATAATTAACGATGACAAGTTTAAGAATATACAATTTTGGTCCAGGTATGTGGATGACATGTTCGTGATACTAGACGAACGTGTAACTGACGCGTCAACCACTCTCGATAATCTTAATAAGATAGACACACATATAAAGTTCACTTTGGAATCTGAAAGGGAAAATTCGTTTTGATTCAGTATTTATAGAAAGCATACACAGACAGCAGTCATGATAAGCCAAGATTCGACACACCCACAATCCCATAAATACGCGACTTACAACAGCCTGGTGGATCTGCCTTGAAGATACCAACTTGCCCTCTGGAAGTTCCACTTTAGTCTTGGGATGGACTTGAATCATAGGGATCTGACATCCTATTTTATGTTTGAATGGGCAATGTTGATTGATTGTTCTGGAAGTCTATTTTACAATTTGCTTCATGTCACACCGGTACAGACAGGTCTTACGGTCTTAATTAAGGTACAGCTCAAGCATTTGCCTGGTGTGAAAATGGGAAACGATGGAAAACCATCCTCAGGGCTGCCGATGGTGGGGTTCAAACCTACTATCTCCTGAATGGAAGCTGACAGCTACGTGAACCAAACCGCATAGCCACTTGCTCAATGTTTGGGAAGTCTGTTAGGACTATTCTGGATATGCTTAAAGGTTGATTTTAGAGGATTTTGTGTTGAGAAGTAGAGATCTGAGGTGTAATCGCTGTTCCATGCTGCAGATCTAAATGTACCCTTGACCTTTACATTTAAAAAAACCAGGCTTAAGCTGTTCTGTACCCATTCTGCAAGTGCAGTACCATTCTGATCACTGGTGTTATATTGCCATATTATGTGAAAGCTGGGTGAGAGAGTGGAAATAGGACTTCAGGCGGTCACTGGACTAGTGGCGGCTTATACACGTTTGCCACTGTACCTCTTCAACTTTTATGGTGATGTTCTGGATGTTATCAATGTTAACACTTACTAGGCGGGCATTTTCTATGCTGCTACAACCATAAATTGCATAACCATATACACCATTTGTCAGAAAAGATCTGGAACAAGTGTTGTATTTCTGAGGTTGCAATGCGAACAAAGGAGCAAATGTTGGTTTAATGTTACCTGGTAAATGTACTGTACGTTCTGAGATGGCCTTGGCCATGTTTCCATGCACATGCACTAGGTGGCAGGGCTGTGACTGGCAACACACTGGTTTAGTGACGGTGACACAATGGACACTGAGTCTGAAGAAAGAGTGAACATTAAGTTTTGCGTTAAGCTCGGGAAAACCCCTAGTGAAACGTTTACAATGATTATCACAAGCATATGGAGGCGACGCATAGTCAAGAAGTCATGTGTTCGAGTGGCACAAAAGGTTTCGGGAAGCCAGAGATTTAGTGCAAGACGATCCCAGAACTGGCCGCCCGTCTACAGCACATTCCGATGCAAATGGGGAGCATGTAAGGCAGTTATTGCGAGCAGACTGCCGTGTAACTGTGCGTGCGATATCAGAAGAGCTTAATTTGAATCATGATGTGTGTCATAAGATTTAGGGAAACGGAAACTGAATGCAAAACTCGCCCCGCACATCCTAACAGACAACCAGAAAGAGGAAAGACGAATTTCTGCGGAACTACTGGATAGAGCCAGACATGATCCCACATTTCCAACAAAGATTACTGCTGGGGATGAAAGCTGGTGTTACCAGGATGACCCCCAAATGAAGCGTCAAAGTGCAGAATGGCAGAATCCTGGCTCACCAGCCTCAAACAAAGCCAGATGTCAACCTTCGAGAATAAAGACAATGTTGATCGCATTATTTGACAGTAAAGGGTTAGTTCACCATGAGTACGTTCCACCAGGTGAAACAGTGAACCAAACTCTTTACATCAAAGTCTTGAAATGTTTGCGACAAGCAATTCGACGTAGCTACCCTGATTTGTGGCAGTCGCAGGACTAGTTCTTACTGCACGACAATGCAAGACCTCACACTGCTTTATCTCTTACCGAGTATCTGGCCAGACATTCTGTCACTGATGTCCTACATCCACGATATTTGCCCGACCTCTCGCCTTGTGATTTTTTCTTGTTTCCATAAGTGAAAATGCGACTGAAAGGAAAGCTTCATCATGATATCGCAGACATTCAGCGGGCTGTGACACACAAGCTTACAAGCATCGCAGTTGACAATTTCCCTGCTTGGTTCCAAGACCTCCAGAAACGCTGGCAATTGTGTATAGGTAGCCAAAGGGACTACTTCAACAGGAGCTTGGTAAGTGCAACTTTTCTATTTTGTACGGCCTCAGTCCTGGAACTTTCTGACATTGTAATATATGACGGTATGTACACCAAGTACTTTCTGTCCTGGTATTCTGCCTTTAGATCTAAGATCATCTGTCCTACAGTGAAACTCTGTTAAGAAGTTTTTCAAGGAACTGAAAAAAATAAAAAAAATTCTTAAGCAGGAAACTTCTTAAAAGGGGTAATGCCCAAAAACTTATTCTGTACTTTGAAATACATGTGAAACACACAGCCAACAGATTTCCTTGTTTGTGAACAATACCAAACTAGGCTGATATATAAGAGCTGCTAACAGAAAGTCACAATATAAAAATTTGATTATCATGACAATATTTTTAGAGATGAATTAAAAAAATTGAACATACCGTATTATAAATATATTTGATAAGAGAAGGGAAACCGTCTTACTAATAAACGGTGTATAACTTTTATACAAGGTTTATACACCGTTTATGTGAAATTCATTACTAATAATCCGTGTATAAGCCTTCTGTGTATACATCTGTTATAGTTATTCATTGAATTGCTTATACAGACCAGGACCCTTGTATAAGCGTTGTATAACAGTGAGTAGTGGAAAAAGAAACGAGTGAGCAGTTTATTTTTGTGGTATTTATTGTCTACAGTAATATAATCGTG
Source organism: Anabrus simplex (assembly GCF_040414725.1). Lineage (NCBI taxonomy): Eukaryota > Metazoa > Arthropoda > Insecta > Orthoptera > Tettigoniidae > Anabrus > Anabrus simplex. Next base: position 201,639,196 of record NC_090266.1, on the reverse strand, counting down.
GTGAAATATTCGACTTATCCATTTAACATTGAGCACACATTGAAAGAATGGACGATAACGTTGATGATCTTCACTATATTTTAAACATAGAAGACATACACCATTCAGAGGTTATGGAGGCTAGACATCTTCGTAAAGTAAAACACTTTAAAGAGACGAAATGACAATGAATAACTATAAAAGAAATTATGGTTGGGCGTATTTTTGTGTAATAATGTGTTACTTTTGATATTGCGAGTTTATTATACATTATCTGCCCCTACAAAGATCTTTCTCAAATTTGAGTACCTATAAAATGGGACATATTCCTCGAGATAAAATATGGCATAACTTGAAAACCATATGTAATATGATTTCCATACTTTGTAGTTGAATACACAGAAATATGATGTATAAATGCCTAATAGGAACTTTTTTGATCAAATCTTTCATTTAGCTACAAAACTGGTTTTCCTTTCTCCTGAAAAGTAAGAATTTTGGAATGTGTACCCTTTTCAACTCGCCGATTCAATTACAATTGCTTACGTTTTCTGTACTATACCAGTTAGGAGCTAATGAACTTTTCTTAAGCATTTCCATTTCTTTTTTTGGCGTTCATTACACAAGCAAGCTGAAGAAAAGTTGATATCAGTATAAGCCAATTTCCAGCTGTCTCACTTAGTGTTGCCACTGCCTTTTTGATATGCCGTGCTACTGTGCGACTTTCCGTAAAGTTTTGCTCGAAGATAACCAGCAGAAGTGATCATAAAGGCAGTGAACGTGCGAAATACGTCAGTGAACTGCAGGAAGAGATTCCTACGCCTTGGAACGAGTGTATACGTGCTGTATAGTAATACAATGCGTATACCTCGTTTATTAGTACGAAAAAACGCTTACACAGGGTTTATTCACTGTATAACTAAACAAGAGTTAAACAACTGTATAAGGACTTTTTATTAGTAAGAGGGTAAATATATTTTCAAACACAAAAGTCTAGGCTCCTACTTGGAAATGAAATTGTCCAGGGTTGACTGTTTCAGGTTTTTACTGCTTTCTTGAAGTATAAACCTCTCCATTTCCCACATTGCTTTTATGTGTTCTGGCTCCTCATTTTTGCATCTAATGCCTGCATATACTCTTTAAACAGGGAACTTGTCATCCAAGCTGACTTGTTGCTGGTGTACTTGCACAGTAAATTCCTGACATTTTTTAAACAACGTGGCTTCCTACACTTCTCTATCATCAGTTGGGGTAGTTTTTCAGTTCCTTCCATATCAGCACCAACCAATACCGTAACTCGCACTTTACTTAATTTTACCCCGTGGCAAGATTCTCCCTTCAAAAGTAGAGACATACCCGGAATAAGCTGGTAAAAAAAGGGCAAATTCATTGAGATTAAAAACGTTGCAAGGTTTGCTTATTTTAGCAGGCAGAACCATTTCCTTCCACGCTTCCCTTTCCTCTGCACTTACACTCTCTGCTTCACCACAAATTGTTTTGTAAATGATGCCAGCTCGATTTTTAAAGCGGTCCAGCCACCCATTCGACGCGGTAAAAGGTGCCCTTAATTTGCATGCGGCTTTCTCCTGCACAATAATCCCACTGAAAGGTATGTTTAAACTTCGCTGCTGTTTAAACCATATTAACAGAGCTTGTTCTATTTCATTATACTTTTCATATTTAACTTCCTTGCAATTTGCTGAAGTATTCCCTGCAGAAGCAAAATTCTCTTCTTTCTTCGCTACAATGCCGTTCAAAGTAGACGGCGGCATCCCCAGCTCCTTTACCAAAGCAACACGGGAAAGTGTAGATGACTCCACTTTCCTTACAGTATAATCTCCACTTTGTCTTTTATTGTTAGTGCCTTTTGCTTGATGTCTTTCCTCTGAGTTACGCTCATTTTCACTTAAAACGTTTGTACATTGATATTAAAAGTATGACTAACTTCACCGACTCCTATTCATACTAATTACGACGCTACACTATGCTTGGGAATCCGTAGCTTAGGCTTACAAGACGCAAAGACAAGACTTGTACTACAGTTTGTTAGCATGTGCTTTCTATCTTCCTCACCTCCGACACCTGCTTCAAGGATAACGGCAGCAAAACGGAAATCTGGCAACTTATTCTTAGAGATTTTTAGAACCTAGGCCTAAATCGCCCCTGCATTCCTACTGGTTGTCATGGCAACGGGTGTAGTTTCTGGCTGTTTCGCAAGTATTGCATGGCCAAGCCAGTATTGAGTTTATTTTCCCACTTCAATCCTCTTCATGCTCTAGGTAATGAAGAAAAGAAACACAGGTTCGAAGTTGCAGAAATGAGTGCATGGAAAAGTATCTGGGATATTACGTGGGAGTGATAAAGGCGCAGTAGCAACGCTAGCACATCTAAACGTAAACAGTTTCTTTCCCTGCAAGAATTTTATTTCATGTCTCCTCATCCTTGTGCTACGTTCTTATAATTCGATGTAATAATTACGAGTGACACGATAATACAATGTTTAGCTCGTATAAAGGTTAAATTGAAAATAACTTTCAATTTTATGCCAACACGTGGTATTGCATTGCCTCTGTGTGCCTCCTACCAACACCCAGTTCGCTATCAACATTCGTTCAATTTCGTAGACGATCGGGATCTTTCGGCCGGCTGTTTGGCGGCATTTGTATCAGCTGGCAAGTCGGCTGTTTCCTGCATAGAGTCAGGATCTCGGGAAGTTGCTTTTTTTCACCTCACTAATAATGGACACGGAAAATCTTATCAGTTTAGTTCAAAAATGTAATTTCCTCTACGACAAGACCCATAAGTATTATTGCAACAACAACGTAAGAGAGAATGCCTGGAAGGAAATAAGCAAGGGAATGAAAAATCAAACAGGTTAGAATATTCAATTTTGTGGTAGATCAACAGTAATGTTGTGGACAAATACACTTTACGGTTTTTAATTAATGTTTAGGCCACCTCGATTAATGACTTCACCGTGTCGCGGCCCACAAATTACTGCATTAAAGATTTATCAAACCATCCATTGCGTGCTTTATGTTTCCCACGTAGAATCCCGTTGGATTATATTCCGCTAGATGGAACGGTGGAGTGGAAATTTCGACTGATGGGTTCGATTCGATTCCACAAGGTGAGAGTGAGCATCTGGTGTCCATGTTGTCATAGCGTGACGTCGTATGGCCTTGGCAAGCCCGCACAGGTTCCCATGACACCAGACACACACCACGTGCACGTGAATGATCTAACATAGGGTGCAACTTGCACGGAGACTGGAGGGTTCTAACCATGGGCTGCTTTGAGCGGACGTTTTCTATCTCAAGAGCCTCTAAAATCTGAACTGTTTAACCGGGAAATATATTTACAACAGAACATTTTAAACAGGAAAAATATACATATATCTTAATGCAACTGATCAAGGGACCAAGAATATCTCACTTCTTAGGCGGGAAAACTTCTTATGCGGGAACTTCTAACCGAGTTTCACTGTATTTATATGAATTTCTTGGATAACAGTAATGTCAATTTTTTCCCTCTCAGGATCTTGGACATCACCTCATGTTTTGTTCTGCTCGATCCTTCTATGTTAGGGTAGTGTTAGAGGGACACTCCTATTTATAGCGCTTGTCACCAATATGTCAGACAAAATTCGAAGTGAATGCAGATTATTTGTGGATGACTGCATAATATAATACAATATTACAATATTATAATTCAATATTATACAATTTACACTAACAAATGTTTTCTATTAAACACACAGCTCATCCTTAATAAATTTATATTGTTTGCAAAATTCTACTTATAATATCTCCTGTAATATACAGAAAAATACAGAATGCTGGCGATAATAGGTTATTACAAGCCGATCTAAATATACTCCATAAGTGGGTGCTCGATAAAGAAATGAAAATACATTCTCAAAAATGCAGTCTCATACAAATGGGAAAGAAGCGTAGGCAAGGGAACTTTCAATATCGTCTTGTATCAGACACTCTTGTAGAGAGTGACCCATGCAAGTGCCTAGGAATCCACGTAAAGAGGGATCTAAAATGGGACACCCACACAGGAAGTGTAATTTCTAAAACATACAAGTCCTTACACTTCGTTACGAGGGTGCTAAAGAGCAGCAGTTCCCAGGCGAAGGGCTATATATCACCCATTAGGCCAGTTCTGGAATATGGAGCAGCCGTATCCATACTGAACAGGACTCATTCAGGAACTTGAGATGTTACACCGAAAGGCTGCAAGATTCGTGCTTAACGATTTCAATCCTAGAAGTAGTGTGACAAGTATGATAGAAAAACTTGAGCGGGAGACAATGGGGACTGGAAGGAAACAAACACGGTTATGTGCCATGTATAATGCCTACACAAATAATGCAGCTTGGGGAGAGGTGAATATTCGACTAGAAAAGCCCTGTTACATAAGTAGGACAGATCATCCGCATAAAGTAAAAGGTAGATTGCAGAAAACTAACTATGGTGTCTGTACCGGGAGGTACACCTCAACGCCGCGCATTCAAAATAAGCGCCTTAATGAACTCCTCTACTGATCAAAAAGTGACACTAATAACACAACAAGTTGGAACTTTAATCAGTAGATGTCTCCACTGAAATATTAAGTAATTTTCTTATTGTGCAATTTCCTACACTGACTGAATTTCTCCTTGTTTTGTTTGCTATACATCAAGAAGGTTGAACAGTTTTCTAGAGGTGACACTACTAAAAACTATGATCACGCACCCTGGTGCAAGGTGAAAGAACTTATAACTTAGAGAAGTTTCATATTCCTAGGTTTCCCATAACTGATCTATGTTAATTTATTTTTGGGTTGGCAATACTTCCTTTCCTTTCTGCCAGTTTTGTATCTAGCCAATCACTAATTTTTGTAATTAATTTTCAACCAATCCCACATTTCTTGTTCACTTTGTGTTAACCAATAAAAATTAAGAGGGTGTGTGCTGATTGGTCTTGAATTATCTTGAACCTTCCCTGAGGGTTTATAAACTGTGGCTTTTCACGTTTCCTTGCCAATTGATTGTCGTCTTTCTGAGTGTGTGTGTTTAAGCAGGAGGTGGGCGGCCTCTTTCGTCGGCAGCTAGAACATCTACAAGGTAATAGCCACATAATCCCATCTTTCTTGCTGTATCCGCAAATTATTCCGAGGGGAAGGTCCGAATCTTTAGTTATGTAACAAACTTTTCTAAAATGTAAATCTTCTTTCGGCTAATGTAAACATTTCATAAAACTTTAACTGTAAATCTGGGATAGAGAGTGAGTTACCCTCTCGAGCTCCCCTTCATCTTGGTTTGAGGTGACTACGTTTTGCAACTATTTTTCTTCCTTTCCGTTATGCATTAATTTAACCTTTATTCATGTCACCTCAGTATCTTGGGATTAGCCCCTGCATCTCTGGGCCAAGAGCCCCATTAGGATTTTATTCTTCATTATCTAGGAGTGCAAGTGCACGCCTCCATTCATTTTGTGTTTGGGGCCAATATCCAACCTGTTCTTTTTCTATGAAGGCCCAGTAGGTTGGGTAATAAATACCCCTGTAAAGGTAATTTCAATGGTAAATTGTGCCTAGAGAGGCCAAAGAGTGTAGGAGTTGTGTGTAATGTTGCCTTAAGCGGGCGGTTAAAATTGGATGAATGTTGGAGAACCTGTAAGCTCTTTTCTAAGTTTGCTGTAATTTTGAGGAGTGCCTCTAGAAGGCTGTAAATTTGTTGGAGCCAAGTGTTCTTGAATTGGGGGATTTCTGCCCTCGCCTAAGTTATACCACTTTGAAATTGTAAAATTGTAAAACTAGAGGCTTGAAGCCCATAATCTGTAAAATTCACTATCTTGGATCTTCCTTGTCTTGCTTCAAGACTGCTATTTGTACCTGTCATGTTGTTATGTTCACTCAGTGAAAAGGATTGTTAGGTTTGTTTTCGGAAAAGAAATATAACCTTTTAAAGTTTTAATTCAATTTTGATGTCGCAGTTAGACCCATTCAAGCCCACACCTTCTTTCACCTCTTTTTGCTCCATGGGTAACCCCGTAACAAGTGGTAGCAGAGCGTGGTTGAATGGGTCTAAAGTAAGCCCTTTGGTCGGCTAGAATTGAAACCTATCCGAACTCTAAGAATTTTTCTCGGTCGCTGGAATTTTTTTCCCCTAAATTTGTAAGTTCTCTATCATCATGTCTGGCCCTCGCGAAGTCCTCCATCCCGGGTACTTGCGCAAGGAGGAATTAATTTATGAATTACTCATTAGAAATGTTCAATCTGGAGGCACGGTTGCGGCAGATACTACCAAACTTAAAGAGTCATTAGAATTACCAATTTGTATCCCACTTTTGTGGGAGAAGGAAATTGATGAGGCTCAATTCACTGAAAATGTAGTATTAAGGCATCTGAATTATTTAAGGTATGAGAGAATTTGTATATAAATATGCTGTATTTACAATGCTAAGATAAGTTAGTAATTGGACAGCTCAATCTACTCTGTCATAGTGTAAAATTTTGAAGTATTTAAGGTACTTGTGAATTTGTATATGATGGTGTTGTAATGTAAAGCAAGTAGTAAGGTCAACCTATAGGTTGTATTGTAAGTCATAGTGTTTAACATTGGAAATATTTAAGTTGTGTGAACATTTGCATATGGTGATGCTGGACATACAATGTTAAACTAGTAGTATTTCGTGTAATATTTTGTTTCCATGAAAATGCTTGTTGTATTCTTGTTCTTGTAGTTGTTGTTGTTGTTGTTGTTGGGAATTATGTTTTAACTTTAATATCACAGTACTGTAAGTGATCATTGCCACTGGGATATTTCCCAATTGCGATGTATTTGTTAATATCAATAATGTTGAGCTGGCAAATTTGGAAGCTATGTCCAATACTCTACAAGTTTGATTCCATGTGTACATTAGCCAGATGTTACTAAGAAAATAAGTCTGGCTGCCAGATCACTGTTGGTCACGTAACCCTACCCTGGGATCAAGTGTAGGGTACTTTAAGGTTAAACCTACGCAAATGAGCAACAGTTATGCTTCCATTTCACACTTTGTCATAGCCATCCATGACTGCAAGTCCTATTAAAGCACTTTATTTCTGGACAAAACATTAAGCAATCAAACATAAAATAAATGTTTCATGTGTTACTGGACAGCCTGTTCCAATTTATCAACATAGAATTCAGGATCATCACTTATGCAAGAATTAAATTACCAAAATACTGTACATGTCTGTCTATACTATTTACCTGAAAGAAGACTAGATATGTATCAAGTTTCTTTTTGCTTAATCCACTGATGAAGTACTGGCCACAAGTTTCGAGCAGTACACAGACAAGTCGAATCCGAAATAAATTATCAGGCGGGTCAATTGGCGAGGGAATGTTATGATCCCATGTCACACCAAAAGTAATCATAGAATATAATACCTGTAAAAGAAGTAATCTGATATAGTAAGCATAAATCAAAAGTTAAACAATAGAATTCAGTGACCTGTCTTAAACTGTCCCGTGCACTTTATAAACACTCAACATATTCAAGTAGTCACGTGAGGAATCAAGATAGGTACTTTTTTGCTGGTGGTTTAATGTTCCACTAACAACACATTGAACGTTTCTGAAGACGCAAGGATGGGATGGGATGGGATGGAAAAGGGCTAGGATTGGAAAGGAAATGGCTGTGGCCTTAATTAAGGTACAGCCTCAGCATCTGCCTGGTGTGAAAATGGGAAACCACAGAAAACCATCTTCAGGGCTCCCAATGGTGGGATTTGAACTCAACCTTTACTGAAGGCAAGACACGAATCGAAACAGTGACTGAAAGGAGGAGGATTGTTTGTGTGCTCAAGTATACAAGTCAAAAAGACTAGAATAAAATTCAGGAACTCGGAAGTTCAATTTAACTTTTCTCTAGTCCTATCACAACTCTGTTGAGAATCTGTGTTTACTGTTATGCTTATAGCTCTACAGATAATGAACAATGACATAGAGCCATACAGCTAAAAGTTTTATTATCTTCTTTTTTAATATACCATCATAAGCCTGCCATTCATAAAATAGTCAGGGCAGTATTTGAACACATTGCCGCACATTTCCCCTCTCACTGGCAACAGTATCTCACATGCACCTTAAACAGACATTGCTGACATTGACAGTTTTGTAGTTTAATACTTGTCTGAGTATGATAGCTGAGTGAGCAATATACTGTATATTTGCAGGTATTTGTGACATTTCATTTTATCAATACATCATGTCACCAACTCTACTTGATTATTTCCCAACAGTTTGAATTTTCATATTATAGAAGTTCCTTACTAAGATAAGCAACACATTCCACAGTATTGATGAATTTTCTAGTACAGCTTTGGAATTGTCAGAACTTATGTTGTAATTGTAGGATAACTCTATAAGACTTGTGACACAAAGTTAAGCACTATATAAGCTTAGGAAGGGGAAGATACATGTCGTCCTAGACTATAAAACATTGTTAACATGTAGGGTAAAATAAATAATATTTAGGGTATTAATAGTCAAATTACTGTAAGAAGGAGAATGTAATGCAGGTATCCAATGTATGGCTCCATGGCTAAGTGGTCAGCGTGCTGGCCTTTGGCCACAGGGGTCCCGGGTTCGATTCATGGCAAGGTCGGGAATTTGAACCATTATTGGTTAATTTCGCTGGCACGGGGGCTGGGTGTATGTGTCGTCTTCATCATAATTTAATCCTCATCACAATACGCAGGTCGCCTACGGCCGTCAAAAGAAAAAAGACTGCACCTGGCGAGCCGAACATGTCCTCGGACACTCCTGGCACTAAAAGCCATACGCCATTTCATTTTTCATGTATTCAATTTAATGAATTGCAATAAGGGAATGCTCCCCCCTCCCCAGTTTCAGGTGATCCGGAACTAGGGGATGGTAGTATTCTATTCTAATTGTCAGAACTCTGGAAGGAAAAGCTGTCAGCTCCTATTTGAATGAAGAAATCAGCATAAATAGTGAATAATATGAATCCTGGAATAATATGAATCCTCTAAACTGAAGACAGCAACACAGACACACTGATTATGATAAAAAGAGCAAGAATGGAATTTTTGTAGTAATGACAGACTACAAGTTTAAAAATGCACATGAAGAAGAAACCAAAGTGTACGTACTCATATTTGAGTGATAGCACTAACAGGAATTTACCAATTTGAAAGTACTGTGTTTTACACCAGTGGTATTCAAAGTTATTGGTTGACGTAGCCCCAAAATCCAATTGTTTTACCTTTATACCCCCGAAGTACAAGTATACTGCGATTATACCAGAAATAACAAATGATTGTTGCTGGATGCCAAATAATATTATCTGTAAATATCATCATCATTATCTTCTACTGCTTATCCTGCTTGCTCTGGGGCCCTGCACACACCGAGGTCTGAAAGAGTTGTGGTCTCGGATTTAAGATTGCATGCCATTTCTGACACCACAAGGTTTTCATCTGAAAATCCCACCCCAGCAACACCAGGAATCTAACCACGGTCACCGGGATCACAGGCATGCAGCTAAACCTCTTCACCACCCTGTTCCCCAATAATAACAATAATGTATTGTATACATACAATATCATCGCTGGGCAAAGGAAACCTCATAACTCCTTTGGAGTAATGTTTATGGAAGAAGCCCAAAATTGAATGGTCAGCAATGGCCGGAGAACTGTTCTTGGCATTTTCATTGCTTAATGATAGTCCAATTATTCAATCATTGGAGTCTTCTGTTCACTTCTCCAGCAATGCAGAAAGCCTTCACAAGACAGATGGAGAAATGTGGTTTTCTCGTGAGAGGAATTATGAGGTTTTCCTTGCCTAACAACAATACGCAGGGTGAACAATAATTATGGAATATTACTTATAACTTTTAAAATTTTAGTTTTATTGAAAATTTTCAATATAGAAGTTATTAGTGATATATTTCTTGATATTATGTACATAGTGTTACAACAAACATTCTTTTTCAAATGGGAATGCATGTTTATTGTTAATATGTATTACTCTGCTCACAATTCTGAATATGAATATCAGGTTTTTACTTTTCATACTCAATTTTGAGTAATAAAGAGTATGATATTGGTTTTGATCAGAGCAACCTTAAACAGAATTAAGACTATATCCAGAAGGCCAAAATCTGTTACGAGTGAAGAAAATGCCCTTAATATGTTATAATCTGTCCACAAAGACCCACACACATCAACAACGCACGTGGCAAAGGATTACAATGAATGTCAAGCATATCTGTTTGTAGTTTGTAGTTTATTGAAATCAATTGTTTTACCTTTGACCAAAGGAGTGAAACTGTAATGGAGCTGTCAAACCAAAATCCAAATTTTGTAGAACATGCAATATTTTCAGATGAGGCCACTTTGTCTTAATGGTACACTGAATGTAGCAACAGAACACACAACATCCACAGAAGGTATGGGCAGGTTTGCTTTGTAATAACATAATAAGACTATTAGAAGGAAACTTAAATTCAGACATTTATCTCCAACTGTTGCAAACTAGTCTCATTCCAGCTTGTCGAGATTTGTGTCGAGGCGAGAACAATAGGCTCCAGCAAGAAATCTGGTATCAACAAGATGGTGCCTCAGAACGTTTTGGAAGACGAGTGAACAAATTCTTGCAACTTTTTCTGGTAGATGGATTGGGAGGGGAGAACTTATTGAGTGACCACCTAGATCTCCAGACCTCAGTCCATTAGATTATTATTTGTGGGGCAACTGGAAATCCAGAATGTACTGCAACAAACCAAATAATTTATTGTATCTAAAACAAAGGATCAGAGATGAGGTGCGCCAAATTCGTCTAAATACTGTGCGAAGGGCAACACCCAATTTCCGTGAAAGACTGGGCCATTGTTTGGCACTGAATGGTGCTCACTTTGAACATCTGTTATGAAGGTAGGTAATTAATTTCTCCATTTTGACTTTCAATGGTTATCTAACAAAACATTAATAAACATTAAAATAAACATTAAAAAACATTAATAAAGCAACTAGATGATCAACGTGTTGAATAATGCAAAATAATTGAGCCAAAATTTAAAAAATATGTTATCCATACACAGAATTGAGAGTAGAGTAAAAATAATGTAACATTAAACATGCATTTCCATATAATAAAAAAAAATATGTTTTGTAACATCCTGTACATATGAATGTTTTCAAAATTATGTACATAATATCAAGAAATATATTATTAATAACTTCTATATTTAAAATTTTCAATAAAAGTTATATGCAATATTCCATAATTATTGTTCACACCATATATATGAGTATAATTATTAATGCAACAATTACTATTGCACTATATACACTGCTACTGAAAAAAATGAAGTGTATGAGTGGATTTTGAAACAAAAAATGAAAAAAAAAGAGCAATGCAGTACAAGTAAGCACTTTCACATATCTAGTCAATGGGAAGTACAAATTGACACATATTTTAAAATGAATAGTTCAAAAAGAGGACTCTGTGTACGTGGTAGATGAAAACACTAAATCAAAACAAGATTTTATTGAACATGAGCATGAACTGCTTAATGAAAACAGAAGCTACGGTAAATTGGCGTACCCCTTGAGATGATTCCGCACACCCCTACTAGTACATGTACCACACTTGAAATACCACTGTTTTAGACTATGCCACATCAGGGAGGAGGAAGTACACTTTAAGTAAAATATGGACCCATAAGCTGCCTACCTCAAGGAGGGGAATATGCTGACAGGCCTGATACACACCTTGCACCACATAGACTACTATTTTAACACTACAACAGGAAGCAAACCAAATCTACACTTATCATTACAAATTCAAAGCACTGGAGCAGTTCAAACCAGAAATGATTAAATACAGTTCTACAGAAAGGGAATTTGAACTAATCAACAAATTAAAATTTAACTTTCTGTAGACAATTGTAAAACAATCTTACCTGGAAAATATTGCTGCTCTCAACCATACGGTAATTATACAGTTCACCAAGATATTTGATCATTGCAACCCGGCGTTGATTGTACTTGGGGAGATTCACTTCCATTCCTAAACGAATGTCTTCCAATACTCCATCAACAACCTGAGTTCCCACAAATTCCTGGAAGCATGTCAATGGAGCCTCAGTCCTGGATACAATGTATGGTCAACTAATTAAAATACAAACATATATACTGTACATTATATCATAACAAATTATTACACCTTTTAGTGTTCAATCAGCAAATCTCTGAACCAACCTAGTGCCTGTCGGTTTTCAGCCTGCACTGTCTTACAGTTCTAACCCTGATGTTATTAAATAGCACGAAGTGTACAAAATAGAAGACACCAAATTGGAGTAAAAGTTCATTTAACACTCTCACTTCCAAGCCCATAGATTTTACAGGCTGCGTTTCACCAGCAGTTTCTATGAGGTTGCTCATTTAAACGAATGTTATTTTGCTAAGCAGTGATTCTACAGGTCTGGACATTGGGCGTTTATACCTCGTACTGTTAGTAACAATAATGAGCAAGAAATGACACACTAGCTGACATATTTTCAAGGCTATGCCTTTTTCACGACAGTGTTATTGCGCCACTTCACTGTGCGCACGTGAGTGGAAATGTAGGCCCGCCAAAGTTTATCGCAGTATGATATTATGTGTGATAATGCAGAAGAAAAGACCTTGGAAATGATATAAGTTTCATTAAAGTTTGTAGCATAATTACAACACAAATATAGATGGTGATATGGATGATTTGGAAGATGACGAATTCGATTCCAGTATATTTGAAGGTATGTACTTGAAAAATACTATAAAAAAAGCACAGTGTAACAGAATACCGAGCATTTAAAAAACATTCATCACTCAGCTTGTAGCATATCTAACACTATCACCAATACTAGAACTGTATAGAGCATTCCAACCTTCAAATGCAGTACATCAGTAATGGGATAATTCCGTCTCTTTCCTTCTCCCATGTTTTGCGGGTAGCGCTGTCCTACTCTAATGCAGCGGGTTTGCCAAATATCCGTAAATCAGAATGTTATCGGTTAAAATGGGTGAATATGGTGTTATGTACAGAATTTCAAGGCACATTTGATGCCGTTAACAATAAAAAAATGTAAAAAAAAATAATTTAGTGTAAAAATGGTAATATAATGGAAAGTTACGCCAAATACAAAATCTTCATTGCATAGAACTTATCATGTCATAACTCCTATTTTATATTCATTACTTTCCTAATTTTTACACTTCTGGTAAAGAAACATTTCAGCTCGATGTAGGTAAGTTTATTTTTAAATTTAAATGATAAAAAATGCAGTATATGCATTTATTTTCAGTCACGTTCAGGGATTTTTATGTGCAGGCACGAAAAAGTCAGTCGCTGGCCAGCGTCTTTCCTATTGAATTTGCATGGTGGGGAGGGTCAAAGCGAGGCAAATGAACTTCAGATATGGAAGTTATTTTTAAAACAGTCCCGAAGTTCTTATCTTGCTTAGTTCTTAATTTGTCTCCTTGAATTTTGGTTTCACGCGTGACTCGGCTGTCTGTCTGAAGTACCGGTAGTGATATCTCAAACATGCGCTTTTAACATTTCCAGACAGTTGCATGCAGTGCAGTGCAGTGCTCATTTTGTTAGTGGCATGTATAATAGTGATTAAATACATATCAGTGACATATGTACAATTCTTGAAGGCAAGTGTATTTCATTCGTGTGGTTCGTGAGTTTGTGCTCGTGCATGGGGATCTTAGTTCGAAGAAAATGTGCAGAAGGATGTACAATGGATCGTCGTATTAAAAAGAAACGTTCCGCAGTTCAAAGAACAAAGGCAGAAATGTGTACACGAAAAAGTCAGTCGCTGGCCACCATCTTTGCTACTGACTTGGCATGGCCTGGTTAAAGTGAAGCAAACAGTCTTTGGATATGGAAGTTATTTTTAAATCATACCTCAAGTCCTTATCTCGCTTATCTCTTAACTGATGACTGGGAGAACATCTCGTTTGTTTACGTTTCACGAGAGACTCGGCTGGCTGGCTGGCCAGTAGGGATCTCCCAAACAGCGAGCATTTAAATATACACACAGTCGTGTGCAGTGGTGTTCATTTAATCAGTATTATAAGATTGATTAAATAAAGATCAGTGATAAATGTATAGTTCTTGAGGACAAGTGGATTGTGTTTGTTGTGTTTCTGTAGTCTGTGTAGTTGTGAGTTCGTGTTTGTGAGGGGATTCTTAGTTTGAAGAAAACGTGCAGAAGGATGTACAATGGATCATCAAATTAAAAAGAAACGTTCCGTAGGTAAACTCTGGGGAAAAGAACGCAATATTATAATGAGTGTCTTGGATTATTTTTTTAAAGACACAGTCAGTGAAACAGCTAAAGCTACAGATTGTTCCGAAAGAACAATCTATGCTATAAGGAAGGAACACACACATGGTCCTTTGCAAACTCCCACCAAAAAGAGCAAAAAAGAGAAGGATGGGAGAAAAATGCAAGGAAAATTAAATATGATTAAATTGTGCAAAGTGGAGTCCATCGGGTGGTTCACTCTCTTTTATTTGCTAACATACCACCGACATTGAACCTGATTTTGAGTCGGGTAAATGGAGAGATTCTTTGCCACGATTTTCCAAAACTATGTTGTATCGCTTCTTACATGATATAGGCTTCCGTTATTTAAGACGGGGTAATAAAGCAGCTTTCACTGAAACCGATTAAATTATTAATTGGAGGCACAGATATCGCAGGGAGATAAAACGTGTGAGGGCACAAAACAAAGCTATAATTTACACAGATGAATCGTGGGTAAATATTGGGCAGACGGTGACAAAAGAATGGAAGGATACGACAGTGAAAAGTGCATGGCAGGCCTCCATTGAAGGGGCGAGTTCGGGACCTAGGCCACCGAAAAGCCGAGGACCGCGATTCACCTCAGTCCACGCGGGTAATGAACATGCTGAACTAACATTTTTATGCCATAAATACATGGCGTACGCCCATGAGGAAATGACTGGTGAAATTTATGAGAAGTGGTTTTCGGAACAACTGTTACCGAACACTCCCGAAGGTGCCGTGATCGTGCTGGATAATGCCGGTTATTCCCGTAAGCTGGAACCTTTGCCGGTGGCTTCTTGGCGAAAAGATGACATCGTACAGTGGTTACGTAAAAAAACAAATATCTTTTGAGAACGGGATGTTCAAGCGAGAATTGTTGCACATCGCTTCTCAGCATAGGGCCCTGTATGATAAGCATAGAATAGATGAAATAGCAAAAGCGGCAGGTCAACAGATTCTACATCCTCTGTCTTATCACTGTGAGTTAAACCCTACTGAGATGGTGTGGTCCCAGGTGAAAAACTACATCCGGTATCATAACGCATCATTCAAGAAAAATGATATGGAAATTTAATAACCGCTGCAGATAAGAAAATTGCGGTGGACAATTGGGCAAATTACGTGAACAAAGAAAAATGGAAGAGATTTGTGGAAAGCAGACGAATTACAGGACGACGTCGACGATGAACGGTTTTTAATATGACTTTCTTCATCGTCCGGATCATCCTCAAGTTCATCTCCCGAACCCGGTTCATCCAAAGCAGGAACATCAGGCCTTGCAGAAATGATAGAAAGAAGGTGTACGACCAATGTCTGAGAACAACGACAGTGATTAAGGTATGTTGTATTTATTTTACCATCCTACAAATATCAATTTATAAATAAATGAACTTAAAATTACAAACGAAAAATGTGGAACTGTGATGCCCTGTTTGAGTCACACTTGAGCGTGATCTTCACGCTCCATCTACGCTGTATTGCAATTTAAGGATGGAATGCTCTATAGAAAGGCTAACAGAACAAAACTTTATGCAAGACATTCCTTCTACAGCCAAGAGTATTCTGCTAGGATATGCCATCTTTGCAGAACGAGAAGAAAGAAATCAAGAGAATCAAGGAATCAAGAAATCAAGTGGGAAAGCTTCTTAAGGAGGCACGCTACCAGTAGACCAGTATGGTGTTGCGCAGTGTACGAAACCATGTTTCAAAATTTATCACATGAAGAAGCAATACGATTCCATGTAATAATGTACATAAAATTAAAAATAATAGTGTAAAACATACTATAAATTCAGTCCATGGTGATAATAAAAGTGAAATGATACAATTTTATGAACAGTGATAGAGTAGAATTCCGCTGTAACGAACACCAGTATAACGAAATTTTCAGAATAACGATTTTTTTTTGGTCCCTCGCTTTTTCCCTCATTTGTTGTGTGTTAAAATATTTTATTTTAATGAATTTCGTAGTTTCAGTTTAACGAATTAAAACTGAGCTTTTTTTTTAACAATTTGACTATATTTTCTCAAATTAAAACTAAAATTCATCCCGTTTTATGACCAACATTTTTCTTGTTACATTATTTAGTTATTCAGACAATATGATCGCCATTTTCCATACATGCACCATACGCGATCGATAAGGCAATCGCTTTTGTGTAACCAATGTGCTTCGCCCGTCATCCAATGTCTAAGATGTCACTCTTATTAGCTGAGTAGGAGCGCCAAGTTTGCAACCCACCAATGAACGCTACGCTTTGTGTAACCAATAGGCTTTGCCCATCATCCAATGTAAAACGTCACACTATTGGCCAAGTAGGATCACGATGTGTGTAATCCACCAATGAGTGCGACGGTTTCGTCGCATCATGCATTGCATGTTTCTTCTTTGTATTTAATTTGCAAAGCAACGTGTTTCTGTTAAGGTTATATAATTTAACTTGCAAAGTTCATGTGCATTTCGTTAAATAAATAAGTTCATATCATCGCAAATGGATAAGCAGAAGCAACATCAGATTTCGTTGAGTGAAAAACTTAAAATACTTGCGGAAGTAGAGAAAGGTGGAAAGAAAGGAGAGGTAGCGAAGAAGTACGGCATTAGCCCGTCAACAATTTCTACATTTTTTAAAACAGAAAAGTAAGATAGAGGAAACCATTGATGCTGATGCCCTAGGTACACAGCATAAGAAGATCAGGACAGCCGACTACAAGGAGGTGGATCAAGCCGACTAGTAGTTTGTGGAAATGTGGAGTAAAAACATTCCAATAAATGGTCCACTGTTATGTGAGCGTGCGCGATCTTTTGCACGTTCGCTTGGGTCACCTGAGTTTATGGGTAGTGATGGTTGGCTTCATAGGTTCCAGGAGAGATATGACCTATCCCACAAAATTATAAATGGTGAAGCTAACGATGCTCTGAAGGAAGTTGCATCTTCATGGCGGCTGGAGACTCTAACGGATGCCTTGAAGGAATATTCGCTGGCAGACATTTATAATGCAGACGAAACTGAGTTATTTTATAAAATAATGCTGAAAAAAAACCCCTTGATTTCAAGGGAAATAACTGTTTTGGGGGCAAACGTTCAAAAGAACGTATCACGGCTCTTTACTGCACCAATTCCACAGAGACAGACAAACTGAAGCCTCTCATAATTGGGAAGCTTGGGAAGCCAAGGTGCTTCAAGGGGGTGCAACATCTGCCCTGTGAATACAGGCACAACTCGAAGGCATGGATGACATCTGTGCTATTCAAAGAGTGGTTGTTGGACTTGGAACATCGGACGAAGGACGAAAAGAGGAGATTTCTTCTATTACTGGACAATTGCTCTTCTCATAATTGTGTGCCCCGCCTTTTGGAGCATGTAAAAGTTTTATTGTTGCCTGCAAATACAACTTCAATTCTGCAGCCGCTGGGTCATAGTAAATTCATGCAGTAAAGCGGCATTACCAAGCTCGTGTGGTCCGTCGAATGCTGTGAAATGTTGCCACGAATAGAGACATTAATATAAACATATTGGGAGCAATGCAGATGTTTAATGCTGCATGGAAATTCCTGAATACAGACATCATCACAAACTGCTTTAGAAAAGCTGGAATGGTTTTTTACAGAAGACGTCGCAAAAGTGAAGTGTTGGATGATGTGGAAACCGAGGATAATTGGAAGCGTTTGTGTTCAAACGTTGGATGTGCCATCTACCTAAGTCTTACCAACTACATCTTTTTCTTTTCTTTTTTGCTTTACGTCGCACCGACACAGATAGGTCTTATGGCAACGATGGGACAGGGAAGGGCGAGGAGTGGGAGGGAAGTGGCCGTGGCCTTAATTAAGGTACAGCCCCAGCATGTGCCTGGTGTGAAAATGGGAAACCATGGAAAACCATCTTCAGGGCTGCCGACAGTGGGGTGCGAACCTACTATCTTCCGAATACTGGGTACTGGCCGCAATTAAGCGACTGCAGCTATCAAGCTCGGTACCGACTACATCAATGTAGATAGTAATGTAACAGTCCACAAAGAAATCACCAATGAGAAAATTGTGGAGGACATTATGATAATAATGTTAAGTTATTTGATTTACGTCCCACTAAAAACTTTTACGGTTTTCGGAGATGCCGAGGTGCCGGAATTTAGTCCCGCAGGAGTTCTTTTACATGCCAGTAAATCTACCGACATAAGGCTGACATATTTGAGCACCTTCAAATACCACCGGACTGAGCCAGGATTGAACCTGCCAAGTTGGGGTCAGAAGGCCAGCGTCTCAACCGTCTGAGCCATTCTGCCCGGCGAGGACATTATGAATGATAGAGATCCATGTGATGAGGAGGAAGAGGAAGACAACCCCAAAAATGATTGTGATCGACAGAGCTTGACTCTTCAGCAGGCAACGAACATAGCACGTAGCCTTCAAGATTTTCTTGTGTCACAAAGTGATGTGCCAGAATCTGTTTTAAATTCATGTGCAGTGGTTGGTGACTATTTGGAACGAGCTTTTGTGTCTGGATCTGTTCAGAAGAAAATCACATACTTTTTCAAAAAATGAGGTTCTGGAACAATGTGTAGACTT
Organism: Anabrus simplex; assembly: GCF_040414725.1. NCBI lineage: Eukaryota > Metazoa > Arthropoda > Insecta > Orthoptera > Tettigoniidae > Anabrus > Anabrus simplex. Next base: position 201,620,308 of record NC_090266.1, on the reverse strand, counting down.
GCTGGTACAATGTAAAAATAGATTTTTCTGAAAACATCTGTGAATACTGTAACTCATAATGGTATTTTGAAGTTTTATAGATCCTGCAATGGATATAACAGGGCAGATGACCTCGTAGTTCAGCCCCTATAAACAAAAATAACTAACGGATATAATACTAGGTGAGTTCTTAAGAATTGACTTATTTCAATATAACAAATTAATTTCAGAGGTCCCCAAAATTTTGTTATACTGGTATTTTACTGTACAATATTTGACTTTTTTTTATGTGACATTTATGTGGTTGAAAAATTCTGAAGGATTTGAGATTTATTGGAAATAAATGCATTTTTTTAAAATTTATGTGTTATTGCAGAAGAAAAGACCTTGGAAATGATACATGTTTCAGTACAGTTTGTAGCATAATTACAACACAAAATAAATGTAAATATCACAGAAAATGCCTGGTGTTCAAGGACATGAGCATAAATATAGTCTGGTAGTGAGTGTGCTAAAATACACTTAATGATGTAAAAAGTAATCATGTGAAAATATCTTATGTCCCCGAATACAAGCATGACGAAACGGAAAGATCACATTATCATAGAGATTTTTTTGGCAAGGGAGCTTTATCTACCAATAAGAATGCATACTATAATTTAGAGTAAGTCTGTAGTGATATTATGTTGTATAGTGAATGAGCACATGGTACTGCATGTTCTTTATATTTCATACTAGCTGTTGTACCCGTGCTTCGCTATGGGATTCTCAGGAAGACTGACTTTGTGGTTTTCATAACTGAAATCAACATAGGTCATTCCAAAAATGTCAGTAGGAAAGTAGCGATTAAAAGCAATGCTATCAAATAAAATACTGGATCAAATGAAAAACCACACATTTTCTCACTTTTAATGAACAGTACTACGGTGCCGATCTAACAGTCCAAAGTTCTGGAACAGGAATGACTAGGCCGCAGACAGACGTACACACTCCTCTGCCATTATTCCATTAAATATGCACACTGCTCATTCCAATCAGTGCCTCAGAGAAGGGATTGAACAGCTCGAATGATATGATGAACCAGTGTGTTACGTACCAGTAGTATCAGTAAATGTATGAACCAGAGGAATGGCATGCTAAAGAAGAAAGTTATCTAGCTACCCAACTACTTCCCGCCAATATTCAGGCAGGCTGTTACACTCTGCACGACTGAGCGAGTTGGCCGTGTTGTTAGGGGTCCGCAGCTGTGAGCTTCCATCCGGGAGATAGTGGATTCGTACCCTACTGTCGGCAGCCCTGAAGATGGTATTCCATGGTTTCCCATTTTCACACCAGGCAAATGCTGGAGCTGTGCCTTAATTAAGGCCAAGGCCACTTCCTTCACACTCCTAGCCCTTTCCTATCCCATCGTCACCATAAGACCTATCTGTGTCGGTGCATCGTAGGGCAAATTTTAAAAAATTATCGGTACGCAGAAGTAATCCTATCTATCGGAGATGAGTGGCAACAGAAGACACAAATCACATCACACCAAACAATGGTCAATGTAATGTTATTGTTGATCAATTTTATGAGCTTTCTATACTGTAAGCCTTCACATTTAGTTTTCTTTTGACTCTGTGATATTAGGGCATCATATAAAATTATTTATAGCGTAGATTGTAGTTCCTTATTCTCCGACTTAACATAGAGATTTTCATTAAATTCTGTTTACCCATTTTCTTGTGACGGTACTGATATGGACTTGGTGACAAAACTACAAATTCATGAATATCTCTGTGATGATAGCCGGCACGGTAACAATGTGTAAGACATAAATGATCAGAAATTTAATACTGTATAACTTTAGTTATGTAGGATTTATCGATACGACCACTAAATAACATATATATGAGAATTACATTTTTGGCTTTCCCCTAAACTACCATTTCACTCAGCGTGCATAAAATCATTTATGGCCTAAATTGTATCGACTTATTCCCCAACTTCGCATACCAATTTTCATTAAGATACGACCACTAATAACATAAATATTTGAGACTTAAATTTTGGGTCTTCTCCTAAACACCATTTCACTCAGCGTGAATAAAATAATTTATGGCCTGGATTATAGTGACTTATCCCCAACTTTGCATACCGATTTTCATTAAGATACGACCACTAAGAACATAAATATTTGAGACATAAATTTTGGGCCCTCCCCATAACTACCATTTCACTCAGCATGATAAAATTATTTACGGCCTAGATTGTAGCGGATTATTCCCCGACTTTACATACGATTTTCATTAAATTCTCTTGAGCCGTTTTCTCATGATGCGTGTACATACATATATACATACAGACAGACAGACATTATGGAAAATTACAAAGTTACTGTGGACACGACTGAACAGAAATACCATCCTTTTAAAATTCTGAGCAATGCACAGACAAAACTCTTATTTTATATATATAGACACTACTGGATTTCATTTTAATTATCAAAATATAATTCCCCTCCCGTGATAATTGAAGATTATAGAAATTAGCTAAGTTAATATTTTTACAATTTGTTAAAGTCGCACCAAAACAGATGGGTCTTATGGTGAAGATGGGATAGGATAGGGCTAGGAGTGGGAAAGAGGTAGCCATGGCCTTAATTAAGGTACCGCACCAACATTTGTCTGGTGCAAAAATGTGAAACCATGGAAAACCATCTTCAGGGCTATGAGCAGTGGGGTTTAAACCCACTATCTCCCTAATACAGACTGACAGCTTCGTGACCGAACCGTGCAGCCACTCGCTCGGTAAGTTAATAATTCAGGAATTCTGTAGTCATCTTATAATAGTCTGTACATCATCATCATCATCATCATCGTATTTTTAAAACCTTTCTAGTATAATTATTTTTATTATAATATTGTATGGTGTAGTGGTTGTAAGTTGTCCCTTAGTAGTTTATTTTAATTGTGCAAGTTTAAATATTGCAATTTCTGGTTACAAGGAAAGGAGGGCCTAATGGCCTTATTCTTGCCAGATAAAATAATTCTATTCTATTGTACATACAAACCTTGTGGATACCAACAACAAACATTATCTAGCTGAATGTTGTTTGGGCCGAGAATGCGAATAGCTAACCACGGGCCTTCTCCATTTCGTAAATACGTGTCAACAAGCGACTAGGGCGTTCATTTCTACCGAGGTCTATTTTGACGTAGTATAACATAATATTGAAGGAATATAGTGTTTTGTTTGTGCGCGTGTGAAGTCTGGTCCCGGTCTTTAGGTTTTATACAAGGTTAAACAGTGTTTTTGTAGCTTGACTAAGTATTAGAGTAGTGAGAAGAAGACACATAACAGGAAGAAAGCAAGGACCTATCATCACTGAAGGTAATTAGAAAGATATTTACACTAAACACCACCTTCCTTAAAAAGAGGACAAATAAGGTTATGAAGGCCGAAACACAGCAAAACGCAAATCGCACATCGCAACAAAGATCCCTAGCGAAAGCCTCCTAACACAAAATACATAAGTAACTTGTAGCCACCGCATGGAGAAGACACACACAGGAAGGAAACTGTCTGCTTGCCACATCTGCAAGAGATCTTTCTCCAGCCGGAGAACGTCTTGTTACTCAAAACACAATTAATAGAGAGATCGCTAGTAGTCCCCTTGCAGAAAAGGAACACCCTCAGCTAGAGCACAAATCGACTCACACTTAAGGGGAAAGGAACATGTGCAATAAGTGCATACAGGTTTTCACTCTATTGCACGAACTAACCATCCAATGAAGAGTAACTTTAGCTGCCTAAATTGCAAGAAGGAGTTCTCAAAACATTAAACATCAAACAAGCAAACGTCTCTGTACTACCAAGACATAGAAGCATTGACAATCCGAGATCGACTATAGTGCTCATCTGCCGCACTGTCCAAGGAACATAAAACCTTTCTCAGAACACCGATGTCTTGACACAATCGCTTTATACAAAGCAACCGACAATGGATAACAGGCGAAACGAAACTGGTCTCTGCACAAAGTGCAACTTGGACATCCCAAAAGAACAACTTGCTGTATGCTGCGATGGAGGTTGCAACAGCTGGTTCCACATGGAATGCACAACTATGACAACAACTGAATTCAATGTTCTGCATTCAAAAAAGAGATCACTTTTATGGATGTGCGAGGCCTGTCGACCACACCTTCAATCTCACGGTCTCCGCCCACTGACACCTAGCAGTCATGAAGTAAATCAAGAGGTAAGAGAGATAGCCATAGAAAACAAACAATCCTGTGAAGACATTAAGAAGAAGCTTGAAGAGATAACCGAAATGGTCATGAAAAAGATGACACCCTCGAGACACAACTGCAACAGGCAGATATACTAGCAAAAGGAGAAAAGCAGGCCCACTACAGAAGTGAGGACAACACTGAAACACTAGAAACAGAACAACCAGCAAAGCCACCAATCACCACAGCAGAGCCACAAAATAAATATAACAATCAATACAAAGTAAGATCATTATCAACCAACGATTGGCCAGGATTACCCAACAAAAATATCAACCATGATACTATAACACAAGGAGAGGCAAGGAGACCTGACGACACCCAAAGAAGGTCCCCACAACTTGGCATAAGGAGGACCAGAAGTAGGAAAACTGACAGCGGCACCCCAGACAGCCTGGATTTTCATAGGGAGATTGGATTGCGACACAACCGAAGAGGATATCACAGAACATCTCGCCCAGAACGGAATAAACAAGATCCTCAGCTGTGAACAACTCCCCTCGCGCGGTACAAGCAAAGCCTTCAAGATCGGTGTGCCCATAGGGGAAAGGGAGTCAGTCATGCAGGCGAATCTCTGGCCAGACAGGGTAATCTACCAAACTTTTCGATTTCGGAGGCAATAATTTCAAAGACGAACGATACGTATGCTGCACCAAGGAAAGACTCGACAAAAGTGATGAGACCAAGCTAACCATTCTACTGTGGAATGTAGAAGGACTGACAAACGTCACACGGCTTTCAACGCAACGAACAATGTTTAACGAAGATATAATCATCCTACCAGAAACATTTCTCACAAAACCATGGGACATACCCGGATATTATAACATACACGTCCTAGCACAACAGAAGGAAAAAGGAAGACCCTTTGGAGGAGTGACATGTCTCTACAACAACCGCATCGGCAAAGTAGAGATCATTTACAAAGAAGAAAACACTGTCATCATTACAACAGCACACATAACAATCGTAGGACTATACATACAACCTCAAGCAACAGTGGAAGACGTGACGGAAATACTCGCAAAAATCATTACACGTCGAGAAAGAGCAAAACATTTGCAGGAGACTTAAACTGCAGACTGGATAAACCAGGCCAGAAAAGTAAAGCAATACTCGAACTAATGGAAGAGGAGGGTTATAAGCTGGTAAATAAACGGGATCTCACGATGTATTTCGCACACAATGGCAAAAGTGCAATAAACCTAATCTTCACGAAAGGAAGAGATCTAACCCCAGAAACATAAGAAGCACTATGGACGTCGGCGGACACTCCGCTCAGAAAACACATACCAATAAGAACACAACTAACCCTAAGGCAAACAGGAACGAAAACTCAAACAAGCAATCCGAAACAAAAATTCACGAGGAAAATCAACCCGGACGCACTGCCTAACCTGAGCGCTGAAATAACCAAAACCAGACGTTTAATAAGCGAAAACAACCTGGATGAGGCTGCTACTGCAATCAAGGAAATAATGAAATCTGCAGCCATACCTCATAACGAAAGAAATGCTAAACCGTGGTTCAACGCAGAATGTTATATACAACGTAGAACAACACTACAGGCACTACACAGAGCCAGAGACAGTAATCAAAGAGAAGCTCTAGAAGAATATTCAACAGAAAGGAAAATATACAAGAAAATGCTGATAGAAAAGAAAAATCAATACAAAGAAAGAGAAGCCGAGCGCATAGCAGAAGAAGCAACTAAAAGCCCATTCATTGCCCTGTCAGCCAAGAGAAGTAGCCAGAATACCACAATACACATGGACACTTGGGAAAGCCACTTCTCCGATATCCTCAACGTAAAGCGGACAATACCAAAAGATATCCCACACACAAGAGCAGAAACCAGAGCTAACAACATCAAATTAAACAAAGAGGAAGTGAAAAACGCAATTATCAAGACGAAGGATAGTAAAGCAGCGGGCCCAGATGGGATCTACAATGAGCAAATCAAGGCTACGGAGAACTGGCTCGCAGAAACATGGATGGACCTATTTAACAAATGCGTGGAAAGAGGACAAATACCAGAAGCATGGAGAAGCTCCACCATAAAAGTCTTATATAAGGGAAAAGGAGACACAGCAGACCCCAACTCCTACAGAGGCATCGCCCTGGAAAATACAGACTTCAAAATATTCTCAAAAATAATAACGGACAGACTGGTTCAAGAGACAGACCACCTGATCCCTGAACAACAATATGGTTTCCGACGACAACGTAACACCATCCAGGCGATCAGAAATCTGCTAGAAGAAATAGAACAGGCACTGAGACACCCAAAAGGGAAGTACTTTGCAGTCTTCATCGACTATAGAAAGGCTTTTGACCTCCTGAACAGAGAAAAGCTGCTAAAGAAACTGGCGGATATGAGGAGAAGAGCACAGCATCACTGTCCTGTTGAGGAACATACTGGCCTACAACGTAGTAAACATAAGCGACGGTATAACGATCTCAAAAGACATAATACAGACCAACGGGGTAATGCAAGGGGACCCAATCAGCCCCATTCTCTTCAACATACTGACATCGGACATAATAAGAATAATAGAAAACAACAAAGGAACCTCACTGCACATGTATGCAGACGACATGGTTCTTGGCTCAACCAGCCTAGAGAGTCTACAACAAACTGTCAACAACCTTGAGACATGGGTGGAAGAAAACTCCCTGCAAATAAATGAGAGCAAGACAATGCAAGTGACCTTCAGAAAAGGCGGAAGAGTGGCAGAAAGTGAAAGAATAAAATTCAAAGGCAGACACCAGGAAGTTGCACACACATATAAGTACCTAGAAATTACACTTCAGATGACAGGGAGATCATTTAGAATCCATATCAAAGAAAAAGCGACAGCAGCTATTAGAGCCATCTACAGAATAAAGGAACTGCACAAACTCTCTCTAGAATCAGCAATGACAATATTCCATGCAGCAATAAGTCCGATCATAACATATGGGATTGAAATAATCTGGGAAAATCTATCATTAGCAGATCTAAGAACCATGGAGAAAGTCAAAGCAAGATACCTGAAAAGAGCTTTATGTCTCCCAATGAACACACAGTCAAGACTGGTATACGTACTAGCAAAGGAAACTTATTACATCGAGGACCTGACATGTAAACACTCACTACCATCCACACGCCAATACACGCAGATCCTTGAAGAAAGAAATGCGAAGAAATATGGCCAGAATTCTACACAACTGACGCCATGATGAAGAGGAAATGGATCGGCACAAACCAGGAGCTACAACATGTAGTAACAAGGTTGGCTATACATGGGTTCCACCACAAACACTTTGTGACGGCGCACTACCACGAAGTTGAAGAGGACTGCGAGTGCACGCTATGTGGTAAAAGATGTGAGCGGTATCACATAGAGGTATGCAAGAAAAGAGCCAAAACAGTGACAGAGTACAGTAAAGAGACCTAATTATAATATCTTAATATCACCAAGTGCTATATAAAGAATTTCCATGTATTAAATGTAAATGTACCAACTGGCCATTCGGCTGCAATAAAATTTCATTCATATAGTTTCAACTGTTTCTGAGATAAGTATATCTGTGAGGAACTTGTGTTCATTCTTCTTTTTTTGAGCGACTGCACATGTTTACAGAGTTCTATGACTATACAATTGCAGTCACTTAATGAGACAATCCCTCATGATGCTAGTTTCTTTTTTGCACTGACACACGTAGGTCATATGGCGACGACTGTATAGGAAACGGCTAGGAATGGGAAGGAAGCAGCTGTGGCCTTAATTAAGGTACACTGGCCTGGTGTGAAAATGGGAAACCACAGAAAACCGTTTTCAGGGCTCCTGAGGGTTTGAACCTACTAACTTCCAAATGCAAGCTCACAGCTGTGCACCCCTAACTGCACAGCCAGCTTGCTCAGTCATAATAATAATAATAATAATAATAATAATAATAATAATAATAATAATAATAATAATAATGATGGGTGAGTTGGCTGTGCGATTAGGGGTGCGCAGCTGTGAGTTTGCATCTGGGAGATGGTGGGTTCGAACCCCACTGTCGGCAGCCCTGAAGATGGTTTTCCATGATTTCCCATTTTCACACCACGCAAATGTGGGCGGGGGCTGTACTTTAATTATGGCCACGGTCGCTTCCTTCCCACTCCTAGGCCTTTCCTCTACCATCGTCACCATAAGACCTGTGTCGGTGAGACGTAAAACAACTTGTAAAAAAAAATAATAATAACTGCTTAAAGGAGAACATAACACAAAAATCAAGTTGCCTCAGAATCAAAGAGTGTATCGGACAGTGTTCAACTATATATTTGCTTTTGCTGTGCGCCGCTCCACAGGCCAGTGAACTAAGGAAACACGAGTAGCTGTGATGTCACTGCGCTGTAAGCGCTGAGCGAGCCATCCAGTTGATTAATGCAGTACGCGCTCAGCCGCTCTTCCGTTTACTTCAAGTGTTGTTTATTATAATAGTGCGGTGACTGTTTGTCGAAATGCCTTCCTGTAGTGTGTACGGCTGTAACAACACAACAAGTAAAAAACAAAAGTGTAGAGAGAAAGAAATACATTTCCATAGGTTTCCAAATCGAAGTAAGTCACCTCGAAGATTTACCAGTTGGCTACAATTTTGCAAGAGGAAACACTTTTCTTCCGGTAAGGGAGCTACTGTGTGCTCAGTACATTTTAAAAATACAGACTATGATGAAACGCAACTTTTGAAAATGAAGGTGATGCCTACGGAAAAGCTGCAAGGTTGCAAGTAATCAGCTTCATTTTCCATATCAAAATCTAATCACAGAGAGTTACAATAATTGAAAATTAACCCCCACATTGTTTTAACATCATTTTAATTTAATTAGTATTCTAATAGTCTTTAAGAGAATCAATGTACTTGCAAATAACATGTTCAAAAACTTAGCGATTCGCCTAAGCTTAACAACAGCTGAAGATTTTCCCAAGTGAGAACGAAACATGTACTGTTTACAAATAAAAATTTGCTAAAGGCAAATAAAAAGTATCAAAAAGGTGGAAGATTTTCAATTAATGTGAAAGCTGCAGGGTCTGAAATTGAAGCCAGGGCCTGTTCCTTCAATAAGATGTCTGGCGTCGACAGATGGAGATGACTTCTCAGGCAGGAATGCTAATTCATACAGAAGCCGCTTCACAAAATACACTGTGGGAGTACTTGTCAGAAACTAAAATGAGCAGGACGGAAAGGTATGAGGCTAAAAGACGAAGGGAGTTTGTTGACACAGTATTAAACGAGAGTGATAACGATAATGATGTACACGGCGTTCAGAATGATATGAGTGAAAATATTTTACCAGACAGACACGAATGTAGTGTAGAAATACAGTGCGAGTTAGGAAGTGAAATAGCTAGAAAATACTTCGACGTTGCAACTTCCGGCACAGCCTTGAACAGTGACGTAATGGGAGAACAGTTGAATGACAGTTTCTATGAACCAGATGAAAGTAACGAACACACTCAGGACGATGTACATATTACAGGTTCATATTTCTTTGTAACGGGGACAAGTTTGCTCACACTCTTTGAAATTTGTTACATTTATAAAAGTAAAGTGAAAAACATTTCACATTACATTAAAGGGACTATGTTGTGTGTAAAATCACTTTGCGATTGTGGTAATAAAGTCCACTGGTATTCTCAACCTATGGAAGGAAAGAAACTGGAAGCAAATGTCCTAATATCATCAGCATTATTGTTGTCAGGCATTCTGTTTGAACCTTGTCGGTCATTCTGCAAGTCCATTAACTTACATATGATGTCACGAACTATATATGATAGAATTATTCATAGAGTAACTAGTCCGATAGTGGAGGGTGCTTGGGATCAAGAAAGGACTAATGTTATTGACTGTTTGAAAAGCAGTGCCAAACTTATTTGGTTAGCCGGAGATGGCCAGTACAATTCTCCCGGCTTTTCAGCCAAATATTTAGTGTATTCACTAATGGATATAAATACAAGCCGCATAGCTCATTTGGAACTTGTTCAGAGAGTGATGGTGAAAGGTGATCTTGAAAGGGCTGCGTGTGAAATCACGATGAGGAAGACTGTACAGGAAGAAAATTGTAATATAAAACTCTTCCTTTCCGGTAGACACAAAGGAGTAAGGTATTTACTGAGAACGCAGTATCCTGATATTGAACATGAATTTGATGTTTGCCACATATAAAAAAGTCTAATGAAAAAGATGAAAGCTCTCGATAAAAATCATCCAGAAGTTCAAGCGTGGAAGGCCAGTATAAATAATCATTTATGGTGGTCAGCACAAACATGTAATGGAAACAGTTCTGTGCTAATCGATAACTTTACATCAATTTTGCACCACGTAAAAATGAGCATAAGTGGTTAGAAAGTGGTGAATGGAAATCCTGTGAGCACGATACATTAACGGAGGAGGAAGAGAGAAAGAAAATGCGGATTAAAGGAAATTCAAGTTCATATGAAGCCTTGAAGAAAATAGTTTTTTAAAAGATGTGGAACATATAAAACACTACGTTCACACTGGAAGCCTAGAAAGTTATCACAACCTTCGTTTGAAATACGCTCCTAGAAAAGTTCATTTCTCGTACAGAGGCTTAAAGCTCAGGTCAGTGATTGCTGCATTGAACTATAATTGGAACATCAATAAACTGAAAGCTGGTATCAAAACTCAGTACTCAAAATCAACAGAAGCCTGGGTGATAAAACAGAAATATGAGGCGTCAAGCGATGGATGGAAGAAGGCAATAATGAACAAAATAAATCTCTTGCGAACTAACTATAGTAGAGCCTCATCTGAAGATCAAGCAATGGATCTGTCACTGCCTAAAAACATCGCTCCAATACCTCGACCTTCCAATGACGACCTGATCAAGAAGCACTTCTCACGATTTCACTCGCAACAATAAATGAGGTACCATGCTTCATGTCAAAATAATATATTATCTATATTTATCGTACAAACAAGCTTAGGAAACTCTTACATAATTCTACTGTTTTAATTTAATTTTTTCATTTACAGCTTGAAGCCCACATAGGTGCCATCGGGTTCCAGAAATGTGTTCCTTATGGTGCTGACAACACATGATGGTATGACAACTCTGTTCTTTTTACCAATCACATCCATGAATTTACCCACGAAGTGAACTGTTTGTAACAAATAAAACGCCAAGTTCTATTTGATGGATTTAAAGCTGTCAGTAAACGTTTCCTTGCCATGTTCTTTGTTTTAAGCTCATGTTATGCCTTGTCATTGTCAATACTTCACGGTCTAAAATAAGCCTTGTAAACGAGGGATTTCTTGTTATACACATACATTTCTCAGATTTCACTGCTTTTACATTGTCTAATTCACAACAGCATACACTTCCTTCATCCGTATCCATGATGATACACTCATTACATTTACACCAAATTCGCGTGCCGGCACGGGCTGTAGTGTTTAGCATATCCATGTCAAGATCGCTATCTGAATGGACATCAGCAAACGTTGTTCGTTCTGGCTCATACTGATACGGACGAATGATATTTACATCCATTATAAACAGCATAGCAGCTAAAGTAGGGCTGAAGATCGCCATCAACAAAACACAGTTTATCACCAACATCAAAGATGCACCCAAATCAATCCCACTGGGGGGACAAAACAGTACAAAGGACTAACTCCTTCAAATACCTAGGAGAATAGATAACCCCAAACATGAATGAAGATCAGGCCATGAATAGCAGATGCATCAAATTGGAAAATGCCTACCACCTATGTAAGAGCATGTACAAATCCAAATCCCTCTCCCTTAACCTCAAAATCAGGCATTACACTACAGTAGTGAGACCATCAGTACTATACGCCTCAGAATGCCTAAACATGGTAAGAAAAGGGCAACTTAGAAAACTGGAGCTGAAGGAAAGGAAGATCCTGAGAAAAAGCATGGGCCCTATTAAAGAAGAAGGCAAGTACAGAATCAGGCACAACAAAGAATTGTACCAACAATTGGAGAGCATTACAACATCTATGAGGAAGAGGAGATTGAACTTCTACGGTCATGTCATGAGAATGGACAATCAGAGGCTCACCTCCAGAATCTTCCACACTATCTCTAGAGGGAAAGCGACTAATGCCAAGTGGGCAAGACTCGTCAGAAAAGACCTTCAAGAATTGGACATTGCTCCCAGTGAAATTTATGACAGGAATAGGTACAGAACGTTGATCAGAACATCAAACTCTCCCCAGTCACTAACAGAAAAAACAGTACGTCCGGGAGGAGGTGTGAAATGGACTCAGGAGCGAAAAGACATTCACAGTGCAAGGATGAAGGAGTACTGGTCAAAGAAGAAAGCTGCTAGAGATAAGAACCACGTGGTCCACAGCAGGCCCAAATGGAACTAAAAAAAAACAAAAAGCCCACCAATACTGGCAACAGAAGAACACGGCAGTAGCAGATGGAGTGCGGGAAAAGACTGTGCGAGTTTACTCCCAGCATCAAGGTTGCCAGGTAGACTCTACAGCGCAGTGACGTCACGACCAGTTACTACATCCACACATAACTTGAGAATGGTTGGACATAGAGGCACCGGATTAACGGCAATGTTATTACATTCCCATAATACATATTTAGCAGTGAATAACGAAATATGTTTTTTTGTGTTGTGTTCTCCTTTAAGTGATCCGTAAAGCAAAACGTTTTTATGAAAAGAATCAGCTTTAAACTAATGAAGAAACCCTCAGGAGGAACAACATTAATTATTTTTACCATACTTTCTATTCTGAACTTACTGTCTACCTTAGATTAATATTTTGAATCCTTACTCAACTGACCTCCTCCAGCATGAAAGATTATAATTTCTGGTTCATCCTTCATTTCACCTGATTCCCCCCCCCCCTCCTGATCGAGAAAAAAACCACCCATATCCTTACAATAGTCCCCAACAACAATATGACATCAGGCAAGGATTCCACCGAGCCGAACTTCTGAAAATGGCAGGTGCCAATTTTGTTGCCATTCCATAACATATGGGAACCTGAAACTATTTCTAAGGAGTGGCAATTAGCTCTTACACAGCCTCTCCATTAAAAAGATAAAGGCAATTAAGCAGATGTGTGTAACCTTAAATAAATAAATAAATAAATAAATAAATGAATAAATGAATGAATGAATGAATGATAAATAAATAAATAAATAAATAAATAAATAAATAAATAAATAAATAAAATAAATGAATGAATAAATAAATAAACAAACAAATAAGTAAATAAATCAAGGAACAAAAAATATAAAATTAAATTAAAATGCACCAAAATACTTTTTGCTAGGGGCTTTACGTCGCACCGACACAGATAGGTCTTACGGCGACGATGGGATAGGAAAGGCCTAGGAGTTGGAAGGAAGCGGCCGTGGCCTTAATTAAGGTACAGCCCCAGCATTTGCCTGGTGTGAAAATGGGAAACCACGGAAAAGCATCTTCAGGGCTGCCGATAGTGGGATTCGAACCTACTATCTCCCGGATGCAAGCTCACAGCTGCGCGCCCCTACGCGCACGGCCAACTCGCCCGGTGCACCAAAATAAGCATCTAGGCTATACAGGCTAGGAATGTGGAAGCAAAGTGGGTTGAGGCCTATGAACATAACTTACTGAGGTATTAAAAAAGAAAACTGAATCAAATTGGATAGAAATAAAAAAATTTACACAACAAAGGAATAATAGTTACATTAAATTTAAGTTACAAAGGAAATGTGCGCACATACCTATACTGAAGGATTCAATATTTATAACTCTCTTAACCTCCCAAAGTGCATTACAAGGAGGTGCGAGAAGGGTTTAAATTCACATTACATAAAAAACATTTTTTTAAAAGCTGCTTTACGTTGTGCCACCACAGATAGGTTTTATGGCGACGATGGGACAGGAAAGAACTAGGAGTGTGAAGGAAGCAGCTGTGGCCTTAAGTAAGGTACAGCCCCAGCATTTGCCAGGTACATAAAAACAAAGATTAGGAAAGGAAAACAAAATCTCAAAGAAATACCTGAATACCTCAACACGTATCAAACTTCAAAGTCATTGGTTTTCTATATGTGCCACGCCTTAAGTAACAATAGCATGAAAACGAAGTTGGCAATCATATGCACGCATGGTAAACTTTACCAGAGCAAGAAGACCCAATAAAACTCTTTGGAAATCAATCCATAGAAATGTGGGCTAATCCCATACTATTGATAGGGCACCAAAGAAAATTTGCAGTTAACATAAAGGATTATTTATTTATTTATTTATTTATTTATTTATTTATTTGCTTATTTATTTATTTATTTATTTATTTATTTATTTATTTATTTATTTATTTATTAGTATGATTTTAGTGCCGGGAGTGTCCGAGGACATGCTCGCCTTGCCTGGTTCAAGTACCGGTATTTCTATTTGATGCCATGGGCGACCTGCATGTCTGGATGATAAATAAACAAATAAACAAACAAACAAACAAACAAACAAACAAACAAACAAACAAACAAACAAACAAACAAACAAACAAACAAACAAACAAACAAACAAACAAACAAACAAATATGTAGGTGGTTTGAAAAGTTCTTGGAATGTACTAGAATTAAGTATCTTACCTCGGTGGAACTGCTTTTATTTTTCAACATAGTCTCCCTGTAGACTAATGTATTTGGTCCAGCGATGTTCCAATGCCTTGATCCCATCTCGAAAATGAGATTCCTCCAGGCCTGCAAAATACCTCTCCAATTCAGCTGTCAGTTCTTCCCTTGTAGAAAATCTCCGTCCACCAAGGAAAATTTTCAGCTTGGGGAATAGATGAAAGTCTGATGGTGCCAAATCAGGTGAATAAGGTGGATGTGGCAACAATTCATACCTCAGTTCATGAAGTTTTGCCATGGCAATAACACTTGTGTGCGGTGGAGCATTGTCCTGATGAAAGATTATCTTTTTCCTTGCCAAACCAGGCCTTGTTTCACATATCTTTTCCTGTAGTTGGTCTAGGAGGTTTGCATAGTATTGCCCCATAATTGTTTGGCCAGTAGGAAGATAATCTATCAGCAGAATGCCTTTTGCATCCAAGAAAACTGAAGCCATGACCTTTCCGGCCGAACGCACTGCCTTTGCTTTCTTTGGTGGCGGTGAATCAGCATGTTTCCACTGC
The DNA here is from genome assembly GCF_040414725.1 of Anabrus simplex. Taxonomy (NCBI): domain Eukaryota; kingdom Metazoa; phylum Arthropoda; class Insecta; order Orthoptera; family Tettigoniidae; genus Anabrus; species Anabrus simplex. The sequence goes on along the minus strand of NC_090266.1, from coordinate 201,604,898 downwards.
TTTGACTGCTGTTTTGTCTCTGGGGTATAGTAGTGGACCCAAGTTTCATCTGTAGTCACAAACCGGCGCAAAAAATCTTGTTGGAAACGGGCCAGACTTTGTTCAGACATTTCCAATGTGGTGCGTTTATTGTCCAATGTCAAGAGCCGCGGCACCCATCTTGCGGATAATTTTTTCATACCCAATTCTTTGGTTAAAATATAATATACCCATTCAGAAGACATCCCTACAGCTTCAGCAATCTCCCGCACTTTCAGTTGACGATCCTCCATGACCATTTTATGCACTTTTGCGATAAATTCTGGGGTCGTAACACTTTTTGGCCGTCCACTACGCGGATCATCATCCAAGCTCTCCCGACCAAATTTAAACTCGCTGGTCCACTTGGCAACAGATGAAAATGAAGGAGCAGTGTCTCCCAGTGTGTTCTGAAAGTTGGCATGAATTTCCTTTGCTTTCATACCTTTCTTTACAAAGTATTTAATCACTGCTCGTATCTCAGTTTTTTCCATTGTCATCACTATGCGGGAACAACAACAAAGAGTCGTCACTACCACACTCCTGCAGCTAGAGCACTGACACGCCACGTGTTCACTCACAAAGGATGTGCAATTATTGCGCGGGAACCTCGTTGCTCTAGCACTGACATCTAGCGGTGATTCTGAGAACTTTTCAAACTGTCCTCGTAAATAAAATAAAATAAAATGAATAAATAAATAAATAAATAAATAAATAAATAAATAAATAAATAAATAAATAAATAAATGGTGCATGGGTTCCGAGGAAGCCTGGTAGAGCTCTTTCTAGTTGACGCCCGATAAGGGACCCGCGCATCGGTGAGAATGGGGCCCTACCGATCATGAATTCTAATGCTGAAGACAGCACACATCCCCGAACCATCGGAATTAACCAATGAAGATTAAAATCCCTAACTCAGCCAGGAATTGAACCCCGGACATCTTGAAACAAAGGCCAGGACGCTAAACATTTAGGCATGGAGCCAGACGGATGTGAGATGATGATGATGATGATGATGATGATGATGATAGGAGTGGGTAGTCTACTCTTGTCGAATAACACCAAGGGGTCAGCTCAAAGCTTTATGTCCCCATCTGATGGACGAATCACCATCAACAGCGTCATATACCCTCACTTCACATGAACACTGCGGAGATGTTTGGAATTAAAACCAGGCTTTTGTTATACAATCTAGTGATTAGAAATTGTATACCACCACCTCTCCTACCCTGCCGGCCAACATTCTGATGTCAAAATATTTTATTTTGACCAACGGGACTTGAACTGGCTAACCATGGTGCCAGACCATATAGACTTGACGTCTTAACGATCATGGCCACCGGGTGGACAACAAATGACAATAAAGGTCGCCTTAACTAACACACATGGACAGTGACGTCAAAAATGAACAGTAACCTAACATTACACATTTATCAAAACACAAGGATAAGAAAATAAGCCTGGAAATTCCATCACAGCCCCAAAGTAGGTAAATTAACACGTTAAAAGTCTTATAAGTAAGTCTGCACTTAGTAACAATCTGAAAATTAATCCTCTTAAAACAAAAGCAATAATCATCGGCACTTCGAAAAACTTACACGTCTTAAAACAATACGAATCTTGGTGTGGCTATAAGCGAAACATTAAACTGGTCGCAACATATGACGAAAGTGTGCCAAAAGATATATCAAAGCCTGCATCCCCTGAAGCGGTTTAAAAATATATTTCCTTGGTCCCTGAAAATAAAGCTCCTTCAGTCACTTTTGTTTCCAATTCTCGAATAATGTGATACAGTTTTTATTGATATCAATAATGAGCAAGGCATGAGACTGCAACGTGCCCAAAATGCATGCATCAGGTATGCGTTTGACATACGTCCATATGCCCACGTATCCCTATACTATAGACAGTTATTTTGATTATGACTGAATGGCAGACGTAGACTCCATGCAACTGCTTTGGTGTATCAAGTGCTATCTGAAAACGCTACTCCTTACCTATCCACCAGATTTTGCTACCTTAGTTCACTATACCTGTTCAATACCCGGTCAGGCTGTACGCTATAAATTCCTGTACATCGAACTGCGACCTACAACAAACTGTTCACGATCACCGCCACAAGCTGGTGGAATGAAATCCCCAACAACACCAGGGAAGCTTAATCTAAGACAAAGTTTAAAATCCTCTGCCAGCATCAACTTATACACACTTCCAGTCTTTCTTGAGTGCGAATGGGATGCATGAATGAGAGTGAATATGGTTGTTTATTGTAACGTTTTCCAGTTTATACTTTAGTTATACTTACTTTAGTTAGTGATACATTAGTTAGTTTAGTTTATCCTTTATGTTGTAAAGATTTAATATGTTTAAATTCTTACATTGTATAATTGTAAAAATTATATTGTAAATTAATACTTATTTATATACATGAAGTGGTTAGGTGTAAGAAAGGGCCAGGAGCCCTAACTTTGCTACAATAAAGTCAGTGTAATAATAATAATAATAATAATAATAATAATAATAATAATAATAATAATAATAATAATAATAATAAAATAAAGATATTTAAAATATTACAATTACCGAAAAGATCTCCCCCCCCCCAGAGGAATGGCATGGACCTCAAGAGGGGCAAGTAGCCCACACGGACCACATCTGTCACACTAGAGACCCATCGAAGAAGTGATGCCGTGACAAGCATTCCATCAGGCATGAGCTTGATAATGTGGGGTGCGAAGCCTTGAGTCAGAGATTTGGCTAAGGCCAATCAAAACGCAGAATAAAAACCAGGCTACACTCTTTTTTTTTTTTTTGCTTAACGTTGCACCGACACAGATATGTCTTATGGCGACGATGGGATAGGAAAGGCCTAGGAAGTGGAAGGAAGCGGCCGTGGCCTTAAGTAAGGTACAGCCCCGGCATTTGCCTGGTGTGAAAATGGGAAACCACGGAAAACCATCTTCAGGGCTGCCGACAGTGGGGCTCGAACCTACTATCTCCCAATTACTGGATACTGGCTGCACTTAAGCGACTGCAGCTATCGAGCTCGGTAGGCTACACTCTTATCGCCTTGGATTTGAATATATGCTTCTCCTGCAGCTTTGCTCTTTAATTGTTCTGGAAGATCCAGATGCTTCTTTGAAAGGGCATGCACATGCAGAAACACGGTGTCCCGCAAACATATTTCCCTACTGCACCACATGACGTAGCACTCAAATAAATGTTACAATATGAATAACTACAGAGGCATATTTCTTCATTCAGTTGCCTATAAAATTCTATCAAAAGCACTTCAACGTCACACTAAACCTGTTATTGATCCATAGATTGGTGAATATTAAGCTTGCTTTCGTAAGACCCGATTCGCAGCAAACAATTCAAGGCGGCCTCTTACTCAGTCTTCTTGATATCCTCAATGAGATGGGTGTGGACTACAAGACTCATCATTCAATCACACAAACTAACTCTGACCAACACTTATTCACAAGTGAAATTCTTGGGGAAAAATCTCTAGATCCTTTGAGATTAAAACTGGTGTTCATAAAAAGCTATGGGCTCTCCCCCATTCTTTTCAACTGTGTTCTTGAAAAGGTCATCCATCAGTGAGGAAATAAGACTATCCAACAACGGTAATAGGTTGGGCACTGGATTTAAATCTGTGAACATTGAGTACCTTGCTTTCACAGATTATGTAGTCCTAATGTCAGATGACCTCAACATTGCCAACGTCCAGCTTGAAACATTAAGAGAAGTAGCTAAAGCTGTAGGTTTCCAGATTTCTTTTGAAAAAACTGAAGTAATGATTTTTGACCATCATAATACCACTGCATTTCTTGATATCAAATATGGAAAACTCAAACAGTGCAGGGGCCGATGACCTTTGATGTTAGGCCCCTTTAAACAACAAGCATCATCATCATCATCATCATCATCATCATCATCATCATCATCATCATCATCATCATCATCAAACAGTGCATTCTTTTAATTATTGGCTCTCACTCACTATGGTGAGATAGAAAGGATCCAAATGAAAGATACAAAATTGTGAATTCAAAGTAAAAAAATTTCATAGTTGTTTCGTATTGAACTAAGAATCGCAAAGGTAAATTGAATTTAAGGATTCCACCTTTTCAATACAATACAATTCTGTTGCACAGGATTTTTGCTATTGGCTTTACGTTGCGCTGACACAGGTGGGTCAGGGGTTGTAGGATAAAAAAAAAATAGAGCACGACCAAGTACCGTAGTATTGTAGTGTAGTCGTATATTAATTACCTTATTGTTGTGTACTATACCAGTCAATATATCCCTCTGTTCATTTATTTTTTTGCAAATAAGTTATTTTATTTTTAATTTCATTTTTCCCCCCGTAAAGAATGGCTAAGGAGAGCGAGTGTACTTACTGTGGATGTGGCGAGGCATTGAGGGGTATGAGGGAGGAGTTGGAAAGTTTGAGGGAGATAATTAGGATTCTTACAGAAGACAGGAAGGAAGATAGGACTCCCTCAAACAATGTACAGGTTACAGTAGGTGTACAAGAGGGAGGGGAAGGAAAGGGAGGAGTTGTAGAAGACAGGTGGTCTAATGTTCTAAGGGGAAGGAGATTGCAGGCTAAGGGCTCTATTCAGGATCAGAATTCAGGACAGGTGTCCATGCGAAATCGGTACGAGTCACTCCAGGTAGAACAACAGAGGGAAGATGAGGGACAGGGAACTGTTGCTGAGATGTGTGGAAGTAGGAGGAAGGGAAGAGGTAGGAAAGGAAAATGCAGAGTAGAGGATACGAAAAGACAGGTGGAACAGGGTCATGGGAAGGAGAAAAGGGAGGAGGAAGTAGCTTCTGCAGCTATCAGGAAAGATAGGGCTGACCAGGAGGGGAGGGGATCAAATGAGGTGGGTAGGGTTGAGGCTCTGGTCATGGGGGATTCCATCGTTAGACACGTGGGGAAAGTGTGTGGAGGAAAGGGTACCAGGGTAGAGTGTTATCCAGGAATTAGGTTGAGGCAGATGTTGAGGAAAGTAGAAGAGAGGGAGGAGGGGAAGGAGAAGGTGGTAGTGTTTCACGTTGGTACCAACAACGTAAGGCAAGCTGATATAAGTACCAACATAGTTGGAGATGTGTGGGATCTGGTAAATGCAGCACAGGTGAAGTTTAAGAAAGCGGAGATTGTTATTAGTGGAATACTGTGTAGAAGGGATACTGACTGGAGGGTGATTGGGGATTTAAATGAGACTATGGAGTGGGTATGTGGGAAACTGGGAGTAAAATTTCTAGATCCTAATGGGTGGGTAGGAGATAGGGATCTGCGCTCAGATGGCCTTCATTTAAACCGCAGTGGTATGTATAAGTTAGGAAATTTGTTTGGAAGGGTAATAGGGAGGTACATTCAGGGAAACGGGATGGCCTAGGGAGCGGTGATAAGGGAGCAGGGAACTGGAAATCAAGTAGGGATGACATAAAATTGTTAGTGTTGAACTGTAGAAGTATTGTAAGGAAAGGAATAGAATTAAGTAATTTAATAGATATATATTTACCAAATATTGTAATAGGAGTTGAATCATGGCTGAGAAATGATATAATGGATGCAGAAATTTTCTCACGGCACTGGAGTGTGTATCATAGAGATAGGATAGGAAGGGAGGGAGGGGGAGTGTTCATCCTGGTGAAAGAAGAATTTGTAAGCTACGAAAAAGTTAAAGATGAGACACATGAAATTCTAGGTGTAAGGCTCATTTCTAAAGATAATAGGCAACTTGATATATTTGGTGTGTACAGATCGGGAAAGGGTAGCACTGACGCGGATTCGGAATTATTTGATAGGATAGTCAGCTATGTGGGAAACGACATGGAAAGAAATGTGATTGTAGCGGGAGATCTGAATTTGCCAGATGTCAATTGGGAAGGAAATGCGAACGACAGGAAGCATGACCAACAAATGGCAAATAAGTTAATATGGGAAGGACAGCTGATTCAGAAAGTGATGGAACCAACCAGAGGGAAAAATATCCTGGATGTGGTGCTGATAAAACCAGATGAGCTCTATAGGGAAACTGAAGTAATAGATGGTATTAGTGATCATGAAGCTGTTTTTGTGGTAGTTAAAAATAAAAGTGATAGAAAGGAAGGTCTTAAAAGTAGGACTGTTAGGCAGTAGCATATGGCTGATAAAGCAGGCATGAGGCAGTTTCTAAAAAGTAACTATGATCGGTGGAAAACGGTAAATAAAAATGTAAACAGACTCTGGGATGGGTTTAAAGAAATTGTTGAGGAATGGGAAAACAGGTTTGTACCATTAAGGGTGGTAAGGAATGGTAAAGACCCACCTTATTACAATAGAGAAATAAAGAGACTAAGAAGGAGGTGCAGACTGGAAAGAAACAGAGTTAGAAATGACTGTGGAAGTAAGGAGAAATTGAAGGAACTTACTAGAAAATTGAATCTAGCAAAGAAGGCAGCTAAGGATAACATGGTGGCAAGCATAATTGGCAGTCATACGAATTTTAGTGAAAAATGGAAGGGTATGTATAGGTATTTTAAGGCAGAAACAGGTTCCAAGAAGGACATTCCAGGAATAATTAATGAACAAGGGGAGTGTGTATGCGAGGATCTTCAAAAGGCAGAAGTATTCAGTCAGCAGTATGTAAAGATTGTTGGTTACAAGGATAATGTCCAGATAGAGGAGGAGACTAAGGCCAAAGAAGTAATAAAATTTACATATGATAACAATGACATTCACAATAAAATACAAAAGTTAAAAACTAGTAAAGCGGCTGGAATTGATAAGATTTCTGGGGATATAATAAAGACAATGGGTTGGGATATAGTACCATATCTGAAGTACTTGTTTGATTATTGTTTGGTCGGAGGAGCTATACCAGATGAATGGAGAGTTGCTATAGTAGCCTCTGTGTATAAAGGAAAGGGTGATAGACATAAAGCTGAAAATTACAGGTCAGTAAGTTTGACATGCATTGTATGTAAGCTTTGGGAAGGCATTACTTCTGATTATATTAGACATGTTTGTGAAATTAATAACTGGTTCGATAGAAGGCAATTCGGTTTTAGGAAAGGTTATTCCCCTGAAGCTCAACTTGTAGGATTCCAGCAAGATGTAGCAGATATCTTGGATTCTGGAGGTAAAATGGACTGTATCGCGATTGACCTGTCTAAAGCATTTGATAGGGTGGATCATGGGAGACTACTGGCAAAAATGAGTGCAATTGGACTAGACAAAAGAGTGACTGAATGGGTTGCTATATTTCTAGAAAATAGATCTCAGAGAATTAGAGTAGGTGAAGCTTTATCTGACCCTGTAATAATTAAGAGGGGAATTCCTCAAGGCAGTATTATCGGACCTTTATGTTTTCTTATATATATAAATGATATGAGTAAAGGAGTGGAATCGGAGGTAAGGCTTTTTGCGGATGATGTTATTCTCTATAGAGTGATAAATAAGTTACAAGATTGTAAGCAACTGCAACGTGACCTCGAAAATGTTGTGAGATGGACAGCAGGCAATGGTATGTTGATAAATGGGGTTAAAAGTCAGGTTGTGAGTTTCACAAATAGGAAAAGTCCTCTCAGTTTTAATTACTGCGTTGATGGGGTGAAAGTTCCTTTTGGGGATCATTGTAAGTATCTAGGTGTTAATATAAGGAAAGATCTTCATTGGGGTAATCACATAAATGGGATTGTAAATAAAGGGTACAGATCTCTGCACATGGTTATGAGGGTGTTTAGGGGTTGTAGTAAGGATGTAAAGGAGAGAGCATATAAGTCTCTGGTAAGACCCCAACTAGAGTATGGTTCCAGTGTATGGGACCCTCACCAGGATTACCTGATTCAAGAACTGGAAAAAATCCAAAGAAAAGCAGCTCGATTTGTTCTGGGTGATTTCCGACAAAAGAGTAGCGTTACAAAACTGTTGCAATGTTTGGGTTGGGAAGAATTGAGAGAAAGAAGAAGAGCTGCTCGACTAAGTGGTATGTTCCGAGCTGTCAGCGGAGAGATGGCTTGGAATGACATTAGTAGACGAATAAGTTTGAATGGCGTTTATAAAAGTAGGAAAGGTCACAATATGAAGATAAAGTTGGAATTCAAGAGGACAAACTGGGGCAAATATTCATTTATAGGAAGGGTAGTTAGGGATTGGAATAATTTACCAAGGGAGATGTTCAATAAATTTCCAATTTCTTTGAAATCATTTAGGAAAAGGCTAGGAAAGCAACAGATAGGGAATCTGCCACCTGGGCGACTGCCCTAAATGCAGATCAGTATTGACTGATTGATTGATTGATTGATTGATTGACGATGGGAGAGGAAAGGGCTAGGAGTGGGAAGGAAGCGGCCGTGGCCTTAATTAAGGTACAACCCCATCATTTGCCTGGTGTGAAAATGGGAAAGCACGAAAAACCATCTTCAGGGCTGCCGACAGTGGGTTTCGAACCCACTATCTCCCGAATACTGGATACTGGCCGCACTTACGCAACTGCAGTTATCGAGATCGGTGGTACCAGTTTCGACACATTTTTTACTATATCTCAAATATTATCATAATATTTATAGACCAACCTGTTCACTACAATACAATATAATCCACTATTTCATGTGATTAAAATTTATACATAACACACAAAAGTCATAGGTACATGTTTCACCCTTTTTTTATGGGCATCATCAGCCTATATCAATCTTAAAAATTAATGGATATGGAACCTTTCTAATCTTATAAACTATAGAGTAAAATGTTGGACAATGATTTCATAAAATATTATACTATAACGTCTAAAATAACGATATTGCACAGAAAGTACAGTATGTTAAAAATACTGTGAATTTCAGTTTTTGAAGATTAAAACTTGGTTAATCCCAAAATGGATCCTCTTCTTATACATCATTCTGTTACGGCCTTGAGTGTAAGCACAATCATCCAAGGGGGATGTGTGTTCCATTCCCATTGCATGAGTTCAAGAGAATAAAATCACTGTCAGTTATTTAAAACAGAAGTGTGAACGTATCAAATATGTTAAAATATGTACGGTTGATATCTGAAAGTTGTACAAAAGTAAATGGGACTTCTTGTGGAGACGTTGCTAATGATAAAATGTTGTGCCAAGGCTAGCTGATGTCAGTAATTATGTTGGTGCGGTGATCAATTGGATCCAAAAGACAGTCAAGTGGGTGTTATTAACCCCGTTGAAACATTTGTTGGAAGAAATGATCGAGTTTTTTTCCTGAAACAAAAAAGAAAGTTAGTTGAATAGTACTGTGCATGAGGCTTCCCGTACGTAAAAAATGCCTAAGGCGGTACTTACTCGTGTGGGGCGTGTTAAGTACGTCAGGCTGTTCCAGCTACGCTAGCTTGACTTAGCTTTCTACTTCTAGTATTATAACGGTGTGGCTGAGGCAGTGAAGAACATGGAGGGGGGTGGGGGGTAAGGGTGGGCGGATCCTTGTCCGCAGGTGTTGTTGTTGGAGGGCTGTTAGGAGCAAGATGGGCGGGCCTAACATTTGGTGGTGAGGTGGTGGAAGCTTTAGAACAAAAAGTTCTAAAAGTCTGCTGGATTGTATTATGTTTTGAATTCACAATGCCTAATAACTTTGGAGTTAGCCATATTAAGGATTTTTTGCCTCCGTGTCATCATTAAGATTATGGTCTTTGTTATAGGTTTGGTCTAAAAAGATGTAAAGACTTTCTAATTCATTTATAAGTTTTCCTTTGCCTATACATCTTAGAATAGTGAGATCCTTATCAATTGATGTAAACTGGTGTCCTTGTCACTCGTGTGAGCTCATCGCTGAATATGTGTTATGTTTGAGGGCATTGTAATGCTCCATACATCTCGTATAGAAGCTGCGCCCAGTTTGACCAACATAACTAAATCCACTCTGAGCGCAAGTTAGTCTGTAAATACCAGATCTCGAAAAATGGCTGTTTTTATAATTGACTTTATTATGATTAAAAAATGTACTTTGATTTGTATTTACTATTCTGAAAGCAATATTAGTGTCATATTTCTTCAGTGTGTTCGGGATCTGGTGGATGGCTGGGTTTTTGTACGTAAACGTGGTGTAACTAGTTTTTTAGGTTTATCCGAAATAAGATTCTTGGATAGTTTATATTTAACTTTATTGATTAACCGGTTAATCATTTCAACTTTGAACCCATTGAGTTTAGCCAAGTTCCTTACATAGTTTAATTCTATTTTTAAGTTGTGAGGGGAGAGTGGGATTTTCAAAGCTCTGTGTATTAAATTATAGAATGATGCCTGTTTTATGTGGGTTTCCTGTAGATTTGAAAATCAAAAGTATTATTGATGTGCGTGATCGTCATATCTAGAAAATTTAAGGACTCTTTAACTTCGTCTTCCTTAGTGAATTATAAATTAGGGTCAATTTTATTTAAATTCTCTAAAAACTTTGTCGCTGTTAGTAACATTTTTGTCAATAACCACAAAAGTGTCATCCACGAATCTTAGCCACAAACATATACCTTTTATTTGTTCTTTGATTTTCGTATACTCTATTGAATCCATGTAAATGTCAGCCAAGATACTGTTGTTTGACAGAGTCTTCTAAGCCTATGTTGTACCGGCACGTCAAAAGGTGGATAGCTGTATACATGTGGGTCCTATGTTAGTGTGCAGGACCAAGGTTTCTCAGTCCGATGAGGAACATGAGGCCTTTCACAGCGTGCCGTGAAGCTTAACGTGTGGAGAGGAGTTGAGAACTGACAGTTGACAACAATAGTACAAAAGATCATCCCTCTTTGAGACTCATTTTACCATGTCACAACGAGCCAACCATTAAGATTCTTATATGTTTATCAAGTTTTTAACTCACATTCAATCATATGCTCAACATTAGAATGAGTGATTTCAACACCTACATCAAGATTACATACAACTATTATGGTGCTAATGCGTTGTAAACACTGCTCCCTATTTTAGATATAATTTTTACTTTTAAGTGTGAACTTTCATTTCATGGATTTTATCAATGTATGTGTATATTGTTGTGTGTATATATATATATATATATATATATATATATATATATATATATATGTCCTGTTGCTCAGTTTATGTGATAGGCTGATGATGACACTGAAAAATGTAAAATTCTTTCAAAGGCAGATAAAGGAGGTTACACGGTCCTCTTAGACAAAACGTTTTACACTCAAAAAATAGAAGAATTTTTTAATGATACAAGTTATTCAATAGTTAACAAAGATCCCACTGTAAGAATTCAGCAAAATTTAAAAACTTTTTAATAAAAAATTCTAATTTTCTTTTCAACGAACAAGAGCAACAAAGACTTTTCAACATGAACCCCAACATCCCTACCGCCAGAGCTTTGCCGAAGATTCATAAGAAGGACACCCCAATGCGTCCCATTATAAATTGTAGGAATAGCCCTACCTATAAAGTATTGAAATTCATTCATAGGTTTTTAAGAAAGCATTATGTTTTCAACAATAAATCCCCCTTAAGAAATTCAATTAATTTTTGCGAAATATTGAAGAAATTTGAACTGCAACCCAACCATATTTTATGTTCTTACGATGTCACAAACATGTTTCCAACAATTTCTACTAAAGAAACCATTAAAATTACCCATGACAACATCAATAAACACAGAGGCCTTAGTAAAATGGAAATTGAAGAATTTATGAAGATACTGAATTTCGTTCTAAACAATAATTACTTCTCCTTTAATGGTAAATATTATCAGGAAAAAGGCCTAGCTATGGGAGACCCTCTTTCTGGCATTCTAGCAGATACTTACATGGATTTGATAAAACATACAAAAATTATTTCACAAATAAAGGGTATTTGTTTGTGGCTAAGATTTGTTGACGATTCTTTCGTGATCATCAATAAGGACATTCCTGACAGTGACGATATATTAGTTTCACTAAATGAAATAGATCCTAACATCAAATTTACCAAAGAAGACGAGGTCAATAATTCTTTAAATTTTTTAGATTTAACAGTTACATGCTTGAATAATACTTTTGAATTTCAAATTTTTAGGAAACCTAGTCATTCACCCATAACTATTAAAGATTCATCCTTGCATCCTAAGACCCAAAAACTAGCTGCCTATCATAGTCTAATATATAGGGGACTAAAAATTCCTCTTTTGCCAAAACGTTTGGAAATAGAGCTGAATTACATAAGACAGTTAGCTCAGTTCAATGACTTCAAAATAAATATAATCAATCGGTTAATTATTAAGATCAAAATTAGGCTATCTTCCAACCTAGTCCCAGAGAAATCAAAGAAAAATAGCTACGCCACATTTACGTATAACAGCCTGGCTATCCATCACGATCACTAATGTTAAAAAAAACCACAATGTCAACATAGCCTTCAGGACAGTAAATAATAACCAGAACATACTCCTCAACAACAACAGGGTCAATAATAATAACGTTTACTCAGGATCTGGTGTTTATAGGTTAAAATGTACACAATGTGGGTTCACGTATTTTGGTCAAACAGGGAGGAGCTTTTACACAAGGTATCTGGAACATTACAATGGTTCCAAGCATAACAAATATTTGGCCATGAACCGGCATATGAGTGAAACAGGCCATAAATTCACCTCAATAGAGAAAGATTTGACGATCGTTAGAAGCCTAGGTAAGGGGAAGTTATTGTGCGAGATGGAAAAATTGTACAATTATTTGGAGGAAACTTATAATAAAAATAATAATCTTAATGACGTCATTGACAACAAAAATCCGTTATATGAGGCAACTCCAAGGTTAATCCAGGCCATAAATCAGAATAAAGTACCCAGTATGTTTAAATCACAGCACACATGCTCCAATTGCCACGCCTAATGCTGGGCCTGCCCAATCCAATTCGAGTAACGCCTCTCTAGCAACAACACAGACGCACAAATTGAAACTCACTCCCCCTTCCCCTCTACGCTCCACCCTCCGTTACTGCATCAATAGTTCACTAGAAGTAACAAGGTTAGTCGTTCAGACATAACCGGAACAAGTGGTTCCAGCTAACATCTGACAGGACAAGTAAGTTCGTCCACTTTTATTGCTATTTGCTTTACGTCACACCGACACAGATATATCTTATGGCGATGATGGGATAGGAAAGGCCTGGGATGTGGAAGAAAGCGGCCTTGGCCTTAATTAAGGTACAGCCCCGGCATTTGCCTGGTGTTTCCAATATGTTTCCAACATACATGTTTTAACCTATAAAATATTACTGTCCAACCATGCTTCTTTCTAAAGTAATATTCAAACACAACTGTTCGGCGTTACACAACGGTTCCCGTCCTGTAACAATATGCTTACGACATAGGTGACCATAGCCACCTTTGAGAGAACCAACTGTAAAACCTTCAACCTAATGTTCATCCATACAGTTGGAGAAGCCCCAGTTCACGCTGTGAACAATCTCTAGTCAAACAAACACATTTGCATATACTTTCATCCATACAGTAGGAGAAATCCAATTTACACTTTGGACATTTTCTAGTCATTGTAAAATAAAATAATTTAGTTGCTTCCTTGTTCACAAATTTTGGCTTTTAATTAATGTACATATTCTAAACTTTGTAAATATCACCTAAACCACAACTTTTGTAATTTTTTTTTTTTTTTTTAGCATAAGTCCATAGTATTAAGTTCCAATGTATAATAGATTTAAGACTTGACCTTAAGATTAGTATTAGGCTGAAGATGCCCTAAACTACGGCGAAACAAATCGAGCTGCTTTTCTTTGGATTTTTTCTAGTTCTTGAATCAGGTAATCCTACTGAGGGGCCCATACACTGGAATCATACTCTAGTTGGAGTCTTACCAGAGACTTATATGCCCTCTGCTTTACATCCTTACTACAACCCCTAAACACCCTCAAAACCATGTGCAGAGATATGTACCCGTTATTTACAATCCCATTTATGTGATTACCCCAATCAAGATCTTTCCTTATGTTAACACCTAAGAACTTACAATGATCCCCTAAAGGAACTTTCACTCCATCAACGCAGTAATTAAAATTCAGAGGACTTTTCCTATTTGTGAAACTCACAACCTGACTTTTAACCCCATTTATCAACATACCATTGCCTGCTGTCCATCTCACAATATTATCCAGGTCATGTTGCAGTCACTCACAATCTTGTAACTTATTTATTACTCTATACAGAATAACATCATCTGCAAAAAGCCTTACCTCTAATACCAATTGTTTACTCATATCATTTATATACAGTATATAAGAAAACATAACGGTCCAATAATACTGCCTTGAGGAATTCCCCTCTTAATTATTACAGGGATAGATAAAGCTTCACCTACTCTAATTCTCTGAGATCTATTTTCTAGAAATACAGCAACCCATTCAGTGTCACTCTTTTGTCTAGTCCAATTGCACTCATTTGCCAGTAGTCTCCCATGATCCACCCTATCAAATGCTTTAGACAGGGCAATCGTGATACAGTCCATTTGACCTCCTGAATCCAAGCATCTGCTCTATCTTGCTGGAATCCTACAAGTTAAGCTTCAGTGGAATAACCTTTCCTAAAACCGAACTGCATTCTATCAAACCAGTTATTAATTTTGCAAACATGTCTAATATAATCAGAAAGAATGCCTTCCCACAGCTTACATGCAATGCATGTCAAACTTACTGGCCTGTAATTTTCAGCTTTATGTCTATCACCCTTTCCTTTATTCACAGGGGCTCCTTCAACCAAATAATAATCAAATAAGTACTTCAGATATGGTACTATATCCCAACCCATTGTCTTTAGTATATCCCCAGAAATCTGATCAATTCCAGCCACTTTTATAGTTTTCAACTTTTGTATCTTATTGTAAATGTCATTGTTATCATATGTAAATTTTAATACCTCTTTAGCATTAGTCTCCTCCTCTATCCAGACATTATCCTTGTAACCAACAATCTTTACATACTGCTGACTGAATACTTTTGCCTTTCGAATATCCTCACATACACACTCCCCTTGTTCATTAATTATTCCTGGAATGTCCTTCTTTTAACCTGTTTCTGCCTTAAAATACCTATACATACACTTCCATTTTTCACTAAAATTTGTATGACTGCCAATTATGCTTGCCATCATGTTATCCTTAGCTGCCTCCGTTGCTAGATTCAATTTCCTATTAAGTTCCTTCCATTTCTCCTTACTTCCATGGCCATTTCTAAATCTATTTCACCGAGCTCGATAGCTGCAGTTGCTTAATTGCGGCCAGTATCCAGTATTCGGGAGATAGTAGGTTCGAACCCCACTGTCGGCAGCCCTGAAAATGGTTTTCCGTGGTTTCCCATTTTCACACCAGGCGAATGCTGGGGCTGTACCTTAATTAAGGCCACGGCCGCTTCCTTCCCACTCCTAGTCCTTCCCTGTCCCATCGTCGCCATAAGACCTATCTGTGTCGGTGCGACGTAAAGCAAAAAAAAAAAAAAAAAATCTATTTCTTTCCTTCTTAGTCTCATCATTTCTCTATTATAATAAGGAGCGTCTTTACCATTCCTTACCACCTTTAGAAATAAAACCTATTTTCACATTCCTCAAACATTGCTTTAAACCCATCCCAGAGTCTGTTTACATTTTTATTTACTGTTTTCCGCCGGTCATAGTTACTTTTTAGAAACTGCCCCATGCCTGCTTTATCAGCCATATGGTACTGCCTAATAGTCCTACTTTTAAGACCTTCCTTTCTCTCACATTTATTTTTAACTACGACAGAAACAACTTCATGATCACTAATGCCATCTATTACTTCGCTTTCTCTATAGAGCTCATCTGGTTTTACCAGCACCACATCCAAGATATTTTTCCCTCTACTTGGTTCCATCACTTTCTGAATCAGCTAACCTGCCCATATTAACTTATTTGCCATTTGTTGGTCATGCTTCCTGTCGTTCGCATTTCCTTCCCAATTGACATCTTGTAAATTCAGATCTCCCGCTACAATCACATTCCTTTCCATGTTGTTTCCCACATAGCTGATTATCACATCATATAATTCTGAATCTGTGTCAGCGCTACCCTTTCCCGGTCTGTACACTCCAAAGATATCAAGTTGCTTATTATCTTTAGAAATGAGCCTTACACCTAGAATTTCATGTTTCTCGTCTTTAACTTTTTCGTTGCTTACAAATTCCGTGAGAAAATTTCTGCATCCATTATATCATTTCTCAGCCATGAGTCAACTCCTATTACAATATCTGGTAAATATATATCTATTAAATTACTTAATTCTATTCCTTTCTTTACAATACTTCTACAGTTCAACACTAACATTTTTATGTCATCCCTACTTGATTTCCAGTTCCCTGTTCCCTTATCACTGCTCCCTGGGCCACCCCGATTCCCTGAATGTACCTCCCTATTACCCTTCCAAACAAATTTCCTAACTTATGACCTTCATAACGAGCCTAATCCGTGGTCCATTAAATACTCTCTCTTTTATGTTAGCTTCTGATGAGAGTGAAAATCTTTGGTTTGAATACTTAAAGCACATACCACTATCATCCAGAGCTTTTACAAACTGCTTAATGATCCCAAGTTTGATATGGAAAGGAGTAATAGTATTTTTTTAGGATCAACTAGGCTAGCACAAATTACATTTTTCTCACCAGGAGTTAAACTTTCCCTCTTAGGCCACTCTTTCATTGTTCAATGTTTGTCTTTATGACTACTATCAAAATGACACAGAAAGCAAGAAAATTTCGTGTAACCTGCTTGTTGGCCTATTCTCCGGACCACCTTTTGAGCAGACTTAAGCAGAAGTGACGTCATTGTCTCGTCACACTCGCCGTGGTTGCCAAATGAGCCGGCGCGCGTTTCAAAGTTGTACTCCACCACTATAATACAGCACAGCTCAAGGATTGAACCTCGAATGAATTTAAAATTATTTATACATTAACGTATGCGTGTTAGAATCCCATACATTTTTAATGGCTTACTTCTTTAAACAATTAATTTACTGAATTACATTTTAAATGTGAAAACCTACAATCTGTTTTCCAGTCAATGACTGGGTCAGGGATGGAATAAATGAAGCCCCATCTTGCGGTGAGGACAGGAAATGAGCCGGCTGCCGAAGCCTGTTTCACTCCTCTGGGGCAATGATTAATGACTGACAGATGAAATTAAATGATACTGGAGAGTGATGCTGGAATGAAAGATGACAGGGAAAACCAGAGTACCCGGAGAAAAACCTGTCCTGCTTCCATTTTGTCCAGCACAAATCTCACATGGAGTGACCGGGATTTGAACCACAGAACCCAGCGTTGAGAGGCCAACGTGCTGCCACCTGAGCCACGGAGGCTTTTACAATTTTAATGTACTAACTACAATTTTACAGTAAAATTTCAATAAATTAGTTATTACAAATATATTTTTATAAAAATATTCTTCTTCTTCTTCTTATTCTTAATCTGTTTACCCTCCAGGGTTGGCTTTTCCCTCAGACTCAGCGAGGGATCTCACCTCTACCGCCTCAAGGGCAGTGTTCTGGAGTTTCAGACTTTGGGTCGGGGGATACAACTGGGGAGAATGACCAGTACCTTGCCCAGGCGCCCTCTCCTGCTATGCTGAACAGGGGCCTTGTGGAGGGATGGGAAGATTGGATGGGACAGACAAGGAAGAGGGAAGGAAGCGGCCGTGGCCTTAAGTGAGGTACCATCCCGGCATTTGACTGGAGGAGAAGTGACAAACCACGGAAAACCACTTCGAGGATAGCTGAGGTGGGAATCGAACCCACCTCTACTCAGTTGACCTTCCGAGGCTGAGTGGACCCGTTCCAGCCTTCGTACCATTTTTCAAATTTCATGGCAGAGCCGGAAATTGAACCAGGACCTCTGGGGGTGGCAGCTAATCACGCTAACCACTACACCACTGAGGCAGACTATAAAAATATTATTACATATTATTATTATTATTATTATTATTATTATTATTATTATTATTATTATCATGCAGAAGGTTTCAGCGTCAGCTTACCTTGTGCCGCAGTAATTAATCTGCGTCACTATCGAGCGGCTGCACACCCAAGTCAGAATCAGAACCGGGGTCAGCACACGAGGTAAACTAATCCTGCCGTCAATACTATTCGCTAGGAAATGCTAATAAACAGACAGACTCATATTTCTCTCGCCGGAAGTAAAAATCTTGCATTTCTTCTTCAACTGATAACAGTCTGGTGAATTTTTCTTAGGATCCATTTCACAATAATATCCAATAACGAGTAAGAAAAAACCTACAAACGTACAAGAGACTACAAGAATTATGAATTAGCACAGAATATGCACATACACTGTTTTTGTAAAAGCGAAGCACACTGATAAAATTCTCTCACTGCTTTTTTAAACAGACTGTGATTGAAACTGCACCCACGTGTTCAGGACATCCACTGAGTGAGTAAGTATGGCAGCTCCGCACTGACTGCACCATTGCCAAAACTCGCTCTGAGTAGCGCACCCCCCTTGCAACCTCACCTACCGTGTGACATCACCAAAGGCGTTGCCCCTGTCGCCCGCGCCATCCCCTAGTCTATACACTCACTTCCGCTTTAGTCTGCTCAAAAGGTGGTCCGGAGAATAGGAAGATAGTGGTTACCTTTAGGTCTCCACACAATAGCCACTGATGTTCTTGGTAGTTAATTTTTTCTAGAAACAACTGAAATTTTCTCGTTTCTTTGACAAAAACAGAATAACCAATAGGAATCAAAGGAAATTTGCTTCTATAATGTAGTAACACTGCTTTCAGGTCTCTCTTCGACACATCGATAAATACACGCCAGTCATTACTACCATAATTTTCACCAACAAACTGAAGCATTAAACCTGATATGTCACAGCAGAAAACTACCTGTTTTTCCATTTTGAAAAACTTACGGAATTCTTCCTCTCGGTTCCTGTACCCACTAAAGACTGCTCCTAGCGCCAGCATTTTCTTTTCTTCCAATCTCGATCTTACAATCTCTCTTTTCCTTGGTATGACCCAAGTCCCACATGAAATTCCAAAGTATTCAATAAATCCAATACAATATAACATTGAGGTTGTATTATATTTTCACCTAGAGGTGCTAGGGGTGTCTTACCCCTGTAGTATTTCTTTTCTAGATAATACAGGCCAACGTTACATTTTTTGCAAAATTGAGTTATTGGTATATTTGTATTTAGTGATGTGAAATGCACATTCTGGCAAAGGGGCAGATGTTTTAGTCCCATAATAAGCCGAAAAATACAAAATTAAAGTATGAGCCAAGGACGAACGTTCTCCAGACGTTACCGTCATAAGGGCCAACATCCTATCTTGACAATACATGTAGTCGGTTTTATGAACGAAAATAGGGTACGTTATATCCTTAGTTGGAGCTTCGTTACCATTACAGATAATGTAATTTACAAAGTATCATTACGTATGTAATATTCATGTTGGCAACATCTCTTTATAACACAATCTCAGACTGAGTATTTGTGTCGAATAGCAACAGTTGGAGAAGAAATAATTCCATCAGACTTCAGTCATACATTACAACATTTGGGAAGCAGTGGTATTATGTCGTCTTCGGATCGGCTACGGTATACATTTATTTTAAATCAAAGTACGTAACTTAACATGGTGCCTTGCTTTTAGGTCAAGCTGTGTAAGAGTCTTGTGTTTTTTTTTCAAAATTTATTTCATAATTACGAATAAGTTTATACGAAGTTCGCGAAATCTTTTACTTCATTTTAAAATAACAGAAAACTTTGAAATAGTGTTCATAAACCTTGTGCAGGCTGTAAATAAATCATGTCTTTTTTTTTTTTTTTTTTCAGTGTCGACGAAATGTACCACTATGTCAGCACGGTCTCGTCGTATTGTTCAACTCGCATTACACACATTTGATGGAGCTCTTAATGTCAGCATTAAAGAGAGTACATCTCCAGAATCACAAAATCAGCTGTTGGTAAATAGTGAAATTGTTGATCTTGTTTATCCTGTTGAAATAAGTTCAAATCTATCTGAATATGAACAGTTCGAGGAAGCTTCTAATGACCAAATTGGAGAACGTGCAACTACAGGTCCACAAAATGACCAATTTGGCATTAGTGACATTATTTTTGAGACTGTGGAAGTAGGTACAAATATTAGTAATCGTGAACTGGACCATTTCGTGTCTAGTAATAATGAGATTCAAAGAATCAGTGAGTTCGCAACAAAAGCAGATTGTATGGTAACCTTAAACTCAACCTTTAAACAGTCTTCAATCAACAACACTCAGGAAATTCCTTCAGCAGCTATTATTGTAGGAACACAGGGCAGTGTACAAAATGATGCCCACAGTGGTAATGCTCAAGGGTGCGTAAATATTGTTAGTGATAGTGATAGTGAGTGCGTACGAAAAACAGGAAAGTGAAAACAAAGGCCATTTTCTGCAAAATTGGACAATAAAATAGCTAGAAGGGAGGGAAGGGAGTACACAAATTCTAAAGGTTTTCAGAAAAATAAGAGGAGTTTGAGTAAAAACCCATGCTTTGGACAAAAGTGCACTAAATCTTTTAGCTGTCACTTATTCACAGAGAATGATAGGACACTGATTTTCGAATCATATTGGCAGCTGGGTTCCCTTAAACAGCAACATAATACCACTGCTTCCCAAATGTTGTAATGTATGACTGAAGTCTGATGGAATTATTTCTTCTCTAACTGTTGCTATTCGACACAAATACTCAGTGTGAGATTGTGTTATAAAGAGATGTTGCCAACATGAATATTACATATGTAATGATACTTTGTAAATTACAGCAGAATGCCATTCAACAGCATTGTAAAGACAAACAGTCAGATAGGAAGCAAATTACTAAGTATTTTTTCCTACCACTAGGGGAACATAAGCAGAGAGTATGTAGATTTTTTTATTGCTACCCTTGGGGTCGGTGACAAACTTGTGCATTATATAGAAGATCATAAGACCGGTATAAACACATCAAAACCTGATAATCGTGGAAAGCATCCACAGAAAAATAAGACTCCTAATTCTGATAAAATTGATGCTGAAAATTTCAATGAGAGATTGCCTGCTGTCCCTTCTCATTACTGCAGGTCAAAAACCACTCGGAAGTACTTGCCTGTTGAACTGAGAAATATTAGATTTGTGTATAGGCTCTATAAAAGAGACTGTTGTCAAAGAATTAAAACTGCAGTTTCAGCAAAGGCTTTTAGGCAGATTTTCATGACGTACAATATAGGGTTCCATAAAACATTATGTGCAAATTTTGTGAAAAGTACAAACACATGCCTTCTGCTCAAAAAACAGTAGAAGATATGAGAGAGAGAGAGAGAGGGGGGGGGGGGGGGGGGGGGGGAAGAAGAAGCTTCCCTGTTAGCTTTCAAAGCAGACCAGCTGGTAAGTAAAACACCTTCAGAATACCTCTGTACAAGTTTTGACTTACAGAGAGTACTTAATACCCCCCATGGGGACAGCATGTTGCTATTTTATTCTAGAAAATATGCTGTATACAATTTAACTATGTATGAGAGTGGCACTAGAAATGGTTTTTGTTATGTTTGATGGGCAGAGGGGAGCAAATGAAATCTGTTCTATTATGGATATGTATCTGCAGGAAGTACATACGCGAGGCATCAAGCACTTGCTCCTTTACTGTGATTCATGCCCTGGACAGAACAAGAATCAGCAAATGCTAGGGACACTGGGATCATTTCTTAGCCAATCTATTTCAGTTCAGACAATTAAAATAACATACCTAATACCAGTGCATTCCTTTATGCCTGCTGATCCAATGCATTCCACATCTGAATAAAACTACCGAAGGGAAACTATGTGGGCTCCCAGTGAGTGGTCCACAATTATTTGTAATGCTCGAACACAGCCTGCTCCATATGTGGTAAGAGTGCTGAGTGCTGACATACAAAGATTTCTATAGCTGGAAAGAATTTGCGGTGGTGATGATGCTTGTTCTTAAAAGGTGAATAACATCTACATCATCGGCCCCTAATGGTACGAAATGAGACGAAATGTAATGACAAATTAAAAGTTCAAAATCCTCCACTGACCAGAATTCAAAATGTGAGGATGAAGAATGAATGGATGTATATGAATTTAAAACAGTGGATCCGACCTGCAGTGCCTCACATTCACAGAAACTCATGTAAAACAATAAAATTACTGACCAAGGTGTGACAAGAATTAAAGCTACCCTCATTTATTGGACATATGTATTTGTGTATGGGGAGTTTATCTACCATTGGCGTCCATTGTTTGAACTGCCGTTAATTTAAATGACTGAACTATGCCTATTTAAAATGCATAATCTGCTATTATTACGTTAATAGCTTTGATTTTCCTCATTGGCTCAATAAGCAAATCCTTGACTTGCGCGTGCGCAGTCTCTCTTGAACTGAGTGCTCTGCAGTGGTTTCTGCCTTGCCAGCTAGTGAGCAAGCAGTTCCGTTGTTACCAAGCTCCCAGATGGACGCCATTAGCCTTGTTCCTTAGAAGACATTGAAGACTGGCGCAACAGAGTTGGATACTCCCGGGCTAGGCGGGAGATAGACTAGGCTAAGACCTAAATACGTTTTTATCTTATTATGTTCCTCTAGTGATAGTAATTTGGTGACTCTTTTGTTTCAACTATGTGATTGTTGACAGCGGCCTGCGTGCCCAGCAGGCAGATTATCTCTGAAACCATGATTCTGGTGTAAGTTTGTGATGAAGGATTACACTAATCTGGATACAAAACCACCCACATGTAAGTAATATTTATTCAAAAATTGTTTTGGAGCATCATCAACTTCAGTGGATTATTTGGAGGAGACATTATTTACAACCGTCATCTTGGAATTTTCAAAAACATTAACTAGTCTGTTTACGAACCAATGTTGCCGCCGTTATTTAATTTTAGGCCTACCTCGAGTTATCGCCAACATTGTGAGAATTGAATCTGGGCTCTATACCCGGTATTTGCAAATTTAGAACCGACTGAAAAACTAAATCACTATTGTTAAAATTTCTCATGTAAGTGATATGTAAATTTGATTACGAGGTGAACTGGAAACTCGCCATGTTAGCATATGTGCATTATGTCATTCTAACTTTGCTATTATTGATATTGTTGTACGTTTTTTTGTTTTCTGCTCCATTTATGGTATTATTGTTATTATTATTATTATTATTATTATTATTATTATTATTATTATTATTGGGGTGTGTTTTTCTTTCTGTCGGTTTTCCCTGATTTTGTAATGCGTGCTCTGATTGTGTCCGATTTCGTGTGATATTCCAACTTGGTGATTTCTTGTAATGTGATCCTTTTCTTGCCGATATCTTCAGCGTTTTTGTCTTATCTCATGTGCGCATTGTCGTGGTTCCAAGGCCACCTCATAGTTAATTTAATAATGACCATCTTGGTCTTTTGTAAAATTATTTCTTATATGAAATGTCACATCCTAAGAATTTAACTCTTATGATATATGTTATTATTATTATTATTATTATTATTATTATTATTATTATTATTATTATTATTATTATTAATGTTCGGTAATTCCTCGGTTGTAGAAGGCTAAAGTTTCTTTGCCCGGTTCTTGGACTTTGAGGTGATTAGCGCTTGCATACCTTGTTCTTGCATAGTTTTGTTTTCTTCTTGCTTTGTTGCGTCACAAGCCTAAATGTTTGTTGTCTGGTGAACGCTACAAGTTTTGACAGGCCTTGCCTATTGTTGATAAAATTTGATAGCTTGGGTAGGGAGTTGCTAGCTGACCTTTAGCATGTGTTGTCATTCTGTTTACATTGTGGAACATAATTTTTTTTTCCCTCCCCTTGTAATATTGTATGAATTTGGGGAATATTTTTCTGTTTGCTAGTAATTAACATTTGGTTCGTTTTATTAATTTATTGTGTAATATCCCTGATCCGCACATATTCTGGGTTTGTGTGTATTTTGTGTATTGTCTATAGATTGACTAAAGGAAGGTTGAAACCTTGTTGGAACAAGTTCCTTATTACTGGCCAGGATTTAATTTACAAAGATGTTCCTTAAAGTTTAAAGCTTAAAATTAAAATTTAATATTTTTAAAGGGGATTTGTTCATAATAAGTATTTACAAGCTTGTAAACCTTTTCTGAATTATAAATTAGCTACTGGTGTAACTTAGTACAATTTAGTAATTTAATAATTTATTTCTTTACTTTATTGGTTCCTTAACTTATTCAATTTTAAACGTAGGAACCTTTTGCTATAAATTATAATGAATTTCATTCATCTGTTTATTTAATTGTTAATTATTTTAAAAGAAAGTTATTTACCCTTCATTTATTATTTAAAAGAAGAAAGGAAATAATTATAAATGCTATAAATTTTTTTCTCTCTTTAAGTAAACATCTTATTTACATTTTTATTTTGTCTGTTATTTAGTAGTTAGTAATATAAACCTGGCAACCCTTCAAGTGTTAGTATTAAGATCCTGCCCTTTATCCTACA